>NC_062263.1:2268976-3468976 GCF_916048215.2 Malus sylvestris | reverse complement strand
AAACATTCTTTTGAAATTCCGGACTCAATAACATCGTTATTCAATGTATGTAAATCACAATCGTAAAACAAAAGGTAAAGAACAATTGCAGTGCATGCGACAGTTCTGGAGTGAGCGTATTGTTGAGATTGACCAATAACCATTTGAAAAACCAAAAGCACATTCATGTCGTGTATGTAAAAAGTTTGCACATGCAATAAGTATTAAGTATTGAAGTTACGGATTAACACTTCACAAACCTGGATTTGATTTTGAAGGCCTTTGATATGTTGCACAGCCAAATCCAACATGTCCGCATAGCTTGTTTGCTGAAATGAAATTGGGAGAAATGTTTATAGCTTGTTCATAGGTTTTGTAATCGCGCATCATAAAAGTTTGTAGTCAATGCTCAGTACAGCAATGTGCGTATGAACATGAAGGCTGGAGAATACACGGGTCTCCTAAACGAAAAGGTTGAATAATAGAGTTACTCGTGCATCAAATGTTAAAGCAAAATGGTTGGCACACATGGCAATTCCGTTGGGAGCTATCTTAGGATTAAACGTCATAGGATGCTTTCATATTCACGTTAAATAAACATTTACAAAACTATGTATCTGAAACGAGCAGATAAAGAAAACTAGTTTACAGTTTTTTCTACTTCTAAGTTTGATGAGGAGCATTTAAAAGGCTTTCCAAGCCTATTTGGGATTATGTTTTATTTGTCCTGTTTGAATGTTATGTTTCATTGAGTTTGTACCTAATCTTTTTGTTTAGGTAGTCACCTGACGGCGAGTTTTCAAGGATAGGAGGTCGAAAAGTAAATAGTTTTTTAAGTAATCAAGGGATAGGATGTTATAAATACCATCTTAAAGAGACTTTGTGTACAGTTTTACGTAGGTTTTCCCCCCATTATGCATCTATACAAGTTCTTTAAGGAAAAGATACACTAACTAAAAACGCTTCTGGTTCAAGTCAAAATGCAGATATTTTCAGTAAAATTCAGTAATACAGGTTTAAAAAAGCCATCGATTACTACCTTATCCATGTTAGGAACAAGGTCTTGTAGTTTCTTTAACTTCCCGCTTATTCTAGTTCTTCTCTCCTGTATAAACGAAATTTACAAGTCAGGAGGACATATTTAAATAAACATAAACAACATACCCGAACATAATCTTTAGGGATGAGTTGCTAACCCTCTCTGCAATGCTTCTGGGATGAGTTGCACAGCCACGCTTAGCACGGATTTTGCAAGGAACAGAATCTTCAGGGATGTGCAGTAGCTTCTCTACTGTTGCCATTTCTAAAGATGTCTGGGGAAGGCTAAACTGAAATGGACAACGAAACAAGTATTAAACAGAAAAATTGCGACTCTAAGAACCATGCACGTGAAATGGATTTTGAATTTTAAGGTACCTGAGATTCTAAAGCATTGAGGCAGTTAAATATGTCCCCATCCATGTTTTTAGCTCGTTTACTTGGTGGAGCTGAAAAGACAATCGAATTGGTATTATCCCAGGATTCCATCCCAAAGCTAGTGGCGGGATAAGAATGCATGGCACTATGGTGGCCGTTGTCAGAGCTAACACCTTCACCAGCAATTTCACTTACTTCAGAGATTTGAGAAAGAGAATCTTGCCCAGTGAAGCTCAACTGCGACTTTAATCTTGTTACTCCGTGACCACCATTATTGCCCCCTTGTGATCTATAGCTTCCAGTTCCTCTTGTAACTGAGAATCCTCCTGTTCATGTCGCAATGAAAGATGATTTGTAAACCTTTGATGATAATCATCATCTAGGTCATGATCCATGACCATGAAGAATACGACCACGACTTGCGTTGAACTAATATACTTAGGAAGTTCGATTCTAGACTGGGATGATCACAACGCAATTGAGACTTCAAAGGATATATACGAGGCATATCATTTTTCACTGATATTGGCACTTTGTCGACTAATGCCACACGAATTCACACAAAAGACGTGATAATCCTCGTGCCATTAGTTGACATACGGCCATCCACGGTAACAAAATTCAAATGACTCAACAATATAAATCCATGAATGTGACTAGGTGTAGTGTGGAAACTAGCCTACTAGAACCATGCAACAAAGATTAATGAGTAAAGAACCATGCTAATTCTGCATAATGTCATCACGCCCCTATGTTCCGCTTAGAAAATGCGATTATAAGACAGGATGGGTTGTCCTAGTGGATATATATTAGGGTTTTCCTTTTCAACTCATCGCGTTACGAGTTCAAACCCCCCTCCCATTAGTCTAGCACTCTAGCTTAGAGTAGTAATCTCATTTACACCGTTGCCAATTTAAGACATTAGCGTTTCAGTATGATCACGCTTGTCTTTTTTTAGTAACTTTCCTCATGTTGTACTAGATTAGTCACTAAAACCTTGTATTTGTTTGAGTGGCAATTGCTGTAATTAATAGATGGTTTTTAGCTAAACTTTAACCTTAGGTTGCTTAACACTTTAAATTTTGGCCTAACCCACCAAACAAAATGTCAATGGAGTTAAAAACTGTAGGCAAAAATGGTTTTTAGCTAAACTTTAACCCTAGGTTGCTTAACACTTTAAATTTTGGCCTAACACACCAAACAAAATGTCAATGGAGTTAAAAACTGTAGGCAAAGAGTTACAACTTGCTAGGGGTGAGATGAGATCTAAGGCATCTCCAATCGTTTAGCTATATTTAGCCACCAATTCTAAATAGCACACTAAAAATATAATTTTTCAAGAAATAGTGCAAAGCTATAACTTTCCATCTCCAATGGTGCGGAGGCTATATTTTATTTCTCTCAATATTTCTTTTACTTTTTAGTATATCGGAAAAATATTATGGTACAACATTACACATCAACTACTATATATTGTTTAAAGTAATTAAACTACTATTTATACATATTTATATATAATTTTTGGAACACACTGTTTTAAAAGAAGGTGTGTATCGGAAATATCTATCTTTAATGACAATTATTACGAATATTTTTTGGTTTAAAAATCTGTTTTTTACGTCTCTAAAATAAAATAAAAAAAATTGATCTGTGCCTTTGGATTTAAACAACCACGTCATCTTGCTGAGAAAGAAGCGGGACTTCATGGGGGCCATGAACAGGGGTCGCTCATTCCTACCTAAGGGGCCAAATGTAGCAAGGAGGTGGATTGTCTACCTCCCATTTTCATACTTTTCACATACTTTTCACATTCTTTCTTGTTTGTGTGATCATGATTAAGTTACGTCAATATTTTATATTGATTTTTTTATAAAAATAATAAAACAAAAAGTAATAAGAACATAAAATGTTGACGTGGTTTAATCGTGACCACAAAATACAAGAGGGGATAAGAATAGTATGGAAATAAGAGGGCAGACAATCCACCCTCAAGAATTGGCCCTGAATCTTTTTGGCACTCCATTGTTGATGGATTTTGGAGAAAAAAAGGGCCAAGTTTGGAATTTAGCACTCCATTGGAGATGGCCCAGCTAACCCTAAAAAATGAACTTCTAATTAAAACAAATTAAAAAACATTAATTAAAAAACTTACATTACGATAGGTAATTCGCCATTGTAAAATATGCATTGTCCTTCTAACGAGATCCAGCTGTAAACATGATTGATTGGAGAAGAGCCGAAGCAAACGCACAGCGTTTCTAAATATATAAAGTTTAGAGTGCACCATGATTTTTTTTAAAGTGTCACAAACACGACTTACGCAAATTAAAATGATAACAAACAAAAACAACACATGCAATGATAACAAACAACCAAAGAAAAGAAGAAAAACAATAGCAAGTTGACGAATTATCATCCTAAAATAATAAAAAAGACACGTAAGCAACCCATGCTTACACGTGATTGGTCGATTGGTCTTGGTGCGGGTGAATAAAATACCGAAAATCCCCTCCTTTCCCATTGGTTGATTAATAAGTAATATATTGCATAAGGATTAAGCAATATTATTTTCGTAATTTAAACGAACTCCGCGGGCATTTCAGTCTATTAGTTAAATAGTCAACGTCACTTCCCAGGTCCCAGAACCAGTTGAAATCTCAAAAGTACCCTACGCACACGAACACGCCCACCTCAATCACCAAGGACAGTACCGTCATTTTACAAAGGAAAGAAAAAGTGGAAAGGGCGTACCATTATTCTCAGGGGCGGTGAGATGGCTGAAGAAGCCAGCTGGAGAGCTTCGCTGGCGAACCAGAGCCGCCGACGACGTCGAAGAACAAGAAGAAGAGTTGGAAGATCCAATCTCGTTCAGACCGTGCGATTGGAGCAATGGCTTGGTGGTGCTGGTGTCCCTGTGGCTGCCGTTGGATGAGTTGACTTTGAAGCTGGACTCGGAGCCAGTGAGGGAGGGGGAGTCGCCGCCACCGTCTCCGGAGAAGTAGTGGCCTCGTAGGTGCTGCGGTCGGAGGGATGAGAATTCGCGGTCGGCGGCGGCTCCCATGACGGAGTCCACGGCTGAGTTTAGGAGGGATCCCGGGGCGGAGCCGTAGCGGGTCAGGCCCGTTGTGCTTGGTCTCGGGGCCATGGGCTTTTGAGGCGAGGAGGATGAGTTTGTGGGATACATTTATATGTATACGGCGGCGGAGGCGGCGGCGGCGGGGGCAGCAGCAGTTCACTTCTGGTGTCTGAGATTTTAGAGAGAGAAAGAGAAGAGAGAGAGAGAGAGAGAGAAGGGAAGTTGGTCTTTTTAGGAAAGGAGTGAGGGGGAGGAAGGATGGCTAGTTGTGGAAAAGTCTAAGAGAGGTGCTTACATCAACCGCAGGTGACAGTAACCGATTAACGTCACCCTTCTAATCTGAAAACAGTGTCAGTGGTAAACTTAAAGTACACGTGCGCCCAACTTTTTTTTTGCCCTATGTTTTTAAGTGGTGACGTAACTTGTATTCGTTAATTATCGTTAAATATGTTTAAATTTTAAAATTTAGGTATTAAATAACTTGTCTCGTTGTAATTAATAAGGTGATAAAATCATTCAAGTACTTAGTATTATGTTTTATTTGTATTTTTTTCATTTGTAAGTGAGATTCGATAGGGTTGGAAAATTTTCCTTGAAATCTCAAACCAAACCAAAAAAATGTAGATCCCATACCAAAAAATTTCCAAAACGATAATACCCTGAAATTTTTGGGATCCATACCAAACCGATCTCTAACCTTTCGGTACAGAAATCGAAATTACATATTCAAAGGTTCAGGATCCCGAACCAAACCATATATATATATATATATGTATGTATGCAGGGAGCTTAAGGGGAGGGATCCCCATTTTTTTAAAAAAAATGGGGACACGCTCCCCACCGTTAGATTGACTTTAATGAAATTGTGTGGTTGAGATTAAAACACAGGTCACAGAATCTCAACCACAGGATTTCATTAAAGTCAAATCCAACGGTGGGGAGCGTATCCCCATTTTTTTGAAAAAATGGGGATCCCTCCCCTTAAGCAATTCCTGTATGTATGTATGTTTATACATATTTATTTTGGTTGCATACATGTTGGATGTTGAATTTAAGTAGTTTGATAACATACTATATTAGAAATAGAAGTATGAAATTAAGTTGTTTGGAACTTTGGAATGTCAATGAAGTGGTACTTCAATTGGTATGAGGTAAAAATCATAAATTTCAATCGATATGAAATTGGGCAACAAAATTTAGGCCAAAAGCCCAAATTTTAGCCCACATCCTAAAAGCCCAAAACTCAATATCCAGTCTCGATCCATCTAGATATATCGAAAATATTTCAGGAATCCCGAAATTCTTCTCTCGAAAATTTTCAATTTGGGATTCAGGATCCCATACCTAACCTCCCCTAGATTTCGATACCAAAGTGTTATGGTTAACACATTGCGGGATTTTGTTCAAATATATACTCTCTTTCACAGTGTGTGAGCGTGATGTCTATATATAAGAATCAAGCACATGGAGTTTGAATCGTATTACAATATTGTCACAGTGGTGTAAGTTTGTTAGGGACGAAGTTTATATGATAATTTTGGGGCTCATCTTATTTCTTTTTTCTTTATTTTATGATTGGTTACCTCTTTTCTCTTTGTTGTCATTTGTTGTATAAATATTACCCTCATAAGTTCAATACACTAAACTGAACAATAAGAATATCACTCTCATAGCACTTTTCCCGCCTACTGTAAGAGTTTAAATTTTATTTTACTAGTTTCACATTCAATTTTTGGGCCTACTTTGGAAGGCTAAGGCCTTGGTGTAAATATGAGCTGATCTGATTTGGCCCAAGATTTCGTAGTTGGGCCTGAAATTAGAATCGAAAACATTTGCGACTAAAATTAAATGAAAAATAGAAGATTGGCCCAAATTAGTCCAAGCCCTGATCTTCCAAGGACTTCGGAGTTGAGAAAAGTTTGGAATGATAAGAATCCTGCACTGCAGAAACCAACAATGGCGGAGTTAGGAATTATTTGATGGGTGGGCTAAACTAAAATTATTACTAGGAGATTAAATGGTTAAATTTGTTTTGTTACTTACATAAAGTTACACAATAACAAGCCTGAAAGTAATAATTTAAAGTATGAAATTTAACTATGAATAAAGCAAGTTTCAACTAGATTTAACAACGAAAACATTTGAAGTTGCAACTTATAGTAGAAAGAAACATACATCATCAATCTTATCATAACAACTTCACAAATAAAAGAAAAAGTACATATTCAAGTTGTGCCCCTCGATCTTTAATGGAATTGAAATCCTTTGTTATTTCTTCTGAATCAATCTTTTCGGCAAGCGCTTTTTCAATGTACACAACCATTGAATCTGCTAGAAATTCACTCTCCATCTCCATAATCAAACTATTAGAAAAAATATATTAAACTTGAAATTGAATTTTTAAAGTACGAACTCTTAAAATTAAAGCAATAAACAAATAAAATAATCAAGACATAAGAATAAAGTGATAAAAAAACTTACCTATTGATAAGAAAAATCAATAAACTTTCTCACTTGTATGTTTGGTTTTTGTGAACTGCAGATGAGACAGGATGAAGGTTTTCTAAAAAGTGAAAAAGGATCACTGTTGTACCACAAAAGTAAAAAATAATAATAATAAACTACTCCTAGGAAACCTAAAATAATAAAATATTAAATCTACTTTTTAAAACCGGATGACTACTCAGAGCAAGTCCACCCCTAAGGACTTTGTGCCAGCACCCAGCGCATTTATCCACTCAATTAAACAGTAATAGACCCCAGTAAACAGTAATAGGCCAAAGCATCTCCACCCCTAAAAATACGCTGGCACCCAGTCTATCTAATATTATATTATTTTATTCATATCAATTAATATTTTATCATTTATTTTATTTTTTATTTTTTCTTCTTTCTTCCTTTCCCTCTCCGATCCTTTCTTTCTCTCTCTCTCTCTCTCTCCCTCCCTCTCTCTCTCTTTTCCAGCTCGCTCCCGTGAGCTCACCTTCTCCTTCCTCTTCAAAACCTTCCATTTCTGCACGCCATCCACCCTTGCATCTCCGACGCCATCCCCCTGCATCTCCGACGCCGTCCACCCCTGCATCTCTGACGCCGTCGACGCCGTCCTCCTGCATCTCCACACCTCCGACGCCATCGCTTCGTCCTCCCGTCGTTCTCCCTCCGTGGTTCCTTCCCTCGCGACATCCTCTCCCGCCTCGACCAGCTCCGCTCCTCAGCCTCCACAACAACTCCCTCTCTGACGTCATATGCCCTCCGACGTCACACTGACGTCAGATAGGCCGGTCCCAAGGTCTGTCGATTTTAGGCCGGCCTGTGGACTGGCTTGGGCTGGGTGCCAGTCGATTTCACAGGCTGGAGTGAATTGACAGGGTGCCAGCCTGGTTTTTTGACTGGGTGCTGGGCTCTCTTCTTCCCGGTGGAATTGCTCTCATAGGAAACCTAAACTAATCACTATAGACTACTCCCTAAAAACTAATCAAATAAAAATATTTATTGGGACGTGTGTGTCAATGTGTATGATTTGAAATATAATAATAATAAATTTTGATATTGATTAAAGTAAATAATTTATTTAATATTTATTAACTCTTACTTTTTCTAAAAATAGTCATATTTTTCAAAACATTTACTTACTGGGTGGGCTATAACAATTAAAAATAATAAAATAGTCTAAATTATTAGTATTTTTAACCTTAAACAATTAAAACTCTCCCTATGCTAGAGCCCGCCCACCCTAGCCTTGTTACTGCCCCCGCCGTAGGAAACCAAAAAGAAAAATAGAAAGAAATGGTTACGCTGGAAAGTCAAAATTCTCATATCGTATTGTGAAGAAAGGTGAAACACATTGAACTGTATATGCACGCTGTATTTTGAAGAAAAGTTTGGCACAAACTTCAGTTTTGTTTTAGAGCATCTTCAATGGAGTAGTAAGCGAATAACCAAATTCTATTTGATCAGCCTTATAGGCAAAATCAAGCTTCAACGGAGGAGTTGAGATCCTCTTCAAATCTCACTGTTCAGAGCTCAAGAACCAAGAAATCCGAAAAGTCAATATGTTACTTGAAACAATTGAGTATACAATTTATCACTTCAGCCATTATAGTACAGTTGTTTGTTTCGTTTGCTACAAAGTTGGAGTTGCGGGTATGATTCATGTTTGGGTTCTGTACGAGATATGGATAATCGAGTGGCATGATTGACAAACTCGTGCTTAGCCAAGACTGGGATGGACGTGATGGTTTCTGGTGTAAGGAGTAGTCAATCTAAGGGATATTCTCTTGACATGTGTCATAAGATTAGGCAATTAGTTAAGGGTTTGTTATATCTGTTAGCTTAGTCTATAAGCTACCTTAGTTACACATATATATACTACAATGTAAATGTACTGAGTAATGAGTAAAAAGATTAATACAAACAAGATTACTTCTTTCTTTCTAAATTCTCTCTTTCTCTCTCTCCCTGTCTCTGCATTCATCTTCTCTACTACAACAGATCATTCTTTCTTAACATGGTATCAATCGCCATTTAAGCTTCATCAGCTCTCTCACCGGTACAAGCGTATAGACTTGACGGTTCTTCGATCTTGGAATTTTTGCTTCCGCTATTACTTCAATCTTCTCGTGTTATGTTCTTGTTCTTCGATCGCAGGTTCTTTCTTTCTGCTTTAGGGTTCTGCATCTCTAATTTTGGGATACTTTCTTCGTTGCAAGTTGTGCACACCAACTATTTGTGTTTTGTTCTCTGTACATCACTTTCTTGAAGATTCAACAATGGTTACCGCCAACCAGTTACAGATATTGCAATCTCCTATTACTTCTCTAATTTCATCGGTCTCAACCTCTGTAACCATGAAATTGGATGATACCAATTACTTGACTTGGCATTTCCAAATGCAACTTTTACTGGAAGGTCATGGAATTATGGGGTTTGTCGATGGTTCAACACCATGTCCATCTCGGTTTCTTACTCCAAATTCTGGTGATACCGAACTCTCTCCTAGACAACAGTCTGATCAGTCTTGTGCTTGCAAGGAATCTGATGAATATATGGTTTGGAGGATGCATGATAGAGCATTGATGCAGCTTATCACAGTTACTCTATCACCACCAGCCATTTCCTGTGCCATTGGAAGCACAAGTGCTCAGGATTTGTGGACTCGTCTCAGGGAACAATTTTCTACTGTTACTTGGACAAACATATTTAAGATGAAATCTAAGTTGCAAACTATCAAGAAAGGTACTGATTCCATTAATATGTATCTTCAACGAATCAAAGAAGCTAGGGATTATTTGTCTGCTGCTGGTGTCTATTTTGAAGATGATGATATTGTGATCCTTACATTTAATGGTCTACCATCCGAGTATAATACAATCAGGTCTGTGATAAGGGGGCGTGAATCTGTTATTTTTCTGAAAGATCTTCGGTTACAATTGCTTACTGAAGAAGTGATGATTGAAACTCTTCATCCTACTCCAATGCTTAATGCATTAGTGGCTCATTCACCTAATTTTACTTAGAGACCTTCCAATGTTCAGTCTCAGGCGCAATCTGGTCGGCCATACACTTCCCATAACTCCAACTCTGGTTACAAATTTTTCACCAATAAGAACAAGGGCAGATTTAATTCGAATAACAGGTTCAATCACTCAAAGCAAGTTTTCAATAATGGTAATCCTGGTTCTGGAATCCTTGGTGCTGCTCCACAGTTTGGCCATCCTCCTGTCATCCCTTGTCAAATTTGTGGGAAAACAAATCATTTGGCTGATACTTGTCGATTTAGAAATGTATCTCAAGGGTGTCAAATTTGTGGCAAGAACAATCACATGGCTGCTACTTGCAGATTCAGAGATGCATCTCAATCTCATGGTTGTCAAATATGTAGGAATCCAAATCATAGTGCTGAGTTCTGTTTTCAGAAAGGATCATCTCCAATGACTATAATGTATGTCAACAATGCTTCTGGGAATTCAATATCAACTCCATTGCCCTCTGCCCCACCTCCACAAGTTTGGATTACTGATACGGGTGCTACAAATCATATGACCACCGATTTGAATAATCTTTCTCTTACTACATCATATCCATCTCATGAGACTATTCACACAGCCAATGGTGAAGGTTTATCCATCTCTCATGTTGGCTCTTCCACTCTTCAAACTCCACTGCAGTCATTTCAATTAAAATCTGTTCTCTATGTTCCGAAGTTGACACAAAATTTGCTATCTGTCCATCGCATATGTTTGGATAATAATTGCTGATTAATTTTTGATGCTTTTTGTTTCTGGATTCAGGACAAAACCACATGGAGGATTTTGTACAAAGGGCAGTGCCGTAATGGGTTATATCCGATCATTTCTCCAACAGATCCAGTTTCAACACAAAAGGCTTATGTGGCTGCATATCTTGGACATCAAGTTACATCAAGACTTTGGCATCACCGATTAGGTCGTCCCTCTAATACCATTGTATCTCAGATTCTTAGAAAATCTAATGTCTCTCATACCCCTGATTCTTTACCTATTGTTTGTTCTCTATGTCTCGAAGGCAAATTTAGTAAACTTCCCTTTCCCGTGTCTTCATCCAAATCTGCAAAACCTTTTGAGATAATACATAGTGATGTTTGGGGCCCGACTCCTTGTATTTCTATTGAAGGCTTCAAATACTATGTTACTTTCATAGATGAGTGTACTAGGTTTTGTTGGATTTTCCCAATATGCAATAAAAGTGAAGTTGGCACTACTTTTGTCTCTTTCTATCACTTTGTTGTCAACCAATTTAATGCTTTTATTAAAATGTTTCAGAGTGATGGTGGAGGGGAATATATAGGCAAATCCTTTCAAATTTTTTGGTAGACAAAGGCATTATTCACCACATGTCTTGTCCACATACCCCAGAGCAAAACAGGCTTGTCGAGAGGAAACATAGACACATCATTGAGATGTCCATTACCTTATTACGAACAGCTTCTTTACCACCTTCATTTTGGTCCTATGCTTGTCAAGCTTCGGTCTATCTCATTAATAGGATGCTTTCTTCAACTTTGGAAAATAAATCACCTTTTGAGGTCTTGTTTAATTCCATTCCTGAGATTAATCATCTTAGAGTATTTGGTTGTTCATGCTATCTTTTGCTTAGACCTTATAATCATACTAAACTGCAACCTCGAACTTCCAAATGTATTTTCTTGGGGTATGCTTCAAAGTATAAGGGCTATATCTGTTTTAAGGTTCAGAAAAGAAGAGTGTTTATATCTCATCATGTTCTATTTGATGAGACAGAATTTCCATACATCACTCTGGTTTCTCAATGCTCCAAAGTATCTACTCCATTGCCCATAGGTTTCACATCCACACCTGTGTTCACCCCAAATCTTAATAATGTTCTTATCACACCTCAGTCTAACTTTGTGCCTACTATACCATTAGTCTCTCATACACCAAGACTAGCCTCTGTGCCTCTATCAACCGCTGTTAGTTCTACAGATTTGCATGCTCACAGTTATGCAATGTTACATGATTCAAGCTCCAGTTTATCTACGGACACTCCACCCATTACTGGCACTGCACATCAATCTTCTCATTCCCTACCTGTGGTTCCTGAATTTCAGGGAGACCAACTTCAAGTGGTTTTGTCCATACCACCATTAAACAATCATCCTATGCAGACTCGGTCCAAGAATGGTATTTCTAAAAAGATTGCTCTACTAGCTTCTGTTCATGAAAGTAGGGGTACTGATCTTACCCAAGTTGAACCTACCACATATAAATCAGCACTCAAATCTCCAGTATGGTTGGCTGCAATTCAAGATGAGTTGAGTGCTCTTCATACACAAGGAACCTGGTCTCTTGTACCTCTTCCTCCTCACAAAAACTTGGTAGGCTACAAGTGGGTGTTCAAGATTAAAAAGAATGCAGATGGTTCTATAGGGAGGTATAAGGCTCGTTTGGTTACAAAGGGGTTCAATCAAGATGAAGGTATAGACTATGGCGAGACATTTAGTCCCGTGGTTAAACCAACCACTGTGAGGTTAGTGCTTGCTTTGGCTGCTCATTTTAATTGGGGTCTTCGACAACTTGATGTGAAAAACGCTTTTCTGCATGGTGTCTTACAAGAGGAAGTCTATATGGCTCAACCTCCTGGTTTTCTTGATTCCACTCACAGTGACTATGTTTGTAAGTTACATAAGTCCCTATATGGTCTCAAGCAAGCCCTAAGGGCTTGGAATGACAGATTCACTAGTTTCTTGCCGACTTTGGGTTTTCAATCCACCTATAGTGATTCCTCTTTATTTGTTAAAGCTGTGAATGGTACCATTGTGATTCTCCTCTTATATGTGGATGACATTATCATCACGGGGAATGCATCTCAAGCAATATTAGATGTTATACATGCTCTTACTCAAGAGTTTGATATCAAGGACCTCGGACCATTGCATTACTTCCTTGGTATTTAGGTTGTGCATAAGAAGGATGGTTTATTCCTCTCTCAGGACAAATATGTTACTGATTTGCTTATTAAGTCTGGAATGGAGTTGTCTAAACCGTGTGCTACTCCTTGTCTACCTTACAATAGGTTGTTGAAGGATGATGGGAAGCCTTAGAATAATCCAGCTTTATATAGAAGCCGCGTAAGAGCACTCCAATACCTCACTTTTACTCGACCTGATAATGCATTCGTTATGTATCAGGTTTGTCAGTTCATGCAGTGTCTTATGGAAGCTCACTTTGTGGCAGTTAAACGAATTCTGAGGTATCTCAAGGCTACTAAAGGGTGCGGCCTTCATTACATCAAAGGAGGATTGGATTTACAAGCATTCAGTGATGCTGATTGGGTAGGAGATCCCAATGACAGGAGATCCACGACAGGGCTAGTTGTTTTTCTTGGCTCAAACCCCATCTCATAGTCCTCCAAGAAACAAAATATTGTCTCTCGCTCTTCTACTGAAGCTGAATATCGCGCACTGTCTACAACGGCTGCTAAGATTGATTAGATTAAACAATTGTTACAGTTTTTACAAGTTCCTGTTTCTGGACCACCTACTCTCTATACTGTGATAATCTCTCAGCCATTGCTCTTACGTGTAATCCTGTCCAACATCAGCGCACAAAACATATTGAAATTGATGTTCATTTTGTGCGGGAACGGGTGGCAAAACAGGTGCTGTTGGTCTAATTTGTTTCTTCACTTGAGCAGTTTGCTGACATATTCACTAAAGGCTTGTCTGCACCTTTGTTCAAGACTCATTGTGACAATCTCAGACTCAGTTTCACTATCCCTGAGTTTGAGGGGAGATGTAAGGAGTAGTCAATCTAAGGGATATTCTCTTGACATGTATCATAAGATTAGGCAATTAGTTAAGGGTTTGTTATATCTGTTAGCTTAGTCTGTAAGTTACCTTAGTTACACATATATATACTACAATTAAATGTACTGAGTAATGAGTAAAAAGATTAATACAAACAAGATTACTTCTCTCTCTCTAAATTCTCTCTTTCTCTCTCTCCCTGTCTCTGCATTCATCTTCTCTACTACAACAGATCATTCTTGCTTAACATCTGGTTAAGGACAACCGTATGGCAAGGACGATGATGGGACAGTAGGACTGACGTGATGGTCTCACTTTAAAGCGTGTGTCATGTGTAGCCACCTTTAAAATAGTTCAAAGGCTGGCAATCGAGAGAGATACTTGGTTCCACAAAATTGTGGAGGAGTCTTTCTTTAAAATAGATGGTTGTCGAAGAACATAATTTTGTGGTTATGATTAAAATCGATTATATTATAAATACTATATAAAAATTGTTTTTGTAAAAAAAAAAAATTAAAACTGTTATTTAGTGATGCAAGGAAGTAGAAATAGATACGAATATAGAAGAGATCCAAACTCCCTGCGGCCTTTGGTGTCATACCAAGGATGTATTCGAATCACACCAATAGAGAATTTAGGAAATTTCTGCATCACACCGGCCTTCAACCTCTCACCAAGGGTGCCTAGGAATCACTCCGAAATTGTGCTTCACACACAAGCAGGAAAACCAGAATTTATTTTCACTTAACACTTCTTAAAGGCTTACAAAGTATTTTAAAGACTAATTTATGGCCCTGCATTTATATTGTAGCATAGAGAGGCTCAAACACAAAGAACTTGCATACTAAACTACATTATTACATAAGAAAGTAAAAAGACTAATTTATCGAATTGTTAACTTGGCTCCTCCGTCATTTAATCAATTAAGTATAACAAATAGATAGACAGTTCGTAATACTTATACCAATTTCGACCATTTGTTTTAAACAGTTCTATGACTAAACGATCTCATGTGTTACTAAGTTTTTGTAGAGATTGTATTCCATAGTAATTTATAATATGAACGGTTTTTATCTTAAGCATGAAGTTCCGTAAATCAGCTACAAACTGTGTTTGTGTATGAATTCTTTCACAATTTTGTGGAGCCAAGTAACTCTAGCCATTTTATAAAAGAAAAAACTGTAAAGGAAAGATTCTTCAAATTGGAAAGCGAAAATAAAATAGTTTATTAATTTGCATGAGTGAGTTTTTCTTCAGTTGTTGAACAATCGATCAATTAAAGTTTTATTCTATGCAAACAATTCAAGGACTATTAGCATTTTGAAACTTCATGATCCAATTCGAAAAGAGTAATGTTAAGGAGACTAAATTTCTAAATTAAATTTTGAAAACCAAATATTGTGAATGATAATTATTAGATTATTACTTAAGTGTTGATTAACGTATTTACTTAATATTGGTAACAAATCATTTGTTTGTAAATTTGATTTAAAAATTTAGTTTTCCTAACATTATCCTTTCAAAAATCACCCCAAGCTAAACGCAATGTAGTTAGCCTTAAATTAAAAAAGTGATATGAAGAATGTTGACACGAGTCAATGTACCACAGAGATAATAAACTTCTATGACAATGATAAATTCCATAAATGCAGAACTTGGGGTAAAACTTGAATCATGCCTTATGCAAGGTTTTAAAAGACGTTAGGCGCTAGTCGGGATGGTGGGCTAGGGCTTAGCGCCTAGGCGGCTAGGTAGGGCTGGCTCCTATGATGGTGTTTAAGCGGACTAGGTGGATTTAAAGTAAATCTATTATATTTCGTGTAAATAAGTGTATGTTTATACTTAAAATATATATAATTTCATCATTAACTACACAGCAGAATGACATATATATTATGAAGTATTGAAACATAATGAAAACATGAGGAACAAACATATAATGTGTGTTCATTTAAGTATTTAACAAGTCCCTTACAATTTATTAAAAAAATAAAATGCAAAATAAAAACTATTTGTTTTCTGTTTAAGTGAGTTGCAACCTAGGCGAACGTTTAGGCGGGTCTTGGCGGGCTAGGGAAGTGCTTAGGCGGTTTAGGCAGACGCCATAGCAGGTTTAAGCCCACTTTCTTAATTTTTAAACACCTAGACATTAATTGAAACAGTAATCAGTCGCCTAACGCCTAGACGGAGATTTTTAAAAGAGTGGCCTTAAGACCTCAGTCTTCTGCTTAACTTTCGCCAAACATCTTATGGAAAATTTCGCAGTCAAATTAAACAGTAAATTGAAGATTAGTGAAAGAAAAGACATTGTTACTATACATAGTAGAACTTCATGATATGATTTAATTCTCTTTCGCAATCTTTGGGATTTGACAATGCCATCTTTTGAAGATTCCCAAGGCCTTTATCGGCCAAACAAATGACACACGAGAGATTTTTAGTCTATTGAAAACATAAAACGATACATTACATGTTAGAGAAATGCTAAGAAAACGCCTTTAAAGTGAAATTTTTTATTAATTTTTTGTCACCTCATAATTTAACGTCAATTCACTACAATAAAAAAATATTATATAAAAAACTTAAGGTATCATAAAATATATGAAGACTGTCATCCTTGAAAAAAAATCTCCAAAAACATTTCTATTCACGATGGATACGAATCTGAGTCACTCAGGGGGCCACACAAGCATGCCTTGCCAGTATGCCACCCGGTGTACAGCTACACTCAATGTTCTCCGTGTGCACGTACATATGATTTGAAAAATAATTGTAGGGTTTGATAACCTGTTTTAGAAGATTCTATTCTAATTTTTGAAAAACATCTCTTTTAGAATAAAACTCTACTCTTTGGATATAATTGTAATGTTTGGAAATTAATTAAGTTGTAATAATTGTTGAGTTTTTTGTGCAGGTAGGTTATATTTTGATTCCCGTAAACAATAAAAAAATGTTATTTACCACTTATAATTATTATTAGGTTTTCATAATTAGAAAAGTCATATATTATCATTTATTCTTATTTGTGTGTGAATTTGTCTATATATATGGATATGAATATCATGTACTTACTAGATTTAGAAAATCATCTAGGTTAAAATCTAAGAAAAATCTTATTTAAGCCATAAGATCTAAAAGCCCCTATACTTTTTGTGCTTGAAACATAAAAAAAAAAGTGTATGGGAGAAAGAATTGATGAAAAAGGGTGGTGAAAGGGAAGGTAAAAAAACTAAAGAAGTAAAAAAAACTAAAGTAGAATGAATGGAAACAAATATTAAAGTGAAACAACTTAAAATAGTTTTTGATTTAGGGTTTTAGTTTTCATTTTATGTGTCTTTCATTCTATATTTTTTCTGCATCTCTCCCACTATCCCATACTCCTCTCTTCTTTATCCTTCATTGTTCCATATATTTTGGCTCCATGCCCTTTAAAGGAAGGGATTCTCATTTTTTTTCTTCTAAAAATGCGGATTAGTTGTGGGACCCATTTCAAATGGAACTTCAACGATTCAAACCATCAATTTCTTAATTGCAAGGAAGAACTCCATAGAAATCAAGAAATATGAAGACTACGGAAGCTTAAAGAAGAAGAAAATTGAAGAATCTCTCAATATATTTCTTTAACTGTTTTTGTTATACAACCGACTTAACCAAAATACAAGAGGAAATGAACTATTTATACTATTCTATATGTGCACATGTTCTGCACATGTACAATTATGACATGGCATATTATTTACTTATCCAATACCCCTTCCCCCCAATCTTAGCTTGGATAACCAAGCTTAAGATTGAAATAGTGACAAATAAAATTTGGACCATGAAGACCTTTGGTGAGCACATCTGTAATATGAGCTTTAGTACACATATATTCAACAAATAAGTCGCCTTTCTGAACTCGTTCACGGACAAAGTGAAAATCTGTTTCCAAGTGCTTGATTCAAGAGTGTTGAACCAAATCTAAGCTCAAAGTTATTGCAGATTGATTATCACAATACACAACCAGAGTAAAGGATAAAAATTCATGTAAATCTTTGAGAATGAGACGAATCCAAGCAATATCAGTTGTAGCATGTGCTAAGGCTCGATATTCAGCCTCTGTTGAACTCTGAGACACAGAGAATTGCTTTTTAGATTGCCAAGAAATAGGATTAGAGCCAAGATACACAACATAACCAGTGATAAATCTCCGAGTGTTCAAATCTGCAACCCAATCTGAATCACTATATGCAGTCACAGACACAGAACTCCTAGAAGTATATGTCAAGCCACACTGAATAGTCCCTTGCAAATATCCAATTATTCTTTTGACCATGGCAAAGTGAATATCTGTATGAGCATTCATATATTGACATACAATATTCACAGCAAAGGCAATGTCTGGACGTGTAAATGTAAGGTACTGTAAAGCCCTAACCAAACTTTGATATATAGTAGGATTAGGGAGTAAGGTACCTTCAGTAGAAATAACCTGATTATGAGGCTTACAGAGTGTGGAGCACGGCTTACAAGCATACATGCCAGCCTTGTGAATTAGATTAGTCACATATTTGGCTTGATTGATAAACAGATCCCCATAACCTGTAGACCAAGGAAATAAGCTAACTTGCCCATATCTGTAAGATTAAAAACTTCACTGAGAGCTATGATCATAGATTGTATTAACTGGGAATCAGAGCCTGTAATTATGATGTCATCTACGTAGAGAAGTAAAATGACCACATGAGCTCCTTCAGTTTTAACAAATAGACTAGAATCTGACATAGAAGCTTCAAATCCAACAGCCTGCAAATAACTACTAAATTTGGCATTCCAAGCTCGGGGAGCTTATTTTAAACCATAAAGAAACTTAACTAATTTGTGTACGTGAGTAGGAATCTGAGGATTGACAAAGCCTTGGGGTTGCTACATATAAACTTCTTCCTGCAATTCCCGTGAAGAAAGGCATTCTTCACATCAAGTTGTCGAAGATCCCAATGATGTGTAGGAGTTAGTGCTAAGATTAAATGAACCGTAGTATGTCGAACCACATGATTGAATATTTTTGTATATTCTAGCCCATTTTCTTGGTTAAACCCCTGAGCAACCAATCGTGCTTTATATCGAGAAACAGAACCATCACTATTCCGTTTGATTTTATGCACCTACTTGCTACCAATGACATTCTTATCACAAGAATTAGGAACAAATGTCCAGGTAATTTGTGCTTGAAGAGCATCAAACTCATCTTGCATTGCCCTTTGCCACTGGGGAATATGAGATGCTTGTTTGAAAGTTGATAGTTCAGAAGCATCCAGAATGTCAGCAACAAAGTTGAAACCCCATGAGAAATGATCAACATTCTTAAGAGTCAAAGATTTCACTTCTGGGAATATAGTTGTTAAGGCCGAGTAGTCTTTTCTGGTTATTATACCAGTTCTTAACCTTGTTTGAATACCCTGTGAAATAGATACATTACCTGTGCTGGGAGAACTAGAATAACTAAAAGAAGGTAACACAACTTGTAGAAGAAATGAGTTATGGACAGGTAACATAGGGCTGGAAAGAGTAGCATGTGTAGTGGAGTCATGTGCATTTTCCAAATAACTTGAAGAAACATGATGCTGTGATGTAGAACCAAATGATTGAGTGACTGAAACCCTCAGTGAAACATTGCTGGAATCAACACTAGAAGAATGATCCATTGGAGATGGTAACTGTACAATTATAGGACTTGCAGTACTACTTTGACCAGAAGACATGGAAGAAGTATCATCTGTAGTGGTTGAACCAACATGTCTATAGGGAAATATAGTTTCATCATGAATGACATGACGAGAAATAATAACTTTTCCAGTTGATATATTGTAGCAGATAACACCTTTATAACCTTGTGGATATCACAAGAAAACACATTAGGTTGATTAAGGCTGCAACTTTTTAGTATTGTAGGGCCTAAGATAGGGATAGATGGCAGAACCAAAAACTTTGAGATTAGCTATATCCGGTTTCTTGCCAAACAACTTCCCAAAAGGTGAAACCATATTAAGACCCTTACAAGGCATCTTATTAATAAAAAAAAGCAACATGATTGACTACATAAGACCAAAACTTGTGAGGTAACTTGGCCACATATAGCAGTGTAATAGCTATTTCAATAAGATGTTGATGTTTCCGCTCAGCCAATCCATTCTGCTGAGGTGTGTAAGGACAAGAGATCAAATGTAATATACCATATGTTGCAAAAAATTATTTGAAAGCATGACTAATAAATTCTCCACCACCATCAGATTGTAACACTTTAACTCTAGTATGAAATTGATTCTCAATATATGCATATAATTTGACAAGGGAACCAAAAACTTCTGATTTATTCATGATAGGAAAAATCCATACAAACCAAGTAGCTTCATCTATAAAAGACATATAATATCAAAACCCTTCAACTGAAACAATTGGAGAAGGGCCCATACATCACTGTGTACTTTGTAAAAGGGAATATCTACTGTATCAATCTTATCAGAAAAAGGAAGTCTACTCATTTTCCCATCTAGACAATGAAAACAAAGTTTGATAGTTTCATCAGAAGTAACATCTACATTTGATTCTCTAAGCATAATTTTCAATATGTCATTAGAATGATGACCACAACGCTGATGCTGTTACATCCCACATCGTCCAGGGGTGTAGATCCTATAAACCTTATATGTATATTCCCATCTCTACCTAGCACGAGGCCTTTTAGGAGCTCACTGACTTAGAGTTTCGTAGGAACTCCGAAGTTAAGCGAGGTCGCACAAGAGCAATCCTATGATGGGTGACCTACTGGGAAGTTTTTGTGTGAGTTCCCAGAAACAAAACCGTGAGGGCGTGGTCGGGGTCCAAAACGGACAATATCGTGCTATGGTGAAGTCGAGCCTGAGATGTGGTGAGGGCCCAGGCTGGGATGTGACAATTTGGTATCAGACCCAATCCCTGGCCAGATGTGTGCTGACGAAGAATTTGGGCCTTTAAGGGGGTGGATTGTTACTGTGAACACGAAAAATTCCTGAAACGAAAGAGACAAGAACAACGTGCACAAACAAATATTTGTATTTTGATGATTTTGGGTTACAATCTCTCTCAAATTTGATCATCTGATTCGATCTCCGTAAGGTGTTGGTTTGTGGATGTTTCGTTGATCTAAGGGCCGTTGAGGTTTGATCTTGGATGAACTGTTGGAAGTTTCTTCAAGGGGCCGTGGGCTTGATCTTTGAAGGTGGATTTGAGCGGATCTTCAAGGAGCCGTTGGGGCTTGATCTTGAGGATGAATGTTTCTTCAAGGGCCGTTAAGGCTTGATCTTGAATAACGGTGATGAACGGATCTTCAAAGGCTTTTGGGCTTGATCTTGAAGAACAGTGATGAACAGATCTTCAAGGGCTTTTGGGCTTAATCTTGAAGAACGGTTGGATGTGTGTGGATTTGTCGACGTTGTTGATCTAAAGGGCCGTTGGGGCTTGATCTTGGATGAACGGATGATGAACGATGGTGCTTTCTTCAAGGGCCGTCGGGGCTTGATCTTGAATTGGTGGAAGTTCTTCAAGGGCCTTTGGGGCTTGATCTTGAATTGGTGGAAGTTCTTCAAGGGCTTTTGGGGCTTGATCTTGAATTGGTGGATGGTTGATCCAAGGGCCGTCGGGGCTTGATCTTGGATGAACGAAGAACGAAGAACACTTTCTTCAAGGGTCGTCGGGGCTTGATCTTGAATTGGTGGATGATTGTTGATCCAAAGGGCCGTTGGGGCTTGATCTTGGAAGAACGATGAACGAAGAACGAAGAGAGCTTTCTTGATTATTCGGGAACCTGGATGCTTGAGAGCTTCGGAGTTTCAGAGCTTCAAGAATTTTGCCTAATGATTTTGGTTCCTTCAAATGAATGAAATTGGCTTCTATTTATAGAATTTTTCAAGGCCTAATTTTGAATATAATATTCCAGATGAAATAAGTCGTTTCTGCCAAGTGTTGGCACGTGTCCTGTTTGATGACTTTTCCAACTTATTTCGATTTTTTGTTTAGACACACGCTACGTGTAAAATTTATGTAATACATGAGCGTTGACACTTTGATTTATCGGTCAACATTTATTTACCGAAATTTTGATGTCTACAAATGCCCCCACTTCAAGGCGCGTCGTATACATGTGCTTGTCACGTGTAGGAGATGCGTTTTGAAGTCCCTTAATGTAGATGTCGATCCAAGGGCCATCGAGGCTTGATCTTGAATTGGGCTGGAGATTTCTTCAAGGGCCGTCAAGGCTTGTTCTTGAACTTTGTTTGAAATTTCTTCAAGGGCCGTCGAGGCTTGATCTTGAAGGTTGAAATTGGACCACAAGGAGCTTTATGTGGTAGATGATCTTTGGCTTGGGTAGTGGATGAATCGGCACGTATTTGTTTTTTTGCGCTTTGTTGACTTTCCACAGCTTTGATCTTGAATTGGGTTGGAGGATTTTCTGGATTCCTCCAATTGTTGATTTTCCACAGCTTATTTTTGAACTAGGTTTTGATTCAAGAGTGGTAGACACTTGATCTTGAATCGGTCTTGTGATTTCTTCCAGGGCCGTCGATGCTTGATTTTGAATTTGGCTGGAAGCTTCTTTAAGGGCCGTTGAGGCTTGATTCTTAAAGGTTGATTTGAGCACATGACAAGCAGGCATGAGGTGAAGGTGACGACTTGTTGCTCTGTTCAATCTTTCTAATTCACACCTGAGCAGTTTGGTCAACGGTATGATTTTCAAGATTGATGGGCTCTTCTTCCAGTTGGTGACTTGATCTTTAAGGATTTGATTCAAGGGTGGTGAAACGGCACATGCAGTCCACAACGCCTAGTAAGTCGACCCAAGAATTTGAGGGTCAAAACGAGTTCACCGTCCAGAGTGATTGCAACCCTGATGATATGAGATACTTTTGATTTTGAAGAAGTAGCGGATGAATCAACACGTGCTTTGTTGCACTTGTCTCCACATGCTTCAAGGTATCATTTTCATTTCCTTTATCTGTTCCTTAGGCAGATGTGGCATCTTCTCGAGTTCCTCATCTCAGACTCCTTCTGCTGAGTTGACTGTGCAGGCTGCATTCTTCTCTGCTTGTTTCTTCTGTACGTTGTCTCCACATGCTTCAAGGTATCATTTTCACTTGCCTTATCTGTTCTTCAGGCAGATGTGGCAGCTTCTTTGGAAGTACAGCAACAGTGGGAGACGAGTACTCGAGAGCAGTGCTAGGTAGGCAATCAGGGAAGGGTTCCAAGCAGTCGGTTCCTTACCCGAGTTTGAGTGGAGGTTCCGGCATATTGTTTTCTTTATCCTTGTCTTTGTAGGTAAGAACAAGGACAAAGGAAAAGACAGGGAGAACGCATGATATGAGATACTCTTGCTTTCTACCCTGGTGATATGAGATACTTTTGCTTTGGAGTCATTGGCTTGCAGAGGTACCCTAAGGAATAAGAAACACTAAGTGACTCGAGAGGCTTCGTTGGGAAGGCATTCTCGGAGATGAAGAAAGGTTATGTATGTCTACCTTGCTATGGAGGGTGAAAGTGGACAGTTATAGGAAATTCTTTAGTACCTGTAGAGGTACTATTCTTTTACTTATGTTGGCAACCAATGCGTGATTGATCAGTATGGCTTCACGTGCTTTCTTCTTTATCAGAAATCTTCGACAAATTGTCCGTAATTTTCGTCAAGCTGAGTGTGCATGTGACAGGTGTTAACGAGGCTGAAAAAGACTGGCGCCTCTTCGATATCTGGGATCGGCGCTTCGACAAATTGCCCGTGATTTCTGCAAAACTGAGTTTGCGCGTGACGGGTGCTAACGAGGCTGAAAAAGACTGGCGCTTCTTCAATATCTGGGATTGGTGCTTTAACAAATTGCCCGTGATTTCCGCAAAGCTGAGTTTGCGCGTGACGGGTGCTAACGCGTCTGGAAAAGCAAGATGCTTCTCCGATTTCTGAGCTTGCCTCAATTTTTGAATTGGCCTCTTCGAATTCTGAGCTCGCTTCTTCAATCTCTGAAATCCCGTCGAGTGTTGATTTTTATAGAGGCACGCAGTTCGTTTCAAAACACACTTGAATTTTTTTTTTGCTTGTAGAAAACTCCCTTCGTGCACTTCTAAGATCTTGATTTTGTCCGACTTCTTATTTCTTCAACACCTTTGAAAATGTCTGGACCCTCCGACCGTCGTTTTGATTTGAACCTTGGTGAAGAGGCAGCCCAGTCTTCTCCAGATAACATATGGCGCACATCCTTCATATCCCCTACTGGTCCTCTTACCGTTGGGGATTCGATGATGAAGAATGATATGACCGCTGCGGTGGTGGCTCGGAACCTTGTCACTCCCAAAGATAACAGACTACTTTCCAAGCGGTCTGATGAGTTGGCTGTTAAGGATTCTCTGGCTCTCAGTGTGCAGTGTGTAGGTTCTGTGTCTAATATGGCCCAACGCCTATTTGCTCGAACCCGTCAAATTGAATCATTGGCGGCTGAGGTGATGAGTCTCAAACAAGAGATTAGAGGGCTTAAGCATGAGAATAAACAGTTGCACAAGCTTGCACATAACTATGCTACAACCATGAAGAGGAAGATTAGCCAGATGCAGGAATCTGACGGTCAGATTTTACTTGATCATCAGAGGTTTATGGGTTTGTTCCAACATCATTTGCCTTCGTCTTTTGGGGCTGTACCGCGTAATGAAGCTCCAAATGATCAACCTCCGGCTCCTCTTCCTGGGGTTCCGCCGAGTGATGAGGTGCCAAACAGTCAACCTCCGGCGCCTCACACGAGCAACCTTCGTGAAGGCTCCCTATTGTTTGCTGCTTGCACATTTGTAAATTTTTTTTTTGTTTGCATGTAGAATGCAATTTTATGTAATTTTTCCAAAGAAATAAATAAAATGGATTTTATTTCTCTCAATGCAATTTTTTTTATTATTTTTTTTTCTTTTGGTGCTGGATGCACCAAGTTCCATCATCATTTTTTTTTATTATTATCTTTTCTTTTCCCGCACATGGTGCAATCTCAACCTTTCATTTTTTATTATATTTTTTTTTCGGTGCTGACCATCATTCCATTCCCTTTTCATCATTTTGATATATATATATATATATATTTTTTTTTTTTATTTTTTTTTTTTTTCTTCTTTCCTCATGTCGTGGAGAAATTTTTAGATGTTCCCGTCACCCCACGTCACCATCACACTTGGTGTACCCATCCAATCATGGGGTGCCACGTTTCCCATTAAAGTGTTTGTTTAATTGATTTTATTAAAAAATAAATCAGAAAGATTTTTTAATGGGAAACGTGGCATCTCCTGATTGGATGGGTAGTCTATGGTGATGTGGGGTGACGGGAACACCTAAAAATTTCTCCATGTCGTGCACCATTGCACAGCTTTTTATTTTTTTTCTTTCTTTTCACGTGGTGCAGCACTACTTTGCTCACCATCCTTTTTTTTATTATATTTTTTTTGTATAAATTTGGATGACGGGTTGAGGAATTTGCAGGGAAGGACGAAGGCGGGCGGAGTGGATTGAGTCGACTCAGGTTTGGTCTTGGTTGAGGATTTGAGCGTGGGTTGGAATTTTGGATTTGTTCTTCTTGATTCTAGAGCATGGTCCGTGCTTCTGTATCACTTTCAGTACGGTCGATAATGACGTTGGTTCCTTGTTGTCGTGACCTTTGGCGGAGGAGCTAGGGCTGCAGGAGGTTGCTGGCAGTTCTTCGAGAAGAGATCCAGGCCGCCTTCATCTTTGTCTTTCGGCGCCAAATTCAAATTCTGACCTCTCCTTAAACAAATAGCACACGCTCCATAGTATCGTCACCGCGTGCTCTGCCGTCGCACTCGACACCTTCAGCAGCCTCTGCACGATCCCCGACACGCACTTGCCGTCCTCGCATATCTTTCCCCGCCCCTCTTGCACCGACGACACCATTTCCAGCAACTTCAAAGCCTCCTCCACCGTCGCCGTCGTGGAATTCGGGTCCCACAGCAACTTGGACAGCAGCTTCACTGCTTCTAAATGGACCAATCTAACCTTCACTCGCTTCGGGGTTAACAGGGTGATCAGGCAAGAGAGACTCGCTTCAATGATTGTCGGATCCTTTTCCGGAGTCGTAGACTTCAGCAGCCGGGGTAAAAGACCTTCTTTCTCAGCTATCAGGATCTTCGCTTCCGTGTTTACTGCGATTGATTCCAAAACCCCAGCCGATGCGATTCGAGAATCCACGCTTCTATGTTGTGCAATAAGAAGCAGAGAAGCCAAGCAATCCTGACCGCTTTTTTTTTTTTTTCGCATCTATCTCGACATCTCCTCCTGGTCTTGTATTTTATCCTTTACCAGATCAAGGATTCTCACAACTTGTTCGAGTGCGCCGATGTTTTTGTCTTCAGGACTGATGAGATTCGTATCTCGAGCTTGGAGTGGATAGAGATGCCGTGGGTTGAGCTGGAGCGGAGGCTGCACTTCGCTCGCTTCTAACTGCTTCGTCGCTGCATAGAAGCCACTGCACGCTGCTGCATGAGATGAAAGGCGGAGTTCACTTGGGCCGAGTCACGGGGAACTTGAAGTGAGGGTGCGGCTGTGGAGAACAATGATGATCACGGCGGTGTTGTCGCTGTCGCGTGGTAAGAGGTTGATCTTGATTCTCTTGCTTCTGCTGCTGCTCTTGCTGGGAGTCGGAGGTGCCTACATGAATTGGTGCGGGTACGAGTTGGGTGTAGGTGGATGTGGGTGGACTGCCAACATGGAGAAGATCATGAGGTCACGGCGCTGAGGGACAGCAGCATGAGCTCCTACTTGTCGAGTAAGAAGACGATGGAGATTA
Organism: Malus sylvestris; assembly: GCF_916048215.2. Lineage (NCBI taxonomy): Eukaryota > Viridiplantae > Streptophyta > Magnoliopsida > Rosales > Rosaceae > Malus > Malus sylvestris. The sequence continues at coordinate 3,442,368 of NC_062263.1, read as the reverse complement.
ACCTGGACAACGGAATCATGGAGGAGCTGGTTTTCGCCTTTGCTTAGACCTGGGTACAACAACTCCTCCCCGACTTCTGCCGTTTCCTTAGCTTTGCAATGTCACTAAGGAAATCATTCGTCTGCCCCTCCGTCATGTCACTGTCAACTTCGAACAAATCGGCCTTCAGCACGTATTTGAGTTGGTTGAGCCGAGTATCATTATCCTCGCCGAGTTCATCCATTCAGAATTTTCATGCAGTGGTCAGTTCTGGGAGCTTGAGGCTTGGTCAGGCAGACGTAGCGGAGAAGCATGATGAAGCTTGAGGTAGTTGGTGTTGGTGACGATAGAGGTCATATATACATACATATATATATATACATACATATATATATATATATATATATATATATATATATATATATATATATATATAGGAATTGCTTAAGGGGAGGGATTCCCATTTTTTCAAAAAAATGGGGACACGCTCCCCACCGTTGGATTTGACTTAAATGAAATCCTGTGGTTGAGATTCTATGGCCTGTGTTTTAATCTCAACCACACAATTTCATTAAAGTCAATCTAACGGTGGGGAGCGTGTCCCCATTTTTTTTGAAAAAATGGGGATCCCTTCCCTTAAGCTCCCTGTATATATATATATATGTATATAAAAGGCATCAGTAACTTTTTTTTTTCTCTTTTTTTTCTTTTTCTTTTTTTTTAATACATAAAACATATGTATTTTATTTTTTTATTTTTTTTGTAATAAAATTGACTCTATTTAATAAAAACATTTTTTTTTAATTTTTTTTTATTTTGATGTGACTGAACTTGAAATTGAATATTCAAGCTGCCTACGTACCCTTCCAAAGAAAGAGATCAAGTCAAAACGTAGTTAAAAATACATTTTTTTTTCTTGGTATTTTCTTTTGGTGCTGTTTACAGTTTCAACTCGTGCAGGCAAGGAGAATTTGGTGCCTGTTTGCAGTTTCAACTCGTGCAGGCAAGAAGCATGTTGTGTCGCCTTTTAAACTCGTGCAAACAATGAGTGTTGATGTTGCCTTTTATGCTCGTGCAGACCAGGAGCTTAGTGCCGTGCAGTTTAGGCTCGTGCATGCGAGGAGCCTTGTGTCTTGCAGTTTAGGCTCTTACAGACAAGGAGCTTTGGTTCGTGCAGTTTAGGCTCATGCGAACAAGGAGCATTGGTGTTGCCTTTTATGCTCGTGCAGATCAGGAGCTTTGTGCCATGCAATTTAGACTCGTGCGGGCGAGGAGAATTTGTGAATTTTGTCAAGCAATCCGGGAGAGTTGTTCCTCGCAATCTTCATAGCAAGGAGCCTTGACTGAGTAGTTGAAGAAGTCTTCAGGAAAGATGTCACACATCGTGATGGGGATGGATGATCTTTGTGTCAAAGTTTCATTATCTCCAACATTTTCACATTGTTCTGGAGGTTGACGAAAGCTGCTTTGCCCCCTTTCTGATTGGTGCACTTGTGGAGAAGACATATGCTTATTGTGCAGTTTCTTCGGAGTGACATGAATCCATCCTTCAACTTCGCTTGGCTTGACTGGCATGGTTTTGGAGCATGCCCCCAGCAATTGAGGTGAAGATTTTGAGTTGATAGAGCTGGAAGTGAGGTCTTCTTCAGGGATTTTGTCTTCTTTGTCTTCTTGGGCCTTTTCTTCAATGCGATCCTCTTGGGTTTGTTGGCGTGAAGATTGGCCGGTGTAGATGATGGTGCGCCTCCTTACCTTCAGGGGTCCTTTTGTGTCGACTTCCAAAGTTGCTTGGCGCTTCATCCTTGAAGGAATCAAGCTTTGAACATCGTCTTTTCTTGCTAAACTGTTGAGCTTTTCTCCCTTTGGTGTTGTCTTCCTGTTTCTAGAAGACTTGTTAGTTTCTTCAAGTCTGTCCGCAGCCGACTGTTGTGGGGGAGATCTAGCTTTGCCGCTTTGTTTCTTGGGTTTTGATAACCTTTCAAAGACAGATCTTTGCGGTGTTGGCGTCTTAAGCCTTTTGAAGACGGAAGTTCGGTCTCGACCACTGATGCGATCAAGTGCCGAAATTCTAGGTTTTGAATGATCCAGCCTATCGAAGACTAAAGTTCGAGGGGCAGGTTTAGGCTCCTCTTTTGGCCTTGTGGCTTGTGGTCTTGGCTTCCTTATTTTTTTGTAGGTCGCCAATGTCCACCCTTCCTTATTACCGGTAGATGCATCTTGGTTGCTTGCCCCCGGTGATGGTTGTGTAGGAAGTGCCGTGTGACTTGAACATTGACGGGAATGGTCATGCATGCTTCGGAGAGGCACATGATCGAGTGATCCAAACACGATAGTAGTAGTGTGTACCGCAACCGTGTCTTCGAAGTCAAGTTCGATTTTCCCTTGTTGTGCTAGCTTCAGGATGAGATCTTTCAGTACGAAGCATTTTTCCGTTGGATGACTGATGAAGCGGTGGAATTTACAGTATCTTGGGTTGTCGGTACGATTTATCTCTTCCGGCCGTCTGCACTCAGGCAAACTGATCACCTTCTTGTCCAACAGGTCATCCAACATGGCAACCACATCAGAGTCGGGGAATGGATAAGTCTTCTATTCAAGCTCCTTCAAAGTACGTCTACGCATCTCTTGATCACGAAAAGCTTCGGTTTGAATCGCTTTGCCTCGTGTGGAGATTTTGACGGGAGCTGTGTTGACCGTCATTGTCTCTTTGGTGGGTTTCCATGCAGCCTTTTCCACCTTTGTCCCAAGAACTTTGTCGTCCTTGTAGTCGGCGATCGGTTCTTTCTTTCCATGATGGGCGATGCTCAACTCCATGTCATGGGCGCGAGTGGCTAGCTCTTCGAAGGTCCGTGGTTTGATGCCTTGAAGGATGTATTGCAAACCCCATTGCATGCCTTGGTTGCACATCTCGATTGAAGAGGTTTCCGAGAGCATGTCTTTACAGTCGAGGCTTAGAGTGCGCCATCTGTTGATGTAGTCAATGACTGGCTCGTCCTTCCACTGCTTTGTGCTCGTTAGCTCTAGCATGCTCACAGTGCGGCGAGTGCTGTAGAAGCGGTTGAGGAATTCCCGCTCCAATTGCTCCCAGCTGTTGATGAACTCAGGCTCTAGGTCCGTGTACCACTCAAAGGCGTTTCCTTTCAGCGAGCGCACAAACTGCTTGGCGAGGTAGTCTCCCTCCGTCCCCGCGTTGTTGCAAGTTTCGACGAAATGTGCAACGTGCTGCTTTGGATTTCCTTTTCCATCAAACTGCATGAACTTTGGCGGTTGATAACCCTTCGGCATCCTTAAGGCGTCGATCTTCTTTGAATAGGGCTTCGAGTACAACCCGGAGGTATTTGAGCTCCCTTCGTACTGTGCCTTGATGGTGTTGGTGATCATCTCTTGCAGCTGCTGGATAGAAAGAGATCCCATGAGTGCCGCTGCTTGGTCTGGCTCCGGCTTCGCATCGATTCTCTCCACCGTAGGCTCATCTTCTGGGTCAGGTTTCTCGCCGTCCTGTGCCTCCAATCGGTTGACTAGTGCTGCAATTTGCAAGTCTTTTTCTTCCACAGTTCGGGTTAGCCTTGCGATTGCTTCATTCATTTGAGCCAGTTGTTCTTCGATGGAGGTAACGCCGATGGTCATGACTTGTGCAACCAATAGACGTGACTTTCCTTTAGACATCCAAGATGCTGACGAAGAACGTCGTTGGTTGTTTTGGGATGTCATCTTGTGTGCCTCAGCAGCATGCTTCGGTGCCCCCAGCGAGGTCAGGTTGATGACAGACTCACACATTTGATGCTCCCCTTGCTCTTTTAGCGGCACCAACTTTGAAGTGGCATGTTGAGGAGCGGTTGTGGTGCAAATGGATTTTCCGTTTGCGGCAGAAGTGCTTAAGATCCTTCCCTCAGTGGTTGCGAGAACGGCTTGTCCCTTGCTTGATGCCATTGACTTTGAGGTGTGTTTGGATTCCTTGAACAGAGAAAGAGATGAGAGGTAAAGATTGTCCCACTGGGCATGCCAATTTGTGAACACGAAAAATTCCTGAAACGAAAGAGACAAGAACAACGTGCACAAACAAATATTTGTATTTTGATGATTTTGGGTTACAATCTCTCTCAAATTTGATCCTCTGATTCGATCTCCATAAGGTGTTGGTTTGTGGATGTTTCGTTGATCCAAGAGCCGTTGAGGCTTGATCTTGGATGAACTGTTGGAAGTTTCTTCAAGGGGCCGTGGGCTTGATCTTTGAAGGTGGATTTGAGCGGATCTTCAAGGAGCCGTTGGGGCTTGATCTTGAGGATGAATGTTTCTTCAAGGGCCGTTAAGGCTTGATCTTGAATAACGGTGATGAACGGATCTTCAAAGGCTTTTGGGCTTGATCTTGAAGAACAGTGATGAACAGATCTTCAAGGGCTTTTGGGCTTAATCTTGAAGAACGGTTGGATGTGTGTGTATTTGTCGACGTTGTTGATCCAAAGGGCCGTTGGGGCTTGATCTTGGATGAACGGATGATGAATGATGATGCTTTCTTTAAGGGTCGTCGGGGCTTGATCTTGAATTGGTGGAAGTTCTTCAATGGCCTTTGGGGTTTGATCTTGAATTGGTGGAAGTTCTTCAATGGCCTTTGGGGCTTGATCTTGAATTGGTGGATGGTTGATCCAAGGGCCGTCGGGGCTTGATCTTGGAAGAACGATGAACGAAGAACGAAGAACACTTTTTTCAAGGGTCGTCGGGGCTTGATCTTGAATTGGTGGATGATTGTTGATCCAAAGGGCCGTTGGGGCTTGATCTTGGAAGAACGATGAACGAAGAACGAAGAGAGCTTTCTTGATTCTTCGGGAATCTGGATGCTTGAGAGCTTCGGAGTTTCAGAGCTTAAGAGCTTCAAGAATTTTGCCTAATGATTTTGGTTCTTTCAAATGAATGAAATTGGCTTCTATTTATAGAATTTTTCAAGGCCTAATTTTGAATATAATATTCCAGATGAAATAAGTCGTTTCTTCCAGGTGTTGACACATGTCCTGTTTGATGACTTTTCCAACTTATTTCGATTTTTTGTTTAGACACACGCTACATGTAAAATTTATGTAATACATGAGCGTTGATACTTTGATTTATCGGTCAACATTTATTTACCGAAATTTCGATGTCTACAGTTACATCTCACATTGCCTAGGGGTGCGGATCCTGTAAGCCTTATATGTGTATTTCCATCTCTACCTAGCACGAGGCCTTTTGGGAGCTCACTGGCTTCGGGTTCTGTAGAAACTCCGAAGTTAAGCAAGTTTGCGCAAGAGCAATCCCATGATGGGTGACCCATTGGGAAGTTCTCGTGTGAGTTCCCAGAAACAAAACCGTGAAGGCATGATCGGGGCCTAAAGCGGATAATATCGTGCTACGGCAAAGTTGAGCCTAGGATGTGATAAATGCCATAAGAAGGATGTCACAGATTGTCCCAAATAAGCAGAGCCTACACCTTGATCCATTAAAGTAGGAAAAATATGCATAGGTACTCGAAACAACTTATGATTGCTACTCTTTATGTGGTGGAGGATCGCCCCTAATGGCTTGTCTTGCACAAAAAACTGAATATCATCACAGATAAACCAACTATGATTGTCTTTGCACAAATTTTTAACAGACAATAGATTCACAGTCAACATTGGCACATGTAAAATGTTCTTAAGATGTAAAATATTAGAAGGAGTTTGCAAAGTGCCATGACCAATATTTTGAACTTTCAAACGTTCAGCATTTCCCACTATTATCTTCTCAGATCCTGCATATGATGTAGATTGAGTAAGGATTGTCAAATCGAATGTCATGTGGTGAGAAGCATGAGTATCAAGAATCTAGCAATCTCCATTTGTAATCGCAGCAGAAGGTTGTGCATTCATAGCTAGAACACCAGGTGGAGATGACATAGATGGAGAGCTAAACTATAGAGACTGATTGAAATGCACAAACGGAGGAGACTGACTGTTATGCACAAACTGAGGAGATTGATTGTTATTCACAAACTAAGAATGAGGAGATACCAATCCCATATTAGCTTGAGAAGACATAGGAAAACCTTGATATGCATAGTTAGCAGAAAATGAATGAGGGGGTTGAGCTCCTTGATAGGCATATTTGCCTCTATCCATGCAGTTTAAGGCATTATGACCACGCTTGCCACAAATTTGACACTCTTGTACAGACTGTCCACCATCATTTCTATAAAGACAAGTAACTGTAATATGACCTTTACGAGAACATCTTTGACACTCGGGGACAAGGTCAAACCTGTTAGAAGTATTGCCCAACCATGATTGCCAATTTTGACCAGATCTGGAATTATTGAACCTTGGTTTATAGCCTCCATTACCTCGAGGTCTATAGTTATTCATACCAAACATTCTGCCATTCTGATTCTGATTCAAGTCAGAAAAACTATTCGACTGAAACTGATTACCAAATGGAGGATAACTTGTCTGAGAAGAAGAACTACCAGATGAGCCATAACCAAGGTTAGGAGAGAACCGATGAGGTGAAAGATAACTCGAAGAGCCTGAAGATCCCCCAATATTATCATTAGAAGAATTAGCATTCACAAATATAGCAGACATCCCCTGAACCAAAGAATTCATTATGGCTTCAATCCTCTTCTCTACACCAATTAATTGAGCTCGAAATTCCTTAAGGGTAATGGGTGACTCTCTGGCAAAAATAACAGTTCTAATTGTATCATAATCAGAAGGTAGACCTATGAGTGTAGCAATAATAAGATCATTATCTAACATTTTCTATCCAGCAGCCTGGAATTGATCTTCAAGTGCTTTCAACCTTAGCAGATACTTATCAATAGTATCCCTTTTTTTTTCATAGTATGTAGTTCAACTTTTAGATGATTGACACTAGCTTTAGAAACAAACATATATCGATCATGTAAGGCAATCCAAGCCTCATGAGATGTCTTACAGCCGACCAAATGCTCAATTGCATCATCACTGAGGGTAGCAATCAACAAGCTTAACAATGTCATATCAATCTTAACCCAGTCCTTATACGCAACATTAACCTCAGTGGTAACTCCTAATTCAGGGGTGAGAACAAACTTAGGAAGACATAGAGAATCACCCGTGAAATGATCAAGAAGATCATATCCACGCAAAACAGAACTAAACTGAAAACTCCATTTAAGAAAATTATCATCATTCAATTTGATAGTAAGCATACCCAGCAAACCTTCAATTTTCACTTGATTAACCATGACTAAAAGAGCAAATTCACTGTAATATCAACAGATGTAACAAACACCAAAAGACAATGGAAGAACCCATAAAAACCCAGATGAAATTTGAGTCGGTGGAAAGAACCCATATGAAAAATTTACAGAATTAACGTCGAACACATAATCAAGAGCAACCAATCACTATACAATTTCAAGAATCACAAACAAACTTCATCACTTGGCATCGGCCTTCAATCAATTCAATTAACGCAAGAAAACCCAAAATTCACAACAAATTGGCATCTGCCTTTCATCAACTCAACATATAAATCATCAATTCAACTGAAACTATGGCATCGGCCTTCAATTATACAAAGGTTCAAAGAAAAAAAAATCTAGATCTAAGCAAAATTCTTAAGAATTTGTGAAAGCTACAGAAACAATATCACCTTATCACCAATCAAAGCAGTGAAATCCAGAAACCAAACTCATTGTTCAAGCAAGACTGGCTCTTGATACCATCTTAACTGCAAGGAAGAACTCCATTGAAATCAAGAAATATGCAGACTAAGGAAACTTAAAGAAGAAGAAAACTGAAGAATACTCAATACATTTCTTTAACTGTTTTTGTTATACAACCGACTTAACCAAAATACAAAGAGGAAATGAACTATTTATACTATTCTATATGTGCACATGTTCTGCACATGTACAATGATGACCTGACATATTATTTACTTATCCAATACAATTTTGTAAGTCTTGATTTTATAGATTATTTATGCAAAAATTCAATTCAATCCGAAACCATTTGCACATTTAATTGTCATGATGAAATTTCAATATTTTTTAGAACATAGTATTAGTCAATTTCTTCAAACTCAATTAAATGCTTCAAATATTTTCGACTTATATTTTGCAATGATAATCTATGAGGTGCAACTTTAAAAATAAACGGGTCAGATTGTTGAAGTTCGATATGGTGTGACACCACAACTAATCCCCATTTTAGAACAAAATGGAGATCCCTTATATTAAAGAATCTATTCTCTCTATATTTAACAGAAAAATAAAAAACTAAAAACCAAAATTCAAATGATTATCAAACCAGAACATAATTTACAATAAACAAATATGACAAACACTTTACCTAACACTTTAAAGAGTTTCATGCATCTGATAATTTAAAATCGTGCTTGTCTCAGAGGAAGATTCTCATGATGAGCAACTAATTGTGATAATTAGTCATATTTAGCTGCGAGAGATGGATAAGCACGGTGGACTATTTTACAAAGAATTTAAAAAGTTGTGCAGAAGACTGAAGACTGAAGAAAGAAGGATCATGTGTTTCTTGCCCTAGTTTCTCGCGCCAAGTCTTTACAAATCTCTACCTAAACGCCAGCCTTCAATTAAATTAAATTTACCTTTTGGCTTAGACTTTAGGAAGCAAATTAACCCCTTTGCCCCGACAGTATCCTTGTCCTTAATGGAAGACTTGATACAGATTCCTAATAATTTAGTTGTCTCTCACCAAACCAATATCTGATCTGCTCGAATTTTATATAATCACACTTGCTTGCAGTATGGCTACGTACCCCCTCCACCATGCAGACTTAAGAAAGAAGGATCATGTGTTTCTTGCCCTAGTTTTCCCTTTCTCGCGTCATGTCTTTGCAAACCCGCGTCTCCGCCAAACGACAGCCTTTCATTAAATTAAATTTACCTTTATTTTTTATTTCTTATTTTTAATATTGAGCAATGTTCACTTCAAGAATATTGAGCAATGTTCACTACAAGAATATTGAGCAATGTTCACTTCTTTTCCTAAGTATTAATTAATGAGGGAAGAGAGAGGGTTTAAACTCAGGACGCAATGAATTGAAGAGGAAGGCTCTGACCACTAAAAAAATTCACAACTTACAAAGAGAGAGTTTGAACAAAATAAATCGGCGATTCTAGAAAAGAGAAAGGAAATGAAGAATATTAAAAGTGGTTTTTATTCTGTTTTTTTTTGGTTGGATAAACTCAAGAAGCCATCAGCAATGCCACTTTGTGGATATCAGTTTCTAAGTTGCATCAGTTGCAGACTCAAGAAGCCATCCCTATAGCCTCCTATAACGCAATGATGGCAACCTAACAAACAATTGGAAAGTGGAAAGAATTGAACTATAAAAGTGAACTTTTCTAAGAAGCAATTGCAACCAAGGTGATAATTGAGACAAGAAATAGTGATTGTTGCTTAATATTGTTAGTGTAACAGGATCTCGTTCCACCTTTTCATGGAGCAGGATACATGGATACATAATGCTCTCATGTGAACTGTTTTGTGATGTATGAACTTTATAACACCCTTCAATTGTGAAGCTAAAAACAAAACAAAACACTGAACTCTAAACAATCACTATCTATATGATCAATACATCGGTCTATCCAGGTCCATGAACAGTGAAACGGAATCCCCTTTTGAAGATCATGTGTGTTTGTATGTGTATATATTTGAAAATCAAAGAGCTTTTTCATTGATCCATCTACTGAATATTAAAGGGTTTAGGTGTTCATTTATTTGTTGATTATATCATTTGAATGTTCTTGTCACGGAAAAATTACAAGTAGTTCCACTTGATAAATTTAATTAGGGTAATTCTCAATTTACTACCAAAAGTATGTGATTTTGATTTTCAAACTTTCAAACATTAACTATTGGGTAAAAGACTGTTTACTACCCTCATGTTTTGTGGTTTTCAACATTTAGAACATCAAGTTTTTTTCGTCTCAGATTCATACCTAAAGTGTAAATTTTGTGACAGTCTCATACATCCGTTAGTCAAACTGTTAAATCTGCCGCTAATTGTGACGTGGCGCCCATGTGGACAACGACTGGGTGCCACGTGTCATCCATGTTTTTTTTTCCTTCCTCCTTCATCTTTCTTCCTTCTTCTTCCTTCTCCTCTCCTTCTTCTTTTTCTTCTTTCTTCCTTCTTCTTCCTTCTCCTCTCCTTCTTCTTTTTCTTCCTCCGAATCTGGGGAAGTTTTTTTTTTTTTTTTTTCTTCTTCTTCCTCCTTCCTCCTTCTTCTTTCTTCTTTCTTCTTCTTCTTCTTCTTCCTCCGACTGCAACTTTTTTTTTTCTTCCTCATTCTCCTTCTTCCTTCTTCTTCCTTCTTCTTCTTCCTCCGAATCTGGGGAAGATGAAGGTTTTTTTATTTTTTTTATTTTTTTTTTATTTTTTTTGAGGAAGATGAAGAAGGAAGAAGAAAGAAGGAGAAGAAGGGGAAGGAAGAAGGAGGAAGAAGAAGAAGGAAGAAAAAAAAAGTTGTAGTTGAAGGAAGAAGAAGAAGAGGAAGAAGGAGGAAGAAGAAGAAAGAAGAAAGAAAAAAAAAAACCTTCATAAAAAAAAAAAACCTTCATCTTCCCCAGATTCGGAGGAAGAAGAAGTAAGAAGGAGAAGAAGGGGAAGGAAGAAGGAGGAAGGAAGAAGGAGAAGAAGGAGAAGAAGGAGGAAGGAAGAAAAGAAAAAAAAAACTTTCATCTTCCCCAGATTCGGAGGAAGAAGAAGAAGGAAGAAGAATGAAGAAGGAGAAGAAGGGGAAGGAAGAAGGAGAAGAAGGAGGAAGAAAAAAAAAATTGCAATCGGAAGAAGAAGAAGAAGAAAGAAGAAGAAGGAGGAAGTAGAAGAAAGGAAAAAAATAAAAAAATAAAAAACTTCCCCAGATTCGGAGGAAGAAAAAGAAGAAAGAGAAGAAGAAGGAATATGAAGGAAGAAGGAGAAGAAGGGGAAGGAAGAAGGGACAAGGAGGAAGAAAAAAAAGTTGCAGAAAAAGGAAGAAGGCGAAAGAAGAAAAAAAAACGTGGATGACACGTGGCGTCCAGTCATTGTCCACATGGGCGCTACGTCACAATTAACAGCAGATTTAACAGTTTGACTATGAGACTGTCTCAAAATTTACATTTTAGGTATGAATCTGAGACGAAACAAACTTGATGTACTAAATGTTGAAAACCACAAAACATGAGGGTAGTAAACAATTTTTTATCCTTAACTATTTTTTCGTCCCAGTCATGTGGATAATTTCATTTAAGGACCTTCTTCGAATGGTCTACTTTCAATAAAAAGTGCTAATAATATACAATTTAAACAGGAAAATGGAAATGTTGTTATCGATTAAATACTGGAGACAAGATTTCTAGATTTATTAAGGGTAAATTACATAGTAGCCCCTCATGTTTGAGTTTTATTGCAATCTCATACAACATCTTTAAAACATTTCACTTTCATACCTCAAGTACTATTTTATTTCAATTTCATACAACCGTTAGATTTTCCATCCATGGATCTGTTAAATGCTGACGTGGCTGCCACATATATGACACGTGGCTGCCAAATGTCTGCCACGTGGCAAATAAAATAATTTTTTAATTTAAAAAAAAAAAAACATATTTGCCACTTTTTTTTTTCTCTTTCTTCTTCTTCTTCTCTCTTTTTCTTCTTCTTCTGGGTTCGGACCTCTTTTTTTTTTTTCTCTTTCTTCTTCTTTTTTTTCTCTTTCTTCTTCTTCTCTTTCTCTTTCTTCTTCTTCTGGGTTCGGACCTTATTTTTTATTTTTTATTTTTTTTTCTTCTTCTTCTTCTTTCTCCTCCCTCCTCTTTCTTCTTCTTCTTCTCTTTCTCTTTCTTCTTTTTCTGGGTTTGAACCTTTTTTTTTTCTTCCAATTTCAGGTTTTTAAAAAAAAAATTTAAAAATTATTTTTATTTGCCACGTGGCAGACATTTGGCAGCCACGTGTCATATATGTGGCAGCCACGTCAGCATTTAACAGATCCATGGATGGAAAATCTAACGGTTGTATGAAATTGAAATAAAATAGTACTTGAGGTATGAAAGTGAAATGTTTTAAAGATGTTGTATGAGATTGCAATAAAGCTCAAACCTGAGGGGCTACTATGTAATTTACCCATTTATTAATGTTCCAGATATCTGACTCATGTGTACTTTACATACCGATCGAAGACATTTCTCATCATTTAATACGTGTTCTGTTTTTTGCTGCACAATTGTCGAATTGTACCAGTATTGGAATTATACTAAACCTCCAGATTAATCTTATTTGGGTGGTCTGGTTACAACTAAAATATGTCATAGTCGGAGGAGATTAAAATATTTTAATCTATATTTTGCTGCCAAAATTACAAATTCCTTGGCGAAATACACTCTTAAATACGATTAAGCTTGTATCTGGGTATGTAAAGTTGTTTCAAGGCTTAATTCTTTTCTTTATTAATTGCGTCCTCATTATTTTCCCATTTGCACACAAATAAACCGAGCAAAATAATGCTCAAACTTGGAAGAAGTATCCATACCAAATTGAAGAACAAGTTAATAGAGTTCAGTTGAGCTGGAACCAAGTTCGATTGAGTTTTTTGAGTTGAGCAATTGCATTAGTAAATTAAATAGTTAGTTGTTTGGCGGAAGGGGAATCAGTGGAGATCAAACCCAAACCAAGGTGCAGAGGCATACTTATTTTCCGCCATTGTGATAAAGCATCATCTTCGGTTCCATTGATAGATTATGTTTGTACCATACTTGACCAATCCCGAAACTACTGAGCACCGGTCAACGTTATACCGTCAATGACCCATAAGAGTTTCCCTCCAACCAGGAGGTCAATCACAGCACGACACGTGTCGACATCAGAAGCCAATCATAGCACGACACGTGTCAACATAAGAAGCCAATCACAACACGACACGTGTCAATGTCAGAATGAAACTAGAAACTCTCTTTTATAAATAGGGATCATTCTCCCACAATATTTCCTAATGTTATTTGTACTAAATCATTCACTAGTACTCACTAAATGAGAGCTTGAACCTATGTACTTGTGTAAACCCTTTACAATTAATGAGAACTCCTCTACTCCTTGGACGTAGCCAATTTGGGTGAACCACGGATATCTTGTGTTTGCTTTCCTGTCCCTATCCATTTATATACTTATCCACACTAGTGACCCAAGCAATCTAGCGAAGGTCACAAACTTAACACTTTCTGTTGTACCAAAGTCCTCACTGATTTTGTGCATCAACATTTGGCGCTGTCTGTGGGAACGACACTTATTCCCACTCTCTTCAGCTTTGTTAAGCTGGTTTCCACCATTCATACACTCTCTTTTGACTAGGCATCCCTTTCTGACATGGGGAGCGAAGGAAGTCACAACACACAGAATGACATCCCTCTTACACCTGGTGCGAAGCAATGAAAGAAGGAACAAAATAAGTTTGCTTTTCAGGCTAAAGTCGATAACCTAGAGGCTCAGAACAACAATATAGTGATGAAGAATGAGATCCTCCAAGAGCAGTATGAGAAGGTCTTCGACATGCTCCACGAGGCTAGATATGCTAAAACACACGAGCTCATCACCTCTGTGGAAGTCAACCATCAACTGGGTGCCCCTCAACATGGAGGGTCATTTTCCCTCGACATTGGTATTCCTGTTGAGGAGCGAGCTACTCATCGAAATGGTGACCAACATGAGACTTTTCTTAACCCAGCTGCTTCGACCCGAAGCAGGAGGAGTGGAGGAAGGCACTTCCTTACAAAAGGAGTGAAATGATCGAAAGCTGTCTTTCGCAACTGTCGAGACTTCTTAAAGCAACGTCGAGACAATCTCATCCATGTAAGCTCGAAGATCAATAACCCAAGGGTCTCTGAAAAACTCGGTCCCCTCTCATGTCCCAGGCCGGCTACCAATTTGGGGAAAGGGCAACAAGTCCTAGAGAAACACGAAGGTATAGGGGACTCAGAGATGTTCCGACAGACATACCTTGGAAGTCAGTACGGCGAGTCTAAGGAAAAATCACATACTCTTGATCAAACTTTCCTACTTTCAAGAGGAGATGAAGATTTACGAAAGAAAACTCCAGTGGTACATGACTCCACTCAAAACCCTCTTGTCCTACAACTCCTTAAGGAAGTAAACAAGTTGAAGGCCAAATGACAAGCTGAGATACCTGATTGGAACCAACCTAGGCCTGGCCCTCTTACAAGGAAGATCCTCGACACCCCCTCCAAGAAAAGATAAAGCGGAAGCTTGGCTTGCAACTATGTACTGGAAAGAAGGACCCGATTGAACACCTTAACCTCTTTGAGTCCACCATGGCATACCGGATGCACACCGACGAAGAACGATGTCTTCTCTTCCCCTCCACCTTATCTGGCAGAGCTCTAAACTGGTATTGCCGTCTTCCACCTGAGACGGTAGACTCATTTAAGGAATTAAGGAAACTGTTTGTTTCTCAACACATTTTCCAGACCGATCGCTTACATTCTGCAAATGACTTGTACATTATTAGTCAGAAGCTAGATGAGTCATAACTTGTACATTATTCGTCATGAGTATTCTTGTTATGCCGAGGTAGACGACAAGACTGCCCTCAAAGCTTTCACGACAGGCCTACATGATTGTTTATTCAAATACATGATCAATGCCAACACTTGGAAGACTTACTCTGAGGTAACGGCACATGCTTACAACCATGCCTCCGCTGAGGTAAGGACATATCAAGGGAAACCCCCCACAGCCACCCCTTATCAGCAAGTAGGGAGTGGAAGCCAGATCCAACCATATCAGAAGACCTCGACCTTCCAAACGGCAGCGGTGCCTCCCCCTGCCTTACTTAATACTTCACTAAGTTAACAAACATATCAATCTCAGTGCAAAAGGAAAGATTTCTATCCTCACCAGTCTCATTTTAGTAAAAAGAGTAAGGGACACTATCGCGATAACTAAGGGTATCGCCACGATAATGCCCGCCCTCAAGCAGTCAACACAGTAGGCCAAGCACGTGTCAGGACATGCCCTACCCCGAGGTATGAGACATACACACCTTTGAACGCCACATGCGTGGCCATTTACCCCAGCATAGCACACCTAATACTGAAGCCAATGCCAAGGCAGTCGAATTACAAGCCCACAAAGAACACAGGCACATTTTGCTGCTACCACGAGCATAACGGCCATGACGGCGATAAGTGTATCACCCTTCGTGATCATATTGAAGCTTTGGCACGTGAAGAAAAAATTGATCGATTCATTTTTCACCCTTTAAGGGATAACCGTAACCAACGCTAAGTGAATGTGATATATTCCATAAGCGGCGACACATCCATATTTGAATCTTCCAATAGGGCCATGAAAAACAACAAACGAGCTTTAAGGTAGGGCTGGGTTCGGTTCGAAACGGTTCGATTTTTTGCCAAAACCAAAACCAAACCGAAATTTTGGTTCGGTTCAATTTTTTTCGGTTCGGTTTTGGCCCGGTTCGTTTTTTTTTTTTGAAAATGAATAAAAATTGAAATCTAAAATTTTAACATCTCTAACACAATCATAACATAAGCATTCCTACACAATGAAAATAAATATTTAAAGTTCAACTAGAATCATTAATCAAATCTTCCAAAGTCCAAGCTTAAAAAAAACATCAAAGTTTAAGTCTTCAAAAAGTCCAAATTTAAAATAAACTTTACACTACTTCAAGTCTTCCACAGCTAAAATAAACATAACAAAGTCCAAATTTTATAGAAATATTCCACTTAACTAAAATTATAAACTCAACCTTCAAGATTTCATGTCTTCCACGCACTTCTTCTCTTCAACTCCTCAAGCTCAACGCTTAAGGGCCTAGGAGGCAACATAGCAGATTGACAATGCAACTGTTATCAGCTCATCACCAAAACAAAGCCACTTTCGGCCATTTCAGCAGCAATTGAGGAGGAAGAACTCGATGTCTAAGACTAGACATTGTCCTGCTTTTTTCTTCTTTTGAGCTGAATGGACAGAATAACTGGTCACAAGCATAACCACGTTAGTCCACAAAAACAAAAACAAAAACAAAACAACTCTAAACAAAATCATCTTTTACCATTTATATAAAACGATAATTGAATGCATCTGAAGATCTTATTTAACTTATACTACAGATAAACAATTGAAAGCTTTTATTTACGAACCTCAAAAAGAAGAACCCCTAATCGGTAAATGTCTGAAGCACATGAAGTTGATCGACCAGAAACCTCTTCGGGACTATTATACCATAGCAGATTAACAATGCAACTGTTATCTTGATCTCCTAATCGGAATTCTAATGGATCCAACAGAACTTAGAATTTCATGCCTAATAGAAGCCACTTCACTTCTCAGCTCATCAACTTCCAAGCGCAACCTCTCATTTTGATTTCGCAAATGTTATATATACTCCTCTGCAACTGCAGGATAGTAAATAAACAACAAAGTTTGAGCCGTAGTCACGGTTATGGAAAAATAAATACCAAATACATAATGCTTGAACTCTCCTTCTTGTTCTTTACCAATTTCATCCAACTCTGACTACTTCTTCATCTGCCATGGCATAACAACCACCGTAGATTAGGAAAAAAGGGCGACATAACAGATTTAGATTAAATAGAAATATCCAAATCAAAGTAGAGGCACCACGTAGGTCCTTACAAATACGTTTACAATATACCCAAAATTCAGAAGTACAAAGGACAATTACTTTCTATTTCCCTAACCTCAAATTTCTCCCCTGAGCAAATTTAACATACAATTAACTGATTAAGCAAAAAAATGAATGAGCAAAAAAAATTGTAAAGAAGTGGGAAAGAACACAGAACACCTTGATTTTTGTGTACTTTTCGTAGAGTTTGGAGTAAAGAGCTTCCGTCTGCGAATGAACAAAATTCCAGAAAAAATTAAAATGGAGGGGAATCCTACAGTGGACTGGTAGTACACTCAAACATGACAAACAGAAAATTAAACACAGAGAAATGAGAGATGAAGGACTGACGATGAGGGCGATGTGTGAGAGATTGAGAGTGAGATGGGTCGCGTCGTCGCGGGTCGCCTGGGATTCAAGACCGAGAGAGACAGAGAGTTTGAGAGAGATAGAGAGTGATTGAAGTTGAAGACCAAGAGAGAGAGAGAGAGAGGAGGCTAACCTTTTGTTGTCGAGACTCGAAACGGTGAGATGAGAGACTGACGGCGAGGGCGAGGTTTGAGAGATTGAGAGTGAGAAGGGTCGCGCTGTCGCAGGTTGCCTGAGAGATTGAGAGAGACAGAGCAATTGAAGTTGAAGATCGAGCGAGAGAGAGAGGAATCTAAGGCGGCACGAGAGGGTTACTGGGTTAGGGTTCATGGAGGGAGTTTGGAGGCAGGGAACGAGAAAGAGAAGAGGGGAATGAAAAATAGAAAAGTGTGGCTGCTACTTGTGGCAAGGGTTAAAGGATTTTGTTGATTTCTCAACAAAATTAAAAAAAAAATCTCATAAATCCTGAAGGCATGAGGGTTCGAACCCATTGCCTCTTGCGTGAAAAGTTTTACTTAAACCAACTTGGCAACAGGTTCTGTTTTGTTATGATTGTATGACTAAACTATTTATAATATTGAAAAAAATAATTAAATATATATATATCGGTTCGGTTCGGTTTGGTTGTCTATTTTTTACGGTTTTCTATTTTTTTGAACCCACCCTTACTTTAAGGTCTGGCCACTACGTGTTTCACGTGGAAGACATCAGGGGAGGCAAGTATTAAAAGCCTAACTGGGATCCAATGTGTTTCTACTCTAAGGAAGAAAGAGGTATCATCTACCATCACAACGACCCACTGATCGTGGAAGCTCACATAGCCAACTTTGAAGTGCGACGAATCTTAGTAGACACAGGGGGTGGACACGGGGGCTTCGGTCAATATCATGTTTGCTGAAACTTTCAGGGCACTTAATGTAGCTGAACACTTGCTCGATCGCTCGATTTCCCCTCTGATAAGCTTCTCGAGTGATATTGTGCAACCTATAGGGAGCATACACTTACCTTTCACCATTGGTACATGCCTTTACACAGCTACCATTACCACTAACTTCCTGGTAGTCGATTGCCCAATGGCATACAATGTCATATTTGGACGCACATGCATCAATGATCTCAAGGCCATGGTATCTACACATATGTTGTTGATGAAATTTCCAACCCCTTATGGCAATGGTTACATCAGAGGAGATCAACTTAGTGCACGGTCATGTTACAACACTTCGGTCAAGCAACAACACATGCATGTGCCCAAGATACATGACCAAGTCATAAAGACCAGCCTGGACGAAGCTAACTTGGATCTTCACGGTGGTAACAGTCAACCTGACGATCCTCGAGATGACTCTTTCACCCAGCGATCATAACCCGCTGAAGAGCTGGAGAAGGTTTCTATATCAAAAGATTATCCAGATCGCATGGTGAAGATTGACACCACCTTGTCACCACTCATTCGGTTGGTATTGATCTCTTTTTTGCAAGAGAACACTGAGGTCTTCGCCTGGTCATATGAGGACATGCCAGGCATCTCTCCCGATATTATATGTCATCGCTTGAGTATTGACCCCAATACCAAGCTGGTGAGACAGAAGCGAAGATCTTATGACGCTGAACGATACGAAGCAATGAAGGCAGAAGTTGAAAAACTCAAAGGCATAGGCTTCATCCGTGAAGTTAATTACCCAACATGGGTAGCAAATGTGGTCCTTGTTAAGAAAAATCCGACCAAAGAAAGTCTTTTGCTTTAAAAGGTCTTGTGGAGAATGTGTGTTGACTACACCGACCTAAATAAAGAATGCCCAAATGATAGTTTTCCTCTTCCTCTCATTGATAGACTTATAGACTCTACGGCAGGGTATGAACTCTTGAGTTTCATGGATGCTTCGGATACAACCAAATCCTTATGAACCCTCCGGATCAAGAACACACAGCCTTCATTACTGACAGGGGACTATATTGCTATAAAGTCATGCCCTTCGGCCTAAAAAATGAAGGAGCGACTTATCAGAGACTAGTCAATTCAATATTCACCAAACAGATTGGGAAGAGCATGGAAGTTTACATTTATGATATGCTAGTCAAGAGCAAACATGCTGACCAACACATCACCAACCTATCTAAAACTTTCACCATTTTGAAGAGGTATTGAATGAGGTTGAACCCCAACAAATGTGCCTTTGGCGTAGGCTCTGGCAAATTCTTAGGCTTCATGATAAGCTAAAGAGGCATTGAGGCTAATCCCGAGAAGATCAAAGTAATCATCGACATGAAGGAACCGGTAACTTCAAAAGACATTCAAATCCTTATTGGCAAGGTGGCAGCCTTAACTAGGTTCATCTCTAAGGCCACAGACAGATGTGCTCATTTCTTCAAAGCACTTAAGGGAAGTAAGAAGTACATTACATGGGCTGATGAATGTGCTGAGGCATTCAAGAACCTCAAAGACTAGCCCATCTGCTCTCCAAACCTGAGGTTGGTGACACTCTCATTATCTATATGTCAACATCGGCTTCAGCAGTAAGTTTCGTTCTCATTCGAAATGATGGTAATGTCGAACGGCTTGTCTACTACGCTAGCAAGGCCTTGCAAGATGCGGAGACATGATACTCCAACATTGAGAAATTGGCTCTAGCATTGGTCATGTTTGCTCGAAAACTTTACCCTTACTTCTAAGCACACTTCATCATCGTGCTTACCAATCATCATTTTCGACAGATACTCCAAAATCCTTACACTTCTGGGCGAATGATTAAATGGGCGATAGCATTGGGTGAGTTTAACATCTCTTACCAACTAAAGCCAGCTGAGAAGGGCCAAGCAGTGGTAGACTTCATCGCCGACTTCACATATCATGTTGACATTGTTTCTACGCCTAAAAAAGTGGTTTCATTACCCTTGGAAGCTCAGAAAATAGAACCAACAGCCCCAGCATGGAGTCTATATGTTGATGGCGCGTCCAACCAACAAGGTTATGGAGCAGGACTAGTCCTTATGACCCTTGAAAAAGTGGCGATTGAGTATGCTATTCGTTTCAAATTCAAGGCATCAAACAATGAGGCTGAATATGAAGCCCTCCTAGCAGGCTTACGTTTGGCTAAACACCTTGGGGTTAAACGAATTGATATCTTCAATGACTCTTAATTGGTGGTTAACCAGGTCACCAACAACTTTGACGCTAAGGATAGCTCTATGGCAGCATATCTGGCACAAACACAATTGTTGCTCAAGCACTTCCACTACCAGATCACCCAAATTCCTCGAGCGGCAAACAGTCATGCAGATGCTTTGGCTCGTCTCGCCTCAGCGGTGGAAGACAAGATTGGGAGAAAAATTCAGGTTGAATTGTTGGCAGCACCAAGCACCATGGCTGCGGAAGTGTGCAACTTACAATAGGGGGATAGTTGGATTACCCTGATTTATAGATTCCTTGCTCATGGCACCCTTCCAAATGACAAAGTCCAAGCTAAGCAGATTCGATACAAGGCTACCCGTTACTAGATCATTAATGACCAACTCTACAAGCGGGGTTTTAACCTACCATATCTAAGATGCCTTACTCTCGTAGAGGCCGAAATTGTCCTTCAGGAAATACATGAAGGAGTCTGCGGAGATAATGCTAGATCTCGATCCCTAGCACACAAGGCTTTTCACCAAGGATATTACTGGCCAACACTCCACCACGATGCCATTAGAATATCCCGTTCATATGATAAGTGTCAACACTACACAACTATTCCTCATTCCCCTCCCGAGATGCTCACTCCTATGATCAGCCCTTAGCCCTTTGCCCAATGGGAAATTGATTTGATCGGCCTAATGCCTGCAGGGAAGGGCAAGGTTTGCTATGCAATTGTTGCAGTTGACTACTTCACAAAGTGGGCCGAAGTAAAACTCTTGGCAACCATTACTGAGGCAAAAATAGAAGACTTCGTATGGAAGAACATCCTTTGTAGATTCAGCATTCGCAATGCGATAGTCACTGACAACGGGCGACAGTTCGACAACAATAAGTTCAGGATGTTCTACTCTAAGTTCAACATCAATTTATGTTTTGCCTCTCCAGCTCATCCCCAGTCCAATGGACAAGTCGAAGCCATCAACAAAAAAATCAAGCAAACTTTGAAAACTAGCTTGGACAAGGTTAAAGGTTGTTGGCCAGAATTTGTACCCCAAGTTCTTTGGTCATACCGCACTTCGTATTGGACATCAACAGGAGAAACCCCATTCTCACTTGCCTTTGGTACATAGGCAGTTATCCCAGTTGAGCTTGAGCAAGCAACGTTCCGAGTCCAGAACTACGTGCAAAGTGAAAATGACAAACAACTTACCCTCAACTTAGATCTAGTTGAGGAACACAGAAACCAGACTCACTTAAGCAATGTCACCTACAAGTAACACATCTCCAACTACTATGACTCAAGGGTCAAACCTCGTTCTTTCAAAGTGGGGGACTGGGTATTGAAGAAAAGATTACTTTGCGACAGAGTCTCAAGTGAAGGAACACTTAGTCCAAACTGGGATGGACCGTTTGAAGTTGTTGGCATCAGTCGTCCTGACTCCTACAAGCTTAGAAGCTCTGATGGTAAGACCCTTGGCCATTCATGGAACGCTGATCGCTCGAAGTACTTTTACAAGTAAACTCATATTGTACAAGTGTTAAGCTTCAGCCGTTCGACATCCTATGTAACGAAGACTATTTGGCATGAATTCAATAAAGAGGTGATTTAGACAACTCAGTCCTAATCCTCTTACATTCCTAACAATGAAACACTCGGGTTCAAAGCTTCAACATGAATGCTTCCAACATGAAACACAGTGTAAGTATATGTCAACAAGACTATACAAATAAACGAATAGCTTCACAGTATATTCGGTCAATCATACATTCCAACACATTCATACATAAGCCAATTGTGCTTTGAAAGGGTTCAACATACTTTGTGTCATTCGACACTTGCTACAATGTGCCTAGATGCCTTGGCCTTATTCTCACCAACCAGGTGATGAAATGTGAAGAAGGAACTTGTTGATGCACAAAACCGGAGGTCTTAGAACAACGTAAATCCGACTGTGAATCTGTAAGAAATGTAAATAACACAAAATGTATCGTGGTTTACCCCAAGATTTGGTCTACGTCCACACTAATTATGTATTTATCTAAGGGGGAGAGAGCTCTGAGAGTGAGAGCTTTGAGAGGGGTGAGAAGGCCTAGGACTTGGTCTCCCTTAATTGTGAGGGTGAGAGGTCATTTTATAGAATAAGGACTCCTCATTTATTACATATTTGCCCATTCCTTTATCACATAATTACATTTAAGTCCCCCGAGTATTTGTACGAGATCTAAATACGGAAGCCCTAAATATGGTATAAACAGTAGTCCTCCAAGTCTTCAGTCAAGAGAGTCTTTTGGCTGGAGACTTGAAATTCAGTCTATGTGTGGGCAAAAGTGACTAGATGTTGTCTTAAACTGATGTTCGATATGAGGCGGTGCTCAATCCGAAATGATGCTCAACTATCACATGTTGCGAGGCTGCGAGGCTGCGAGGCTTGTGGCTTATGTGGGCTTGGTTGGCTCGGCTTGTGGCGTTGAAGGTGAGGGAGTCCCTTTTATAAAATAAAGGCTCGCTCCTCAATACATAAATGATGGGCTAGAGTTGATGCTCGCGGCGAGGCAGTTGCTCAATAGGCGGCGATGCTTTCTAATGGTGGTAAGGGAGTCCCTTTTATAGGATAAGGGTTCGCTCCACAATACATAAGTGATGGGTTAGGAGTGATGCTCGCGGCGAGGCGGTTGCTCAGCTGGCGGTGTAGCTATCTAATGAAGGTGAGGGAGTCCCTTTTATAAAATAAGGGCTCGCTCCTCAGTACATGAATAATAGGTGCTCTGATGAAAGTGAGGGAGTCCCTTTTATAGAATAAGGGCTCGCTCCTTAATAAATAATGGGTTAAGTCCCCCAAGTATTTTTTATGAAGCCCAGTTAAGGCCCAATATATGGTACATAATGTAATCCCCCAAGTCTTTGGTTTATAGAGTCTGTTGGCTGGAGACTTCAAATTGAATCTATGTATGGGCCGAAGTGGCGGTTGTTCAGAGGCGGTATTTGTATACCCTGCACTGAAGCTTTGTAGGTGAAGCTTTGCAAGTGAAGCTTTGAAGCTAGAGCTTTGTAAATGAAGCTTTTGAAGCTGGAGCTTTTGTAAATGAAGCTTTTGAAGTTAGAGCTCTATAAATGAATCTTTTGAAGCTAGAGCTCTGTAAATGAAGCTTTTGAAGCTGATTGACATGAGTGATGCTCATGAATGTTTCTGTTGATTGACATAAGTGATGCTCATGGATGTTGTCATGAGTGATGCTTATGAATGTTAACATGAGTGATGCTTGTGAATGTTGACATGAACGATGGTCATGAATGTTTATGTATGATTGTCATGAGCGATGCTCATGAATGTTTATGTATGAATGACATGAGTAATGCTCATACTTGGCGTACTTTTGATCACCTGGTTGGTGGCATGAAGGGGAGTACGGGTTGTACATTTCATCACCTGGTTGGTGGCATGAATGGCTAGTTGCCAAATGATATTAGAGTACGGGTTGTACATTTTATCACCTGGTTCGTGGCATGAATGGCTAGTTGCCAAATGATATTAGAGTACGGGCTGTACATTTCATCACCTGGTTGGTGGCATGAAGAAGAGTATGGGTTGTACATTTCATCACCTGGTTGGTGGTAATAGCGGCAGGTTGCCGAATAATTTTGGAGTACTAGGCGTACTTTTGATCACCTGGTTGGTGGTAATAGCAGCAGGTTGCCGAATAATTGTGGAGTACTGGGCGTACTTTTGATCACCTGGTTGGTGGCATGAAGGAGAGTACGGGTTGTACATTTCATCACCTGGTTGGTGGTAATAGCAGCAGGTTGCCGAATAATTTTTGGAGTACTGGACGTACTTTTAATCACGTGGTTGGTGCTATTTTGGGCCTATGGGCCTTCGCCCTCCACACAACATTCCAGCCCATTTATTTTGGGCTTTGCCATTTTTTATTTTTTTATTTTTTTATTTTTTATTTTTACCCTCTGATGGGGTTTATATAAATATCTCCGAAGATAAGAAAAATAAATTACATGTTTTCAGCATGTTGATGGGCATCTTCTGGTCCAACTGAAAGTGGAGATTTGAAACCTTGGTGGGCATCTTCTTATCTTTAATCATGTTATCCCGTGGGAAAGTGGAGTAGTGGAATAGTGGAATAGTGGCTTCTTTTCGGCTTTTCCTTTTCTGCTTTCTGCTTTTCTTTCTATTTCTTGACCCTGATGAATATGGCAGACAAGAAATGATAATAGATTTAATAGTAAGAAAATAATCTTATCTCTACTTTTGCTTTCTTCTTTTCACTTTCCTCACTTTCTGTCTTTGAGTTGTCATGCATGTGCACCCTTGAATCTGCAGGTTGGCCACGATGGTGATGCTTTATATTTCAGGGACAAATATGCAGACTTCTCACTGGATTTTCTGATGAGTTCATTCCTTTTCTCAGAAGTTGATGCTGGCAGATTAATCAGTTTTTCCATGCTCTTTTCCATATCATATCCGCAACCATCAAGAACTTGCCAAATTTGATCCCTCTCTAGTTTGAACCCAACTCCAAGCATACTGAACAGAAAATCCTCCATGCCCTGGTGGAGCCGTTCATCCCTTGAGGAACAAGACTCATCGTTTTCGACCCAATTTTCTGACATTGGCAACACACTGGAGTCCAGCTTCAAGGGCTTTGGTTGCTTCATTAGACCCATTTGCCGCTGCCGACGCCGTTTCCTTCACATATTGCTTCCCAATAATGCTCGAAACGCTACCAACCGAAACCGACCGATATTTCAGCTTTGAAGCTTTGGGATTCCCAT
The DNA here is from genome assembly GCF_916048215.2 of Malus sylvestris. NCBI lineage: Eukaryota > Viridiplantae > Streptophyta > Magnoliopsida > Rosales > Rosaceae > Malus > Malus sylvestris. The sequence goes on along the minus strand of NC_062263.1, from coordinate 3,417,432 downwards.
TTTCTTGATAAGGCGACTTCTTATAGATACTATTGATAGGTAATCTAAAAGTTTCTCTGCCATTGGGTGCAAAGGTAGCCAGAGCTTCGGCGGCGTCGTCAGCATTCTTCCCCGCCTTGTAATACGCAGAAGTGATTTGATCAAGAGAAAATGCAGCCCCAAACACCTCCAGCAAACCCCTCAGTGCCATATCGTCTGTGAGACTCGACACGCCGTTCGAACCAGAGGCCTCCATTTTCCCAGAAACTCGACGTAACAGAAAAATGGATTTCGCTTTCTCCCTTCCAAAGCACGTTCATTCCGATGGAAGTTGTTGCATAACTCCCAAAGACATTGAATTTTTTGACCCACTGAGTGATTTGAGATTGAGTGGTCAAGTCTCAGAGTTTAAGTACTGATTGGTGATTGCCTACCTGGTTAAATACCAACAAAAAATACATGGCTTTCGAGGCGGGTCACCAAAAGGCTGTTGTACATGGTGCTGTCTTCAAACCTCTTCGAAGCTCATTCCTTCCGTCAAATCACCCACAACGCGGCCACAAAAGAAAACCCCAACAATGGCGAAGCAGACGAAGTCGTACCAGTAAATTTGCAGCACCATTGTCGGAGATGAAGACTTTCAGTGAGAACCCAGAATCAGTTGTTCCGAATTGGGAAGTGAAATCGTGATAAGATGGACGACATTTGTGGTGGTTCTGGAAGGTGTTTATTTATGTTGGGTTTTTCCAGATTTTGCAGATTCACGACGGAGGTGAAAAATTAAGAGAGAACCGACATAACTTTTCGTGTCGATTCCCACAGACGGCGCCAAATGTTGATGCACAAAACCGGAGGTCTTGGAACAACGTAAATCCAACTGTGAATCCGCATGAAAGTAAATAACACAAGATGTATCGTGGTTCACCCCAAGGTTTGGGCTACGTCCACACTGAGTATGTATTTATCTGAGGGGAGAAAGAGCTCTGAGAGTGAGAGCTTTGAGAGGGGTGAGAGGGCCTAGGACTTGGCCTCCCTTAATTGTGAGGGTGAGGGGTCATTTTATAAAATAAGGACTCCTCACTTATTAAATATTTGCCCCTTCCTTTATCACATAATTACATTTAAGTCCTCCGAGTATTTGTAAGAGATCTAAATACGGAGGCCCTAAATATGGTATAAACAGAACTCATCTTCATGCTACCAACCAAGTGATGAAATGTACAACCCGTACTCTCCTTCATGCCACCAACCAGGTGATGAAATGTACAACCCGTACTCTAATATCATTTGGCAACTTTCCATTCATGCCACCAACCATTTGATGAAATGTACAACCCGTACTCTCCTTCATGCCACCAACCAGGTGATGAAATGTACAACCCATACTCTAATATCATTTAGAAACTTGCCACTCATGCCACCAACCAGGTGAAGAAGGAACTCATCTTCATGCTATCAACCAGGTGATGAAATGTACAACCCGTACTCTCCTTCATGCCACCAACCAAGTGATGAAATGTACAACCCATAGTCTAATATCATTTAGCAACTTGCCATTCATGCCACCAACCATGTGAAGAAGGAACTCATCTTCGTGCCACCAACCAGGTGATGAAATGTGATGAAAGGTGATGAAGGAACTCACCTTCGTACCACCAACAAAGTTATGAAAGCAACCCACCATTCATTCCACCTACCAGAAGACGAGTGGTACAACTTGTACATGTGAACTCCTAGCATTCACAAATAATCAAAAACCCTCAAGCTTGACAACTCAACTAGGGGAGCACTTATGCCCAACAAGAGTTATAGTCATCAACAAAGTCTTATTGCAAGCCAACGACAACTTCAGTGCATGGCATACGAAGATCAAGCTATTCAGTTCTCTTGCATCTGCTTCAGACATTTCCCCTATGTAACAATGCAAACACTACAACTCGTAGAAAACTTCACACACTCTTGATCAAGACAGTGTGAAGCAAAACCAATTTATGGTGCCAACAAGAGCTTCATCAAAGGAGTTCAACCACAATTCTCAAAAGCTTCACACATTCTTGATCAAGACAATGTGAAGCAAAACCAATTTATGGTGCCAACAAGAGCTTTATCAATGGAGGGCAACCACAATTCTCAAAAGCTTCACACACTCTTGATCAAGACAGTGTGAAGCAAAACCAATTTATGGTGCCAACAAGAGCTTCATCAATGGAGGGGAACCACAATTCTCAAAAGCTTCACACACTCTTGATCAAGATAGTGTGAAGAAAAATCAATTCGTGGTACCCAACAAAGCTTCACCACAAAAGCTTCACCAACAAAAGCTTCATCAATGGAGGACAACTACAAATTCTCAAAAGCTTCACACTATCTTGATCAAGATAGTGTGAAGCAAAATCAATTCATGGTACCCAACAAAAGCTTCAACTCCAAAGCTTCACCTACAAAGCTTCAACTCCAAAGCTTCACCTACAAAAGCTTCACCCACAATAGCTTCACCCACAATAACTTCACCCACAATAGCTTCACGAACAAAAGTTTTACCCACCACAAAAGCTTCACCCATAAGCTTCACCCACAAAAACTTCACCCACCACAAAAGCTTCACCTACAAAAGCTTTACCCATAAAAGCTTCACCAACAAAAGCTTCACCCACAAAAGCTTCACCTACAAAAGCTTCACCCATAATAGCTTCACCTACAAAAGCTTCACCCATAAAAGCTTCACCCATAAAAGCTTCACCAACAAAAGCTTCACCCACCACAAAAGCTTCACCCACCATAAAAGCTTCACCTATAAAAGCTTCACCCATAAAAGCTTCACCAACAAAAGCTTCACCCACAAAAGCATCCCCAACCACAAAAGTTTCACCCACAAAAGCTTCCCCCACCACAAAGGCTTCACCCACAAAAACTTCACCTACAAAAGCTTCACCTACAAAAGCTCCACCTACAAAAGCTTCACCTACAAAAGCTTCACCCATAATAGCTTCACCTACAAAAGCTTCACCCATAAAAGCTTCACCCATAAAAGCTTCACCAACAAAAGCTTCACCCACCACAAAAGCTTCACCCACCATAAAAGCTTCACCCACCATAAAAGCTTCACCCACAAAAGCTTCACCCACCACAAAAGCTTCACCTACAAAAGCTTCACCCATAATAGCTTCACCTACAAAAGCTTCACCCATAAAAGCTTCACCCATAAAAGCTTCACCAACAAAAGCTTCACCCACCACAAAAGCTTCACCCACCATAAAAGCTTCACCTATAAAAGCTTCACCCATAAAAGCTTCACCAATAAAAGCTTCACCCACAAAAGCATCCCCAACCACAAAAGCTTCACCCACAAAAGCTTCCCCCACCACAAAGGCTTCACCCACAAAAACTTCACCTACAAAAGCTTCACCTACAAAAGCTCCACCTACAAAAGCTTCACCTACAAAGCTTCAACACAAAAGCTTCACTTACAAAAGCTTCACACTATCTTGATCAAGATAGTGTGAAGCAAAATCAATTCATGGTACCCAACAAAACTTCAACCTCAAAGCTTTACCTACAAAGCTTCACCTATAAAGCTTAATATATATATATATATTTTTTTTCGGAAATTCAAAAAGTCAAAAATTCGGAAATTCAAAAATTCAAAAATTCCAAAATTCAAAAAAAAAAGAAAAAAAAATCGAAAATTCAAAAAAATAAAAAATTTGCCAAGGCCTCCTCTTCTTTGGGCCTAACAACTTTCATAACAAATATATATGAATGAGGAGTTTTGGGCTACCACTTAGAAAAGAAAATGGTGAAGTTTTGTTACTTTGGAAACGTTGCTACTAGCAAAACACCTCCTTCGTCAACTCCCTCGACCGAAGACTTAGGGGACTCCTACCATATGCTACTGGACCTTGATACTCGAAAATCTCACGACCACTCAGTGACTTAGATTTTTTCAAGTCTCCAACCGAGAAGTTTTCCTCACTCGGGAAATTAAGGGAGCACAACCTCAACCTACATGCTTCACTCACAAAGCTTCAACAGAAGAAAAAATTCAAAGAATTTAGTGAAGAAGACCTTGGTGTATTTAACACAATATGTTGAAATGAAGCAAAACTTGTTTATTGATATCTCCGATAAGTTACAAATGTGTACATATACATGAATCAAAATAAACAAACAAGAGGGAGCCTTCACAAAGGTTGCTCAGGAGAAGTCTCAGCAGTCGGCAGAGCCCCAGAAAGAGGAGGCACCAGAGGGTGATTATTCGGAGCCCCAGTACTAGGCAGAACCCCAGAAGGAGGAGGCACCGAAGGTTGATCATTTGAAGCTTCATTACGCGGTACAGCCCCAAAAGACGAAGGCAATAAATGCTTTTGGAACAAACCCACAAACCTCTGATGATCAAGTAAAATATAACCATCAGATTCCTACAGCTGGTTGAGCTTCCTCTTCATATTTGTAGCATAGTCATGTGCGAGCCTATGCAACTGTTTATTCTCATGCTTGAGCCCTCTGATCTCCTGTTTGAGACTTATCACTTCAGCCGCCAATGATTCAACTTGGCGGGTTCGAGCAAATAGGCGCTGGGCCATATCAGACACAGAACTTGCACACTGAACACTGAGAGCCATAGAATCCTTAACAGCCAACTCATCAGACCGTTTGGAAAGTAGTCTATTATCTTTAGGAGTGAGAAGGTTCCTGGCCACCACCGCAGCGGTCATATCATTCTTTATCATATAGTCCCCAACGGTAAGAGGACCAGTAGGGTATAAGAAAGATGGGCGTCATATGTTGTCTTGAAAAGGCATGGCTGCCTTTACCAAAGTTCAAGTCAAAACGACGGTCGGATGGGCCAGACATTCTCAGAAATGATGAAGGAGAAATGAGGTGCAATAAATCTCTGAAGTAAAGGGAAAATTCCTACAAGCAATAACTCTTTGAATGTACTTCTTGCACACAATTGGTGCCCTTATAAAAGAAAGGGCAACAGGGTCGTTGGTTCAAAAATCGAAGAGGCACCACTCTCCGGATTCCGAAGAGGCAATACTTTCCACACTCAACATCAGCTCCTCGGGTACCACAGATAACTTTGCCAAAGGTCTCTGACAACGTTTACACACATAAATTTTGAAGGTCCAGCTACCCTACTATTACCCACAATGGTAAGGGAACAACACCACTGCTTGATAACTAGAAAGTCCCTATGTGTGTCAACCTCGGTGCTCCGTGGCAAGGCAAACTAGCAAAAATGCCTAACCTTTACTCACATTTGAGAAAACACTTCCAACAAGATTTCTTACTCAAAAATTGAAGAGGCACTGCTTTCCGAATCTCGAGAGCCATACTCCCAACAGGATTACGTGTTCAAAAATCGAAAAGGCATCGCCCTCCGAATCTCGAGAGCCAGACTCCCAAAAGGATTTCTTTCTCAAAAATCAAAGAAACACTGTTCTCCGAATCTCAATAGTCAAACTCCCAACAGGATTGCTTTCTCAAAAATCGAAGAGACACCGTTATCTGAATCTTGAGCCAGATCCCCGACAGGATTGCTTGTTCGAAAATCGAAGAGGCACCGCTCTCCGAACTTCGAGAGCCAGATTTTCTTGGATAAAGCTTGTATGCAATCTTTACATGCAACATCAGCTTTCCAGATACCACAGACCATTTTTTCAAAGTGCTCTGACAAAGTTAAAACACATGAAGCTTGCAGCTCCCACTACATTGCTATGACCAAGAATGGTAAAGGAATAGCACTAATACTTGTTGTTAAGGAGACTCCTATATATGTCGACTTCCATCCTCCATAGTCAGGCAGACCTACAAATAAAAAAAATGCTCAATTTTTCTTCACATCCGAGAGGGCACTTTCAGCAGAGTCTCTCGAAATACTCAGCTTTTTTTCCTACCGATAATACCTCTGCAAACAAGCCACACCAGAACAAGAGTATCTCATATCATTAAGGTTAAAAGCAAGAGTATCCCATATCATGCTTTTTCCCTGTCTTTTCCTTTGGCCTTGTTCTTACCTGCAAGACAAAGAGAAAGAGAGCAATCAATAAACACTTGGAATCAAGCTTCCAGTCAGGAACTGACTGCCTGGAACCCCTTGCCTGATTAATTACCTAACATTGCTCTCGAGTACTCATCTTCAACATCTTATGCTTCCAGAGAAGATACCACATCTGCCTGAAGAACAGATAGGGCAAGTGAGAAGGATACAAGGAAGCATGTTTAAACAAGCGTCACAGAACATGTGCCTATACATCCACTACTTTGTCAACAACAAAAGTATCCCATATCATCAGGGTCGAACGTACTCTAGATTTGATGGACTTGTTTTGACCCTCAAATTCTTGAGTCGGCCTTATACTCTGGAGGAAACCAGAAAACCCTCTAGCCCAGTTTAAGAATAAGCATGTGGAAAGTTACTTCTGCAAAAGCAAAAGTATCTCATATTATCTATTCTCCATTTGCTTCTCCTTATCATTGTTGCTGTTTACGACACAAGGAGAATGAGAACAATCAACCGGAAGCCGAAGTCGAACCTCCGATCCAGGTTGCTTTCTTGGAAGTCTGATTGCTTACCTTGTCTGTTACCTCATTCGGCAAATTTCCTAGCTCGACGACTTGGGGGACTCCTACTATAGGGTTTGTATCGCACTTGACTAAGCCCGAAACTACAAGTAAGCTTCAAGTGAAATTGATACATTACCTTGTGCATCTTCATCGGTTAAAGATATCACCCTTGGATAGAGGAAAAGTGCTTCTAGAGAAGATGCCACATCTACATATGAGATAGATAAGGCAAGTGAAAATGATACCACACTTCGGTACTTAGAAGTTTCATGATTACTCAATGGCTTGGATCTTGCAAGTCCCTAACCGAGAAGTTTCCCTTACTCGGGAACTTAGGGGAGCACTGTTTGTACCATACTTGACCAATCCCGAAACTACTGAGCACCAGTCAACGTTATACCGACAAGGACCCAGAAGAGTTTCCCTCCAACCAGAAGGCCAATCACAACGCGACATGTGTCGACATCAGAAGCCAATCATAGCGCGACACATGTCAACATCAGAAGCCAATCACAACATGACACGTGTCAATGTCAGGATGAAACTAGAAACTCTCTTCTATAAATAGATATCATTCTCCTACAATATTTCCTAATATCATTTGTACTAAATCATTCACTAGTACTCACTAAAGGAGAGCTTGAACCTATGTACTTGTGTAAACCCTTCACAATTAATGAGAACTCCTCTACTCCGGGGACGTAGCCAATCTAGGTGAATCACGTACATCTTGTGTTTGCTTCCCTGTCCTTATCCATTTACATACTTATCCACACTAGTGACCGAAGCAATCTAGCGAAGGTCACAAACTTAACACTTTCTGTTGTACCAAAGTCCTCACTGATTTTGTGCATCAACAGATTCAAATAAAATCAAGTTTGATCACTGCAATATTTTATAACACAAAATGCGATTTTATTCGTGCAAGGTTTTTTTTTTTGAGATCCCGTTTCCATCACTTGCTCCGCTATGTACGCTATAATTTTCTCTTAAAAAAAAGTATACCGGTGCATTCCATGTGCAAATGGTACATAAATGAAGAAATATAATTTAAGATGATCAAAATAGACTATTCTATGCGTACACATTGTGTATCGCATTGGGTTTTTTTTTTAAATAAAGAAAGATTATGTTATATTAACTCTTCGATGATAGTCGCACGTGAGACACTTATTCTTTCTCCAAAGGGAGAAGAAAATTACACCTAGAACCTACCCACCCATCCCTTCTCCACAAAATTTATTGATAACAATGAAACTAAATGAAAAATACAAGCGAGGGACTATGTCGAGACCCGCTGACAAAATGATCCACGAAAACGGTAATAATGACAAAACAACATGTCACGAGTATAGGAAGAAGTTACAAAAATTAAAACGTAGACCACTAATAATAAGCATAACTATCTATCCTGAATAAAGTTTAGGCATCTACAACCTGATTCGTTTGTGTATTGACTTGCTGATATTCCATTGAACTCGGCGGCAAATTTCAAAGCTAATAAAAAACGTCGCATTCGAATGATATGGATTTTTCCTAAATCAGATTGCATTTGTTGGGAAAAGTCTAATCCGTATTTGAACCCGCAGCTTTCTATCGTTGCCGGAAACTCAAAGATGAAGTAATTAGATGTCTTAATTGATTTAATCATCTAATTTATTTGATTTCTCAATATTTGGTTGACCTAATCATCTAACATTAACTTAATTATATTTGACTTTAAGTATAGCCACCACTTAAACAGTACTAGATTATTTATGGTTAATCGCTTCTCTCTGTCGGGGAAAGATCTTTCTTCTTTAAATCTCCTTCCCTTCAGTCACCTCCTCTCTCTCTCTCTCTCTCTCTCTCTCCCTCTCTCCCTCTCTCCCTCCTTAAAAAAGTCAATACTAGATGTTGACGCTACTTAATCTTGATCATTCAAATACGAGATAACTAGAAAAAAATAAGAAATTAGAGAGAATAGAATAATCATATTTCCTCTCTGTCGGTATGAATTCATGAACTCTCTCTCTCTCTCTCTCTCTCTCTCTCTCTCTCTCTCTCTCTCTCTCTCTCCTTAAAAAAGTCAATACCAGATGTTGACGCTACTTAATCTTGATCATTCAAATACGAGATAACTAGAAAAAATAAGAATTTAGAGAGAATAGAATAATCATATTTCCTCTCTGTCGGTATGAATTCATGAACAAATCTCTATAGTGTCATGAGAAAATTCTCCACCGAGGTCAAGTCAAGCATAGTGATCACAATTATTTCAGGAAGTATATCAAAATTTGGGGGCTAAATACTATAATCATACTAAAATAAACGTAAACAAATATTAAAATCTTAGCTTAAAACTTTTGATGACCGCTTAGATTTGTGAGCAATACGTAACTTAGTTATATTATTAAAAAGTGTCATGGATGGAAAATGCTGGCCTTTGAGTGGAGACATATATGTCCTACGTTTGTATAACACTTTTTTTAACTTATTCTAAAGATCAAACAAAGAATTTCAGGTTATTTTCACCGGCACTCGTTCTAAGTTTGAACTTATTTTAAACGATAGTTAAGGCTACTTTTTGGTGCGGTACTTTGTAGTGACGCATTCAAAAATTCATGTTTAAAGAGGCTCTTTCGACTTTGTAAAATAAATGGACATAATAAAGAAAAGTAACATTATAACAGAAAACAAAATGAATGGAATTTCTTTGGATATATAGAGTAGTTTTTTTTTTGGGACGTTTTGAAGTAGACACCTCGTTTTTAAATGTCATAGACTAAACATCTATTCCTTTTGCAAATTTGATTAAACATTTTCCTTACAATTTTGATACTTTAATTTTATTTCATTAGAAGTCTATTCACGTTAGCATTCCCTTTTTTCCTCCTATTTTTATGCATCTCTTATTATGATGATTTAAGATTTTTTTTATTATTTTTTATTAAAATATTTATTTTAGTAAATTAAATAGAATGTAACAAAACTCGTTGTTAGGTACGTTTGATTATATCGGTACGTTTGATTATAATGGTACATTTAGTTACTTGGTACATTTGAATTTTTGATCCATTTGGCTTCTTGGTACATTTAAATTTTTGGTACATTTAGTTTTTGGTACATTTGAATTTTTGGTATGTTTGTTCTCAAAACATAAATTTTATTACTTTTTGTCCTAATAATGAGGAATTACTTTAATTAATTTTTTTTATAGAAATAGTCGTTAACAATGTAAAAGTTTAAATTACTTTAATTAATTTTATTTTTCTAGAAAGAGTCATTAATCAACATATAATAACCTTTTTGTTAATTCAAAATTATATGATTTATCATTATTATTTAGCATTATCTACAATAATAAGGATTTATCTCTAATCAACTTAAAGTTGTTCCAGGAACTTATCTACAAAAAAACAAGACTATCTAGAGCATTGTGTATAAATCATACATATTTTTAAACATTCCAAAAAGATGAATATTCATTTTAAGATAGTTTATAATTGGGTACATTTTAATTCAAGGTTGTTATGTTTTTGTTTGATGTTGGTACATTTTCATTTAATATTGGTATGTTTCCATTTGGCGTGGATGTACATTTAGATTTGAAAAGTTTAAATTTTTAGACTTAAATATAGTTGAAATTATTTAAAATATATAGCAGATATTTAAATGTAAATTAATTTCAATTAATCTGAAGTAGTTCAAGTCTAAGTATCTTAATCAAATGTTTCAAAAGCTTAATCAAAAACTCAAAAAGCATAAATGTTTAGTCTACAAAAGTCTAAAATGAGGCTTCTAATTCTAATTTTCTCTTCTTTTTTTTCTCCTTTTGATTTAATAGGTTTACAAATAAAGGGAGGCCGGAAACAGAAGATGAACATGCCCTCGATCAACCTATATTGTAATGATCATAGGTTTTCAATAACTATTTGTAAATGACTCATTCTTAGGTCTTTTTCATATATTTTCGTAATTCTCAAAAAGTGCATTTTTAATCTCCTCATTCTATTTAATATTTTGTAACTCATTCTTTATTGATTTGATATCAATCCTTTAGAACTCAGAAGTAGCCATTGTTCTTTGTTTTATTTTAGTTTTTGTTTTTGTTATAGATAAATGTGACATATGTGGGAGAAAGAAGAGATGCTGAAGAAGGGAGGAAATAAGATAACGGGAGGAAACGAAAAAAAATGTATATGAAATGATACACAAAATGAAAAGTTAAAAAACCATTTTCATTACTTTTCTTTTCAAGTTTTTATTTGATAAATAACAACTTGAGATCTCCATTGCAACGAGGTAACAATAAAAATATTAAGAGCGGTTTGAACTTAGATGGACCAAACTAATTCTGATACCATGTTAACAAATTAAAGAACAAGAAAAAAAGAAAAAACTAATTCCAAACGTTGATTTTATTCCTATGACTTAATTCATACGGAGTTTCAATTTTATACAAAGATCTAATCCTATAGCAAATAAGAAAACAATCATAATCTTTATTCTACTAGAAAATCCTACATTAATATAAAAGTTAATCAAACTGCTACCTTATTTGCATTGTTCAAACGCTTTCATACTACGGTCGATGTCGAGCACGCATGTTGGCTTCAATTGATTTAGCTAAACTCAGGTTTGCGAATGTATACATCTTGTTGAACAAGCATTTAGCGTATGATAATATCTTAGGACAATACAATATTATTTAGGGATAACTAGATTTTAATCCTTGAATAAGATTGAAATTCTATTAAAACCTAGTGCAAAATAGAAAATTGATTCTAGTCCTCTGACTACATATCTACACGTCAGCATAAATAATAATAATATCATATTTTATAGTTATTTAACACTTAAATATTTCTTTTCATGCCCTAATTAAATGTCCTCGGATGAGGCCAGAATTGCGAAAAATTCTAAGGTAAGGTGACCGAATCAGATCATTCATACGGTGATAGACACAAAACACCCTCCCTACTTCACCGCCCCCCTGATGTGTCATGTTGATCATGGTCCACTTGTGATCTCACCTCCTCTCAAACTCTCTTGATCCGACTTCTCCAAAATAGCACCAAAGAATATGAGAGCAACCAGTAACACCCTCCCTACTCCACCGCCCCCCTGATGTGTCATGTTGATCATGGTCCACTTGTGATCTCACCTCCTCTCAAACTCTTGATCCGACTTCTCCAAAATAGCACCAAAGAATATGAGAGCAACAAGTTGCATGTGGATAAAATAATAATAAGTCCAATTGGTACAAGACAACATCCCCGTTATATATAAATTAAGCATTTCTAACGGTCAAAGAAGGGAGATCATCTAGGGTTGACATTCACGTCACGTGTTTCATTCATGTGGTTTTTGGTCGGTTTGCATATGTTTAGACTTCAGTTCAAGAGTCCGCGTATCTGAATCTGCTATACGTTTTTTTTATCTCTTTTCAATTTTGCGACCCAAATTTTTGGAGTGCATTTCTTGTCAGATGTCACAATCTTTCACTTTGGTGAATGGTGAGGGACTGAGGAGAATATGGACTGCTACGCTTTAAAAAAATATGTGCTACGTGGATACTTGCAAGTCTCTATCGGTTTCACCAGCTCCCTAGCCCCACCCCACTTTAGTCCATCCATCCAAATGCTTTACCAATAAGATAGAGATAGTTTAAATTCAGAACGCAATAGATTAAAAATGAGAGTGCTATATTTATTAAGACAATCGAAGATGGAGAGAGTTTAAACTCGAAACGCGGTAGATTGAAAAGGAAGGCTATATGCACTAAGACAATCCACCCCTTAATGATAATTTGTTTTTACTAATATTTACAATTTGCTTAATGAAAAAGAAGTCACAAATTCAGTAATTAAAAAAAATTACTTTTACAAGATGTGGTTATGGATGAAGAGGCTGCATCAAGGGGTTTAAGTCCACTAGCTGGTTTGGTATTGCTGTGCTTTGAACAAAAAACTGCTTCTGCTGTGCTATGAGAATAAGCTCATTTTTTATGCTTCACGTTTTCAGTTTTTTTTCACCAAAAACTGTGAAAATAAGCTGTTTTTAAGTGTTTACCAAAAACATTTTTAAGCTCAGCTTTTTTTTATACCCACTTTTTATAAAAGCACCTCGTACCAAACCAATACTTCAATTAGCTCAAATCAGCCGATTTATGCTTCAAAAGGTCCAGGAGGATCCTGGGGATCCTCTAATCACGTCCGTTTATCGTACATCATGTGATAAAAAATTATTGTTAATTTTTTATTTAAAATTGAATATAAATAGTACCTGACAAAAATTGGTCGCATGATGTATAATGAACGGATGTGATTGGAGGATCCAGTGAGGATCCTCTCTCTCAAAAGGTTGTTTCTCCTTCTCAAGTTAAATGCCAGTTTTAATTGTTTGTGCGAATCTTGTCCATTTTAGTTTAGTTTTGCGGAGTTGTTTTACGAGTATATTGGGAGTCGTATCTTATATATGTTTATGATGTACTATTAAAGTTATGTTTAATGTATAAAGTTTTTCAATTGTTTGTGTTTTAGATGGAATTTTTGTTCGTTTTCTAACAAGACATTTTATAAGGATTCAAGTCCAGCTTTCGTGGTATTTAAAGTGGCAAAAATACTTTTGAAAAATGCTCATGTGCACATATACATTTTGACTAAGAGGTGGTAAAAGTCGAGAGAGGATCCTCACCGGATTCTTTTTGTGAGGATTTCAGGGATCTTTTAATCACATCCGTTCATTGTACATTGTGCAGCCCGTTTTTGTCAGACACTATTTATATTCAAATTTAAATAAAAAAAATTACAAAGATTTATGACTGCACGATATATGATGAACATATATGATTAGAGGATCCGGCAAGGATCCTCCTTGGTAAAAGTCATACTGAAACATGAAGTTGGATTGTAAGTAAAAAAAAATTAGTTCAACTTTGTTATAATAACGAGTTCAATATCTAATTATTACTGTCTCATTTGTCTCAGTTACCATCCCTCACATAATAGAATATCATATCCTTATTAAAAAAACACAATATCAAATCTGCTGTATAAAAAGTACACAATAGTTTTCTGTCACACATATCTTCCCCTTAATCATAATTGCTAGGTTTCTAACAATGATTACCTAGTTTTCGTTTTTCTTTCCTTATTTTTAATCCTAAAAAATACGACGTCTGTGAAATCCTAGCCCCATATTTCACTATTTAAAATTATGTATTTCATATTTTTAGTTTCGACGCGTTTATAATTACAACATATAGTTTTTTTTCAATAAGTAAAAGGACCAAAACGTCCTTAATGAACTAATCGAACTTTTCGAGGACGTATTTAATTCCTATTTGATTTGTCACTTTTATTTACATATTTGGATAGAGCTTGACCTCATGAGTGCGTAGACGAAAACCGTTCGTGAAACAGAGTTTTAACGAATGAGAAATTAGCGGTTAAATGCAGGGGTAAAATAGTAATTAACCAATAATATGGAAGACTCCATATTTGCTGGAGTAGCAATTTGGGTGCCACGTGTACGGCTGAGATGGGAAAAAGAGAAGAGAAAAGAGGGAAAGGAGGGGAGAAACTGTAACATCCCACATCGCCTAGGGGAGGGGATCATGTAAGCTTTATATGTATATTCTCATCTCTACCTAGCACGAGGCCTTTTGGGAGCTCATTAACTTCGGATTCCGTAGGAACTCCGAAGCTAAGCGAGTTCGCGTGAGAGCAATCCCAGGATGGGTGACCCACTAGGAAGTTCTCGTGCAAGTTCTCAGAAACAAAACCATGAGGGTGTGGTCGGGCCCAAAGCGAACAATATTGTGCTACGGTGGAGTTGAGCCCAGAATGTGGTGGGGGCTCGGGCCGGGATGTGACAATTTGGTATCATAGCCAATCCCTGGTCAGATGTGTGCCGACGAGGATATCGGGTCCCTAAGGGGGGTGGATTGTAACATCCCACATCGCCCAGGTGAGGGGATCATGTAAGCCTTATATGTATATTCCCATCTCTACCTAGCACAAGGCCTTTTAGGAGCTCACTGGCTTCGGGTTCTATCGAAACTCCGAAGTTAAGCTAGTTCGGGCGAGAGCAATCCCAAGATGGGTAACCCACTGGGAAGTTCTCGTGTGAGTTCCCAAAAACAAAACCGTGAAGGCGTGGTCGGGGCCCAAAGCGGACAATATCGTGCTACGGCAGAGTCGAGTCTAGGATGTGGTGGGGGCCTGGGCCGAGATGTGACAGAAACTGGCCAATCAGAAAGGAGAAGGAAAAGCAAGGAGGGGAAATGAGGGAGGAGAGAATGAGCGAATTGGATCCCTCCCTTTAACTAGAGACGCAACCCGACGGCACCATGTTTTTTTAAGCCTTTTCAAGCAATTTTTCCGACGATTCGTAGCCACCCATCACCTGGAAACAACTCAGCATCAACTCCTCTTCTATTTCCACCAAAAACCCAAGTTGATTTAATATCTTTACATGAGAATCAAAGTCGAGGGCTTTGTGGGTGCAAGCGACAAATCCGCCATTTCTGAAAGGTTTTCCGTTAACCGCCACCACCCTCAGGCATCTCTTGAGTCCAAGAACATAGCCCTAACAAGTCTGGGGGCGACGGAGCTGCGTATTCAACTAATCGAGGAGCACCCATTTATAAGGTTCTGACGAATCAAGGGCATTTTCAAGCATTTCTCGGCTGAGTTGGACTTCAGCCTAGGTATGAAAGTTGTTCCCCTTGTTGTGCTCTACAATCTTATAAAATTTGGTAATTTTTGGAGTTAGTTGGAAAATTGGGCTTTCGTTTGCCGGAAACCTTCGCATGTGGCGGTGCGGCTCCAATAGGCCAACTTTGTCTTTCTAAACTAAATTCAATATTCTAATTTCATATCTGACATCCAATTGATGAAATTCCATCGTTTGAATCTAGTTCCATTAAGGTCTGCCACTTGACTAATGTAGCAAACGATGATTCAACCATTAGATCGTTACCAACTTTAATATGTTGTTATACGTAACATTTGAGAACCTCAGGAACTTACGGATTGGGAATCTGACATACAGATCTTCCCGAATTGAATTTCTAGGTTTGTAAAACCAAACGTTAACCGCCACTTAAGTTTAGCGATTGGCGAAGATCTGACCATTGGATCATCCCAAAATTTTAGAATATTATTCTATAAAATTGTTATTTTTATATTTGGCCATTTATCTATTTTTATTAAATATGATTTGACTTGTGCATTGAAAATATTTGTGAAATGTGATTTGAAGTGCTTGTTGAATTGTTTGTGAAATGTGAGGGCTAGTAGTGGACCGTTAACCCATTGTCATGGGGATTCGTTGCTTCGATATCGTTTCATTCCTTACTTCGTTGATCCGTTCTAAATTTAGTACTTGACCTTGTTTCATTTCGTTCAGCCTTCGTGAATTGAGTAACTTGATTCATGTCTTGTTTCTTCGAGCTGTAGTTATGTTTCTTGGACTTCCGCTCAGTTTTGTTAAGTGGTCCGGAACTGGGTTCCGCTGGGGTTCCTTTGAGTGGTCTGGTTCCCTGCTCCGTCTGGATTCTGTTGAGTGGTCTGGAATCCTTCGTGCTCCGCAATTCTGTTGAGTGGTCCGAAATCGTATCTTGCTTGGATTTCGTTGAGTGAGTCCGATATCCATTGTACTCCGCGATTCCGTTGAGTGGTCTGGAATTGTATCCTGGTTTGGATTCCGTTGAGTGGTCCAGAATCCCGCTTGGTATTTTGGTTCCGTTGAGTAATCCGGAACCCGATGTTGTTGGATTTCGTTGAGTGGTCCAAAATCACATTCTTGACTTCGTTGATTCGTTGGATTCAATCTAAATTGAGAAAGATTCAGAGATGTAGGCTTCGGCCGAATTGTGTCGCTCTAGCCCTGCATTTTGGTGTATTGTATGATTTATAAATTGATGTGATTGTGGAATGGTGTTGGAAAGCATATGTGTGTGTAAATGGCAAGATGACAACTCTTGTTTGGCTTATGGTTGATGTGTAGTGTGGTACTGTTTTCTGCTAGGATGTGTTTTACGAAAAGTTCAGAGTTTAACAAATGGTGAACTACGAATGACTTGATCCCGTTTGAGGGTACGTAAGCAGTCTAATAAGGAGGTTAGATGCAGCCATAAAGTATACGAAAATTACTATGCAATCCGAATCTTGAGTTGTGCTTTGTTCATATCCCAGAGACGGGATATGTTAGATATACGGGTACTTGGTGACGTCACATGTTGATCCAGGACATATGTCGGGATCGGGACTTGACAATGTCGGGGGAAGTGGAATTGTTGACATATATGCCACCTGGACTACTTGCATAAAATTAACTACACTACTTGTTAAGAGTATCAATCTCACATCGGAGAAAGAAGAAACAGTGCATGTACTTAAACGTAATCGGACTACTTTCTATATTGCCAATTGGTTTTATGGTGAAACCTCAACTACTTTCTTCATAATATTAGAGCATGTTGTCATGTGTGTGAAGCCTAACAGCCACACGTGCTCCATGACACACGATTTGTTTTGTTCACATGCTAGGCTTGAAAATTCACCACATGTAAATAACCGTATTGAAAGTATCAATCTCACATCGTAAAAAGAAGGAAGCTCAACTTTTTTTCACTACCATCTATTGTAACTTCATACACTAGCTTCATGTAAAACATGAAGAAATTAACAAGACTTCAGTCAAAACTGTCTTCTGCCAATCCAATTAAAGACATATATATGCATGTACTAACACTACTCTTCCCGCGTATATATACTGTTCTACTATTTTGGAATTTAAGAAGTGAAAAACGTTTAAGGAAGAAAAGTTGGACAATTAAGTAGTAGTATGATGGTGTGATTAAGCCTAATTGCTTTTGGACCAAAGGTTTTCACGACAGTATATGCATGGATTTCCGATTCGCATCCTGTAATCTAATTTCTGCAAACAATTAGTTTAGCAATCATTTCTGCGTGTCTATGTTTATTTGTTGATAATTAATATTAGGGGTTAGTGTCACTATTTAAATTCATTGTTTAATCATATATGATAACACTCAGTGAGTCATTACTATGTTCCAAGAATATGTTCCACACCTTAAACACTCACTGAGTCATTATTCAAACTATGTTCCAAGAATATGTTCCACACTTTAAACATGTACAACACAGGAACAGAAATCATCAGACTATTCTCATAGCTATCGAAGACGTTCACTCAAAACTGTTTCCCTTATACCCCGGACTGTATTTCACAATATACCGACAAGACATTCTTAATCCCTCATGAAAGCAATGTCTTTATCCCACAAGCATTATACGTACTAATGTTCTTGTCTTTTACGTGAACACTGGCCAACTAACGAGCAACATTTAAACTTGGTAAAATGACAAAATGTCTTTCCTAAGCACTCATGTCAATACTTGACATGACCGCTTTTTTCAGACACACCCCCTTGAATGGTAATGATTGATGACCACCCTCAGATAAGTATGCTAAACTTGCAATCCTCAAGTACCCTCTTTCTGATAGTCTCTTTCTTTTAATATATGTATGTGAAATTCACCAAACTGCTGATTCAATGAACAGCCTAAAATTCAAGATGAAATGCGAGTAGAGAGCATTTGGGGGAGTCATCATTACACAGTTGAATTCTGATTAGGCACTTAACATAATTTATGTGATTTGAATATGAAGTCACTTCACTCGAAAAGTAAATGGGGAAATTATTCACCTGAAAGTAATGGGGAAATTATTCTGATTGATTGAGAATAACCGAATACAGTACTTTGTTTGCATAGAGAACTCTAAAGCATATCCGAAGGGACAAAAAGTTGAAATTTCCCAATTGAAATAAAATCAAAACTGTTAAATAAAACAAAGTAACAAATTTCAACGTCTTCATCATACTCATTGTGACAAACATGAGTTTACTAACAATAAAATCAACAAGTAGACGCGTGCAAATTCCGTTAGGCGGACATGAAACATCAACAACAACGAAGCAATTCAAGCTAGCAAACAAGCGAGCGAGCTAATAAACAAGCGAGCAAACGAGCAATCGATCAATCAATCAAATAATCAACCAAAGCCAACAACCAAGAAAGCAATTTCTGAATCAAAATCTCCAGTCATCTATTTAGGATGTCGAACGAGTTGTGGTAGCCGACACAAGTGGATAAAATTCATCAAACGCAACCTTACGTGATTCATTTAATACCTATAGTTATCCATGGACACCGGTATTGAATGATTGGGTCTTTGAAAAGATTGGCGTTGGTTCTAGAGACTGAATACTGACCGATTGGGCTCTAGAAAAAATTGGTGTTAGCTCCGATATAATGACTTGACCAGTTCACGAATGTGGGAATTGGTTTCCCTTTTGACCTCGTGTGGGCCACTCGTGAGGGATCATGTTGGAGAATACGATCTTATGTCGGTCATATAACAAAATAATATATTTTTAGTGTATGAGAGTTTCCACAGCTAATATCGTTGATGTCTTTTGTGATAAAATCCAACAAATAGAAATAAGTGATTGAGTAGGAACATATCAATGATATTGGTGGTGGACCTAAGCCTACAAAGTTTATCAAACAATTCATGCAATACATCAAATATAGGACCCTGCAAATTAATTTTTTCTTACCTCTATGAGGTTTCTTTTTCCCTCATGTTACAAGCATGTTGAGGGTGGAGGGTTTCTTTTTCCCCTCTATTTTTCCATGATTAATGAGAGAATAAATTACCTTTGTATTTTTGTAACCCAAAATACCCTTCACCCATGTAATGAATTTAAAAAATATATATTATTAAATTTTTTTTGACAAAAAATACTGTATTAAACCACGGGATGTGGATTCGAACACAAAACCTCAAATGCAAGGGTTAATGTTTTTAATTAACCAACTGACATACCTCTAGTATCACATATAATGAATTGACCATGTGGGAATTGGCTAACATGACTATTAAGCTGACATACCTATAGTATCACATAAATTTAAAAAATTCAACCATGATCACCACCTAGTTAAACTGGTGAGCAAATTCACGCTCAAGAATTCTTACATTTTTTTTTTAAGAAAAATTAATGAAAATGATTTGAAAATTTTGAGTTTTAATTAAAAGGATAAAAAAGTGTTGTAAGTGAATAGTACCAGGAGTGACTTTTTAAAGTAAAAATGTTCTTTTTCGTTAAAATAAATAGTATCAAAAGTGTTTCGTTAAAACTTTTATTTTTATTTTTAATGTCTCGTTTTAGTGGGGACTAAAATATTTGCTGTACTTTCTTCATATAATAAACAATCCATTTCTGTGATATATATGCAAAAGGAATATTATTTCACCGTAACTATATTATGGTAAGATAACAGACTTTTCTCGGCTAAAGCTTTAGCACATGAAGTTATAGCGGCCTGTCAATAGCTGTCGCACAAACCAAATCGTACATAGAACGAGGTGAGAAATGACGAAAGTCCAAAATCATTTGATCATGAATCAATAACATAAAAATAAAATAAAATAAAAGATGAATATAATATTATTTCTTTTAAAAAGAACCAAATGTTCATTGCGATAATAGAGTGGTTAAATCTGAAATTCAACGTGACCGCTTTACTTTTTGAAATTTCGAAGTCATCATTTTACTTTTTGTAATTTTATTTCGATCTCATTTTGGAGAGATTTTTTAATGTGATTGGTACACGATATGGTGCATCACATGTCACCGTACAAATGGTGGAATATATATGCTAAAAAGTTAATAACTTAAAAAATGAAATTTCTCACCATTTCTATTAAAACATGTGGTGTACCAAAAGTCATTACTTCACTCCCTGAAACTCTATTCACTCAACTTTGGCTTGTTTCTATGTTTTTTATTAAATAACCATTAAAATTTACTTATGTGGCATAATTAGGGCCCATTTATAGTTGATGTGGCACAAACAAGTATAAAAAGATCCAACAAGATCCTCTCCGGAGCCTTTTGATGAGGATCTGTGAATCGTATTCGTTCATCATACATCGTACGATCAATTTTTGTCAGGTACTATTTGTATTTAATTTCAATTTTTGTCAGGTACTGCTTGTATTTAATTTTAAATAAAAATATTTAAAATGATTATGACAGTACGATGTATAATGAATGGACAAGATTCACGGATCTCTAGGATCCTCATACAAAGAATCCAAATGCTAAAAAGATCACATATCCAATCAAATTGTGTCATATAGATTGAAACAAAAAGAAAAAACTAAAGAAAATTTAATTTTCAAACATTATATAACCTATTAAAAAAAACTAATGAAAATAGCTTAAAAACTTTGAGTTTTAACGATAAGGAAAAATAAAGGGTAAAATGAATAGCATCAGGATTTACTTTTTAATATTAAAATATAATTTTTCGTTAAAGTGATACCGAAAACTTTTCATTAAAGTTCCTTAAAAAATGAAAAAGTAAGAAAATAGCAAAAACAATTCCTCAGTTTCATATCTTTGACCCCTCTCTCTTTAATCATTGTCTACATTTATCCATTCTCCCTCCATCTCCAGCCACTTTATCATTGGCTCCTTTGATTTCTTATATTCTTAATTGACGTGGCTGGTGAAAATAGAAGAAGATGGTTCTTTATTTCAAGAGGAAATTTAGCATATTACCATATAACTATGAACTTTTTATAAAAAATGGAAATAAGGCAAATTCAAACAAATTATGAGTTTCAGGATGTAAAGTGGTGAGTTTTGAAGTTTAGGGAGCAAAGTGGGATCAAAATCAAGTTTCAAAAATAAAGTGACTACTTTTGAATTTCAAGGAATAAAGTGGAATCAAAAGCGAGTTTTAGGGGAGTGTAGCAAAATACAAGCCTTTTTTTTTTGTGCTAATGAACTAAAATGGTTTGGATTACTCAGGGCCAGCCCTGAGAATTTGTGAGCCTTAGGTGAGTCTTCAAAGTGGAGCTCTAGAGTTCTCTGACTCCCGACCCTTTGTACATTGACATGTGTAAAAAAATATTACTAAAAACATAAAAAGTCTATTTCTACATCAAATATCTTTAAAAATTAATATTGAAAAAAGAAAGATATACAAACATTACTCAAATATTACTCGTCTCGCGTTTTTAGATGCAAATGCACTTATTAGGTTTACATAATCTAATTTTTCAACCAATTCAAACCGAAAGAGAAGTCCCTACCCAGTACGCCAAATTCCAATCATTTTTCTATTGTTACAACATTACTTGTTACATTCAATAAATGAATGAATGGTTGAATTACAGAGACAACATCTTACAGCTAGGGAAAATACTATAGTGAAGATGATAGTAATTTTCGTATACGCGCCTAGGCAGACGAGGTGGATTTGAATAATTTATTATATATTATATAAACTAATTAATCTGAACATTAAATAATGTCATTTTTCAAAAAGGTGAGTTTTAGCCTTTTAAGTACATAATAAAGATATATATGGTGTGATATTAAAATAGCGTAATAAAATCCCATACAAATAAACATAAATGTGATATTTAAGAGAGAAGCAAAAAAGTAAAAATAAGATGGTGGAGATTATTTAAAAGGAACAAGACGTGCATCTATAAAAAAAGATAGTGGGATCATCTTAAGTAAAATCGTGCAATTAAAATGATGTTGGGAATACGGTTGTCTTCTTCCTCGCGCGAGGCCAACCCTGCAACAAAAGATTTCCAGATTCCAGCGTTTACATATAAGCCTACATAGCTCCCGTCCATCCCCGTCTAGACCTACCTAGCTCCGCCTAAAAATTGGGGGCCCTAGGCGGACGCCTACTCCGGCTACCCTCAGGGCCGACCCTGGGATTACTGAACCTTATTCTAGGGAGTACCCCGAACAATAGAACCTTTTCAACCATTCTTCCAAAAAGTTCTTCTTAAGAAGGGATCATATATAACGCATTTTGACATTAGTTTTTGTCGGCCAATTTCATAATGTTTTTAATGATCCAATGGGTTAACTTTTATGTTTTATTTCAAAGACCACGTCTAAAAAAAATCACCCAAATCCAAAATCATATGATTGTTGGATTAATTTAGTTTTTCTTTGTAAAACTATATTTGTCCATTTTCTTCACTCCAAATGAATGTCTTAATGGTTTTGGATTTGTCTAATTTTTTTGTAAGGATGTTCTAAGAATAATGTACTATAATATATATAGTTCAAATCGTTGAAATACATTTTGAAGTGGATTCTACAAAATAAGTGTCAAAAAGCGTATGTTCATGGATGCTAACCCTATATATATTCATATAGTAGTTTCATTTGATAAATCATATAGTAGTTTCATTTGATAGCAAAACTTTTAACCTCTTGATCGATTTCTTTCCAGAGGTTATCAACTATTTCCTAATGTACAAGCTTATGCATTAGATCATGACTATTCTAATCACAAACCCCTTCCTAAACAAAAATTACAAGGGTGGGGATGAAGTTGGTATACATATAAATACCCTAAACTTTATGAACAATTATGTTCTTTGCGATTGAACCTGAAGGTTCACCATGTTGCTGGTGGGACTACTAGCAGAAGCACTTCTCCATGGGATCGGCAGCTGCATGTTGAGATTTCGAGCACTCATATCCATTTTCAAGAGCAGTTCTCTAGCTCTGTTCATCAAATCCGCTCCCTCCTTTTGAATCTGGACTCTCTTTGGACATTTGAGCAAGCTAATATAAGTCCCCAAGTCATGAACACATGAAGGGTTTTGCATGTTGAAGAAATCAAGTACTAGTTCAACTCCCACATGTGCATAACACGAGCAACTCCATGGGAACTCAAATGACCCCTCACCTGCCAAAACCCTAAAATTTTCATGATTGAAAACAACCCCAGGCATCTTGGTAATGGGGTCATTCACATTAACTATTCTCAACGCCTTCACACCCAATTCCTCACACCTTTGCTTGAACCCCGAGTTTCCAACCCTTGGGCCTCCGAACGAGAACACTGTAATCGGTGTTTTCGTTCCGGAATTATCTCGGTTTAACCCGAGCTCTGCGATGTCATAACCAAGAAGAAGAGCCAATGAACTCCCCATACTATGTCCTGCCATAGTTATGCTTAACTTCTCACCTTTGTACTTGTTTAGCAACCTCGACACCTCCGAAAGAAGCTGTTCCCGGCAACTTCCTAGTCCAAACTTGCTTTGGCTTTCATCTGACGTGTACAAGCTCAAAAACCCAGATTCCACTTTTACATCATTTCTTGGATTATGAGGATCGAGCCTTGCGGGAGTGAGTGAGCTCATTAGGTTTGCAACCCACTCAGGGTTTGTAACAGTGCCTCTGAAGGTAACAATAATATCTCTTCTTCCAAGCCTCTTAACCGCATCATCTGATGAGACGGCGACATATCCAATCCAACGGCCGCACGACTCTCCATTTTGGATTGGGATCTTGATGTCTGGAGTGGCGTAGATGTACTTGGTGACTTCATAACCGCAATTTTCCATTCCAACCTCTCTGAACATGTTTTTCTTTCCGTATTTGCAATTGAGGTAGCGTTTGGAGTTGGGGTCGAGATCAAAGCCCTTGTAACACGCTGTGACAAAGTCTCCGTATCTAATGATCTCTTGCCGGAGAAGTGGGTGCAATGGTTCCACCAGGTTTTCCCAGTTGTTTGATCCTTGTATTTCTCTCCATTGATCAGCCAAACTAGTGCTAGAGCTGGTATTGTTAATATTGGCTCCAGTAGTATTTCTTGTTACCACTTCAGCGACTGCTGCTGCGGACATAGCAACTGCGTGTCTCGTGGCAGCTGCCACTTCAGTTTTTTTTGCCAGACAAATTTGCCCAAAAGTAACCGAGCGTATCCCAATGTTTTTGGGAAACGTCACATGTTGGTTCATGTTTGTGGTAGGCATTTGAATCATGGAAGCCATTTCTATAGCTCTACTTCAAAGAATTAGAGAGCTATAGCGAGAGAGAGAGAGAGAGAGAGAGAGAGGAAGAGAGAGTGGCTGGCTGAATTATGTTGTGGGATGAGAGGCAGAGGTATATATACAAATGGAGAGAGAGAGAGAGAGGTTATGGAGGAGGAGGAGCTGAGAGGGGATGTGTGATAAACTTGTGTCATGTGGGTCATAAGAAAATAATAGTGAAAGAAAAGTAAAAGCATGTTTGGCGAGTATTTGACTGGGAACATCAAAATTCCCAAGGGCTTAATTTAAGTGGTCGGTTGGATTTTAAGGCCACGTACACTCTGTTTCTCTGTTGCGGCTATGTTAGAAAAAGAGCCCTTTCTTTTATTTTTAGCTGGTTCCCTTGATGTTGACTTCAAAGTTTCAAATATATGGAGTTTTTCTTTTTCTTTTTCTCTTTATTTTTTGGCCGGAAAAAGCAATGTACATATAAATTGACACTAAGGTCAAATCGTGTCATATCATGTTTAGGTTATGTCTCTCTATTCTAAGCCAATTAAAAATTAAACTTCGACAGTTATAATTAATTAAGTTACCATATATCGAGAATATAGTCTCGTGTTTATAATGTCACTTTAATTTGAAGATAAGATCGTTAATATTCATATTTTTAAATTGTCAACGTTCACTCTGAGACACAACCAATAGTTTAAAATGAGAAGTTGACAATTGTCTTGTGGAACTAGAGATTACATGGATATAAATGGCTAACTTAATCCATTTATTAATTATTTCCTAGTAATTATGGACGTCGTTTGAAGGAATTATATTTTCATTGCATAATGGATGTATGGATTATCAAGGAACATGCATGCTCTTGAAGGGAAAAAGGAGCAAAATTAAAAGGTTTTCAATGTAATACACTCGGTAGACTACGGACTTGGTGAACCAACTTATATCAAATTTAGCTATCAAGTTAGCATTAACATATAAAGTTGTCTTTTTAGCTAAAACTCTCTCTAAAATTGATATAGCTCCTCAATTGGTTCTTGAAATTTAAAATCGATAGAACTAGTCCCTGAGTTTTATTTTGTGAAAAATTTTCTTTGAATAAAGATAAATGAAAAAAATTGTTTAGCCCATTGTTTATTAAATTGAGGGTATTTTGTTATTTTGGTCTTTATTTAACAGAGATTTTTCACATAATGACCAAAATGATCAACGGTGGGCAAACTGAGAAATCACTTCTATCGATTTCAAATCTCAAGCACCAAAATGAATGTCAACCTCAGAGCAATTTTGGCCAAAAATGTTCGGGTTCGATATGTTTGGTTACAAGTATTCATTAAGAACATACAATAATTGAGCTATTAATGTTAGAATCAAAAGGGGACGAATGGTTAGATACTCTTAGATACTACTGAATTAATGATCGATGGTACATAGGTGACAATAAAAGGACTAGTTGATTGGTATGTATGAATGCAGAGAGTTCACATGTGTACAGATTAATTAAGCAAACGAGTGAGCAGTTGCTATCTTATGATATGAAGCAAATTTGTATTCAACCACAAAAGAAGAGGCTATAAAACAATCAAAACATACCAGCTAGTCTTTAGTCTAAAGCAATCAAACACACTTAGTTTTAGTCTAATCATACATAGTTGTCTTATGTTTTAAAGAAGATCTTCAGCTCGACTCACATTGATGCGAAAACAATGCAAGAACAGTATATATCTGTGGCTAGCATAAATATAGTGGTACAACTTTATAATGGTACAACTTTGTTGTGGGTGTGTTAGCCCTGCCATATAAAGCGTTGATAAACTACTCGTGTTATGATACCATTAACTTAGGTCACTAAAATATCAAGGGCAACAACAAAAATGTGAATTTTGAGAGATTGCCTTATACCATTTTATTAATAAACATGTGATATACCAATACAGAACATCTCAAAATATAGCCTCCTCAGTATTTTTCAAATATCAATCGTGCTATCTACATTATTACCGTACTTCAAAAAGATTAATTACGTTTGAGAAATTTCCCTTTTCACACTACAAAGAATCCTTTGTTGTGTTAGAGCTTGTTGAGAAACCGTTAGCCGTCAGAAACATCAACAAGGTTAATAAACCGCGCCGACTATTTTCTATTTGGTTG
Source organism: Malus sylvestris (assembly GCF_916048215.2). NCBI lineage: Eukaryota > Viridiplantae > Streptophyta > Magnoliopsida > Rosales > Rosaceae > Malus > Malus sylvestris. Next base: position 3,390,834 of record NC_062263.1, on the reverse strand, counting down.
TCCATCTTTTGTAAAATTGCATGCAGGCCCCAAATAGAAAAGGCACTCGTACGCGCGCTTCATATTTGACGCACGCCTTGCGCGCTCGAGAATTGAGAATTGAGATGGTTTCTGTGCCGAGTGCCGGACATTCAACGCGGCGATTGACATTTGTACGTGGCCCCCCCCCAAGAAATCTATAAATCTGCTCTCTCCTCATTTGCAGACATTGACTGCCTTTTTCCTCTTCACTCAGCAATAGCCTCTCAACTTTTAAGGGAATTGGAACAACATTCCTTTAATTAAAAATATGTGATTATTGATATTTTAACTCATCAAAGCATGTAATTATAATTTTTTTTGTCAACTTCGTTAGAACTTCTATCAAAATAAGTCACTTGTCACGCACGTAATGCTGAATCAAAAGGAAAATATGAAAAACCAAATGAGAAAATTGTAGGAATGATCTCTTAACTTTAACTCAATTGGAGAAATGATCATTCGATTGGAGTAATGATCATTCCACCTTAACCAAATTGTTGCAATGGTTCTTCCAACACCACTCATTTTGGCGGAGTTGACGAAAAAGATTATAGTTGCACGTTTTGATGAGTTAAGGAACCAATGGTTACAGATTTTTAGTTGATGAACCACTGTTCCAATTAGAATAAAGTTAAGGGACTATTGCTACAATTTTCTCATTGAGTTTTAGTTGAGAGATTTCTCAAATTAACGTACTTGGGTGATGATTTTGTAGGATTCACATTCACTTCGTTTCATGTCTATCTTTAGGTCTTTCTTTCATTTACATCGTAAATCTAATAAATCATATGACTGCTAAAATAAATGGTGATTCGTTTAATTTTTCTTTGAATCACCGTTTTCGTCTATTGTCTTTCTTACAATAGGATCCCTTAACGACGTTGGATTTGTCTAGTTTTTTTCCAAAGATAATCTATACATGATGAATTAGAATATACGATGCAGATCATTGAGACTGTTTATACCATACTTGATTAATCCCGAAATTACTGAGCATCAGTCAACGTTATACCGTCAAGGACCCAGAAGAGTTTCCCTCCAACCAGGAGGCCAATCACAGCGCGACACGTGTCGACATCATAAGCCAATCATAGCGCGACACGTGTCAACATCAGAAGCCAATCACAACACGACACATGTCAATGTCAAAATGAAACTAAAAACTCTCTTCTATAAATAGAGATCATTCTCTCACAATATTTCCTAATGTCATTTGTACTAAATTATTCACTAGTACTCACTAAAGGAAAACTTGAACCTATGTACTTGTGTAAACCCTTCACAATTAATGAGAACTCTTCTACTCCGTGGACGTAGCCAATCTAGGTGAACCATGTATATCTTGTGTTTGCTTCCCTGTCCCTATCCATTTACTTATTTATCCACACTAGTGACCGGAGCAATCTAGCGAATGTGACAAACTTAACACTTTCTATTGTACCAAAGTCCTCACTGATTTTGTGCATCAACAGAGACCTTTACAAGGTGTCTTTGGATAATGAAAAACAATTATATGTATGCACCCTAGTGTCAGTTTGATTCTCACCAATCTCTCCCCTTAACAACTAATAATTTAACTCACACTACCGTTTGCCAAAACAATATTATATATATTATCCACACATATGATATACTGCCACTTCGAGTTTTTCTTAAATGCACAGAGCTTTATCCACTTTAAGATACTATTATAATGCTAGTAGCCACGCCTTCTACGGTTGCCATTCTTTGAATGCACACCCTTCCGCTCTACGGTTGCCATTCTTTGAATGCACACCCTTCTGCTCTTTTGTGCCCTTACCAATTTTTTAGTACGGTATGTGCTTTTGAAGCAAGACCAAGAAAACAAAAGTAATTTCAGTATATTAGGGAAAAATCCTATTTCTAAATTTGTATGATCTAAAGAAAATATATAATATTTGTTCAAAAAAGAAAATATATAATAAAAAAACTTTAGAGGAATGACGCTTATACCGTCATGTGATTTACCAATTCAAGTATCAAAATATGAGTAGATTCTATGGTCACTTTTTTTTTCACCATGGGATTAGCTTTGATTTTCTCTCCGTAATAAATAAACTATTACTTATTCAAGTCTCCCTTCTGATTTTCTAGGCGAGTATTAGTAATTTAGTATTTCCTAATCAATAATATCCAAACATTTTTTTCTAGAAAAAGAATGATAGTTAGGTAGACTATGCTTTGTAGGTACATCATAAAATTGAACACAAACCTTATTTCTCATAAAAAAAAATTAAACTATTACTGGTGGAAATTTTAATAATAATAATAACAATAATACGTATGCTATTTTTCAGGTAGAATAAGAAGTGGGTTAACTGCCTAGCTAGCTAGTAACATGCATGCTATTGGTTCATGCATGAGATATTTCTTGTTTAGTTTTTTTGGTTTAAAAACGGGGCTAAAATCAAGAGCCCAAAAAACCTTACTCAATAATAAATTTAGACCGGGACATCTCAAATCGATTTTCATGAATAAAATTAACTGAACAAGAATGAGGAGTATCAAAATAAAAAGGAAAACTTTGGATGCGGTCCCTAACTAATATTCTTTGACTAAAACCTTATTGGTTTTCAATTTTTTATCAAAGTCCCTGAAATTAATGTGATAATTTATTTCTATGTACGTTACTATATTTTTTAAATTAAAATTTTATATTTATATTTGTTTATATTAATGAAATTTTAAATAAAAAAACCATAATTTGTGGGATTAAAAATATTAAAATATAAATATACTATTGTGTGTGTGTGTGTGTGTGTGTATAAATATGGGTACATTCATCAAAATTAACCAAAAAATTATTGTATCAAAACATGAGTACATTCTTCAAAATCACAAAAAAGAAAGAAAGAGATATTAGGCTTAATAATATTAGTAATTTTTTTCGATTAAACTTAACATGGATATATTCTCAAATCAAAGAAAAAAGAATGTACCGATATATGTTTAAAAATGGATTAGAAAAAAATTGAATAGATTTTATATATAAAAAAGTGGTACATTTTACATATAACAAATTGGTATATTTAAAAATGAGTACATTTTAAGATTAAAAATTTGAAAAAATTACATGAATGGGTACATATAATTAGCATGGGCACATTTAGCAAAAATAAAAATGGGTACAAATAAATAAAAAAATATGGGTACAAATACAAATAAAACTTTAAAAAATATGGGCACAAAAAGAAATTTATATATGGGTACAAATTAAAACTAAAAAGAAAATTGGTACAAACTAAAAATGGGCACAAACTAAAAATAAAAATATATGATAAAAATATACTAATGGTAACATTTTTAACATTAAATGAATATATTTAGAAATAAAAAATATTTTATTATTGAAATAATTAATGATGTTATTAATACCAAGGACCTTGATCAAAAATTGAAAAAGAATAAGGGTTTAATCAATGGAGTATAGCAAAGGTAAGGATGAGAACCTAATTTCTCCAAATAAAAATTACCTAAATCTAAATCAAGACTATGGGTTACTAAATTGTCTACCACAAAATTCTTATCTCTATAGACATGCCGAAGTTCGCATTGTCAAGATCTTGAAAGCAATTCTCGGAAGGCCAAAACAAGTGGACCTAAAAAATGATTATTGCCGGCAACTTGCAACACCAAATGAACTGTGAATGCAAAGTCTGATTCTACTAGCAATTTATCAATCTGTAATCTCCATGCCAATTATAAGCCCAAGTAAGCACCACATAGCTCAGCAATAAGAATCTCACATGTGCCTAAATTGGCACAAAACCCATAAATCCATGTATCATCAGAATCTCTTAAAACACCACAAGCTCCAATTGAATTATTATTTCCCTTTCTTGCAACCATCAACATTAAGTTTAAACCAATCCGAAGGAGGAACTTTCCAATGGAGCAAAGATTCAATCCTATGGGGTTTTTCAATCTTGAGAATATTAGCCTTCAACTATTCGCGAACATATATACAATAATATTTGTAGGCTCATAATCATTGCAAAATCCTGCTAAAAAATGAATATAGTTCGCCAATCCATTGAAGGGAATTGAACCTAAACCTGTTCTACCAAGTTTAAGCTCAAGGCTCCTCTTAACGTCCCCTAAGGTCAAATATGTTAGGGAGAGATTTTTTTTTTTTAATGTATTTATAAACATGAAAATAGGACAGGTTGTTAAATGGAATTTCAACATCTAAAGCAGAAGTCCATTCTCCATTATATTGGATTATTGAATAGTCTTATACAAATTTCCGTGGAAAATATTTGGACATATACATATATACCGACTCTATAAGGTACCGTTTGGTACGTGGGACGGGACGGGACGGAACGGAACGAGCCGTTCCGTCCCACGTTTGGTGCGCCTAAAATCTGTGGAACGGGTTGTCCCATGGGACGAAATTTGGCTGATTTTTCGTTCCACCTCTTCCCCCTGGAACGACCCGTTCCACATCCGTGGAACACAAATTTATAACATTTTATGACAAAATTTCTCCTTATCTTTTTCAATATTTACATCATCCGTTCCGTCCTGTCCCGTCCTGTTCCGTTCCGTCCCGTCCCGTCCCGTCCCGTTCCGTCCCGTCCCGTCTGCGTACCAAACGGACCCAAGGGAAGGGATCTCTATTTTTTTTTCAGAAAAATAGGAATTAGTTATGGGACCTACTTCACATGGATCTTCAATAATCCGAACCATCTATTTTTACAAGGCTACATATTTCTAGCTTATGCATAAGAGCAATTATCTAAGCTACAAATTTATAAAACTTTGTTTGTCAATAAATAATTAATAAAATTATTACTATACCCTTTTATACATAAAAAAGGTCGTACCCAGTGCACAAGGCTCCCGCTTTACGCAGGGTCTGGGAGAGGTGAATGTCGGCTAGCCTTACCCCCATTTATGGAGAGGCTGCTCCCAAGTCTCGAACCCTTTTATACATAACTAAAAAAAATATTAGAAAAGAAAAAATATGGGCTTAGAGATTGTCAGAAGAAAGTTGGGGCATTGCGTGTGTAACGATGACAAGAATTATCACATTATGAGTAGACTTCCATAACATTTGATGCTTCATCCTTGGTTTTGTATTTTGAAATAAATATTCCCTATGTCAAGGAAGTAAGCTTTGGCAAACTCAAAGATATTTTCATGATACATAATTATATATTTAAAATTATTATCATGTTCGTCAGATCAAAAGAATTGAAAAAATAAATCTTGGTTTGCAATCTTGGTTTTGTTGGGGCGCAAGTGATACCACTAAACCTATTAGTTTCTCAAAATGAATCAAATAATATAGGATGATGTAATCCACACACCAATTTTTACTTGTTCGTCAGATCAAAACAAAAGAATTGAAAAAAAATCAAATGACAAAATTTAACAAAGGTGTGTATGAGGTAAAAATAGATGTGTAAATAACACTGCCCATAATATATATATGTCTTCCAGCAAAAAATAAAAAAGCAAATATGTCACCTGTATCTGCAATAATTCTGTATATGCATGCCACACACACGAGCGGCATTATCTGCTGGCAGATTGTCGAGTATAAACACAACTTGTGCATAAAAAATGGAAATTTGGTGGCAGAAGTTGTTGATTTTATTTTTATGTGGCCTCGGCTGAATGAAAATATATGCATTTTGACAATTATGATATGAATCAAGAGTGTTTCTTGTCAATAAAGCTGCAGAAAAGTCACCTACGACTTGAAAATTAGGGTTTATGCGGAATACATAAACATTGACTAGGGTTTATTTTTCTTGTCAAACATGGAATATTAGGGTTTTTTTTTTTTTCTCTTTACATGATGTAAAAAGAAAAAAAAGGTGTCAAGCAGCTGGGGATGTCTCAGCACTCGTGAATCGTGAGATTTTTAACCCTTGGTGAAATGTGACAGTTAACTAACCTTGAATCCATGGACATAAAAGACGACATGCATAATATTGTGTAATCACTGAGATATTCACATCTTTATATATACTTGAAGATCTCTAATTGCAGTTATTTATGAATTAAATTGCATATATATTATTGATATCAAATCCACTTCTTATTTTTTTAGAACATTTTGGTCATTTTAATAAGAGTTACATTTATACAATCGTTTAGTACCATATCTGAAATTAAGATACAATTAATTTCTTTATTATCTGATGATGTGGGAACGAAAAATGAAAGCCCAACAACTTGTTAATTATTTTGAATGATGCTGAGCTTTCCATGCAATCATGCACAAACCGCCAATTATATTCATTGACCTGGAGCTCGTAAGCTTGAAGGAAATAAATTAGCTTTATCTGTCGACCAATTTCTTTTGAAAAACATCTAAAATATCATCCCTATAAGCTGGCCTCGTTATACTTGTTATATGCAATCTTCTTCAGGTTGATATGTATCAGCTTCTCTTGTTGCATAATTATGCAATTTGCTATATATATCGAATTGTCTAGTTTTAATTGTGCTGGTTTGCTTTGTTAGAGGTTTTTGTGCCAGCCGTTATCTGTTCTAGTTGTGATCTTGCTATTATATTCCTATTTGCTATTGAATAGTCTTTTTTTTTTCTTGATTGCCGATTTTTAACTCAGGTGGAGGGGTGCTAGTTGGTTAGGCCAGAAATCAGTCAATTATGACGTGTGTTGGACTATGGCTTTGATCTCCATGTTATAGTAAGGGGGAATGATCAGTTCATACTTTAAGGTATAATATTGGTTAATTCACGTGTTATAATATAAGTGAATTGGTAATTACTGCATGAATGTTATAATCCCACTCTTCACACATGTTGTACTTGCCTTTGTACGTAGTTTTTCTTTTTTCTTGTATTTAATTTTTTTCATTTTGGGAACTTTTCCATGTAATCTTGTGAATTTAGTTTTTCATTTAGCTTTTACTAAGTGATTTTAATATGGTTTGAGCGTCAAATTTTTAGTACAATTGACTAATATTTTTCTCTAATGTATATGCCACAAAGTTTCCACAAATAAAGTAGCCATGCAAGCTGTAAATATGTTGACACATTTTGAAGTTCGAAAACAAATGCTGATTCGCTGCTGTATCTCAAGAGCACTTTTTTGAATGCTAATGCTGGTCTTCCAATACCAAAGTCTTGGACTTCAATTTGGTATCTGTTTTGCTTTTGGATTTAGCTAGTAGCTCAAAACCTAAACCAAGAGCTTCATACCTTGACCTAAATTTGTGAAGATATATTTATTGAATATGTAGCCTTGAATTGAACTCAGCAAAGACAATGGCTTTACTTTCTGGATGTAGCCTCCTTAATATTGCTTTTTTTTTTTCCAGTTGACAATGGAATTCGTAGGTTGCATGCATTTCTTTCTACTTTTTCTTTGTTTTTTCAGCACGCATGTATGGTCCCCCACGTATTAAGATGGCAGTTAGAATTTTAATGGCTTTATTACTTGCTTTTGCTCCTTCCTCCCCTTCCTTGTTCTTTGCTATGTAAATTTTGTTAAGGATATTAGTGCAAGGGCCGGCGATTTGGTCATTGGTTTTACATTACCAGGCAACTTGACTTATATATACGTACTGGACCCAAATACTTGCTTAATTAACTAGTTTTGTTGCAATATGACCAAAGCAATATCGTAGGTAAATGCTGTAAAAGTGTAAGACCTTAATATCTTATTTGAAGTCATCACCCACTTACAACGATCATCGTCAGATTCCTGCTATAGGTGAACTCCAATTAGAAGTAGAAGAATAAGTAGGTGACGACATGACATGAGTTTCATCCCCCATGGCCATGCAGGTGTAGGAGGTATTAGGGTTTGCTAGGTGACGACATGCATGTTGTTAACTTGAGATCAAAGCTCACGAAAGTAAATACAGATCAAGTTTTGAGAGAAAAGGAAGAACGTTAAGGTTTCTGATTCGGTAGATGAAACGGCTAATAACACCGAAAACAAGCATAGTTTTAACTGACTTTGTTGAGTCGATAGAAGGGTGAAGCACGCGGAGAGAATCATAAAGTTCAGTTGATGTTTCAGACGTGAACGTAGCCACACTGACGAGCAAATCCCCGAATTTTTAAAATTGATTTAAAGTTAACGTTATTTGTAACACAACCAAATTTTTTGGGTCGCAATATTTACAAGTAGCAAACCTGTGTCGTTAAGCTGTAAAACAAGCAGCTTAATGACGAAGGAAACAGGAAAAAATGAGTCTCTGCGGCCAATGTCTAATACTACTGTTAATCAAGCTTCTTCGATTTTCAATAAAATGAGTTTCCGCTGCCTCTAGCTCCAATGCTGCAAAGCTAATAGTCAAAGCTACGAGATATCCAAGCCCCCCGAAGATTTTTGGATGTGAAGCAAAAATTATGGGTTCAGGCGCCGTCGAGTTGAGGTATGAACAGCCCAGTTCACATAGATGATCAGGGGACATGACGGTTTGTAACAACAGTGATCAAGATATAGCCATGCCAGTTCCAGTTAAGAAAATAAACTCCAACGACAAAAGGGAGCCTTATGTGAATCTCGGGGCACATAAACCAGTCTCAGAAGATTTGATTAGGAAGAACCTGGGAACTTCAAACTGGTGAACTTTGGACCTGAGAACTTTGAGCTTGCAACAACTTTTTCATTGCATCGTGACATCTGAAAATACACAACCAAAACAAGGACATGAGACGCAACTTCGTCTCCAATAAGAACTCAAAGAGGAAGATAACTTAAAGGTAACTGTATTTGGATACCTCCAAGGAAGATGGTCAAGAAACATTGACGGTGACACAATAATATCTTTGAAGCTTTCTCTATTTGCAATATAAGCCTTATGACAGTGTGTCTTTTTGTGTACTCTCCCGCTTTTAGATGGAGACATATCGAATCTTCTTGGTTGTGGTACTATATGAATTACAAGGCCAGGCAGATACATCTCTGGGGGATCCCTAGCTGTCAAACTTCCAGATTTTGGGACACTTTCCATAAATTGGGACACAGGGTCATGGTCTGAAATAACGTCACTAGCAAAAGGGTTGGTGAATTGATCTTGATCACTTTCAAGAACTCTTTCCTCCATGTCAGCATCATTCCACAGGATGAAATCTTGATGCTGTTCCTGACAAGCTGCAATAGAAAAGTAATTTTTTTCAAGATCCTTCACCCGCTTCATGACAGGAGTCATGCCCATGATTATATGATAACATAAATCATGCGGGCCTTTGTCAGAAAAAATTTTAACCTCATGATACTAAAAAAGTCGATACCTGCCGCATCATCCTCATACTGATTTTCATATATTTGGTGGTTTAGTTTTTCATCTGAAGATGAATCCTTTACGTCAGTCCCATCTTGCTGGCACTTGTTCACATGAAGGAAATGGCGCGCAAGCCTTAGTATCATAGCCGTATCAGTTTCTGAATCTTGTGACATTGATGTAATTGCAGCCGCACGAAGCCGCATGATGAATCCAACTGATAAGCGTGCTGAGAATTCATTGTTGTATACAATGCTGCAGAGAAGTCAGGGACTTATTATGTAGAGAGGACAATATAAAAATATGAAAACAAGTCACTCTGTTTTATTTTTTCTTTCAAAAATCAAACTATCAGTGGTGTGAGCGAGAAGCAAATTTACCTTGTAACAAATTCAGAACATGCATTTGCTACAACTGAGTCCACACATGGAAGGGCCCCATATGTATAGACATGCATATCTGGGTATCGGTGGTATAGCTACACAAATATTTTGAGAATAAAATCACAGAAGATTTTCATCAAAATCAAAATGGATAAAATTGAGAATAAAAGAAAAATGACTCGTACAGATACTCTTAATTGCATCAGCTTGTCTATTTGTCACAGTTCATGTGAGCATCCATCAATATCATCGAAGAGTGGTAGATTATCTACAGTACACTCAACAACCCATGGAGCTCTTGAACACTAAGACTCACCTATATGGACTTTCAAATTCTTCAGCCACGAACTAGAAAAAGTATATCAAAGAAACGAATAAACAGTCACATTATACTTCTATACAGGAAAAGGAAAATAATAAGATACTTGCATACAGGAAAAGGAAAACAATCAGGGTACATTCCCAGTAAAAAATGACATACTCTGAGCCCAAGCAATGCAGCAATAGCACCTCCTAGGGAATGGCCTACTATGCGTATGCTGTACCCCTCACACTCACATCCAACTCCGAGCAAAGAAGAAAGAAGGCCACTTGAACCAGATCCTGCAATTCCATCACTATTTTTTTTTTTGAGAAGAAACAATTTTATTAAAGAATAGTGAAAAACACAGAAGTGGATAAGAAGCAATTCCATCACTATTGACATTGTAAGCGAGTGTATAATTTGCCCTAATTCCAAAATTGATCTGCATAAACTCCTGACTATAAAGTCATTTACTTCAAACACTTGAGATATGGAGTATTAGATACTGATGTGCCCCCAGAAAACCTGAATGCATATCCAACACTCAACATGAGTGTCTGATCACTTGTCGTTTTGACTTTCAGAACCGAAAGGACGTGCCAACGTGGGAACCGTTAATTTTGAAAACATAAAGGTCAAAATAAAAATAAAACAAAAATGACATAACAGAAAGGAAGAGTCAGAAAGTAAACACTCTCTTCTTTACTTGCTGTGAAAAACAGCAGCAGAGGAGCTATGCTCTTCCTGGTTGTAACCTAAAAAAGAGAATGGCAGAGAAAAAGGAAGTATTTTTGCTCACCACCCTAAAGTGATGGTGATGCTCACCACCTTATTGATTACTGTTGGATGAGTTTGATTTAATCTATCTACTACACAAATCTCGATTCTCTAGAATTAAAGTAACGAAACGGGGATTAATAGGGTGGTGAGCAAAAATGCACTCGTGAAAAAAAAAAGGAATAGATACAAATAACATAAAAGATCAATTGTGGATGTCCATCATCCGACCTGTGGTCTAAGTTTTGTAGGTCACCTTTTAGGGATCATCTCCACAAAAGATCAACCAGATTAAGAATCATTTAGCCACTTGATTACCAGCACCATCATTAACATTTTATCCAACAAACCACATTTTGCTTCATAATATAGATGATGAAACAGTTTGCAATGATTTTTGTATTGCTTTTGCAAGGGCAATGCTTCAAGGACTGAAAAGATGGATGGTTCCAATTATTGAGATGCAGGCAGCCGAACAGTGAAAGTCTGCACTTTTCACGGTTTGAAAATGCCCGCTCTTTAACCTATCTAAAATACATAACTTATAATTTTTTTCAATCCACTTTCTTGGAGAGTTCTTGTATCGTCATATCCTACAGTGTTTGCATCAAGTATCCTCTATCCTGTATCAGTATCTATGAACACTGCTCTTAACAATATGTAGGAGTAAAATTAATAAACGAAAAGGTTTCAAAGATTTTTATAGTGTAATGTCCACTTGTCAGAATTTTGTTGGCAGATACTTAGTTTCCAGACTGAATCTGGACCACGCATTCAAGCAAAGAATCACCTAACCAATGACCTACATTCATAGTCTAGCAAGGGAACATTTCCCAGGTTTTCTAATATATCTTTAAACTACAGTGTTCCTGCAGCACACAAAAGCTCCAATATCTACATAACGAGTGACATAAAAGAGATAAATAAACAAAAAATAATAAATAAAAAAGTTTTAGCATGTCACAAGTGGGCCTACATATCAAAAAACTGAATTGCCAAATTGTGTTCGCTCATTGATAATAGATATTGATATGGAGACCAACTTATATAAAGCTTATTGTGCTTAAGTCTATTGGGAAACATCTTATCCCTCAGCTCATTTGATTTAGACATAAAGGACGTGCTGTAAAACAAAAGCATAAAGAACTCAAAGACAATATTCTGAAAACTAATAAATAGATATCAATTAAAGATAATAGAAGTTCGACGTACACCAAAACAGATTTCAAAATAGCCCAATAAGTTCGAATGGGAGAAAAAACAACAAGAAGGTCATCTAATTACCATCATCTCTAGGGCTGCCTTCAATTTGCATGAAAAGATCTCTAGTAGCCTCAACAATACCAGAGTGCCCATGGTGCGGGAAAGATGAAATCACAGCTTGCCTCACTTCAGGATGAATATTAGTGCTACTGCAAACACAATAGATAATAAAAATCTGAGTGCCAAATGCAAATACAATGTTGATGATGACAAAACAGAGCTCCAAGTACTAAGGAGATGTTTTTACTTTATCTTCATTGACATGTTTTCTTTTCTCCTATTTTTTTTTTTTGAAGGGGTGGGGGCGTGGCCCGGTGGAAGGGAAGGCAGGGTTTGCGTTATAGACTTTTCAACACTGTAGTTTATAGTTGAACTTCCATGATAAAGTTTTCAGACTCTAAGAAGAACCAAATTATCATAACATAGCACACATAAAAATAACCAACAGAGAGAGAGAGAGAGATACTTTATCAATGCACCCAAGTCTTCTACAGACAGAGCACATTCCCTACATAAACTGTCGGTTATTAGATCTTCTGGGGTCTCAGTTCCCCGAACAGCAATCACCACAGATCTTAGATGATGCAGCACAAGAACAAAGTATGCAGCTTTACACTTTGCCTGAGACAGAAAGTATATATGAGAGATTTTTAGATTATAAGCGTGCTCTATACCCCAGATTCCTTTATTTAAGGTTTGTGGCGATGGAACATGCTTTTATTGCAAACAATGAGAAGATGATACGTGCTATTTTATGCAAGACCCTTGGCTACAAAATGGGGTATAGTTTTGGAATGGTCATTTTTTCTTGGGAAAATAGATGCAATAAACATATTTTGATATTTAGTTTACAGAAATGTGATAACATATTGATCATATATCGACAACACAACGATGACATAACAACAACACAACGATGATATAATGACAACATAATAAACAGTTATCATTTCTGCAAAAAAATGCCAAAATATGCTTATTGTAGCTAATTGCCATTTTTTCTTTTACTGTATAGGATCGGTTGGAGGTACCATAAAACTCACTGCACATGATGCATTTTAAGGTATTAAAAACAACTAGATACAATATAACCTTTTAGGTTTAAAATGACTAAAACTATGTATCACTTGAAAGTTGAAATACATTGGTCAAATATGTTCTTTAAGGGAAAGAACTCTTTCTTCCCTTCATCTCATATAGATCCTAATTTTCATGTGAGTTTATAATTCATAAGCTATTTTATTAAAATCAACCAAAACCTCTTGATCTAATCTCATGATGTAAGTTCATTAATCTAATATGTTCAAGCAATGCCATTAGGATGATCTCACCTGGTTAACACGCCCTTTCCTAAGTACCTCTGGTGACAACTTAACGTATTTTAGAAAAGCTGCTGCATGACCTCGCAACCAATTATCACCATCAAGTACGGGTCGCCTACAAAAGAGAAAAAAATAATTACTAAGTAAGATTAAATGGTAGCAAAACTATGTTCTTTTTTTTTTAACCTTTCATCAACTCAAAAATTCCAAATGTCTACAATTATATTTGCATAAAAAAATGGTGTATATCTATTATACATGTGCATGAGTAAGATACCCGATTAATTAACGACCTGTTACGAGTCCACGGGGTCAAAATCCCTTGCCTATAAAGCCACGCACATGGAAATAAGAAAGGATTTCTTCCAAAATCAAGTAATGGTCCCTGCAGCATGCAGTGCCTATAAATCTAAAAACCTTTGAATAATGAACCCAATCAAAAAAGAGGAAAAAGTAAAGCTACTTAAGAAAGTACTTTGTCATAATACCGTGTACGCAGCTTCTGCAAATTTATGAAGATCAGCAGCCTCCCTGATCTTCTCTTCAGGTATATCCATGCAATCTTCAAAGGATTTAGGTGATTGTGTCTGGTTCCTCAATAGTGCTAGACCTGGAAAAATTATAGCAGTGTCATGCATGCCAAACAAAAAGCATGAAAATGAAACGGGAAAGAGTAAGGTAGGGTACAATCAAGTATAGATGAATTAACAAGTGAAACTATCAGAACAAACCTGCCATGAGTTCCAGATGTCCTGTGCCTGCTGCACGATAGGCAACAAGATCACCAAGTAATCGAGCTACTGAGAAAACCTCATCTTCTTCCAATACACTCCTGGATATATGAGAGACAAGCGAAATAGAAAACAAGTAGATATCTATTTTTAGATATAAAAATAAGCATGTTACTGTGCGTGTTTGTTAAGTATCATGTATTCAACTAAATATGCAGGACGTACAAGTATTTGACGCGTCCCATACAGCACAAAGCCTCACGAAGGCCATGATCAAATACCTCCCTGTAATGAGCTTTCCATGCATCATCTTCAGTTGCATAAAAAGATCTCCATCTTAAAATATCAGTTCCTGTGAAACACTGTAGCAGTGCGGCAAAACACACCGTGAGCAAAAAACAGCCCAGTAAATGTTGCTTCCACGAAATATTGTTTGAAGTTGACCCTGCATTATAAGCATTACAAAACTTCTGAAATTCCACACAAAATCAGGAATATGAAGAATTCTTGAAAAACAAGGAAAGTTTTATATTGCCCACGAAAAAGAAATGGAAAACTTCACATTATCTTTTTCTTTTCAAAATTTTATTTATAACCTTAAAATGGAAATCCTTGTCATTTAACAAAAGGAATATGTCTAGAACATGAATGAATTGTGAATACAAGGAGGAAGACGCCTTACCAAAATTACAATGACTTGATGTTCCATTGTCAGACATATGGCTAGCCATATTGTACAGAAGGTAAGATGCACCAATAAATTGCAGTACTGTAATAACTGTGGCAAACCGAGTCCACCAAAGCCATTTTTTGTACCTCACCTGTTCATTCAGAATGTTTTTTTTTTCACTGTTAATACAAGCATTGTGATACAAAGAGGTGTAAAAATAAGAAAATAAAATCACATGCATATATATTATATAGGGCAATTGTAAATCCACTTGCATATCTTCTTGAAGCTTACATAACATTCACAAACTATTTCATTAAAAGACACAGAGCCCATGTATGCAAGGAGTGTAGCAGATTAGGAAAAATGAAAAAAAAGAAAGTAAATCAAGAAACTTATAAAAATTTCCAAAGAAGATGAGATGAAGCTGGATTCTTTCTCTAGCTCACTACATGGGATTATAATTCGCAGCCCTAGTGCTAACTCATCCAGTTAACGTTAAGCATGACGTGAAATGGCATTTGACAAGGTCGTGGTGGCACCAAGCATCAGGTGGCACACCCCAACCATATCCATAAAGTTCTGATGGCGCACTCCAATTCACCCATTAGGAAGCAGGAGGTGGTGTTAATTTATTTGGAGTGATTTCAAATTTCAATTCTTGGTGCGAGGCCAAGAACTGGTGTGAGGCCCCTAGAGCGATTTCAGTTTTCTGTGTTTACACTTCCACTAATCTTTCTAAGTTCTGCTGCCTTACTCTGCCCTACATCAACATGTGAAGCAAAAGTATAACAATCTGGTATAAGTAACCATCATATTCCTAACTCACATCCACCTAGTTTGCAAGAATTGTCGTCAAGAAATCATCTATATCCAAGAGCCTTATTTCCACTACTTCCTGCCAAAACCTCTTCCTCTTCATAAGCCTATCGACACACTCTATCCTCCACATTAGATCAAGAACAAGGATTAGGCAATGTATAGAGCTTCATGTAAAACCATAAAATTCCTTGACTAATTTCACCCTTTCCAAAATTCGAAAAAACTTTTTGAAGTGTGTATCCTCCTCCTCCTTAGCTAAAGGAAGATTTGGCGCAAAACCGTGCGCAATAGCGTTCTAGGATTCATATAGCCAACTCCACTTAATGGGATAAGGCTTGGTTGTTGTTATTGTATCCTCCTTCTCCTTGAACACTACAAAACTACGCAATGTTTGGAAATGTAGCTGGAGAATACGTTTTCATCGGACCTTATCCCCAAGCACGCATTCAATTCGTTTCACTTTCTCGGCAACCAAACAAGAACAAATAGATAAACAAAATCCAAATGGGGGAAAATGAAATGGTACAATTACCAATACGTACCCGTGTCTCGTGGCGAAAAGCGACGTCGACGGCGGCGGGGCTATTCGCCGGAGAATGCTCGAGAATGGTCATGGCGGTGGCTTCCTGGGCGAGGCCAGTGTTGACCATGGTGACAATTCTTACAGCGGCCAAACAAGGAACGGCCATGAGAGGAATGGTGACGTGGTGGTCACAGGAAGGCAAAGCCATGAAGAGAAAGAAGCAACCGAGAAGGAAAACCACGGCGTTGGCGACGCCCAGGACGACGGCGGCCCATCGCAGGTTCTTGAACTTTGAGACCCACATCGCCCTCCACTTGAAACGAATTTCGGAAATTAAAACAAAGTTGCAAACTTGCAATCAAATAGCATCATCCCCGGAAAATTTTGGATTTTGGATTTGTAATTTGATTAAAAATGTGCCAATTCTTTTGATTCTTAGCCTGAAAAACACACAACCCAACGCAGTGTTTGGGCGGGCTGAAATTCCCAAGTTGGATTCGCAACTTTAGTCCATGGAGAAATGCTGACTCAAGGTGGGACTCTAAATAGATTGTCTGCCTCTGATGTTATTTGCACCATATTTTATAGTTAAGGGTAGAAATTAACGTTAAATTATGAAATGATAAAGAGTCTATAAAGACTCGAGTCTCATGAGAGCAAGTCCACCTCAAGAAATACCCTAGGCTATTGGGCAGTCCAATACCCCTGTCGAAAATCACTCCAAGCCTACCCGATCCACCGTGGGACTGAAGTCAGCTACGTTTTTTTTTTTTGGCGTCGAGCGTGTGAAATACACGCATGATCTAAGGCACGTCGCCCGACAAAAACGTGTCAACTTTTGAACAGTTGGTTTTCCGATTAACGGTTTAGATTATTAGGCTTAAAAAAATCATAAAATTTCAAATGTTTATGTTGGCATACGTGTTTAAATCTGGACTATTAGATTACAATTTCTTTTTATAATTCACCGGTCCATATTAATTAAGTTAAAAAATTATTGAAAAATATATAAAAATTAGTCAATGCCACTATTGAGCAATCTATAAAAATTGCACTTTCGGATAATAAAACGTGACGTGACGAAATTGGCTAAAATCCTATCCGAAAATAAAATTATCTTCTATTATTTTATAAAAATAATAATAATATTTAAGTACGAATTGCCTGGACTATTAAGGGTGACGATGCACTTATACAGTTATTGTTCACTAAAATGAATAATTACCTTGCTCAATAGCCTGGGCTGTAATAACCCGAGTATATGTTATGACGGAGTTGCTCTAGAGAGTCTCCTTAACATTTCTCTTGTTCATATACAACGACACTCTATCCAATACTAAGGTCATCTCTCTAATGCATTTCTCAAAAGTGCTTTCCCCAATAATGTAGCTTTTAAGTACCATGAAACTTAAAACGCACCAGGACATGGCTAAATCAAGTCAAACTTTGGATTTACTCATCCCAAACAAAGATTACTCATAACCAAAACTAAAACTTAAAGTCACGCAAGAGCGGTTTCACACGTAGATATCATATTTACTTATCTAAATTACAGCACTAATGAAAACCAAACATGGCATAAGGCATTTGCATGGCCGAATTTGTAGACGTTCAGTTTTCTAGGATATTAAAAACAAAACATAAAAAGGGAGATTTCAAGCCAACAAGGCTCCCCGCCGCTTTGCAAGGATCGGGAGAGGAATGTCTATCGTACACAGCATAATCCTTACTTTCCAAGAGTTGGTTGGAATTAAGTTTAAAGTGAGTGGAGATATTTGCAGTTGGGGCAACAAGGAGAAGACCTGGAAAGAACAAGAAGGAGATGGCATTTCCTGCAAGCCAAAGCTACCGTGTTATTGTTATTACTATTGTCTCAGCTGCCATCATACTTGCAGTTGTTGTTCTTGTTGGATAGTGGCCAAAAGTATATAATAAAAAATAAAGGACATAATGATGTGAGAACATCATTATGAAAGATGTGGGAACATCATTATGAGGAGAAAAATGAATATGTCTGTTGAAAAGAAAAAAGAAAGTCATGATGATGTTTGTAAATGAATGATTATTCTTTACTTTGGATTTTTTATTGGATGATTTTGTAAGGATAAAGGTTGCAGCCGAATGTGGGAGGTGTGGGGGAGCGGCATCAGATGAGAGCCATACTAGGGAGAGCGTTCGGCTCTCCCATTTGAAATAGTGCTTCTCCTTCCCATTTGTTTGTAATCCCCTTTTGTTAGTAATCCCTGAATCAAAGATGTTGTTGCTACATGTTGTGTAGCTTTTGGGAGAGATGGTATTTGATGTGTGTCCATCTTCTCCAATTGTTCTTTGTGAGAGTGGGAGCTATTGGGTGTATGTGAGATTTGGGTTTGAGAGTTAAAACTCTATTTGTAATCTCCTTTTGATATTAGTGGAATTTCCTCGCCGTCTCAGAACTAGACGTAGGCTTACGCCGAACCAGTATAAATCCTTGTGTCATTTGGATTATTTGTCTTATCATATTTTGCCGTTGTAGCTTATTGGTTTCATATTTGACGCTTCCGCACAACAATTCTTGGCCTCATCGATTGTCCCGGAGCTTCGGTTGAATCGCGAACCAGAACTTGAACCTGAGAGCGTTGAGATGTTGAGCTCAAGGTTCACAGATGCCTGGTTGATAGGCCAGTTCCACCTCTTTCTCGAGGTCTTTCTGTTCAAATAGTACATTTTCCTGGACTGCACCAAACAAGTACGTACCAGACAATAATATCAATTACAACAAATAATTCAGACAAAACAATATCTTAACCTTGATTAATTAAGAACATGTGAAGTTATTAGTTGAAAATAAATAGATCATAATCAAACATATTCTCATGCATGTACATTACTGTTTAAAATGACTAAAGGTAACCCCAAGCCAACAAGGCTCCTCGTTTTGCGAGTGTCAGGAGACATCTACTGTACACATCCTTACCTTACTTTGCAGATAGGTTTTTTCACTCAAACATGTGACCTTTCAGTCACAAAAAAGCAACATTTCCGTTATGCCAAGACTCGCCCTCTATCACACTACTCAAATATGCGAAAAAAAAAAATTTCTACTAGGTATTAATCTTTGCATTACTGCACCAAACAAAAATATTAAATTTTTTAATCTGAGATTTAATATTTCTCTTTAAATCAAAATACTCAAACCAATAAGATTTCAATCTAAGATTATTGCTCAATCAAGATCAAGGCACTGTTCCCAATCCAATGGAAGGGGGTCTTTAAGTTGAGGATCAACGCTTGTTTGAAGTGATGGAGATGGAGCACTACTCTTCAGGTGGTGATCTTGGAAAAACTTCCTCTTCCTACAAGTACCTTTGCTTTCTGCAGATTCCACTGGACTACTGCTACTGCTACTATTTTTAGGGGTGGAATTTTTTCCCGAAAATCCCGAACCGTCCCGATCCCGTCCCGAAATTAGACCGAAAAATTCCCGAAACGAATTTCCCGAAACCGATCCTGACCCGAAAGTTTCGGTTTGGAATTCGGCCACAACTTTGAAAGCTTTCGGGAATCCCGAACCAAACCGAATAATATATATATATTTATTTATTTATAATTTATAATTAGAAATTACTTGAACTGTTGGATTTGTTAAAATCTAATCCAACCGTCCATAGTTAGGTCATTTGTTTGTTAGGTTAATAGACTCTCTCAGTCGCTCTCGCTCTCTCACCTCACTGGCTCGCTCACTCTCACAGTCACTCTCACAGTCCCCCCGCTCCACTCCTCCGTCGAATCCACGCCGCTCCTCATCGTCCATCACTCCATTGACTCACGCCGCTCCACTCCTCCGTCGAATCCATGCCGGTCGTCGTCGTCCATTGACTCACGCTGCTTCTCCATCGACTGATGCTTCTCCATCGACTCACACTCACACACTCGAATCCGACACCAATCAAGTCCCAAAATCCAGGTTAGGGTTCCCGATTTTTTATTAACTTGATTTCTGAGTGAGTATTTTGTCGAATGTGTGAGGGTTTCGAATTAGGGAACTTTTCATGTGTATTTGATCCTTCTTCCTTCAACAGAGGACCCCAAATCAGTAGGAAACCCCATTTTATGTGTTTCTGTAGGAGATGATTCAGGTAGCAAGCTAACTAAGATTAGTAGTTAGTAGGCCCAGAAGCTTTCCCAGTTGCATGCAACGCTTCATCTCTGTGCCTCGAGAGATTTCTCACTGATTAGCACAACAATTCTCACATAGAGAGAGAGTGGGAGTGTGTAAGAGAGAGAGAGAGAGAGAATGAGAGAGAATCAATTTCGAGCAGTCCTAATCATCTTCTTGTTTTTCTTCATCTTCGGAATCTGTGATGCACTATATGGACCATCATCGCCAGTTCTTCAAGGCCCAATCCCGAAGTTACCCGAAAATCCCAAAACACTTTCGGGAATCCCAAATTTCGGGAAATGCACATATTCGGTTCGGTTTTGGGATATAAAATCCCATCCCGAAATGTTTTGGTTTGGGATTCGGGAAAGGAGTTTCGGTTCGGGATCCCGACCCGAACCACCCCTAACTATTTTTATTAAAACCCAACCGTGTTGGACCTAAAGAGAGCTCTGGAATTTCCATTTTCACAAAGCGGGGAGCCTTGTTAGGTTGAGGTCGCTCTCTTAAAAAAACCTAGGATTTGATATCACAAGAAAAGAGAAAGTATAAGTATATAAATGGTGGGGTGTGTAGGGCAAAGTATTGCTCTCTACCTATCTGGATTCCAGGAGTCATGCAAAAGGTGCTTCTCTACTAAAAGAGTGCTCTTAAATTGCCCTCATCAAACGTACATTCATTAAAAGGAGGAAGGCAGGCAAGCATTTAAAGGTGGCAAGTAGATATCACTTTTAATCCATCAAAAACCAACTCTCTCTACCAGCATTTAAGGTCAATCTACACATACCACCTCTCTATCGAGAGTAGTGTACTCGGAAGTTGGAACACCGCCGCGTAGCGTTACTAGAGGTGGGACACATACAAACCATGTCATCCGCTCATATTAGAACATGTGTAATAGTCACGACACGTGATGGTAATCTAAATACACCTAAAAATTACTCGTCTGTATCCATCTCTGCGTTATCATTTTCGTTTTTTTGTTTTTGGTAAAGACATCAATAAATCCATCTCACTTCCTCATCTCTCATTTACAACTATTACCAACAGAATCTGAATTCATATGCATTTAAAACTTATTTTGTTACACAACATTTTAAGTGTGATGGATGATATGTTACCCAGTACTACTAGTCTCTTTCTTCTTTTTCACTCATCTGATGATGGAATCTTAAACCCATGAGAAGCCAATTGCTTAGACCTTGTTGGGCTTCTGAAGAATCAGGAAACCCTATGAGACACGAGCTGTTATATAAGTAGACGTCAAGCATCACTGCCCTGAAGTTGATCAAGAATCTGCAAGACATTAGAAGATGATATTAAGTTCAGGGCAATTCCCATCCACAAACTTTTGGGATTGGATTCTCTGCCTGATTATACAAGGCTTTCAATCTTCAACCATACATAAATATATCTATATATACATACATATATATAGATATATATATGTATGTATATATAGATATATGGGATATGATCAAGGGACAAACATTTTGACAAATACAAATACACATTTTTTAGGCCCTTAGATTACATAACATCCAAGGGTCCTTATTTATGCATTAAATGATATGGATGCTTATGTGGATTTTATCTAATGTTAAAGATAAAAATAAAACTGAAAAAAAAAATCTAAAAGAAAATTGAAAATAAAATTAGACGAAAGAAACCCTATAAACCTGCAAACAAGAAAGGAGTAGAACTCCATTGATTCGTAACCTCCATCTCCTTCTTTGTCGATGAGGTCTACAATTAAATATCAATAATCGAAAAGGAAAAAGAAAAGAAATTAGAAGCAGAAATTAGTGACCCCAATCACAAATCAGTGACCCCATCTTGAAGGATGATGATGATGAAGTCCTATGAAGATCTTTTATTCATTTATTTTTCTTTGACATTAATAATACTTCTTGAAAGCCCTAGGCAGATAGACAGGCAACAAGAACCCATATAAATTGAAGCACCAAAACCCCATATTAGCAATAGCAAGCCCTCTCCCCGCTGGCAGAGAGGAGGATGGCAACGGTGACGGGGATAATACTTCTTGAAAGCCCTAGGCAGATAGATAGGCAACAAGAACCCATATAAATTGAAGCACCAAAACCCCATATTAGCAATAGCAAGCCCTCTCCCCGCTGGCAGAGAGGAGGACGACAACGGTGACGGCGTTAAGCTACCAGAAGTTGCAGACCTCACAGCAAAGAGGGAGATCTAGATTACGGATCAATGGAGTTCTACTCCTTTCTTGTTTGGATGCTTATAGTGTTCTTCCGGCCCTTTAATTTTGTTTTTAATTTCTTTCTAGATTTTAAGCTATTTCAGTTTTATTTTTATCTTTAGTATTAGTTAAAATCCACATAAGCATCTATGTCATTTAATGAATCAATAAGGACTCTTGGATGTTATGTAATCTAAGGGTTTTAAAAAAGTGTAAAAATATTAGTCAAAATGTTTGTCCCTTGATCCTATCCCTATATATATATGTAGGTATGTATGTATGTATGTATATTATATTAGACAAGTCCTAAACTTTTAGGACATAGATCCTCTACCCATCTGCAACTATACCAGACTATTCCTTATCTTTAATTGTCCATCCAAAACTTTTGCAGCGAGATTTCATTTTAACAATCATGTCTGCCATATTTCTTTCATCAGAAAGAGTATATGTGACTCAATGAGAATAGACTGAATAGTCAGTGTATAGTTTGGTATAGTTTCGAGAGGGTAGAGGTTCCTGGTCCAAACTTTTAACTTTACAAGCACCTCACCCCTAAAATCCTTAGTCTTACAATGTATTCACTATTAGGAATCGTGAGTATGTGACCAATGTAAATTTACATACCTGGTGGTCCATAACAATTCTGAAATAACTTTTGTCACAAAATATTTTCCACAAGAACAAGTAGACACACAAAGATTTTCATTTTTCATGTGTAGTGAGTGGGAGAGAGAGAAGGAAGTATTTGCGAGTCTCAGCTGTCACCAAGTGAAGGTACAAACAATTCTTTTACAGGGTAACAATTGAACTATGGTGCGATGTCAGAACAACCATTTCAAATAAAACGGTTTGGAGCATTAAACATCTTGAACAATAAAACAAGACAAGTTCAACTCACCACAATAGAAACCTTATGATCCATCCCAACATGGGAACTTCATAGAGGAACGCCTTCACAGATGGCCAAAAACGACTGCAAGAAAACAAGAAAAAGTCAATACAACAAAATTAAATATAAAATATAAGAGGATGCAGTTGATTAGATTTTCTGTATAGTGTATATACTTGCAGAGTTCATTAAGTAGGTTGACTCTGGCAAACTTCATGACAGTTTAACGACTCACAGATTCCATGAAGTTGAGTGAGACACGTCTACGCAGTTATATATTGAGTATGACAAAGGTCAACAAACTTCTTGCATGGATTATAGGGACTCTTGAGGAAGATTTAGGGTTTATACAATTAATAAAACATAAAATAAATTCATAAGGGTCAATTCCATATAAGAAAAACTAGTAATCACGAGATAATTAGTATCCATGAATACATAACATTCAAAAAACACATAATACAAACATGCAAATATAACAATACTATCCATCAACTAAAATGTCTTCAAACTCTATACTCCAATTGGCTGTACCCTTTTTCCCAAACGGCATAACACACAATGATGATTTGATTTCCATTGCAAAATCTTCCTTACATACTCCACAATGAACAAGATATAGGGGGAAAACAATCACTTAAAACCCAGTTCCATTAGACAAATACATTATAAATTTGTTGACAGTGCCATCAGTTGAAAGCTTCTAAACATAAGAGCTACAAACTGAACATGTGTGCAGGACCATCAACTATCAGTACAAACCAAGAAGCTTAGGAAAAGCTATAACATAATCTTAACACCTCTGTCTTTTTTCAATAAAGATCTCCTAGCTACTTGTATGAATAAAACAAAGACAACTTATCTCCAAACAACAACTCCGCCATGGCATGTTCATATTTAAGCAAGTTAGTTTGAGCCAGAAACAAGATTCTCACTGAATATGAATGAAATACAATCAGTTCTTCTGTCAAACAGTATTTATATATGTACACTGTAATAGCTAAACGATAAGTTGTAATAATATTTTTTCAATTCTTCATTCCAAAAAATCCTTGCAGACTGCAGGCGATTAGTCTACAACCCATGAAAAACTTGAACAGAATCCCAAGAACAATAACTGTGAAATCAAGATGCTGGCTTGTATATCAAGCTTTTTAAGTTTGTATTTTGTACCTCCACCAGTGAACTAAAACTATATCTCTTAAGACAAATCCTAACAGGCCCGCCCGTGATGATTTCACTAACTCTAGGTAACTAGAGAGTTTTGTTAATTCCATCAAAACCCAGAACAGTCTAGATATACTGTAACTGAGATATTATTCAGAGCAGAGCACAATGTTAAGAGCAGAAACTAACCCGAATAAGTTAAGGCAGCCATATATTTCCAAGATTATACCAACTATTGGCCACCGAACGAAAAGGAAAAAGAGACCAAGAAGAAAAGATACAGAGCCCTGCAGGAAAAAATCAACATTAGATCTAAGTCATAATAGATAAGTTATATTTGTTCAACACAATGTAGATATCCAGTTCTTCCTCATTAAAAAATGCATAATCAGTTAGTATTCAAAGCTCATCAATGCTTAATTTTGTAAATAAATTAAGGGACAACAAATCAGATTGTCGCTAGACTCACTACTGTATTCCCCCAAACAACTAATGGCTATGTTAAAAAAAAACACTACAGTTTAAAATGCATGCTCGAGTAAGTCAAAGGACAAAGTTCTAAATCCTCATTTAGAAACTGAACTTAGAAACCTTATATTAATGCATTTTAGGACGTTGGTTGTCACTTGTATATTTCAGAATATGTTTTTTAAGGTGTTTGATTTAAAGCATCAGAAAACATGTTATTGAATCAAAATATCAGAAAAGTGTGTTTCTGTAGAATGTTAACTGGTCATGATACCTAGTCGACCAGTCGAGGTACTCGATGATGTTTTACACTACTTGAAAGTTTTGATTTCTGACAGAACTAGAATGGCAAACTGATCCACTATTAGGGGAGCCGCCAATTAGCCCTACTATTGTTTAATAAAATCCTTGTTTTGTTTCAATTACCCAGAGAGTTATCCTGTTAGTTTCACGTTTCAGCTGATGAAAATTGCATCAGGATTTTATACTTAATATTTTACACAATTTCTACTTGGTTACGAACTTCCAACACGTTAGTTAATGTTCTGAATGTTTTAGGGATGTCTATGGCTTGTATCCTAGGGTTTCACTAAGTAAATGCTATTACAAGTTGCCTTTAATTAGATACCTTTCCGTGAGTGCACATTCATGCTCTAAAATACCCCCTCTGGTTGCTGGTGTCTCAGAGTAGGGTTTAGTGGGGTTTAAGGCTTAGGGTTTAGGACACTCGGGATACGAAACCCTAATCCCATAATGGATTCCAAAAACAAAATAAAAAGCAAAAATAAATTGTAAAAATCATGGAATTCTTAATCAGTTATATTTCGGGTTTATTTTACTAGCGTTTAGGGTATATGGGTTTAGAGTTTAAGATATTCACACTAACAAATAATTTTGTTGGTCTAATCTTCGCTGAATTGTAGAATGCGAGCTAAATGCAAAAAACGAATGCTGATAAAGTTCTGTTTATGAGTACCTACTGCAAAATAGCCGAAAAATTTACTCAGTACTAAAACTTCCCTCATTAAAGAAAAACAATGGATGCGTCACTGATACCGCTACTCTAACATAACCACGCTAACAAAACCAAATCATTTATGAAAAGAAACGAAAACAAAAAATGAGCATCCTAATAAATGATTCAGTGAAAGCTGCTAATTTCTCATACCTTTAAGTTTGCTTTGCTAGTGAAGAGATTCCATGTAGAACGCCAACCAAGTAAAAGGGCCACCCCAGTCAACCAAAATATCTGAAATGGAAGATACAATCATACAACAAAATACAAGAAAACAAAGCACTAGTCCAATTCCACACACATATATGTAGATATACATATACATATACATATGCCTGAAAGAAGGATTGGAAATTAAGGAAACCCCTTACATTCCCTAGAGCAAGCAAGCCTCTGTCGAAGAAAAGCATCACACCCAGAAATGTGAAAAGGATGCCAAAGCCAAGGAGACCCAACCCAACCTCTGCAAAGTTCAAGCAAAACTCTTGAGGTTACGAGCCACCCAGATCATTTTCTTTGATCCAAAATTCGAAAATCCAAAACAAAAACAATTCTTACTTTTCTGTTCACTCAATTCATAAGCCATCTCTGGCCAACTTCTAATTGACAGGTTCAATCGAAAACCACAAACTGCAACGTGTATGTTAAGAATACAAGAACCCAATGAAATTACTACATCAACAGAAACCCAAATGAAGGAATTTTGAAAAGAGAGAGAAGACCTATGTTGCGTATCAACAACGGTGATTTGGAGAGGAGGATACCTCCAAGTTTTATCCTTTTCTTCTGTTTCCTGACCGGAGGAAGCTTATGAAGGTTATGGCTTCACAGACGGAGTGGAGGACTAGTTGGGATAATAATCAGTTGGTTATATTTGCCGGAGTCTACAGGTTTTGTGCAGATTCGGAGGTAACTCGTGAGGAAGAAGACGATAATTGTACCCTAACTTTTTTTGTTTTTTTGTTTAATTTAAGTAACACGGCGTCGTTTTTGTTTTTTAAATTTATTTTTATTCTTGACCCACCTTTTTTATCCCACTCAAATTAGAGCAACTCCATCCAGCGTGAGGAAGGGGCAACTTTTTATTCAATCCTCTTCATTGATTGCCTTTTTGCATTTACACTTTTAAACTAAATAGAACAATACAACAACAACAACAACAAAGCCTTTTCCCACTAAGTGGGGTCGGCTATATGAATCCTAGAACGCTATTGCGCTCGGTTTTGTGTCATGTCCTCCGTTAGATCCAAGTACTCTAAGTCTTTTCTTAGAGTCTCTTCCAAAGTTTTCCTAGGTCTTCCTCTACCCCTTCGGCCCTGAACCTCTGTCCCGTAGTCACATCTTCGAACCGGAGCGTCATTCGGCCTTCTTTGCACATGTCCAAATCACCGGAGCCGATTTTCTCTCATCTTTCCTACAATTTCGGCTACTCCTACTTTACCTCGGATATCCTCATTCCCAATCTTATCCTTTCTCGTGTGCCCACACATCCCACGAAGCATCCTCATCTCCGCTACACCCATTTTGTGTACGTGTTGATGCTTCACCGCCCAACATTCTGTGCCATACAACATCGCTGGCCTTATTGCCGTCCTATAAAATTTTCCCTTCAGCTTCAGTCGCCTACGACGGTCACACAACACGCCGGATGCATTCTTACACTTCATCCATCCAGCTCGTATTCTATGGTTGAGATCTCCATCTAATTCTCCGTTCTCTTGCAAGATAGATCCTAGGTAGCGAAAACGGTCGCTTTTTGTGATCTTCGCTAGATTGCTCCGGTCATTAGTGTGGATAAGTATATAAATGGATAGAGATAGGAAAGCAAACACAAGATGTACGTGGTTCACCCAGATTGGCTACGTCCACGGAATAGAAGAGTTCTCATTAATTGTGAAGGCTTTACACAAGTACATAGGTTCAAGCTCTCCTTTAGTGAGTACAAGTGAATGATTTAGTACAAATGACATTAGGAAATATTGTGGGAGAATGATCTCGTAATCACGAAACTTCTAAGTATCGGAGTGTGGTGTCGTCTTGACTTGCCTTATCTGTCTCATAGGTAGATGTGGCATCTTCTCTGGAAGTACTCTTCCTCCATCCAGGGGTGGTATCTTTAACTGGTGGAGATGCACAAGGTAATGTATCAATTTCACTTGAAGCTTACTTGTAGTTTCAGGCTTGGTCAAGCGCGATACAAACCATGTAGTAGGAGTCCCCCAAGTCGCCGAGCTAGGGGGTCTGCTGAAAGAGGTGACAGACAAGGTAAGCAATCAGAGCTCCGACTGATTGTTCACCTTCTCCCCATCTTGCAGCAGCATGAAGGATAAAGAGAAGAAAAATGAGAAGAGATGATATGAGATACTTTTGCTTTTGAAGAAGTAACTTTCCACAGGCTTATTCTTGAACTGAGCTGGAGGGTTTTCTGGTTTCCTCCAGAGTATAAGGCCGACTGAAGAATTTGAGGGTCAAAACAAGTCCATCAAATCTAGAGTACGTTCCACCCTGCTGATATGGGATACTTTTGCTTTTGACAGAGTAATGGATGTATCGGCACGTGTGCTGTTACGCTTGTCTCCACATGCTTCCTTGTATCCTTCGCACTTGCCCTATCTGTTCCTCAAGTAGATGCAGAATCTTCCCTGGAAACATAAGATGTTGAAGATGAGTACTCGAGAGCAATGCCAGGTAAGTAATCAGGTAAGGGGTTCCAGGCAGTCAGTTCCTGGCTGGAAGCTTGATTCCAAGTGCTGACTGATTGCTCTCTTTCTCCTTGTCTTGCAGGTAAAAACAAGGCCAAAGGAAAAGACAGGGAAAAAGCATGATATGGGATACTCTTGCTTTTAACCCTGATGATATGAGATATTCTTGCTCTAGTATAGCTTGTTTGCAGAGGTATTATCGGGGGGAAAGAAAGCTGAATATTTCGAAAGGCTTCGTTGGGAGTGCCCTCTTAGATATGATGAAGGGTTGAGCATTTTTGCAGGTCTGCCTGTCCGTTGGGGATGGAGATCGACATATATAGGAGTCTCCCTAACAAGTAGTAATGCTATTCCTTTACCCTGCTTGGTCATAGCACGGTAGTGGGAGCTGTCAGTTTCACATGTTTTAACTCTGTCAGAGCACTTTGAAAAAGTGGTCTGTGGTATCTGGCTCTCGAGATTCGGAGAACGATGCCTTTTCGATTTTTGCGAAAGCAATCATGCTGGGGGTCTGGCTCTCGAGATTCGGAGAGCAGTGTCTTTTCGATTTTTGAGAAAGTAATCATGTTGGGAGTCTGGCTCTCGAGATTCGGAGGGCGGTGCCTCTTCGATTTTGGAGCAAGCAATCTTGTTGGGAGTGTTGTCTCGAATGTGAGTAAAGGTTGGGCATGTTTGCTAGTCTACCTTGCCACGAAGCACAGAGGTTGACACACAGGGACTTTCCAATTATCCAGCAATGGTACTGTTCCTTTACCCTCTCTTCGATTTTGAGAAAGTAGTCATGCTGGGAGTCTGGCTCTCGAGATTCGGAGGACGGTGCCTCTTCGATTTTGGAGCAAGCAATCTTGTTGGGAGTGTTTTCTCGAATGTGAGTAAAGGTTGGGCATGTTTGCTAGTCTACCTTGCCACGAAGCACAGAGGTTGACAAACAGGGACTTTCCAATTATCCAGCAGTGGTACTGTTCCTTTACCCTTGTGGGTAATAATATGGTAGCTAGACCTTCAAAATTTATGTGTCTAAACTTTGTTAGTGCTGTTTCTTTGCTATTCTTTTACCTTTCTTGGTCAGAGCGATGTAGTGGGAGCTGCAAGCTTCACGTGCTCAACTTTGGCAGAGAACTTTGGCAAAGTTATCTGTGGTACCCATGAGCTATTGTTGTGTGTGGGAAGTGGGTGATTGAACAGTAAGATTCATGTGCTTTCTACTTCACCAGAAGTCTTCGACAGAATGCCCATAATTTCTGCAAAGCTGAGTGTGCGTGTGACAGGTGCTGACAAGGCTAGAAAAGTAGGTGCCTCTTCGATTTCTGAGATCGGCCCTCGTGGTCTCTGAGCAGTCCAGCTTTTGAGAAAGCGAGCGCCTCTTCGATTGATTCGGAGAACGATGCCTCATCGATTTTTGAGAAAGAAATCGTGCTGGGGGTCTGGCTCTCGAAGATTCGGGGAGCAGTGTCTCTTCGATTTTTGAGAAAGTAATCATGTTGGGAGTCTGGCTCTCGAGATTCGGAGGGCGGTGCCTCTTCGATTTTGGAGCAAGCAATCTTGTTGGGAGTGTTTTCTCGAATGTGAGTAAAGGTTGGGCATGTTTGCTAGTCTACCTTGCCACGAAGCACAGAGGTTGACACACAGGGACTTTCCAATTATCCAGCAATGGTACTGTTCCTTTACCCTCTCTTCGATTTTTAAGAAAGTAGTCATGTTGGGAGTCTGGCTCTCGAGATTCGGAGGACGGTGCCTCTTCGATTTTGGAGCAAGCAATCTTGTTGGGAGTGTTTTCTCGAATGTGAGTAAAGGTTGGGCATGTTTGCTAGTCTACCTTGCCACGAAGCACAGAGGTTGACACACAGGGACTTTCCAATTATCCAGCAGTGGTACTGTTCCTTTACCCTTGTGAGTAATAATATGGTAGCTAGACCTTCAAAATTTATGGGTCTAAACTTTGTTAGTGCTGTTTCTTTGCTATTCTTTTACCCTTCTTGGTCAGAGCGATGTAGTGGGAGCTGCAAGCTTCACGTGCTCAACTTTGGCAGAGAACTTTGGCAAAGTTTTCTGTGGTACCCATGAGCTATTGTTGCGTGTGGGAAGTGGGTGATTGAACAGTAAGATTCATGTGTTTTCTACTTCCCCAGAAGTCTTCGACAGAATGCCCATAATTTCCGCAAAACTGAGTGTGCGTGTGACAGGTGCTGACAAGGCTGGAAAAGTAGGTGCCTCTTCGATTTCTGAGATCGGCCCTCGTGGTCTCTGGGGAGCCCAGCTTTCGAGAAAGCGGGTGCCTCTTCGATTTCTGAGATCAGCCTTTGAGGTCTTTGAGCAGCCCAATTTTTGAGAAAGCAAACGCCTCTTCGATTTCTGAGCAGGCGCCTCTTCGATTTCTGAAGCTCCGTCGAGTGCAGATTTTTATAGGGGCTGGCATTAAGTTCCAAAGCACACTTGAATCTCCACCAGTAGAAGCTTCATTCTTGCACTTCTAAGATCTTGATTTGTCCGACCTCTTCTCTCTTCAACACCTTTGAAAATGTCTGGCCCCTCCGACCGTCGTTTTGACTTGAACCTTGTTGAAGAGGCAGCCCCGCCTTCTCCAGACAACATATGGCGCCCATCCTTCGTCTCCCCTACTGGTCCTCTTACCGTTGGGGATTCCGTGATGAAGAATGATATGACCGCTGCGGTGGTGGCCAGGAACATTCTCACTCCCAAAGATAACAGACTACTTTCCAAACGGTCTGATGAGTTAGCTGTTAAGGATTCGCTGGCTCTCAGTGTTCAGTGTGCAGGTTCTGTGTCTAATATGGCCCAACGCCTATTTGCTCGAACCCGCCAAGTTGAATCATTGGCGGCTGAAGTGATGAGTCTCAAACAGGAGATTAGAGGGCTCAAGCATGAGAATAAACAGTTGCACCGGCTCGCACATGACTATGCTACAAACATGAAGAGGAAGCTTGACCAGATGAAGGAAACTGATGGTCAGGTTTTACTTGATCATCAGAGATTTGTGGGTTTGTTCCAAAGGCATTTATTGCCTTCGTCTTCTGGGGCTGTACCGCGTAATGAAGCTCCAAATGATCAACCTCTGATGCCTCCTCCTTCTAGGGTTCTGTCCAGTACTGAGGCTCCAAATGATCCCCCTCCGGTGCCTTCTCTTTCTGGGGCTCTACCGACTGCTGAGACTTCTCCTAAGCAACCTTTGTGAAGGCTCCCTCTTGTGTGTTTATTTTGACTCATGTATATGTACATATTTGTAGCTTATCGGGGATATCAATAAATAAGATTTCCTTCATTTCAACGTATTGTGTTAGATACACCAAAACCTTATTCGCTAAGTTCTTTGAATTTTCTTTTGTTGAAGCTTGTATGTTGAAGCTTTCTGAGTAGAGCATGTAGGTTGGGGTAGTGTTCCCTTAATTTTCCGAGTGAGGAAAACTTCTCGGTTGGAGACTTGGAAAATCCAAGTCACTGAGTGGGATCGGCTATATGAATCTTAGAACGCCATTGTGCTCGATCCTGTGTCATGTCCTTCGTTAGATCCAAGTACTCTAAGTCTTTTCTTAGAGTCTCTTCCAAAGTTTTCCTAGGTCTTCCTCTACCCCTTCGGCCCTGAACCTCTGTCCCATAGTCGCATCTTCTAATCGGAGCGTCAGTATGCCTTCTTTGCACATGTCCAAACCACCGTAACCGATTTTCTCTCATCTTTCCTTCAATTTCGGCTACTCCTACTTTACCCCGGATATCCTCATTCCTAATCTTATCCTTTCTCGTGTGCCCACACATCCAACGAAGCATCCGCATCTCCGCTACACCCATTTTGTGTACGTGTTGATGTTTCACCGCCCAACATTCTGTGCCATACAGCATCGCCGGCCTTATTGCCGTCCTATAAAATTGTGGTGTAATTTGAAAGATAGGGATAACATATTTATAGAAAAATTAAATATTTTTTTTAAATTAAATTTTTTTGGATTTTTTAAATTAAATTTTTACATTTTTTTTACTTTTTATTAATTTTTTACATTTTTTAATTACTTTTTTTACATTTTTATTAATATTTTTACATTTTTTATTAATTTTAAAATGGACCTCGGGCTCTTGGGCCACCAATTCGAGCCGGGCCTTTCACTCGGGCTCCCCTTAGTCCACACGCCGGCTGGAGCTTGCAGCTCTGGCTATTTGGTTGGAAAAATGACCAGTCCATCGGGCTACTCCCTTCGTTAGAGTTGCTTTGATATATGCTAAAGCTCTACGGCAAAAATCATTGTTCATAAGCACAGTGTAAAGACGGAAATGTCCCCCACCTTTGGGAATTTTTGATAACTAGCCATATTTTGCACCACAAAATGATTTTTAACCAACTTTTTATTATTCTTACAAATTTAACCAAAAACTCATGTAAAAGTACTAAATTACCTGCTCCCTTCTTCTTTTATCTCTTCCCCCTCTTGATTCCCATCAGTCCACCATACCCCACCCCAACCCAACTCAACTTGGCTTTTCTCCCAAATCTGCCACCACCATTGCCACACCCACTACGATTGACGCCGCCACCATATATTGCTCTGTTACTCAATTTGGAAATCAAATTAAAGTTTAATCTTTCTATGCTTGCATTTGTAAGACTTATGTTGAGTTGTCAATTATTATGAATCGAATTACTTGAAAGACAAATAACTTGATCTTCAAGATATTTGGCTTTTAATGTGATTTAATATTGGTTGGCAAGAATCATGGAACCAAGATATATTTAGTTGACTAATTGAAACCCTAATTAAGTAGGACATATTGTACATGCCTTGGTGGGACAACATTAAGAATAAATGGTGATTTGGTGTATTCCTCTAATTACTATAATAGGCGGAATTAGGGGAACCCTAATCACTATATTAAGGGTGTCCCTGCTTTCACAAAACACACATTCCATTCCGAGCAAACCCTATTAAAGCTGTTGAAGCTATATGTATTTTGTGTATTTTATGTTTTAGCTAGTTATGCAGGTGTTTTCTTTGCATGATTAGTTTCTGCCCAAAGGTATAACAATCATGCAATTTGCAATTGGTTCGATCCTCCACAACTTGACTACTTCCATGATGAATCTTGCAGAATCGAGAATGAGTAGGTAAATTTGTCAATCTTTTACCTTAATTTTTTCTGAGTTCTAAATTGGATTAAAATTATTGTTGAAAATTTGATGTTATTGAGGTATCTAAATGTTTATTTTAATTGACTTTGTTTTAGAATTAAAACATAAATTTGAGTTTGGATTCTCTTATAGGGTTTCATGTTAATTTGTGACCTAATTTTTCAATATTCACATATAAAAATCTTGATTATTATTTAAGTTTTATTATGAACCTTGCATTTTGAGGAGTGTTTGCCCAAGTGGGAGAAATAATATATTATGGGCTTCACACTCATCGATTTCTGCATCCGAAGATAAGATGTAAATCATGATATTTGTTTATATTTTATTTGTTAAATGTAACTAACCTTGCAGGAAATTTTACTTTGAATCACTATCGTTATTTATCAATTTTGAACTGATAAATACAATACGACCAGATTCATATTCATGAAGGATTAATGGGTACATTTTGCTCAAAAGTGTTTTACTTATTAATTCTTGTTTGTTGTTCAAGAAATTGAACT
Source organism: Malus sylvestris (assembly GCF_916048215.2). NCBI lineage: Eukaryota > Viridiplantae > Streptophyta > Magnoliopsida > Rosales > Rosaceae > Malus > Malus sylvestris. Next base: position 3,356,535 of record NC_062263.1, on the reverse strand, counting down.
TGTAATTTATATGTTATTGATGAATAATTAATCTGCTCAAAAGTGTTTTCTTATTCAGTACAACTATAAATCAATGTATAGTGAAACATGAAATTGACAAGATTGCATATACTTCATTTGCTCAAAAGTGTTGAAGCTATATACGTTTGCCCTTGTATTTTATGTTTTAGCTATGCAAACCTAATATAATTAGTTTCTGTCCAAAGATGATTCTGAAATTATATGCTTTTGATGCAATAAGAAAACATTCCAATTAAAGTTTTCTATTTCTGTCAATTGTTAGATGAACAAAACTGACCAAATAGTTTTGTATAGTTTTTCAATCACAAGAATCACTTCCCTACAGATATCTATAATAAAGATGTTGAGCTTTATATTCCATGACTAATGTTTTGCTAGTGGGAGTATTTGAAAGGTCTCTATTTCACTTTATAGGCATTTATAAAGTTTTGCTCTCTTAATCAGTGGGAGTAATAATTTGTTTATCTCTGCTAATCAGTGGGAGTAGGAGATTACCTTTTATGTTAAAAAATTTGAAGTGTTAGTGTCTGATACTTTAAGAGTAAATTCTGTTTAAATTTTGTTCATAAATTTTAATGAGAAATCCTAATCTCGTTATTATATCAGATTGTTTAAATTGACAGAAATTCGTGCAAAGAACTCAATCTAGAGTTCATTTTGTTTAGTGAAATTGATATTTGGTTCATTAGTTTCAAACACCATGGCATAGTCTGCAGCTGTATGCTTTGATTGAATGTGCATGTGATTATAGAGCACAAATGCAGAAAGATATGCATTTGGATTTCTATAGTTCTACATTCAGTTTAAGTAATAGTTGTCTTTTGAGGGATAACTGTTGTATCTTTGGTTCAGTGATCACTGTGATTCTTGTTGCAATCAAACTGTTGGTATTGACACTCAAAGTGGGAGAATGTAAGACTTATGTTGAGTTGTCAATTATTATGAATCAAATTACTTGAAAGACAAATAACTTGATCTTCAAGATATTTGGCTTTTAATGTGATTCAATATTGGTTGGCAAGAATCATGGAACCAAGATATATTTAGTTGACTAATTGAAACCCTAATTAAGTAGGACATATTGTACATGCCTTGGTGGGACAACATTAAGAATAAATGGTGATTTGGTGTATTCCTCTAATTACTATAATAGGCGGAATTAGGGGAACCCTAATCACTATATTAAGGGTGTCCCTGCTTTCACAAAACACACATTCCATTCCGAGCAAACCCTATTATTGCTAGAACACTTCCGCTTGTTGAAAGTAGAAGACTCCTTTGTCATCCGCAAGAGTCATGTCTTCCATATTCCAAAGATAAGTAAATTGTAATTGATTTATTGTAATTTTGGTTTATCAAATCTGTGATCCTAATCTTTTGTTGTTGTTCTTATGATTTCAGAAATATCTTACAACATTTTGATGGTTGGATGTTGTATTCAGATTTGACTCTGTTACTCTTTTGTGGTAGAGTAAACTCTATGAATATCATTTTTCCTCTTCGTGTTTGTCATTCTTCTCCGTTTTATGAATGTGCTGTTAGTTTTGTTGGTGATGAGGACAATTATGATGTTTCTTGCCACTGCTTCTATGGCTTTTGTTGGAATGGTTTACAAAAAATGAGAACTCAAAGTATGCAAAAATGCTTTAATGGAGGCAAATTTGAACAACCTATGATTCTTATTTATTCCACATATCATATAAAATGATGAGATGAGAAATTGCAGATTTAGATGCATTTTCAAAAAATCTTCTATCGTACGGAGAGAGTGAGATGTGGAGGCAGCGTCGGTCGTACCGAGTGCCACGATGGTGGTGATGGATTTAGGAAAATGGATGGAGTAGGGTGGAGCAACCACTCCACCAGGTGGTGTAATCACTCTTTGCCTCCAAGTATATTTGTATTGTACCATAGGAAAGGTAAGGGAAAAAAGTGGGTCTTTCTTTTTTACTACGTCCCTTTAATCTCTGCAAAGGCATACTGAAGTTTTGATATTTGTTATTTAGATCCGTGATGATTTTGTGGTGGTTTAGGTATATTGAAATCGGCAGTCCTCATCTCCCCACCCTTACTCATCCACTCTCCTCTGTACGCACGCTCATTTTTCTTTATTCTTTCTTCTTATTTCTTCTCTTTAATTTGCAATTTTTTTTTTTGTTTGAACTTACGAGTTTTGTTTTATGTCACTGAATCAAGAAACTCCACATGGTTGCAGAAAAAAAAATCTTTTGTTTGTTGTAAGTTCATAAAAAAACTTCAAACTTTGTTTTCCTTTTTTTTGGGTTTTATTAGTTTATATGAATTTTAATATATTTTGTAAATGAGTAATGAGAAGAAAAATTAAAAAAAAAATTACTAGTTAATGTTGGGTTTTATGTTCTAATTTATGGGTTTTGGTCAAAAGGGGTTTAGATATTTAGGTTTGATTGCTCTATTTTATTTGCTTTTAGGGTTTTGGAGAGTTTGAATTTGGGGCAATGGGGTTCAAGGTTTGCATGAATCATTCGTGCAGTACACACGAATGAAAGAAAGGCTGATCTTTGAGGTTCGACTCCAAGTGCAGTTAATTTATTAGCCCTCTTAGATTTTGCTTACCAAGTTTTAATTTTTCAACCATTTTTAAGTTATGATTTTTTAAATGATGTGTTTTATGTTGTTTGAGTTTGAAGACTTTGGACCCGGGTGCTTCTAGACATTTTGAAAAAGCACAAAGAAAATATTTCAATCAAGGCAAGCGTTTCCAAGCCTTTAGTTAAACCAAGGACTGTCCACACACTGTGTAATTGCTGATCAACTCTATGTTGATAACGTTTAAAGTGTTTTGCACATCGCATGAAGGTTGTTATTAATGATTAGACCAACAATTATCCACATTCTCTAAATAGGATTTCACACAATATGAAGTAAACCCAATACTTAGAATTGTATACCTCTCGGACAAATTAAGCACCCTTTAGTGTGGATTTGTATATGGGATTTATCTTTTATGTGTTTGATGATTGTAAATTGCCATGTATGCTTGAGATATGGTGTTGAAGAAGAGGCTAGATTTTGGATTTAAGGGCTTCCAATTCAATCAGTTATTTCACTACGTTAATTATCTCAACTTTATTATGAAGTATTTCTCTTTATTTCTACAACAATGGTTTAAGGGTTTTAGTCGGTACTCATTTAGGTTGTTAATATAGAGTTAGTATAATCAAGTGCAAATTGATGATGGGAACAATTTATTTACTCTGTGATTTGTACTTAGAAAGCTGCCATTTTAGTTGTACATAATCTCTTAATGTAAATTCAATAGAACATACATACAAAGTGAAGACTTATTTCTACCATTTGGGTTTAACTGCTTTGATCGGTTTCTAAATTATTTGGAGATGGGTGTTTTAAATTGTGAGTACGGTTTCAAAACCCGCAATAAAGCGCGGACATCTTTGCTTGTATTTACTTAAACAAGCACGGTAATATTTTGATTATTTTGATACTTTTTTTCCTCCCACTAGAAGTGGTTCAGTTTTTTGCCAAAACTAAAAGCAAACTGAAATTGCAGTTCGGTTCTGTTTGGTTTTTTCAATTCGGCTTTACTTCGGTTCGATTTTTTCGATCCAGTTTGACTTCGGTTCTGTTGTTGGAGACGCCAAAGGTGGACATGCGGACGAGGAGGCCCAATTGCTGGGGGATGGGGCCGATGAGGAAGTTGTCATGGAGGTTGATGATGTTGAGGTAGGCGCACAATATGAGCTGCGACGAAATTGGGCGGATAACTAGTTGGATGAGAGGTTAAAGACGGTGAGGTTGACAAGGTAGTGGAGGTCAGAGGTGATGGGGCCGGTAAGGAAGTTTGAGGAGAGGTCGATGAAGGGGGAGATGGAGCCGCGGAAGGAGAGGTTGGTGAGGGAGATGGCGAGGAGGCTCTAAAATTGAGGCAATTGGGCTTGAAATTTGGCTTTCAGCGTATTTAAGCCTAGAATTAGGTTAATTTCTTGTAGGCTTTACTTCGAACCATTTTAATTTCTTGTGTTCTTATTTTGAGATTTGTTGTTTCTTCATTTTCTCTACAACGTTGATGTTTGATACTTTGTTAGAATTCGCTTATGTTTGCATATAAAAGTACAACATACTCTTCAACTTTGATGAAGTTTTTTAATATTACTTGATCTAGAACTTTTGAGGAAGAGAAAGAAGAAAACAAAGGCAGCACAGAGACAATTTTTCTATAATTTTGCCGGATGTCCTCTGTTGGCTAATCATTGCAGCATCAGGGAATACTTCATTCACTTGATCCCGTACACATAAGGAGAATGAGAATGAGAATGTGGACGATGAAAGTTATTCCCATATCTGATAAATCCTTCGTTTTTTTCTTTAGTACATCTATATTTTTACATTAGAGGAAGGGAAGTTCAGTTAAGCCACACCATGGACAACTGAATTAGGTATCGAACTTGTCATCCACAAGATTCGAACCTAAGACCTTTACTTTCAAATGAAGAAGAATACTATCAGCTAGTGGTGAGGGTGTAGGTAAGGGGTTGAGGTAGATTAGGTCCCAGGTTCTATTGGATATATATGCCAGGTGTATTGAATATATGCCAGGTCATTAAAACTACCATATCTGCAGTAGCTTAGGATATAAGCCATTGTATGTTGAACCGACTAGATAGAATATTATTTCCTTGTATTAGATAAGATTGGGTTGTAATAACTGTTTTGATATCATCAGAAATACTTATTTCTTCCTCTAAGCTTCTCTGTGTTCTTCAATTTTGCAATTCTTTCATGGAGGTTAAGATGGTATCACGAGCCTAGAAGTGCTTGCGCTCTTGATGCTGGCTTAATTTTTCGGTAGTTCATTGAATTCTGAAGGTGATTTCGTCTCTTTTCCTCTGTTCTTGGGTGCGATAGAGATGTACAGTTTGTAGTTCTTGATGTTTGTGAATTTTTTTTCTTCTGAAATTGATGAATGAATGAAGGCCAATGCCATAAATCATTACTGTTTTGTTGATTGATGAGAAGTTTCGAGGCCGATGCCAAGAACGAAGAGTTGTTATGATTTTCTTGATTCTTTGATGAAGGCCGATGCCATGTACTTTGATTCTTGAATAATTACAGATTGTTATAGTTTGGAATTGATCTGTTTATGTTGTTTGGGAGAAATTTGGTTACTTCTTCATCTTGGTTTTTCTTGCTGTGGTGCAATTTTATTTGGATATAATTTGATATCTTGATTCGATCTTTTGGGATAATCTTACTGTTCGTAATCATGTCGACTTCTGTAAAGATTGAGAGTTTATTGGGAATGCTCACTATTAAGCTCAATGATGAGAACTTTATCAAGTGGAGTTTTCAATTTTGTTCTGTGCTTCGTGGATACGATCTTCTTGATCATTTCACTGGTGAATCAGTTTGTTCTCCCAAGTTTGTTCTTACTCCTGATCTTGGTGTTACAAATGAAATTAGTATTGCTTATAAAGAATGGGTTAAGATAGATATGGCATTGCTTAGTCTTTTAATTGCTACACCAAGTGATGATGCAATTGAGCATGTAGTGGGATGTAAGACTTCATCTGAAGCCTGGACTATTTTGCAAGACCGATATATGTCTGTTTCTGAAGCCATTGTGAATCATTTGAAAGTTGAGTTATACATTATGCAGAAGGGTGGTGATTCTATTGATAAATACTTGCTGAGATTAAAGGGTATTAAGGATCAACTACAAGCGGCTGGTGAAAAGGTTTATGACAATGATCTTATAATTGTTGCTCTTACTGGTTTACCTTCTAACTATGATATGATTCGAACTGTCATATTAGCAAGGGAAAGTCCTATTACATTCAAAGAATTTCGAGCACAGTTGATTGGTGCCGAAAAGAATATTGAAACTAGAGTTCAATCTTTAGTTCACGGTATGGCTGCCATGTATGTAAATGGTAATTCTCCACTTGGTATGAATTCTTCCAGTTCATCAGATTCATATGTGGCTGGTTCTGCTCCAGCTTCTTTGAGCTTTGGTTATGGTTTTACTAGTGTTAATTCTCAGATGTTGTCTCCGTCTTCTTCTCAAGGGAGATATCAGTCGAATGGCAGCGATCCCAATGTTGGAAATGGTCTTTCATCTAATTCTAATATTGGTGGTAATCCAGGACATAGATATTTTAGTTATAGCTCTAACTCATACATGCTTAAAGGAAATTGGGGTTATAAACAGAGGTTCAATGGATCAAAAAAAGGCAATTCTTGGCAATCTTGGTCAGGAAATACTTCTAATAGATTTGAGCCTATTCCTGATGTCAAATTTGCTCCAGAAAAGGTCATGTTGCAATCACATGCTTGTACATAAATGATAATGGACAACCAATACAAGAGTGTCAAATTTGTGGTAAGAAAGGGCACATTGCTCTTAATTGCAGGCATAGAAGTAACTATGCATATCAAGGCACTTCACCTCCAGCTTCGTTATCTGCCAATTATGCCAATCAAGGATTTTCTCCTTAGAATCCACCTTATGTTCCATTATTTCCCACAGCATCACATTATGCCTTTCCAAATAATTTCTCTCAGTTTACTGAGTATCCCTCTCAGAATGTTGCAGTTCCATGTTCATCTCAGAATGTTGCAGTTCCATATTCATCTCCGATAATGCCACAGGGTAATTTGACTTCTCGTCAACCTTTCTTTCCAGCAATGACAGCTCAAAATTCCAATGAGTCTGCAGGTGGTGAATCTTGGATTGTAGACACAGGAGCCTCTCATCATATGAGTTCTGATGTAACTGTTCTAACTCGAGCTGCTCCCTATGAAGGCACTGAGAAGATTGTTGTAGGCAACGGTGAAGGTCTGGAAGTCAAACACATTGGCCATGGCACTTTGCAAACTCAGTCTCATATGTTACATCTCAAAAACATATTTCATGTTCCTATGTTAACTATTAACTTACTTTCCGTCAAGAAACTTTGTGCAAATAATCACAGTTGGTTTATTTCTGATGAATCACAATTTTTTGTGCAGGACAAGGCAACATGGGTGATTCTACATCACGGAAAGAGTAGCAATAATGAACTATTCAAGATTCCAGTCCATGTTTTTCCAACAGTGATGAACTCATGTGCTATTTCTCCAGCTTCTGCTTTTTTGGGACATGCTGTGAAATCGTCTTTATGGCATCAAAGATTGAGCCATCCATCTAATGATATTTTAGCTACTATGCTTAAGTGTTCTAATATTCCTTGTAATACTGATGACAATGCTAGAATCTGTTCACATTGTCTAAGTGGGAGAATGAGCAGATTACCTTTCTTAGAAAAGACTGATATAGTTGATATTCCATTTTACAAAGTTCATAGTGATGTATGGGAACATTCTCCTTCTATTTCTCTGGAAGGCTATAGATACTATGTGTCTTTTATAGATGAGGCCACTAGGTTTGTATGGACATTCCCATTAATAAATAAAGCTGAAGTTTTTGGTACATTTCTCAAATTTTGTGCTTATGTTGAGAATCAGTTTCATGCTAGAATTAAAGTCTTGCAAACTGATGGTGGTGGTGAGTTTATGAGTACTGTGTTTAAGAATTATTTGGAAAATAATGGAATATTACATCATATATCCTGTCCTTATACACCTCAACAGAATGGATTGGCCGAAAGGAAACATCGGCATCTCATTGAAACTGCAATTACTCTTTTATCTGTTGCTAAGCTTCCACAAAAGTTTTGGTTTTATGCGGTTGCACATGCTGTATTTCTCATCAATCGAATGCCATGTAAAATACTCAAGATGGAATCTCCTTTTAGTAAGTTGTTTGGTCAGCAACCTGAGTTGGGATCATTGAGAATCTTTGGTTCTGCCATTTATCCTTACTTACGGCCCTATAATATTTATAAGTTACAACCTAGGTCCACACAATGTGTATTTCTAGGTTATTCTTCAGGTTATAAGGGTGCTCTTTGTTACAATATAGCGACTGGAAAGGTGATTATATCCAGGCATGTATTATATGATGAAACTTGTTTTCCTTATAAGGATTTGGAATCTGTCAAGAGTTATATTCAATCTCAGTCTTCTGTTACACCGAATTCAAGGCCCATAGTTGTTACACTAACTTCTTCAGCAGCTATATCTCAGACTAAATCTTCAAATCAGTTCAGTAATCCTGGAATGCATCTTTCATCTACATCAACCTTAGATACTGATGGTTCTCACAGATCATTGTCATCATCTCAGGACTCTGGTTCTAATGCTACAAATAGTTCAAATGCTACTCTTTCCAATCCTACCCCAGTGTTGCCTGTCCTCCAATCCAGTCAGCTCCAAGTTGTTTTACCAAGTCTTGACTCTTCAATTGCAATTCCTTCACAACATGATTCTCTACCACAAGGGATTCAAACTAGATTGAAAACTAGTACAATTTCTAGAAAGGATTATTCAGTTCTCACTGCTATTTTTCCTGAAGTGCAATCATTAACTTTAAGTGAAGATAATCATTTTTCTAGAGGGTTTACATTTGTTGAAGATATTGTTGATGTTTCAGAACCTACAACATTTAAACAAGCTTCTCAGATTCCTCAATGGCAGGTTGCCATGCAAGAAGAATTTGATGCGCTACAGGTTATTGTTCCTTCCTCTTTTGAAAAAAAATGTTATAGGCAGTAAGTGGGTCTATAAAATTAAAAGGAATTATGATGGTACAATATCTAGATACAAGGCTAGGCTTATTGCTCAGGGCTTTAGTCAACAGAAAGGTTTGGACTACACAGAGACTTTTAGTCATGTGGTTAGACACATTAATGTGTGATTGATCTTAGCTTTAGCTGCAACACATAAGTGGGATCTTAGGCAGCTAGATGTCAAAAATGCATTTCTTCACGGTGACTTGCAAGATGAGGTTTATATGAAACAACCCAGAGGTTTTGTGCACCCTGATTACCCTACACATGTTTGTAAGTTAGTCAAGTCTTTATATGGGCTTAAAAAAGCCCCTCGGGCTTGGAATGATAAATTCACCAGTTACTTGCAAGCAGTGGGGTTTCAAGCATCACTTTCAGATTCCAGTTTATTTGTAAAGAGAGTGGTGATGATGTGGTCATTCTTTTGTTAAATGTTGATGATATAATCATCACAGGATCTAGTTCTACACTGGTTCAATTTGTGATAGACAATTTAGGTGCAGTTTTTTATCTCAAAGACATGGGAAATTTGGCCTATTTTTTGGGGCTTCAAGTGGAATATAAGTCCAATGGTGATATATTTGTTAATCAAGCCAAGTATGTTAAGGATCTTACCATTGAGGGTACTCTTCTTCCTGATCCAACACACTATAGAAGGTTGGTTGGAGCATTGCAATATCTAACCTTCACTAGGCCCGATATTGCATTTGCTGTTAGCATTGTTTGTCAATACATGAATTCACCAACAGATGTTCATTTTAGTATGGTTAAACGTATATTACGATTTCTTCAAGGGAATCTCAGTTGTGGTCTTACATATACATCAGGAACTTCCATGGCCTTGTCTGCATTCAGTGACTCAGACTGGGCTGCCGATCTCAACACTAGACGGTTTATCACAGGATATGTTGTTTATTTGGGGAACAATCCTATATCTTGGCAATCAAAGAAGCAAGCTTCTGTTTCAAGGAGTTCTACCGAGGCAGAGTATAGGGCTCTTGCACATACTGCTGCTGATATAGCATGGATCAGGTTGATTCTTCAAGATGTCCATCAGTTCCTGGTTTCACCTCCCATAATTCATTGTGATAATCAATCTGCAATAGCACTTAGCTTGAATCCAGTTCAGCATTCTCGGATCAAACATTTGGAAACTGATTTCCATTTTGTTCGAGAGAGGGTACAAAAAGAAGACTTGGTGATTCAGTATGTTTTAACAAAAGACCAGGTTGCTGATGTTCTCACAAAAGGTCTTCATGGTCCTGCTTTTCTTCACCATTGTTTCAATCTTAAGCTGGCCTATCCCAGCTAAGATTGAGGGGGAGTATTGGATATATATGTCAGGTGTATTGAATATATGTCAGGTCATTAAAACTGCCATATCAGCAGTAGCTTAGGATATAAGCCATTGTATGTTGAACCGACTAGATAGAATATTATTTCCTTGTATTAGATAAGATTGGGTTGTAATAACTGTTTTGATATCATCAGAAATACTTCTTTCTTCTTCTAAGCTTCTCTGTGTTCTTCAATTTTGCAATTCTTTCATGGAGGTTAAGAGGTTTGAGGCCTGGTGGAGTGGGGGTGGGGGTGGGGTTGAAAAAAAAAATAAATAAAAAATACTATCAAACCCTAATATTGAGTGGTTGATAAATCTTTAATTTACTTACCCAAAAGGAATGTAAAATGTTGTGGGTACCACCCGAAACCAGGAATCACATTTTTGATATTCAAGGAATTGAATCACGATGGGAGAGGTCAGGTTGGGCAAGGTGGAATGGGAATGAAAAATTTCGTACTCAAACTACCCTCTCATATTTTTTTTAAATCACGAAAATACCCTTTTTGCTTGGAGAAAAGGACAAGACAGTTGCTCCCTCTTTTTCTTCTTTACTTTTTTTTTTCTTCAACCAGCTTGGTTGAATTCAATTGTGTCGTGCAAAACATGAAGAGGAGATAAACAGAAGCAAAAATTTGAAAAACATTATTTTGGCTATTTATCAAATGAAAATTGTGTAAATAGTTAAAATTTATTGACAAAAAAATAAAAGGAAAATTAATGAAAAGAGCTTGAAAACTTTGAGTTTTAACGATAAAGACAAAATGAAAGGTAAAGTGAATAGTATAAGGATTGACTTTTTAGTGTAAAAATGTGATTTTTCATTAAAGTGAACAGTACTAAGAGCTTTTCGTTAAAGTTTTCAAAAATAAAAGATTACATAATTGTTTGGTACAAGTAGGGCTGGTTCGATATGGGATACCGAACCGAAAATGACATACCAAATCCCGAACCGAAAATTTTCGGGACGAGAATAAGAGGACCGATCCCAAACCGAAACTTCGGGATTCCCGAATTTCGGTATTCCCAAAAAAATTTCGGTATTTCGGGATTTCCTAAAACCGAACTTGCATTGAAATCCAAATCAACTAATTGAAATCGAAAACATTCGAACCTGCATGAAAAACCCAAAATGAAATCAGAGAAGTGACAGTGAATAAGTGAAGATTGATGGGAGATAGAGAGACAGAGTGAAGAGATAGTTCGTCCTCCTCCTGACCCGAGCCCCTAATTCGAAACCCTAAGCCCCAATTCGAAACCCTAATTTGAAACCCCACATAGAGAATCAATGGAGAGAATCGGAGGTGGGGATGAATCCGTGATGTGTGGTGGTGGCCGGAGGGGAGAGATTTCGTCGAAGTGAGACTGTGAGAGGGTGGTGGCTGCTAGGCTTCGAATTCGAGAAGGAGAGACATAGAGAATCTGAGACTGAGTGAAGGGCCAAAGATGAGAAATGAGAGAGAGTGAGTATGGATGTGTCGGCTTGGGTTTGAATTGAGTTGAAGGAATGTTTTGGTGGCTTCGCCTTTCTGGGTTGCAAAGCAGAGAGAGAGAGAGAGAGAGAGAGAGAGCAGCAGACAGCACCCATGTGCTTTGATAAAACTTCAAGCGCCAGGCACACAATCAGATCTTTATCCCCACACTTAAGTTATTCTAATAATATAAATAGGCCATATACATATATTCCAACATATATATAACAATAGGGTTTAAAGTTCGGTTCGGGATGGGAATACCGAACAATTTTAAGTGTGAGACCGAATCCTATACCGAAAAATTCGGGATCGGTTTGGTTTTGGTACCAAAATTTTCGGGATTTTCGGTATGGTTTTTTTTCGGTTTGGTTTCGGTATGGTTTCGGTATGGTTTGGGATTTTCGGTATTTTTTTCCACCCCTAGGTACAAGGGCATTTAGGTAGTCAAATTGGTTTTGATTCCTATTCTGGACAATTGTAAAAAGTTAGTTATAAAGGAATCAATTTTATTTCAGTCTGATTCCTAACGGTTAGTAAATAGTTTAATAAAAGGGAACTTTAACGAAAGGGTCATGTACTGTTCATTTTAACGAAAAATCACATTTTTATACTACAAAAATCAATTTTGGTACTATTCACTTTACCCTTTATTTTGTCTTTATCGTTAAAACTCAAAGTTTTCAAACCATTTATATTAGTTTTTCTTTAATAAAAATGTTTGATTTCGATTCCTGCTTATCTCGATTAAAAAATATGGAGGTGAATTGTCTGCCCTCCTATTTCCATACTCTTCTCATCTTCTCCTGTTTGTGTGGTCATGGTTAAGCCACGTCAACATTTTATATTATTTTTTTTATAAAAATAATATAAAAAAAAGTAATAAGAATATAAAATGTTGACGTGACCATACAAAACAAGAAGATATGAGAAAAGTAGGAAAATGAGAGGCTGACAATCAACTTCCCAAAAATATTCCCAACCGAATGCTGCCTCATTTTTCTTTTGGTAAAAAGCATTTCGTGGCGTAATCATTAGTGGCTCACGTAGTAGTACGTTTATGCATGATAAAAGTATAATCCATTTGCCGCCATTATTGACCAAGTACCATCTTTTGTGACATTATGAATATAATGTTTTTCTGTCATGCCCCGGACCCGGAGTCGGTAGTAAAATAAGACCCTGCGCCCGAAATGTGAGTAAAAGTAAAAATAAATAAAAAGAAATTGACACGGGTTGAAAAATGAACTCCTCTTATTAAAATAACTCCAAAACCTTACAAGGTGTACAAAAGTAATAAATTAAAATCCTTAAACTTCTCCTCAATCACAACCTTAGCTCGTCTATCATCTGTCTTGCCAAATAACACCTGTCTTGCCAAATAACTCATCCGTAAAATAATAGATGAGGGGTGAGCAACAACCACCGTCACTCAGTGAGTAGAATATATAATATGCCAGTCAAGCTTGCCATTTTAATCACATTATAAAATAGAATAATAATATCAAAGCTTTAGCCACATAATTCCATATCACATCATCCCTTTACGTGTCCATTATATCCTTTATAAATTGTAACTCACCACGTGACCCCTACTGGCCATCTGCCCTAATGTCCCCGTGTGAAATTTACATTTATCCCTCGGATTAATGCAACACCAAAGTTCTCATGCACCATGAACAATTCCAAATACTCACATATCACTATATTAATAATTCCAAAATCATTTCAACAAATCTAACATGCTTGACTTGAAATAGATAGAGATTTATAAATAGATAAAACCCACAATAGTTCGTGGTTTTCATTTATCAGAAAATAAGAATATTTTGAAACACATTACATAAACCACTCACCTCAATAATCCAAGCATTGGCAAGACAACCCAACTAACAATCTCCACACAACCAGCATACTAACCCAAACTCTCTTTCTTGTCTCTCTCTGTAACCCGATCTCTTTCCATACACACACACATATACACGGACATACATGCATGGCTTCCTAGCAGCCAACATATGTTTCCTAAAGTGGTGAATAAAAGAATGAAATGCAACCTCTATTTATAGTAGAAAGGGTCGGCTCCCTAAAGTGTAAAATATATTATATGTAGGGATAGAAATGTAACTGACGAATGGCCAGTTGACAACAAGTGGGTTTCAAGGTGTCGTTGTGCATGGGGTATATGACTTGGGATTAACACATATGGCTTTTCCAACAATGGTGGAAGCTGGTGGTGTCAATGGAATCCCTCAAAACCTCACACCTCAAATATAACAGCTGTCAAGAAAATGAAGTGCTGTGTGTTGGACTATAAAGGAAGCCATCTAATTGTTGGACACCTCCAAGCAAAATGGAATAGACTTCAATTGCAAGACTACACCTTGCTAATTGTAAGAAACTATCGACTAGAAGTTGACAGCAGAAAGCAAAAAGCAAAAACTAATATGTAATATATATATATATATGGAAAAGAAATAAACAATATCATAGAAGTTTCAAAATATCATACGTTCTATATTTTAAAAATACGGGTTCTCACATTTTCACTATTATTATTAGCCTATTTTATCGTGTTAAAATTAAAGAAAAATTTATGAAAATGGATTGAAAACTTTGAGTTTTAATGATAAGGACAAAATAAAGGGTAAAGTGAATAGTACAAGGTTTGACTTTTTAATGTAAAAATGTGGTTTTTCGTTAAAATGAACAGTACGTGAGCTTTTCGTTAAAACTCCCTAAAATTAACTGACCTATTTTAAGGCGAGGAAATGACAACAGTTTTCATTGGTGGAGACGTCCAGCGAACAGATCCAAAGTTTCTAGAGTGGGCGTCTCCATCTGTGGAGTTTTTGTACTGTTCTTTTGGACTTCGTTATAAAAATTTCCATTGACCAAAACGAAAAAGAGAAGAATAATTGTAATTTTGGGGTAAAATGCAAAAGGAATAGAAGGCCCGTGAGTCGGTTGCCACCTACACTGTACCATTAACGTAAGTAACACAAAGCTAGGGTTTGTAGTATTTGTTAATATTTATAGTTCACTATAGTCCATTACTTGTGTTTAAAATAACACAGATGTCCTGCTGCAGTAGGTGACAGATGATTTAACAAATGTTTAAGTTATTATTATTCGTGTTATTTTAAATGTAAAGTATTGATTTATAGAAAATGATCCTCTTCGGATCTCTTTCATCAAAACCTATCAATCAATTAATTCGGGCATTTGAAATTTTAGGGAAAATTAGGTTGACATCCTTCTTTTTATTACTTCATTGATTAAAATCCTATTCATTTTCAATTTTTGATCAAGGTATTTGGGTATTAATAACATCATTAATTATTTAAATAATAAAATATTTTTATTTTTAAATATATTCCTTTAATGTTAAAAATGTTACAATTAGTATATTTATATTTATGGCTAAATTTTTTATCATATATTTTTATTTTTAGTTTGTACCTATTTTTAATTTGTAAATATTTTTTAATTTGTACCAATTTTCTTTTCATTTTTAATTTGTACCCATATATTAGTTTCTTTTTATGCCCATATTTTTAAAAATTTTATTTGTGTTTATACTCATGTGTATACTATCATGTGACATTGTATATTTAATCAATCATAGAAAAATTACATATGGTATATTTATGTTTTATGCCTAAACTTTGTATCATATATTTATATTTTTAGTTTGTATCAACTTTTAATTTGCAACATTTTTTTAAAATTTATAGTATTTTCTTTTTAGTTCTATTTTGTACCCATGTATTAATTTCTTTTAGCGCCTATATTTTTAAAAATTCATTTGTATTCATAATTTTTAATCTTTTATCTCTAACCTAATTTATTTCTAATGTACCCATTATTCTTTATTAATGTACCACTTTTTTATATGTGAAATATACCAATTTTTTTAACACTATGGATACATTCTTTCGCCATTTATTATTTCTTATTTTTACATAGTTTTTATCCATTTATTCAATCAAAATGTTTGAATTTTTTATTGTAACTGTTTATAATAGTATTATAGTAAGGGATTTTAAATTTATAAGATTATAAATCTTATAAAATATCAAACAATTAATTTCAAAACTGTAAACATATAAATATAAATAGTAATATAATGAGATGTACAAAGTCAAGGGACCTTGATCAAACTTTGAATACTATTAAGGTTTTAATAAAAAAATGTTAAGGATTAGGGACCACATCCAAAATATCCCGAAATATCCATTGGTTACAAACAAGGGTTCTCTTTAAAAATTATAATTTTTAGCTGTTGGATCAAATTTCAAGAGTCCGAATTAATTGATTGCTAAGTTTTGATGGAAGAGATCCGGAAAGGATCTCTTTGCTTGATTTACAAGTCAATGTCCAGAACATAGCTTGTAGAGTTGTAGGATTAGGAGGTGGATAAGAGCAGCCATTGAGCATATGTCATCTCTGTATTTTATTACTAATGTTTTCTGATTAGTCTACGATCGTTCACGTGGCAAAAGAAAATGTCGCAGAAGATCCAACTTAAACAGGTCATGAGAAAGGCGATAGACAGCTTTACCGCATTAATAAAAAAACAATTGTGTATATGCAACTTTGTGCGCGTTTGATCTTTATAGAGCTCTATTTTGTTAATAATTAACAATTTAATCTCCTAATGATGTAGTTGTCGGAAAAAAAGAAGTCATGAGAAAGGCAACAGACACAAGTGACTTGTCGACACAAGACAGCCCATCCTAATATACTATTGTCAGAGCAACTCCACCCTGTCAATCCACTATTGAATCCACTCTATTAAACAGTAATTGCCTTTAATAAATAGTAACTGTCATTAATAAACAGTAATTACTTTTTGCATCTCCACCCTTGGAACCCTCCCCTGGCAATAGGTAACAAAATATTAGTTTTTTTTGTTTGTTTAAATAAAAATAAATAAAAAAAAACATGGAAATGGGGTTGCAGGCCCTCGGGTTGACACAAAAAAAAATAAAAAAATGCCTGGCCCTTGGGCTGCAGGCCTGTCAATTCCCCACCCCCTTGTGCTCGGGCTCCCACCCTCACTCGGGCTCTCCAAGGCTGGAGGGTTGTCCACCGGGCCTCGGGCCCTTTCCTGGTGCCTGACCCCTGAGCAATCCACAAGGGTGGACTTGCTCTCATAGAGAAAGTTAATATCATTATCATCTGGTGTGGGCAGAGAATGGCTCTGAGTGATGGAATATTTGTTGCTTTCTCTACCCACTGCGGGGCAGCTGTGTGGATCTCTGTTAGGCATTAGAGAACACCAACAAATCAACAATAAGCAATGAAATATTTTTTGTACAAGGTTCACCTCAATGTGTAAAATTTAGCATCAGATGGTACCTCAACATAGGTATATGTCGCTGGAGAAAATTCAGCGGCAACGTAGACCTATCTATGAGATTTTGGAGGCTTCTGAAATGGGACAAATGCATGTTTTACATTATACATTGTTACAAGTTTTAATAATATACTTATAGGAGCCCCCGAGTGCTAACATCATTAATTTAATATTGTGTTAATCATTTGGCTAGGTTCGTCTCACAAATTAATCTCATTATCTGAATCTTTCATTTTTCATGTTATCATTCATAAACCATCCTTGTAAAAACTCCTCCAATCGAAAATTGCTTCGCCTTTTATAAATTATTGTGAAGATTTCATTGTTTATCAACAACATTGTGTTCGTTTATTATTAGGTATTAGTTGATAGCGAAACGACTTTTGATTTCGGTGAAGTTTTACAATGTTGTTTCTTAAATTATGTGAACTGAGACACATGTATAAGGAGAAAAAGAATGTGGAAAAACCATTTATAAATTTGTAGGAGTTGGTTTCTTAAGCCCTTATTCCTCCTTGATGAGTACAACAAAGTGGTTTTTGTTGTAATTATTTTTACAATGAAGTATTACATTCAAGGACAAGAGGTTTGGACAACCCTACACAACGGGTTAATCATGATAATTTAGTATCGAGCTACCAATAATATGGGTGCCAATTTTAATTACGCCTCTCACTTATAAATAATAAGACTAAATTGTCATATTGTTTAGTGGTTAAGGTATTTAGCTACCCATGGCCTACATACTTAGGAAAGAAAACATATGATGATCATTGTTCTTAATATTCTTGTAGAGTTTAGTGATCGTAGTGCGTTAGTCCTAAATAATGAAGTGCTTAGTCCAAAAAATTGAGGAATTGGATTGCGATAGTTTTATTCAATTTCAAACAGAACTTTTTCAAGCAATATATAGAGCTGGACCAATTTGAGCCCCTTTAGAGCAACTCCACCTATGGAGCCCTCCCCCTGGCAATCCACTATTCAATCTACCCTATTGAACAGTAATTGCCTTTAATGAATAGTAACTGCCATTAATGAACAGTAAATTGCCATTTGCATCTCCACCCTTGGAGCCATCTCCCGGGCAATAGGCAATAAAATATTAGTTTTTTTTGTTTGTTTAAATAATACAAAATAAAATTATTTGTAATTTCGGATAAGAATTTTTAAATCATTCTCGTTGCGCCACGTGTCATTGTGGTGTAAGGTAGATGGAGAAGAAGTGGTATTTGTAGAAAAGTAAAAAGAATTTTTTACAAATTTTTTCAGAATTATTTTCAGATTTTTTACAATTTTTTTTAAATGTTTTATTCAAATAATTAATCTCTGTCGTTGGATTTTAAAAAATTTGAATTCCAACACTTCAGATTGTGCCACGTGTCACAACGGTAACTTTTCTTAATTTTAAAACTATTTTTTCTTTTTATTACCCTTGCATCGGACGGCTGGTATTTAAACCTTTTGGGATCAAACGGACTGTGGGAAGCCACGTGGCTTCCCATCAGTCACTGGGATCTCTGCGCGCGCGAGCCCTGGCGCCTGATTTCCGGTTGGGCGACGCGCTCCCACTCGCGAGTGAGGGGCACGCGCTTGACACAAAAAAAATTAAATAAGGCTTGGCCCTCGGGCTGCAGGCCCGTCGATTCCCCACCCCCTGGCCCTCGGGCTCCCACCCACTCGGGCTCTCCAAGGCTGGAGCACTGTCCATCGGGCCTCGGGCCCTTTCCTCTCCCCTGTCCCCCGAGCAATGTCCATGGGTGGACTTGCTCTTATAGACTTGACACGGGGTCGCCTTTCCCAGCTTCCATTGGTCCAATTTTCAATGTCGTAGGAGTTGGTTTTGAACATATGATATAATATTAGGAAGATAAATATTATTAAATTAAAAACAACTTAGCTTTAGCGCTTTATACTAGGTTCTAGGATATTTCTTTTCACTTATAAGTGGGGTCTTAAGTTTGAATTTTGTGAATGTCTGAATGACAAAGTCAATACTAAATATTCTCCCCCAAGGCTACCTTGTTACGACTTCACTCCAGTCACTAGCCATGCCTTCGGCTTCCCTCCTTCCCACCTTGCTGCTAAGGTAACGACTTTGAGCATGGCCATCTCCAATAGTGTGTCTTAACAAGTCAATGGGAAGGAGATGGGTTGCAAGTAGCTTCCCTTGCTGGTTTAGGATACCAGTTAAGTACATTAACAAGTAAGCAAGTAAACTACCTTCAATCTAGTAGTATAAGAAAGATGGTGACGAAGGTTGTCTAAAAAAAAACCTACTTCCATACAAAGGTGATAAATCTGCTATACTCTTCCCCAATTGTAGAAATACACCAGCTGTGTAACCGACCCTCAAGTAATTTGAGTTAGGCAGGATAGAATCCGAACCTACAGTCTTCACATCATGAGCTTGATGAGTAAATCGATTCCTCTACCCTACTTCTTCCACTTCTTAGTAGTTATTTTTGAATGTGGTCCACCTTTACTAAAGGTGTGGCTTACAATATGGTGAGTAAGTAGAATCCAAGATCTATTATATAGGATAGGATTGCAAGTAACGACATACACAATTTATAATAGTAACGAATGAGAAGAGTAAGGGTGGAAGCTTAGTGAATTTTATTAGGATTGAGATATGCTCTAACAAACTAGCAGTGACAAAATGTCAATTTTGCACAATTATCGTTTGTCCGAGTCTATATATTGTATTGTTGAAATTTGAATCACCTTACCTAACAACAAAATCATATATATGCATGTCAACTGATTTTGGGACTTGGTGCGTTTTCATTTTTAATGACCATGTGATGCTTCAAAACAAGTCGTATTAACAATAATTAATTACGAATAACATATTAACTAGTGATGACTGATTTAGCGATGCTTTGCTTGATGATTAGAGAAATTTTGTATCCATGGTTATCACCTAGTTTATGATCTAGTACTGCTTTTGTTTAATTAATGTTGAAAAAAGTCTTATAAGTTTGCGTCTCGATACCCTTTAATAAAAGAAATGTATATATATCGTTTCACTTGTTGGACGTGTACATTTAAATTTCAGATTATACATTGAGTTTTTTATTTTAGACAAAGCAACAATATTCATTACGAGAACATGTAAAATATACGAACCTTAATATGACTGCAAAAGCCACATACCCAAATTAAAAGCGACAAAATCTACACTAACAACTAAAAACAAACAACACCACAATCTAGCATAATTTGTATCCAAGCTCATGCTGCTCAAAACAACGAAAAATTCAAATTAAACCATAAGCCTAAATCATAATTACCACCATGAGTCGAAGCCACTCCGCCAATCAACCCACCAAATTTAACCCATCTAACCAAGAACAATCTATAGAACAATGTGTGGAGCTAGGGGAACCCCAATGATCCGATAGCGTAGAATGGTGAATAAAAATCGCACAATAACGAGTGAGAGTCTTGAGTTGATGATTAAAAGCACATGGGGGAATCGTAACAAAGGCCTTGAAATCTAGAGTAGAGATAAAGTTACGGAAAAATGGAAAGTTTAAAGAAAGAGTTTGGGGGAAGGATTGGAATGAAGGATGAGCATAAAAAATAGAGTACTCAAATGCAGTCACCACAAGAGACTTACTATTCGTTAGTACAAAAATATAAAACAATGAAAGGACAGGAGACTTGTTCTTCCCCCTCCCCTATAGCGTGTGACTTCTCTAGGGTTCTGTATTTTGTTTTCTCTAGGTTTTTTTTTTTAAATGTTAGGGAAATTATTTCTTTAGACCATATTTTATAAATCACATGATATAACAATTGATGGTTAAATTTTATTTTTAATGATTTAAAGATGGAATTCATTATCAGCCCCCAGATCATATGGTCTACAAAAATATGTTCTAAAAAGATGGTCTCTCTAGCATTACCCTTTGGGGGAAGGGCAATTAAACTTAGAACATCACGTACAAACTCTTAACCATTTAAGCTATAAACTCCTTGTGACAGAACCGACCCTGAGAATTTGGGGGCTCTATAGGGGAGCTTTCAAAGTGGGTCTTGGAGTTTGGTGTTTGTTTGGGGAATGCGACAAAGGCCAAAGGGTTTAGCCGTTTAGGGTTTGGTGTCTAGTAGTCTAGGAAGTGCAACAAAAGAAGTAAATATTTTTGTTTTTCAAGTCAATAAGAACAAATTTAAGTTGCTTGACGTTTCACCTTTTACGTACGTACAAAACAGATTTGAAGTTTTTTATTCAATTAACTATATACCACAATTAATTTATACAAATGTTGAGCTCGCTCAACCTAATTGGCTATTGTATTTAAACGAAGACTTCTCTTTTATTTTCATTTCTTGTTGAAAAGATAATTTCATAAGAACCAAGCAAAACATAAATCTTTTAAAACAGCATAGAAAACGTATCTCACACCATGCAACCGACCTATTACATTACATTGACATGCCAGCTTATCCAGCTCGAGCTGCAACATTAAAGAATAAATAAAAACTTTGCAGATGATGCTTTCCTCACTTACTCTATTTCTTCTCTTTTCTTTCCACCTGCTCTACCAAATACCAATCAATTAAGGATAAATAATATATATATATATCCTTGATTGGTATATGGAGTTGACTTTGCAGGCTTGGGATCGGATCCATACAAATTCAAACTTGATCTGTGCAGGCATTTATATATATAATAGTGATCATAACTACTTATATAAGTTGATGTACATAATGATGATCATTTAGTACTACAGCATAATTTATTTTTTTTTTAATTTTAGGTGAAAGATTTTAAATTTGAATCTCGTCATTCGAAAATATAATAATTTAGGATAATTTATGGTACCTATTAAGAATCAAAATGTTATTTGTATTTTATGTTTTAATAAATTATTAGTGGAGAATCGTTATTCACTTTTGGACTTTCATGAATCTTCATATTTAACTGTGTTATAAAATGACAATAACATTAAATGTCTTAATTACAAAAAATTCTTATTAGTGTAACAAGGTTAATTAGTGTTGATATAGTGAATATGATATTACGCAATTAAAGTAAATTATTATGTGTAAACATGATTACACTATAAAATCATCGTTCAACTTAAAAGGATATTAGGGCATGGTAGACAATGGAATGGAGTACGTGTTCACAACATGTACCAAAAGTCTCCTTAAATTAAGGAGTTAAGTGTTGTGATGGGTGTCGGATTTGTATGTCCTCTTCTAGAAGACAGTGATCATCATACTTTGTCTTCGGGAGCTCAAATATATTTTCTTTTTAATTTATTATTATTAAAGGAGGAAAGATGATTCAAAACTATTACGATAATTTAGAAGATGGAGAATTTCAAACCCTAAACGTATGAGTGGAAACCCAATATCATATCCAATATCATGCTAAAGTTAATTATAGACATTCTAGCATAGGCAAACTTTATAAATTTATGGTCTTCTCAATCAAAATATATGTTCTCCCAAAACGAACTAATGCACGGAGTTCATTGAAACCATTAAATTTAGAATATGGTAAAATGGCTCTTGGATGGGGAATTACTCTTTCGATGGGTCTCACAATGATTCTATTCATGATATTCCTATTTGTTGTTTTTAAGGTTTATAATTCTTTTATTTTACCGGACGGAATTTCAATGAATTCGATTTAAAAGAACCCAATGACTGACCTAAAAGACATTTAGCTTTCACATAGTTGGAGAGTCTTAAGATTGACTCAAATTGTATTGTTCAATACGTAGTTTTAGTTTTAGTCCACTGTGACTTTATGGCTTAGTTACCGCTTGTTGTAAAAGTATTATTTAGGAGTATCCTTATCAAAATTTCTTATTCTAAATCCTTAATACAGAATTGTTCATGTGAGACGTGTGAGAGGGTATCAAAATTTCGATCATTTCGATCATTAATTAGTGATGAGATGCCAGCACGCATATATTAGCGAGGATTAAATAAATTTTAGACTATATATTTGTAATGACTTTTAAAAATATAAAATTGAGTAAATAAGCTAAAAAGGGGGAGATGCTCATGAATATAGTACCATATATTTCCTCGCATCGATGACCCAACCAATGTTAATAATTATTCGTAATGTACACATATTTATAGAAAAGGAAATCAGGTTACAAATGCTTAAGCTTCATCTCGGCTAGATAGTTATGCTTATTATGGATGGTCTATAGTTTCAAATTTTGTAGCTTTTACTTATGCTTGTGACATTTCGTTTTGTCTTTACTATTATTTTTGTTTTTGCGAGTCTTGGCATAGTCCTCTTATTTTTGTTTTTGCGAGTCTTGGCATAGTCCCCCTTTGGGAGGAGGGTAACGGTCCTCATCTCTTCAGGGAAGGGTAGGTGCCGCACGGCGGCTCACACGACCATTGCTGAAGAACTAATCTCGCCTAATTTTTCTTCATTTGAAAAAAAAAAAAAAAAAAACAAAGTGTAGAGTTCGAACCTAGCTTCTGTTATTCATTTATCCTCTGCTAAAGAAAGGACGGTTTTACAAGAACACGAACTCTTCTCCCCCTCCAAATATGTTTCATTCATCATCCGGTTTAGATGTATAGGTCAAAGTTTTGTTCGTATATACAATAATATAATGCGAATTAGTGAAAGTTGTTAGCTTAATCATGATAAAAGGACAAAAAAAAAAATCAGTAGTTAATTAAGAGAAAACTATGGGCTCCAAGTTTGGAAACGAATATTAGTTACTCATTTCTCCTTGCGTGTTTATGAACTAGAGGAAGAAGGCGTATTAAGAAGCAGCATATGTGTACTTTTATGTTTGGAAAGATCGCACATGAAATCAAATATTCTTTTCAGTTCAAATAACAAGTAATATTAAATCAAACATATGCTTTCTTTACAGTTAATGAACAAGAGGAAATAAGAACAAGAGGACCTACTTAAATTTCTTGAATTATTTTGTTGAATTGGAATAAAATTAAGGGTTTGCTTCAACCACTATCTACCAAACCAAATTAGCGGTGGCATTTTCGATTGGGCAAGCAACAATACAAAAGCCCAGAATTGGCTCAGTTGGTAGAGAGATAGAGAGCGGCCGGATCACAATTTGTCGATTTTGGAGTTTAACTTAGCGTTAAGTTGCTGATTCTTCGAATCCGTTAGGTCGGATTTGTTTTAAACTCTTTCTCTTTAAACATTGCAATATAAATATACCAATGAAAATAATTATGTATCTTAAATTATCCTTAACAATTTACTAATTACAAAAATAATGAATGAGAGGAACTTGTGGAGCCTCCTCCATGTTTAGTTTAAACTCATTTTGATGACTATTTTGTAATCGCTAGAGCTAGACTAATTGTTCCTTAGTGTTTTTTTTTTTCTCTTCTTCTTCCATGTTACCAGAAAAAATTTGAGAGCAACTTGAAGTTTTTTTATTATATCGTATAATGACCAGGTGGTTGTGATATTAATTTGCAAGGTAAGGAATTCTATCAAGTTTACTATAAATAAAATCACTAGGTATGAGGGAATAACACACATTTTTCATCTTTCTCTCTGATGCACCCTCTCTCTCTAACTTCGGTAAAATAGGCCACAACACAAGTGTTGTTATTGGGACTAAGTTTTGTGTTGGCTTATAAGAGTGTAGGGTTGCCACTTTGTACAACGTTGTAGTGGTATTCCCCTTCGCTTATAAGTGGGAGGTCATAGGTTCGATTCTCATCAAAGGCGAATTCGAACTACATTATTGCTATCACATTGTGAGGCAAGGTTCACCCCTCTCCCTTAGTATAGATAATATCGTTTGTTCAAAAAAAAAAATGTAAGACTTTTATTGGAGAAATGGATTATATTGGCATAGATTCGGATATTCGACAGATCTAAAACTTTCTTGAAAGCTACATAAGCTATCTGGCCCATTAATAAAACAAAAAAAATTGTTGAATTTTCATATTTTATGCCACTGTTCTATTATTAAATGGTGTTCTTAAAGTGGAAATTGAATGCATTCTTATATGGTAAAACTATCAATCTTGACTATTGATCAAT
Organism: Malus sylvestris; assembly: GCF_916048215.2. Classification (NCBI taxonomy): domain Eukaryota; kingdom Viridiplantae; phylum Streptophyta; class Magnoliopsida; order Rosales; family Rosaceae; genus Malus; species Malus sylvestris. The sequence continues at coordinate 3,331,655 of NC_062263.1, read as the reverse complement.
TAAACTTTCATTTAGATGAGCAATGTGACAAACCATGCTAAATTGTTTGAATAATAAAATGTTAGACACATTTAACTCTCTAATGAATCATCATCCAAAGTTTGAAAATCTATTAGTACAACATCACAATTGTGTTAAAACCTGGATGCATTCCTTTGATTGGTACCACGTGTCGATAAATTTTCAATAACTATACTATACGTATCTTTGTACAGTATTAACCCAAAGCTTGAAGCAAAACACAAAAGATGCGATATAGAGAGTAAGACGAACAACGAGCCACATCACAATACAAAAGGAAGTTTCATGATTTGTTCAGTATCATGAACTCTTTCCATGAACTACTTCAGTAATGTGACTTTATTCAGACATTGTATTATTTAGTTTCAACTATGATAGGTGATTTAGTTTCTAATGTTGCAGATGTCATATCAACTATGACAGGTGAACTATTTCAGTAGCCCCTCCACAAAGTCCCATTTATCTTATTTGGTTTTAGCACTTAAATTAATTAAACTCGATTGGTACTTATTCCTTGAATGATTTCTTAATGATACGGTAAAGGTTGAACTACTTTTACGTCAATCAAATCCCATAAATTAATCAATAAAAAAAAAGGGGGTATGGTGATATGATGCCACTCTAATAACCTTTCTTGAGTGCATGAATAATATACCCTAATTTACACAAACGTACAGCTTCTGGCACCTTCGTGTAGCTCAGATTCCTCTTTCAATCAATCCATATAGGTTGTGATGGCCAAACTAAAACCTATATAATGAAATAAGAATCTCACTTTTCCAAGATTTTCGTATCCTTTAACTGTCTTGATAAACCATATATTTAGACATGCATGATATTATCTGTTAAGTGTGTTTGTGACAACTTCGCTCGTCATACCACCCTGACTATTGAACGATAACATGAACAAAACTATATATATAATAAGGTGATGGCATTGGAATAAAAGTGTGTGACGGCAAGTTTTGCCTTGAAATTGATAGGATAAGTAGTATAAGTCATAACCATTTATCTCATCATTGCTGCTAATTCGTACGTACAAACTCTCCATGCAGTTGCTAAAAACTAGTAAGACGTACGAAAGTGGCTCACCTGATCCCTCCCAACAGATTTCCTCGCTAGCTTATTCTGTGTGGAAGCTGGTTTCTCTTTAGATTTTCTGTCTAGTTACCCTTCTATATTTTTTCCCCCAATAAAGCAATCTGTTTCTGCTTGTAGTAAAAGAAATAAAAAATCATATTAACTTTGAGAGAAATTATGACAAACATCACTTGGTACCAAAAAAAACATAGTTGTATAATTTATAGTCTGGCAACATACCTGATTGACTTTTGCATGAAACAGTGTGGTAAGAATTAGTATCACAATATAAACATTTATTTGACAAATATGTACGTTGAAGCTAAGATTTATTTATTTATTTTTAATATAGTGATTTATTTACACTAAGAATAACAAAATAAATTGGTATCATGTCATTGATTAATAGAACCTACAACATCTCATTTACAAGTAAAAAAAAATGGGAGACTTTGGATGCAGTCCCTAGCTATCAATATTTTTTTACTGAAGCCTTGTTGATTTTCAATTTTTTATTGAAGTCTCTGAAATTAATGTGATAAATTATTTCTATGTATGTTACTATATTTTTTAAATTAAAAATTGAAATTTATAGTTGTTTATATTAATGAGATTTTAAATAAAAATCCAAAATTTGTGGGATTAAAAATATTAAAATATAAAATTATACTATTGCGTGTATGTGTGTGTAAACGTGGGTACATTCATCAAAATCAACAAAACAATATTGTACCAAAACATGAGTACATTCTTCAAAACCACACAAAAAAAGTAATAGATATTATGCTTAATAACATTAGTAAATTTCTTCGATTAAACTTGATATGGATACATTCTCAAATCAAAAGAAAAAAATGTACCCATATAAGTTTAAAAATGGATTAGAAAAAAATTTAATAGATTTTATATAAAAAAAATGGTACATTTTACATATAACAAATTGGTATATTTAAGAATGGGTACATTTTATGTAAGATCTCATATCGACCAATGGAGAGGGGGTGATATGCCTTATATGTACATGCTCCCCTCCTTATAGCACAAGGCATTTTGAGAACTCACTGGCTTCGGATTCCATTGGAACTCCGAAATTAAGCAAGTTCGGGTGAGAGCAATCCTAGGATGGGTGACCCACTGGGAAGTTCTAGTCTAAGTTCCCAAAAACAAATCCGTGAGGGAATGGTAAGCTCAAATAGTAAAATATCGTGTTACAGCGGAGTCGAGACTGGGATGTGACATTTTAAGATTAAAAATTAGAGAAAAATTACATGAATGGGTGCATATAAGATTAAAGAATTGAAAACGTTTAAAAGAGGGTATAAAGTATAGGCAAGTTTCCTATGAAAGGATCTCATGATCTCACCAGTTCATCGTATATCATGCGATCAGTTTTCGTTAGGTATTATTCATATTTAATTTTAAAATTTAAATTTTGAAATGATTTTTGACTGTACGATATACGATGAACGGGTGAGATCAAAGGATCCTTAAGAAAAGGATCCAGTTTCCTATAACCATCGTGCAGGGCCAATGGAAATATGTTATATATATATCCCCCCATCACAACAATGTGGAGTATATATAATTTTCATAAAAGGAGACAAGGAAAGTTACTATGAAATTTTGAAAATATGGTTCTATTCAAATTTACATGTTACTGAAAAAAGGAAAAATTGTAGTGGGAATTAATTTTTTTTTTTGTTGACAATGATGGAATAATTTACATTAATATATAGGAGTGGAATTTGTACATGAAATTTCGGGTGCAAAGAGCGAATGCCACTCGCCTAGTAAACTTAAGATTATTTGAAGTATTTGATAAAGAAACTATTTTTTAATTTGTCTTACTGTTACAGTGCAAGTTAAACAACCTTAAATAAAGGGTTAAACTCTGTTTACTACCCTCATGTTTTATGGTTTTCAATATTTAGTATATCAAGTTTTTTTCGTCCCAGAGTATACCTAAAATGTTAATTTTGGGACAGTCTCATACATCCATTAGTCAAACTGTTAATTCTACCGTTAAGTGATGACATGGCGCCCATGTGAACAATGAGTGAGGACCACGTGTCCTTAAAAATATTAAAATAATTAATTAAATAAAAGTTAAAAAAAACCCCATCCCTTCTTCCCCTACGCCCCCAACCCAAAAGAAGAACAAGAACAAGAACCCAGAAGAAGAAGAAGAAGAAGGAAAAAAAAACCCAGTCCCGCCCCTAACCCAGACGAAGAAGAACCCAAAAGAAGAAGAAAAAGAAGAAGGAAAGAAAAAAAAACTCAGTTCGTCATTTCCAAATTAATGGAGATCTACCACAAAACCAGTCCCAAAATCATCTCAAACTCAAACTCCCCATCTCAAAGTATTTTCGAAATTCACCCACACTGAAAATCCCAAAAATATGGAGTTCATGGTCTGGGTTCGCGTTCTCGGTCGCTGGGCGGGGATGAATTGGGTTTGGGGTGCTGTTTTTTTTCTTCTTCTTTTTCCCCATCTCAAAGTATTTTCGAAATTCACCCACACTGAAAATCCCAAAAATATGGAGTTCATGGTTTGGGTTCGCGTTCGCGGTCGCAGGGCAGAGGAGGACGAAATGGGTTTGGGCTGCTTTTTTTTTTTTTTTTTTTTTCCCTCTTCTTCTTTTTCTTCTTCTGGGTTGCAGATTCGGTTTTTTTTTTTTTTTTTTTCTTCTTCTTCTTCTGGGTTGTAGATTCGGTTTTTCTTCTTCTTCTTCTTCTTCTGGGCTGGGGGCGGGGGGGGGGGGGGGGGAAGGATGGGTTTTTATTTTTTAATAACTTTTATTTAATTAATTATTTTAATGACATGTGACGCTCAATCATTGTCCACATGGACGCCACATCATCACTTAACAGGAGAATTAACAGTTTGACTAACAGATAAATGAGACTATCCCAAAATTAACACTTTAGGTATGACTCTGGGATGAAAAAAACTTGATATACTAAATGTTGAAAACCACGAAACAAGAGGGTAGTAAACAGAGTTTAACCCTTAAATAAAATAATATTGTATGAAATTGATAATATATTCGAATCTAAGACTTTTGACTTCTAAATGAAGAAAAATGCCACTAAATCATAATACTCAGTACGTAGCGAGAAATATTGTGATTAATATTATTCAGCTTTTTAGCCAAAATGGTCACTGAGATTTTCATAATACATCACTTTGGTGCTTGAGATTTGAAATCAATAGAAGTGGTCCATGAGATTTGAAATCAATAGAAGTGGTCCTTGAGATTGTCCACCATCAATCATTTTGGTCATTCAATGCAAAATTATGTTAAATAAGAATCAAAATGACAAATATACCCTCAATTTAATAAATAATGGGCCAAAATAATTTGACAAAAATTAAGGGTATTTTGGTCATTCTATTCTTATTTAATGGAGATCTTTCAAGGAATGACCAAAATGATTTATGGTGGACAAATTCAGGGACCAATTCTATTGATTTCAAATCTCAAGAACCAAAATGAGGAATTATGCAAATTTTAAAGACTATTTTGGATAAAAACAATAATATATAGTCTGAGATTGTAAAGGCAGAGATTGAAGGGATTTCTCAAAAATCCCGTCCATAAAAGTGGCTTGTAATAATATCCAAAGAATAATATGGACAAAAGTTGAGGAAACTTTTTTTTTTTGAAAGCAGTTGAGGAAACTTTTACATAAGGATTAAAGGAAAACTAACGACTTGAAAACTTTGAGTTTTAATGATAAGGACAAAATAAAGGGTAAAGTGAATAGTACCAGGATTGATTTTTTAGTGTAAAAATGTGGTTTTTCGTTAAAGTGAACAATACCGGGAGTTTTTCATTAAAGTTCCCAAGGATTAATTGAACGCATGATTGGAAGAATGTGAGAGAAAGATGTACCATGATTGAATAATAAAAAGATTGGAATAATGTTTGGGACATGATAAAATATTAGATCTCTTATGGAGAGAAATTTTTTTATGTGTATCGGAAACACGATCACTCAATATTAGCATTTTACTTATAGTAGTTTGAGTAGAATAATAACACCATGAAAACTTGTTTCTAGATACGATGGATAATTACTTATACAAAACAACAACAAGGCATTTTCTCACTAACTGGGTTTCTATATAAATTCTATAACGACGGATAATTGCTTATACTCGTCTATAATTTAGAAGTAATATTTTTACCTTGATTAAATAGAGGGGATCTTTAATGTAGGTAGACAAATTAATTAACAATGTGATGGAAAATTGGACTGCAAAGAGAAGTGGATTGAGATTAATATCAACCATAGATGACTAATATTGATATTAACCATATATATCCAAGCAAACCAAAAGTCTCTTGCATGATTTTGATACAAAGAAGATACAATATACTGCAGCAAGAGCTAGATTACTGGTAAGGAATAATGAAATAGCTAGGCAACACTACTTGATTATATCTAAACTTACCTAATTAAGATAATCAAAAGTCAAGGGCCTTAACACATGAGCAGCCTCTTTCTCCATCAACTCCATCTGCCCCTTCATCATGTGCATGTACACAATCCAGTCACCATTACCAACTGGACTTGGCATTGGCATAACATACCCAGCACTGCCTCCCCACGGGAAATGGTACGACCCGAAAACAGGCGAGCCCCACCCGAAATCCACCTTGGAGCTGGGGAACCGTTGGCCGGACGACACAACAAATGCTGGCCCCTCCTTGCTCCCACTGTAGTATATTTTGGCCAAGCCTGGCACTGGTCTATGAGATTCAACCCAATCTATCAACCCCAAAAAATGTTCCTTGGTCACAGCACATTCCAAAAAATCATGGACTTCCTCAGCTACCCAACTCAGTGGCTTCTCTGTTAGGTCTTCAATATTTTCCCCACCAAATGGAATAGACAGCACATTTCCAAAGTATGCAGCCATTGGAGTTGCATGGTCGTTTTGGTAATTTCCCTCACTTAATCTTGTCCGTCCATCAACAACAATGCCCATTTTACATAATTTTTGGACACGATCATTACCAGTGTCACTTTTTGCTACCATTTTCCACAAGAATGCACAGAAGGACTCGAGCTTGGTCCTTTTGTAGCCATTGGAGGTAGCTAGGGCTTGGAGATTTTCAAGCTGCTCGGATGTGATATAGTATATGCGGCTGATGAGATGGTCATGATCATCAGTAGTACGGCCTTTACTGGGAGGCGGCAACGCCGTGACGGGCACGTACATGTCGTTTAGGGAGGGGTCGATGTGACCAGGACGACGAGGGTTAAGCAAAGAACGACGAAAAGTTGGTTGGATAGTGAGGGATTTGGACTGAGCCATCTCAGCCCATGAGACCAGAAACATGTTGGTTGAGTAGGCATCTGCTATGCGATGATCAAACGTGCATGCCACCACCACACCACCACAGTTGAGCTCAGTTACCTGTAATTTAATTTGTTTCCATAATGTTAGGAATTTCTTTTTTAGATAAAAAATATATAATTATTTTTAACTGAAAAAATGTTTTTTTTTGGGGGGGGGGTTGGTGTTCAATTCTCGGAGTATTTTATAACCCGAAGCACCATAGAGTTTTTTACGGTAAGTAATTCGAAAAAGAAGTCGTGGTATTCACATACTTTTTAACTTTCCACACGCTTTTGTTAACTTTTGTCTATTAATCTTTTTCAATTCATTCGATTCGACGGTCGAAAACAGCAAAAAGTGTGTGAGAGGTAAAAATAGGTGTGTTGATCACACCACTTTCAAAAAAATTGTCCTTCTCGCATGGTGTTGGAAATATTTTATCAAAGCGAATCATCCGTGCTTAGGAAAAAGAAAAACTTGGTCAGTTAAAAACTTGGTGAGTGGATTCAAGTGACAGGTACTGTTCCTTTAAAATATGTTACGTGTTACAAGTTCATATTCATAATTACATTCCGTAATACATGCACATTTCAACTACACAGTAGAAACGTTCGAAACATGTAACAGGAAATGACATGATAGTAGCTAGGTACAAACCTGGACAGCCAAGACGCCATGCTTCTTCTTGGGCACCAGTTTGCCCTCAATGCTCTGATCAGGGTCATAAAAGTTGAGCTCCTTAAGCTCAATATCTGCAAACGCTTCGGTGAAATCAACGCCACGGTTGTTGCATAGAATCTCAGGCTCCCCGTCAGAGTTCGGCACCACCTCACCAGAGAAGGCGTAGAAAGTCACAAGAGCTTGAGCCATGGCCTTCTTCAAAACCCCAAACATGGACCCAAAGCTCATGCTTTGCTTATTTTTGTAGCAAAAGAAAACTCCCACGTCCAAAGGTGGCAAAAGCAAGTCAAGGTTGGAGAGTGGTAGCCAATACTCTTGCAGTGGCAAGGCAGCTACCACCACTTCTTGGTTGGTCATCGTCACCTTGAACTCTCCTTTCCCCATGTTTTAAAGTGATTATTTAACTGCTATATGGTTTAGTTTTTGTGAGGAAAAGACTAGAAGAGAAGGACTGAATTTATAAGGAGGAGTTGGAGAGTGAAGTGACGTTATAGCTGATAGGATATTAAGGGGGAAGGAGAAATTTTTAGTTGTGATAAGAACACGGATGGTACATCACGTGTACGTAAGTGGAGGAAAATTTTAATTTTTAAGTTATTAGCCTTTTAACACATATATCCAACCATTTATATGAAGACACATGGTGTACCATATCGTGTGACGGTTACACTGAAAAATCTCTCGTTTGAAAGGAGGAAAAGTAAGAGCTAGCTAGCTAGGTAGCCAAGCCAACATCCCTCCACATTTTTTCTTACTTTTCTTAGGGGTAGTATAAAGACAAAAAACCCCTGAAGTACGTGGAATATTTTGGAGTATGTGGCGTAAATGGTTCAAGTTTCAGATAGGAGTCCAACATAATCTACGGACCAGGATCCTCTCATGAGCTAAGGATGAGGATTCTACTGACTAAGGAGTGTGGGCCGTTAGATGAAAATCTAACGGCTATAATTATTATAACTCTAAAGGAACCCTCTGTTTGTAGCCGTTGGATTTTCATCCAACGGGCCACACTCCTTGGTCAGTAGGATCCTCATCCTTAGCTCAGGAGAGGATCCTGGTCCATAATCTACTACTAGAAAATATCATTTTGCCAACAAATATAAAGCCGACAAAAATTCACAAAAGCTTTCCCCGCCTGACGAAAATTTTAAGGGTAAATCGTCAAAATGGTCATTGAGATTTACATAATTCATCACTTTAGTCCATGAGATTCCAAATCGATGAAAGTGGTCCTGAGATTTTTCACCATCCATCATTTTGGTCCTTCTGTTAAGTGTCCCGGAGCTCTTGGTCGGAAGTTTGGGAGCAATTTTCAAAGCTTCATAACTCAATCGTTTCTTAACCAAATTCGACTCATAATATATCAAAATGAAGATGGGAAACTGTAGAATAAGATTATACCTATTTCGAAGTCCAATGGTTGCTGGAGATGGCCTAAAAAATAGCCTCAAAGTTGACTGGTCCGAGTGAAAACTTGCAAACTCGCCGGAAACTAGGTAAACTTTAAACGTTCATAACTTCTTCAATACTCAACGAAATCAAGCGATTCAAAAACGAAAATCATACTTCTCGACGAGACGAAGAGAATGGTCCATTTTTTGATGGCTAAATCTCCATGTTTTGGCCGGAAAAGGCTCGAAAGTGGCTGTCTTGGTTTCGAGTTATCCAATTTCGAACAGTTTTCCAACCAAACCATGGCTATTTATCAGTTGAAAAAGTACCATTCTCTTTGTCTCATCGAGAAGTATGGTTTTTGTTTTTGAATCACTTCATTTCGTTGAGTATTGAAGAAGTTATGAACATTTAAAGTTTACCTAGTTTCTGGCGAGTTTTCAAGTTTTCACTCGTACCAGTCAACTTTGAGGCTATTTTCCGACCATATCCGGCAACCATTGGGCTTCGAAATAGGTACAATCTTATTCTACACTTTCCTATTTGCATTTTGATATATCATGGATCGAATTTGGTTAAGAAACGATTAAGTTACGAAGCTTTGAAAATTGCCCAAACTTCCTGCCAAGAGTTCCGGGACACTTGACGGAGTTTTTAACGGAATGACCAAAATGATAGATAGTAGACAATCTAAGGGACCACTTTTATCGATTTGGAATCTCAAGGACCAAAGTGATGAATTATGCAAATCTCAGGGACCATTTTAGCGATTTACCCAAATTTTCTTTGTCGGCTCCAAACATCTAGACCTATGCCTACCAAAATTTTGTTGGCTGAGAACATTCAAGCTGACGAATAAGCTAAAGTTTGGCAAAAACATCCTGGTTCGTTGTCAAGGGAGTGATGCAAATTATTAATTCCTTCGCGCCCCTTTATTTTTTGTCTTATGGATTTCCCCGTTTAATTTTTTCGTTGAAAGAATCTTCCCCTTAAATCTAGATACAACTAGAAATAGTGCCTGCGCGTTGCTGCAGGATTACAAAACGTGTGAGCATAATATATACAGATATTTAAAGAACGATGAAGTTTGAATCAAAGGTGTATAAGGGGCTGTGAAAATGATGACATTCAAACAAAACTCTTTATGAAAGAAAAGGAATAGAAAAAGAGAAATATGACACATACCATTTATTTGGTGTTAACCAATGTGATTCAAGAATGTCCATTAAACCGTAAATGACAATAGAAACTGAGGATATCAGACAAAATCTCATATTTAAAATCAAAGATCAAAGCTGCCTAAATACCAAACTATTCATTAAAAAGACTTAAAACTTAAAAATTGGATGAGTACATCATTGAGTTTTGTAAGATCATCTATGTTGAGAAAACGTTTAGAACTAAATTTATTAAAGTAACTGATATATTGTGATAGAGCATGAGAGAAACAACATAAATATCTTAGCAGAATGGGTGGATATCAAGGAGAATTAGATTTATTCAATTTCGATACAAAGAAAATGAATTAATGCAAGAACAACATTTGTGCACATTGAGAATGAAATTAACTAATTAACTTACTAACCCCTACTGTAAATTTCACACCTATGCTAAAAACGGATTTTATAACCAAAATCCCAAAAATGGGGCAAAAGGAAAGACAAAAAAGCCTTTGTATGGTATACTGCAGCATTATCTGTGTAACCAAACTCAACCCAGTAACCTCCTTGTAAACTTGGAAATCTGTTTATAGATTTTATGGCTGCAGAAGAAATTATATCCTGCAACATTAATATCATTAAGACTTGAGTATTTTTCCCAAGTGAATACACATGAAAAGTATCAAAGAGAGAAAGAAGAAAAAATTATCAAAATAAGAACTACAGCCATGTCCCATAATTTGGGCAGATAAATATTTTGCTACAGAGGCAAAATTCTCAATAACTCAAGCATCAGCCTATCAGTTTAAGAAATATTCATAAGGGAAAAAGTAAGCTTAAACAAGATTTCATATGTATGAACTCACTTTTGACGATTAATTATTCATCCTATTACCAAATAGTTATTGGAAATGGTTTAAGTTATAAAACCTGACTCTTATCAAATAGCTGGGATCAAATCTCAAGAAAATTCATTCCCAGAAGTCATTTCTACGCAAGAGTTGTTTCCATGCTTTTTCACTTGGGTTTTCCTTTCGAGTTCAATTTTTTGAAGTAAAAATTTATACCACCCGCATCTACAATGGTAAAAACTGAGAAGGTAGGCACACATCTTAATCAAAGTGAAAAATGATGTCTAAGGATTATATGTAGCATATTTCAGCTAATGATACAACAGCCTCTGAAATCCGTGTTGCAAATTTGGCTATTCAAAAGCCTTTGAATTTATAGCCTAAATCAGCATAAAGATTGTACCCAGTGCACAAGGCTCCCACTTTACGCAGGGTCTGGGAGAGGTAATCACACTATTAAATCACGTTCTTAAATCGGAATAGAAACATTGAAAAACATATGAACTGATGCCCAACTTTGATTAATCCAACATTAATAGCTACCTAATTCAACATTAAGAGTTGATAGGACAGCACATAAATCCCAAATCACAAACGCCCCAAATTTGAACAAAACAAAGATGCCAGATATGGAACCCAAAGATCTCATCAGGAAGCCCTGGCTTTCTTGGGTAAGAAATTCTTCAAATCAAAGCAAAAAACCTAAAGATGGTTACTTGAATTCAATAAAAATAAAAATATAATTACTCTTAAGCATGCCTTTTTTTTCAGGAATCAGAAAAACTTGAAAATATCCCAAACAGTTTCTTACACCTCATGTATTCAATAGAGCTTGAATTTCTAAAGGGACAACTTGAAATCATATATGTAAGAGTTGTGTTCCCTCCGGCAGATAAAACTGAGAAAGACAAATCTTTCCAAAATCTTAATAACTTTACATATTATCAATTTCCCAACAAAATACATTGGTTCCAACACTACAACAATAACAACATAAAAACTTTTAAAATTGCAATCTAAACTAATGTTTTCTCTCTTCCTCTCCCTGTCTGTATTCCCTCTGTCACATAAAAGGTAGAAACACAAAGCTTTCTAAAATTCCAACGACTCCTCTCATTTCTTCCCAAAAAATACAAATCCATTTTAATCCAACAATTATCAGTGCATCTCCAAACTGGAAAAAAGGAGGACAGAAAACGACCCAAAATATAACAGCAGCATCACAGGTGCTTCAAAATAGTCACACCTTACTTTCTAACTCATTCGTATACTTGACTTTCTTTTCCTTCTACCTCAGAGCAAATTGTGTACTAGTTAAAGACCACAAAATCAAAACACTGGAAGCCACAATTTACAACCCAAGCATATAAGATTAAGAAAAATCAGGCAAAAAATAGCTACACAGACCAAATAAAATCCACAAAACTAAGCCAAATGTAATCTGTAAAGATTTGGCACAACACAGAGACCAATTTCCCCTAGTTTAATTTTGATAAATGAAAAATGATCACAAATAACTCACTCAAAATTAGGAAAGCAAAAAAACCTAAAAACAACAAAATCAAAACCTCAAAATCTGAACAAAATGAAGAACAAAAATCGCAAACCACATAAGCAAAATTATTCAAAATAAAAAATCAACATGCATTAAAGCCAACAATAATCGGCAAAAGCAAGGAAATCAATTAGGAAAAAACGTTTTCGTTTCGAAATTCACCAATTTGATCCTCTTAGCAACGACTAATTGGAATCGGCAACGTGGAAACACCGAATTTTGATAATTTAATCTCCAGGGCAGTGACCCAAGGAGCAGAACCAAGCCTCAGAAAATTGACTTCAGCCGGTTTCTATTGTTTGACACGCGCGGAAGTCGAAATCAGAGAGGCAACACAAATTGAGAGACAGCAGTGGAATGGAAACAAAATAGAAAGAAAAGAGAAAGAAAATCAAAACTGCCAATTGAACCCATAAAAACCCATGACATGATGTAATTAAATATTTTACCCCAAAAAAGATTAAAATCTAAGCATAGAAACAAAATACCTAATATTATAAAAACAAAATTCATATACAAAAACCATCCAAAATTCATATGCAAAAAGCATCTGAACATCGAAAACCACCTAGAAAAATTTAAAACAACGATACCAAAGAAGTAAAAAAAAAAAAAAAAAAACTCACCCAGGAACTGTAGACCTCTGACCCAAAAAATTGATTCTGATAAATCCAAAAAAGGAACAAAATTCATAGCGATTGAGGGATTTTGAACGTAAGAAATTTGTATCAACCAAACTTTTTCCCAGCAACCAAAAACAGGCTCACTGATTTCGCACAGATAATTTGGGAGAGAGATGAAAAGATGAGAGCAGTTTGAGGTAGGTAGAAAATTGATGAGAACGGCGAGAAAATAAACCAAATCCCTCAACAGGTGAGATAAAAAAGGCGTAGGACTTTTCGGGCAGCTGAAGACAGCCCACCTAGCGGGGGCAAAAATGACATTTAACTGTACAAAGCAATTCAGCAGCACCTAAACCCCAAACAAATCAAGGGCATTTCCGCCCATTTACTATTGCTGAACAGTGCTAAAACTCAACTGAGTTTTAGTATATATAACTAGAAATTGTACCCGCGCGTTGCTGCAGGATGGAAAATTGTATGAAAAATTATGCAACTTTATTCTCTCCATAAAACAAATACAATAAATTTTTTTATAATTAGATAATAGAATACAAAAATATCAATGTGGCAATGTAAATGTACGCGGTGAGAGAAGCTATCCTAATTATAACCCTATTTGTTTTTATTCAGGCTTGAACAAAGAAGCAATCATTTTTACTTTCTATATTCCCAAATTCGATTACCCTTACCCAACATCGTTTGTATTAAAAAGAAAGGGTTGGTTCATACATAACAATCAATTGTTCATTGTTTGTAAGAAAGAGGAACTTGTGTGTTATGCAATTGGAGGAGAGGGGTTTTGAACTTGGGTCATTTTCCTGAATTGTAACCAAACAATGTTTTCGTATTAGTTAGTAAATATTTGGCCTTAATCACTAACTTGGCCTTAATCCCCATGAATTAAATACTAAAATGAATTATGCTAAATAAGTGACGAATGCAAAAACAAATGTTAATTGAATTAATAATTAGTGACTTACTCAATAAGCTCAAAGTCCTTTTCGCGTAGGCTAGGGTAATGGCTTGGATGAGGAAAGTTGAAGATGACATCAAATTTTCACCTGCCAAAAGCAGGTGGCAATCATTAAACTAATAGCTTATTGTTTAATAGAGTTGAACTTCTGAGACACTTACACTTTCAGAAAATTTTGGGCTGGGAATTCCTGCTGCCAAGGATCTGAACAATGGGGTACATTAAATAGGAGAAGTGAGCTATGTACTTCACGATGCAACTGCGTAGTCTTTTTGTTGCTTCAACACATGATGAAAATATTTCTGCGAAAAGAAAGATTAGATAGGTCATCAGGAAAGATTCAATAGGAAATGTAATGTATAATTTAAAAACAGTTAGCTATTATCAGCCAACATATCTTATTTGTTAATCCATTACTTTGCTTTTCGGAAACAATCCCTTTTTCACAATCACCAACATGATTTTGTCGTTCAATAGGAATTGAATGATTTTGTCGAATCTCCTAAATCAAAACTCTAAAGTACAAAGATTCATCATTTATAGGACTTTATCCCGAGAATCAAGGACACCTCCCTGTGTCTGGTTTCATGTGAACACCTTACCTTATATTGCATCCCATTAAACTACCGCAACAACATACTGACACAATGAACATGGAAATCCATATACTATTGGACAATACCAAATCAAGCAGTCTCTAAAGATTAGAAACGGACCCTAGAAAGCAGAAACCCTATCTCATATGCATTAAAACAATTAGCAAATTCTCAGTGAATCATCACAAAAAAGGTATAGAAGAGTAACCCAATTTCTTATTTCAAATTTAATCAATATTTTATCATTAATGAAAGCAGGGTCTTTCCATTTAAACCAAACCCATCAAATTAAATGAACAATTAAATCCAACCCACACTTCAAAATCCAAACTTTATATCAAATTAAGAAAAGAAAAAAATCAATTTTTTTTTTGTGCTCACCAGTCGCCAGTTTTTGGGTGCCTGCTCATGGGAGGAACCTCAAAAGTGGGAGCCAAATGCATCCCTTTGTACTTCCTCTTGTCATCCATGCAGCTGAGGAGAGATATAGAGAGAGAAGAAGCTATAAATTTGGTGAAAATAAGCAATTGGGTAGTAAAAAACAAAGATGCTTTAGCCTTTTAAGAAGCTGAAAATTGAACCAAACTATATGCACTGGGCAATTGAGACTCACCCAAAACAAAGGAAATACCTGCATAGAAGTATTAACACATTAAGTAAAAATTAAAATTATCTCAATTTGAAGCTCATATCATGCGCAGAAAACGAAACCAAAACAAACAATCTAACTGAAAATTTGAAATTTAGACCAACTGAGACGAACAAAAGTCATTTACCATGGAAGATTATCACAAAATCACAGGACTCAGACAATCTAAAATCGAGCGGATTCTACGGGATAGAAGAAAACACAAAAGTTATTGCGGCGGTGGAGCAAATAGCAGAAGGCAGAGTAGAAAACCCCATTTCAGATACCTCTCAAAAATCAAAACCCAATTGAGATTTTGCGGTTTTCATTCAAATTCAATAATTAAAAAATAAATTATAAAAAAATCATTAAAATTTAATAATGGTCACAAATGTAAGTAAAATTAAAATTAGTAACTAACAAAAAATAAATACCCACGTCAATGAATATTGCATATGGAGGGTCCTGGAGAAAGCTTTACCTCTATCGTCTTTAGAAATCGCCCCCTGAAAGCAAAAAAGAAGCAAATCAAACAGCCATACACAGCATCCAAACGCACAGACAAAATTACAAAAGGAAAATTTAAACACAAAATTCATATGTTAATCGAAAACCACAAAAAAAAAAAAAAAAAAAAAAAATCAGGCACACTGAAAAAGAAGCAAAACTCACCAGAGTATGTGGGTAAACCCGAACTAAATCTCTGCAGGTTGTGCCAAAAAGCTTCTCACTAGATTTGCCAATAATTAAAGCATTCATTTCATTGGTTTCGTCCTCAAGGACCAAGTTTAGTTTGTACCTGCGTATAAAAGTTTAAATTAGATAAGATTGATCATCAAAAATATATTTCTTAAACAAAGCCAAAGAAAACACGTTAAGAAAAATTGTTTAGTGTTTACTCTTTCTGATCAAGACATTTTGAAGATCAATTGATATGAAGTAAGTGAAAAAGAAGAATGAAAACTTACGGAAGAAAAGAATTTGAACAAATTATTTGACATAGTGGATAACCATTTGAGTAAATAATGAATGTCAAATATTTTGAATGAAATTAGTTTTTTAGCAGTATTGTTTACATTTATTTATTTTGATTTAATATTTTTCATTTATATATTGACTACTTGAATCGGGATTTTGAGCATAAATATTCAACTGACCTGTAAAAAGTGGACCTAATCCTTGGGGATGTGGCAATACATCTAGGAAATTATTCCATCGAACATTTTCTCCCCTGGATCCAGGAACAGACTGATTAATTAACATATACATAGGCAATGAAAGACAAATGCAGAATCTAGATTTTTAAACCCATCATATGATGAAAACTTTGATTGACTAATATCAATTTAGAATTTTCCAATACCACTTAAGTGGGAAGCATAGATTTTTCATTTGTATATAACTATAATTAAACTGTTTCTATGAAAGACACCATTATGACAACAATAATTTTAACCAATAAGATGGAATGGATTTCTAATTGCATAACATTGAGATTTAAAAATTATTAGAACACCAATAATTGTAGGCAGTAAATTGTAACATGAGGCATAGGCAAAAAAGAAGAAATGCAAGAAATATTTTGTGCAATTGGTGATAAAAGTTAATCATAACATGTTAAAAATTACCTAGGAGTTGGTAGCTGGTTTGCATGTTTTTGACAAATCCATTGCCCAATTGTTCGATATTTGTGCATTTGTTTGGCACTGTTTAGGCAAGCACTGTACCACCAATCGTAGTGTGCGTCAAACTGCTTGACAGATTCTTTGCGGAGAAAGGTTTCGTTCTGTAAAACAATTTAACAAAGACTTGTATAAGCAGGATTAATAATATTGATATTTTTAACCAAATGTGTCAACATGCATTCAACATTTTTAACAAAAGATAAACAGATTTAATACCTTGTACAAATTTGGATCTAAAAAAGCCAACTCTTCAATTGTTACCTTCTTTGCTGTCTGCAATATTTGAGCTTGACTGGCTTGTTTTGTAGAGGGTAGCAGTATTTTTAAAAGGCTCTGTGCATTTGGAAAAGCTGCAGAGTTTAAAATAGCACATTAGTTGATACATTTTGTGAGAGTAGCCTTTCTTGTATTGTAAGAGCATATAACATTTTTTTTAAATAAATTGTAAACGAACTTACACTGATTTTATGAATTTACTTCCGGAATATCTGGATCAATGAAGAAAAGCGAAGAACCAGTGGTGTTCAAGACTATCTTATTTGTGTGTTAAAAAATTATTGAAAAAATGCTTGTTAAAAAATAGTTTGAATATATTTAGCCAAAAAATTATTGAAAAAATGCTTGTTAAAAAATAGTTTGATATATTTAGCCAAATTAAAATCAAACATAAAATTGCATCTATGAAAAGGCTAAATTTGTGTAAATAATCTCGGTATAGCATATAATAGTTAATTTGGTTGTCAGCGTTGGTATTTGTATAGATGTGCAGGAAAAAAAATTAAATGAAGAAAATGTAATAGTTAATCTGGAAATCACCAACCTCAACATGCACCAATTCTCTCAGAAGAGAGATCACCCAAATTGGAGCGAAAATCTGCGAACAAATTGATGGGCAAGACAACCAAAAATGAAATAAAACTGGAAAGCAAAACTAAAAAAATCTGAAAATCACCAACCTTAATATGCACCGATCCTCTCAAAAGAGAGGCTTGAAACAAAACGGCGAAAAAGACAAAATCGATGCAACGCACAGATCGCAGCCAAAAACAGAGAAGAACAGCGAACAATGATTGCAAAAAATCAAAGATCGTGTCTCGCCGGAGATAAAATTGCGAAACAAAAAGGAAGAAATCGAGAGAAATGAAGGCACACAACGACAATGGCCGAGGAAAGCAGAAGCCCTAAAGCAGAAAATGGAGAAAGGTAAAGTGAAACACATGAACGGAAGGAGAGAAAGAAACGACAGAACACCTTTGGGCTGAATGGGTAGAACTGGGAATTCACTGCACACATAAGGAAAAGCACGGCAAAGATAAGAAAAATGGGAGGGTATTTCCGACATTTTACTGTTCACTAACAGTGAAAAGCCCTATTATTTTTGGATAACCGTCCCCTCTTCTCTCTCTCTCACAAGCCACAAAGCGCCGCTCTTCGCTTTCCGTCGACATTGTTTTTTTTTCTTTCTAGGCGTCGCCGTCGCTTCATCTACTCTCCGTTGCTGTTGCCGTTGCCGTCGAAGGGCCCCTGCTATTCTAGCTTAGAAATCTCCAATAGAGTGTTTCTCTTAAACGTTTGGGTAATGTTTTCAACCCTATCTATTCTAATTTTTCCCTCACTCTCTATTTAATCTCAATTTTATGGTTCCTTCCTTAGACTGTTTTCCACTGTAATTTTGAGGGGTTTTCGGCAATGATTTGATTGAGGATCCTTAGTTAGGGTTTGTAGTTTATCTTTCTGGGTTTCCTGGGATTGAGGATGCTTAATCCATGTTCTGGAAATTACTTGTAACTTCAATTTCTGGGAAACTTCAATCAATCTGCAGTAATAATTTTATAGTTGAAATTGATTGTGAGTCTTTGCAGCATAATAATCAATTCCTCTGTGTAATCATTTGAAATTCGGTCGTGGTACTTGTGAGATTGTCATTTTCTGTATATTTTACTGTTTCAGTTAATAAACAGTTTTTTATTTTATTTTAATTCCAAGCTTGACTGTGAAACTGAATTAGCAAGAAAAATGGTCTCAAAATGTTAAGAGCAATGAAATTGCGTTGATGGGGGTGGTGTGAGTAATGGCAACCATATACTTGATAACAACTTCTTACATTTACAAGTGCCTTGTGATGGTGAATTCTGATTTTAAAGTATGTTGTAGTTTGTGTTCTTGTTTGTGCTGGCCATTTGATCCAAAACTGGGAATGTTACCTTTTTGGTTTCTGAATTCTTAACCAATTTGAGCAGGCTGTAATGTCATGCCTATTCAAAAGTGAACAAAGGTAAGGTTGTGATTTTATTATCAATTTAAAAAATGTGGTTTAGTATTGTTTTGGCATTTTGGTGAAATGAGTTTGTTTGTACCTAACTGCAAACCTTTTAATTGTTTGCTCATGATTTAATAGTTGACTGAGTATCCATTACTTACTTTAATCATTTTTTTTTAATTTTTTTTTTTTGCAACATGTGTTCACGTGGCTGAAATTATGTGATTAGTTTTCTTCCGTGAAACTTTTGGAATCAGTTTAATTCTATCTGAATATGAATTATTTCTTTATGCAACATAGAAACCTTTTGGTTTGTTGGTGAGGCATTATTTACTAAAGGTGGTTTTTTAGGAACTGCTTATGAAGAGAATGAAGTAGCAAATTTTTCATACAATTGTCAACCCTAAGGTTGCAGAATGAATCTAAGGGTGTAAGTTTCCTTACAAACTTAGTTAGACTTGAAAGTGTTTATTTGAAAGTTTGCAAGTTTTATTTCTCTTCATTGACAAAAATTCATAGATTGGCAGCTTGTGACATGCTAACTTGTAGTAGTAGAGGGAAAGGCCTGTTATCATGGACAAAGAATGCGTTCACTAGTCAAGGTTAATTTCAAATCCCTGAACCCTTAAATGTTATTGTACAATTGTATGTGTCGGTTTGGAGCATGTTGTTACAACTACTACTTTGTGCTGAAGGCCTTTATTCACCATGTAGTCATTCAGTAAATTTATCTTTATTTAACTTCATCACAAATAGCTAAGCCATATACATTTTGAATTTTAAATAGAGTGGATGGTTCACATTTAGGATTGTCAATATGAGCTACAGCTGCATGAAAGGATTTATAAGGTTTTGGTGGAATAAGTGAAGATTCATTTGGGTAATTGATGACTAGTAACTTGAAATGATCTTCAAATTATACACAGCAGAGATATTATTAATTGTAGACAGTACTTTTCTTAGTATATTGGCAATGTGTTTGTTGGCTAGGAAGTTGTGTCATATGTGATATAGGTATTAATCTTCTCTGTTGGGTTTTTTGTTACAGGTTCTTTGCTCTCAAGTATGCTGCAGGTGCAAGATGGTTGTGATTGTGCAGGTGCTAGTGCTAGATGGTTGTGATTATGCAGGGGCAAGATGCAAGATGTGTTGTGATGCTACATGGCAGCCAATTTTGAGGAATGACAGTAGGATAATTTTATTATGTGACATGCTTTTGTATAATTACTCTAGATGTACGTTCCAAACTTATCGATCAATAAAGTATTATTTTTTAACAATTTTTGTGTATTGTATTTTGATGTGCATATGTAGTGGCTGAGCATTAAAGCATCTTTTTTCTTTTTTTTATTTTATAAATTAATTGTCTTCCTGACGAAACTAATTTTGTTAGGAGAGAGAAGACTTTGCCGACGAAATATTCATGGCGACAAACACATATTGTTGGGTGAAAAGTATTATTTGTCGGCTTAAAAGGCCTTTATCGATGAAAATATTTGTCGGGAAAAATGTAAATGATGACAAAAGTTGAACCTTAGCCGATGAAATACCCAAATTCGTCGGGAAAGTTTTTGCACGATATGCTTTGCGCAACAAAATAGCCGATGAAAATTTTTGTCGAAAAAGACTCTTTGCTAACAAATTTTGACTTTTGCTGACAAACAAATTTTGTCTGTAAAGCCGAAATTTCTAGTAGTGGTACCATGCAATAATTTTAGATATATGAATATATGATACTTTTGGTTATTTATAGTGGAAGTACAATGATTTACATTTCTGTCTAGTCCCTTTACGTTACAAATCCACTGCTCCCAAACGTGCAAGCTCCAGTCCAACGCCAAAATCATACTTACGCAAGTCGAAAAATCAAATTGAAAGATTCAAACTTGTATCAATTCCTTGATTAGTATTTTTTGTTTGATGTTGGTAAACTAAAAGAATAACGGAATAATAACTCTATACACTTTGAATAGTTTCTCAACAGAGATAGGTTTGATCATCGGAATAAGTGAATCTATGATCTAGGTTTGTTTCATTAGTGAACCTGGGCTGTAGGTTCTTAAAACTAGTGTTTACCCAACCCTGCAGGTTCATAATATTTGTTTCATTAGTGAACCTGTGCTGTAGGTTCTTAAAACTAGTGTTTACCCAACCCTGCAGGTTCATAATATCAACAAATGATGTAGGGTCATTTTCTTACCCTAAACCCTGAGCCTAAGACCTCTCACATACAAGTGAAGAGGAATACTGCTAGACTATAGTACTAAGTGATGTAAATGATCAATCTTAAAATTAAAGAAATGATATCTCAATTAATTAGCTATTAGTTTATTTTTATTTTTATAGATACTAGAATTCATTAGCCAGGGCACGAAATGGCCAGAACGGAGTACACAGGGCCAACTAAGGCAAACGCATAAACATAAATGCATAAAACAGGGATTAAAAGAAGGGAAATTTAACGAAAAGCTCCCGGTACTGTTCACTTTAACGAAAAACCACATTTTTACACTAAAAAGTCAATCCTAGTACTATTCATTTTACCCTTTATTTTGTCCTTATCGTTAAAACTCAAAATTTTCAAGTTATTTTCATTAGTTTTTCTTTAAAAGAATGTTGCCACAAGAGGCCCAGACGTCATCCCACCAAAAGCAAACAGACATCCCTACTGTTTTGGAGGAGAAGGGAGGTCATCCTTGTTCAGGCTACATACAAAAGAAGATGAAGGCTTGTGTGCCCAGACTAAGTCACTGTTTTGAAGGACAAGGAAGGTCATCCTTGTTCAGGCTACATACAAAAGAAGATGCAGACTTGTGTGCCCAAACTAAGTCACTGCTTCAGAGGACAAGGAAGGTCATCCTTGTTCAGGCTACGTGCAAAAGAAGATGGAGGCCTGTACGCCTAGACTAAGTCACAAATGAGTGACTGGCCCTAACTTAGTAACGGACATTATGTTTGGACTATAAGTGCTCATGAAATTGGATGTATATCTAATTTTCTATTGATAAAATCTATGAATTTCTACTTCTAGGAAAGGACCCAAGCAATTTCGATAATACGAGCTCTATTTTATGAGAAATAAATTAAAAATAAGTGAAACAATCATTTAGTACTACGGTCTAGTGATATTCATCTTCACTCATAAATGAGATATTTTTGATTTGATTCTCGCCAAATACGAAGTTGAACCATATTATTATGACAAACTCATTATAAGGTTTAACCCAATCCTCCACCATCTTAAAGTAGATACTATCATTTATTAAAAAAAAGTTTATTATTGTTGGAAATCTCCGATATTTTAGTATAAACCACACACATACAAGCTACATGTGATTAACGTAACAACAATAATGATGTTTGCATTATATTTGCCCAGTTCGCGTTATGTACCCTACTATGACAAAGCATGTCCTAGTTTATTGGACCACCATAATAAAGTCGATGAACCGTCTATTTTTGCTCGGTATGATGGGGTCTCCATACACTGTACCCGATAGGCTCACCAAATATAAATAATACTTGACTATTCAAATAAGAAGTAGAAGGGGATTTATAAAACTTCAGTTTTATAATCAGTACCGGTCATATTATAAATTATTCTATAAAGATTTTATCTGTAAAAAATTTAGTTAAAACCAAGGTCATTTAGTAATTGAACTGTATAAAAACAAATGAACAGAATTTGTAAAAGCATTACGAACTTAAACATGACTTTCCATAATTACCCCTAACGGAAAGAGAGGAAGAATATAAGTTTCTCTCTTCATTCTCATCCCACGTGATCTCAACATTTCATATTTAAAAACCACCCCACGTGATCTCACCCTTTCATACTTAATGTTTTATTAATTTGCTTTCCAATGTAATTTGGACATCTAGTATTTAGGGATGGGCAAAATACCCATGGATTTGGGTAATTTAAAGTTCACGGTTACTGTTATGAGTAACCGTTTAGAGGAACAAACGATTATGGATATAACCGTTTATCTGTGAAATTTAAATGGGCGGTTATCGGTATTACCCGCTATTATAACGTGTATCCATCGATTATGGGTATTACCTGCTATTATAACGGGTATTCATTTACCCATTTAATTTAATATATGTAAAATTTAAAAAAAGGAAAACTAATGAAAAGGGCTTGAAAACTTTGAATTTTAATGAAAATGACAAAATAAAAGGTAAAATGAATAGTACCAGGATTGACTTTTTAGTGTAAAAATGTGGTTTTTCGTTAAAGTGAACAGTACCGGGAGCTTTTCGTTAAAGTTCCCTTTAAAAAACTAATCTTTATTTTTGTTTTTCTTTTTACTTTTGTAACGAATGTCATCTTTGTTTATATATTGTAATGTTCAATATATGACGGTTATAACTGCTTATAACGGATACTATATCTGCCACATACTGTATTCCATTGCCGCGGTATGTGCTTATCAGTGACTTCAATTCATCTTTGTTTATATATTTTGTATTGAGATCATAGAGCCTTCCCGGCATGTATCCGTAGAAAGGAAAGCTATGAGGTGAAGCCTCAGTATGGACGGAGAGGGGTAAGACCCAATGGGGGCACATGCCCGCTCTCATCCCATTTTTTCTGCATTACAAATTATTCAATTAATCATTTCCATGTTTTTTGCTTTGCAGATTATTCAATTAATTGTATTTAAATAGTGAAAATCCTCTTTTAGTTTTTAAATGCGTCTCCCTCATGTATATTTTTCTCACGCACTAATGTCTAAACCTTGTTGAGTTGCATGTATTTGGTTAATTAGTATAAAGGAGCATTAGATTGTCAACAATTAAAGACAAAATTAGACAATAGAGTAATAAAATTAAGCATTTTGAAATTAATTTTTTCAGCATTTGTAAAAGAACTAGCTTTATTTGTCCAAAAAAAAAACTCAAATTTTTTAAGGTGCCCCTCATAGTTAAATTTCTAGCTTCGTTCATGAGCCTCAATACAAGAATTGTCGTATAACACAAAAACTTAAAAGAAAATCTGGTCTAGACTAATGACAAGGTTCGAAAGAGAGTTTAGGACGGATACATACCATCATCTAAAATAGCATGAGAGGGTGGAGAAAGCCGAGCATTTGTGATTCCAGAACTAGCTAGGTTTTGTACAGACTGCTTTAAATTGATACCCATTATAACGATGTACTGTTAAGCACATACCGCAGTTATAACGAAAATTATGACAAATTTTTCTTTTGTAATTTTCAAGTTGTTAAAAAAAACATGTAGATGGGTGAAAAAATGGGTAAACGGGTAAAAAAAATGATAAACGGTTATGGTTAAATAAGTAAACAGTTATGGTTAAATAGGTACACGATTATGGGAATGGGTATAATCGTTTATAAACGGTTTACCTAACCGGTAAACGGTTATACGGGTACGAACATAAACTGTTATAGGTAAATATCCGCGGTTACCCGCCCATCAACCGTTACTCATCCCTACTAGTATCTCAACATGTTCTCTCTTCATTCCCACCCCACACGATCTCACCCTTTCATATTTAATGTTTTATTAATGGGAGCTGATTTTCACACACCTTTTATAGCTTTTCTCACACCCGTCTTTGTTCTAGGCCATCAGATTGAATAAATTAAACGAAAACAACAAACATGATTAATCAGGGGTGTGTAGGAAGCTATAAAAGGTGTGTGTTTATCATTTCCCTTATTAATTTGCTTTCCATAACACCTCCCTTCTTTGAGGCGTCACATCATGGTGCTCCCTCCCTTTTTTATTTAATTTTTTTTTCTTAAATTGTTGTCCAAATGCGTTTTTTTCATGTTCAAATGCTTTTTACATCACATGTTTAACACTTTTATTTTGTTTTAAATTTACAATAAATTCATAAGATTTTTAAAAAATATTTTGTAAAGTTCCATGGAGTTGTAATTATTTAAACATTCATCTCATTCTATAAAAATTCACCAAAGCACAAAGATAGATAATAAATTTACTTTACATCTGTCTAGTCCTCCTAAGCTCCAGTCTGCTATCCGAATAATACCTAACGACTTTTATAACCATGAGAAAGTGTGTTTTCTTCAGTTTCATAAATAATTATAATTTTGCAATAGTTTCGGCAATAGTGTGAATTATTTTTGGTTCAAAACCATAATTAGTGTGAGTTATTTTGTTCTAATTTCAGAAATGATGTTTATTTTGTTATCATTCATAAATAGTGTGAGTTATTTTGGATCAATTTCAGAAATAGTGTGAGTTATTATATTGTAGTTCCTGAAATAGTGTGGTTCATATGTTGTAGTTCCAGAAAAAGTGTGGGTTTTTATGTTGTAGTTTCATAAATAATGTAGGTTATTTTGGTTCACTTTCAGAAATATTTTAGTTTATTATGTTATAGTTCTAGAAAAAAATGTGGGTTATTATGTTTGAGTTTCATAAATAGTGAAGTTGTTTTGGCTCACTTTCAGAAATATTGTGGGTTATTATGCTGTAGATCCATAAATAGTGTGTGTTATTATGCTGTAGTTTCAAAAATAGTGTATGTTATTTTGGTTCACTTTCAAAAATAGTGTGGGTGATTATAATGTAGTTTAAAAAATAGTATGGATTATTATGTTATAGTTCCAGCAATAGTGTAAGTTATTTTGTTTTACTTTCAGAAATAGTGTGAGTTATTTTGTTATAGATCTATAAATAGTGTGAGTGACACACCCTGATAGCGATTTTACCACTTGTAAAACAAAGGGTTAAACCATAGAAAATTCTTGCAAGAGAACAAGTGTTGTAGTATAGAATGACTCAAGCAAGGTCGATTTCCTCAGGGACTGGTATAAACAATTTATGAGCTTTTGTGTATTTAACTTAGTTAACTCTAAGAACTACACTAATTCAACAAAACTAAATAATATTGGATGTGACTTAAACAAATATCTAAAATGGGAATTGGTTTATAGAAATAATGATTCAACTAAACAAAACAAGTAAATGAGAAAATTCAAGATAAAATAAATGATTGAAGAAAAATAGATTGACAATATGCTAGAGTTCAACCTTTACCAACAACACTCCTACGTAGCTATTCCAATTGCTTAAATAATTGAAAACACACATGCTTTGAAGGTTGGATTTTCCTTGTGTATGTTTTACTTGTGACATTCAAGCTAAAACGCATACCACTACATGCAACTTATCCATGATATTTGGATTAAATATAAACATGAGTGATTCATTAATCTTGGTGAAAATCCTTTTGTTAAACCATATAATCCCTAAGAGCATGATATTTACCTTAGGAGAGTACAATCCTCAATCACAAGAAGCACAACCAATTTTAACGTGACATTCATTCAAAATTGCATCCGATAACTTTTCTAAGCATCTTAATGGTGATCAAGCATCAAGGTACATAGATAGTTTAATTCAGTGATTGAAAATATCAAAGCAAGCATGTAACAACACTTAAGCAATTGAAAAATAAAACTACGTATTCATGTTGAGGCTCATGGCCTCACTCTAGCATAATAAATTAGTTACACATAATTATGTTCATACATAAAAATTTATCCATAAAACAAAATAACAAAGAAAGAAAACACCCGTTTTTGGTTCCTCCTCTGCTCCTGACTTTTTTTCCTCTGCCTGCTGCCCTCTCCTTCTCTGCGTCTGCTGCGTGTCTTCCTCTTGCTGCACACTGTCTTCTCCGTCCGTGTCTCCCTCTGTCGCGTCAGTCTCCCCCCATTTCTTTCTGCACTCTACCTTCTGTCTTCTGCCTCCATTCCCCTCTATTTTTCTTTGCTTTTATCCCGTCAGTCTCCCTCTCTTTTCGTCCGTGTCTCTCCCACTTCTCTCTTATTATTCTTCTTTTTGTCAGTGTGCACTCCACTTCCTTCCTGCTTTCTTTTCTTTTATTCTTTCTGTCAGTGTGCCATCCTCTCTGTCTTTGTTTATGCTATGTCCCTCTCCCACTGTCTTTCTTTTTTTTCTTTTTTTCTTTTTTATTCCACCCGTGCTCTCCCCACTTAAGCCTTAAGATGTAGTGGTATTGTAGTGGTCTGCAACTTTGGATAAGGATAATTGAAACCGGTATATTCTGGACCCATCTGCACATAATAACAGACTGGATTAGGTTCAATTAGACAAAACACAAAGTGTCCTGTCTCTTTCTTTTTATTTTTCTCCACTTTGCTTGAAATTAATCTTAAAGCAAATTTAATTGCACACTAACACAAGGTAAGGTAAAATGCCACCATTTTAACACAAAAACATAACAAAGACTTTAGAAATGGATGGTATAAATGCATGAAATATATGAGTGATCAAATACCCCCAAACTCGCATTTTTGCTAGTCCTCTAGTAAAACAAAACACAAAACAAAACCACTCATCTAAAACTAGACTCAACAACTTAATAGCCAACTTCTAAATTTCGATTTCAGAGATAAGTGCTAATCATGATACAAACAACCAAGAACTAATCAAGAGCTCAAAACATCATCCAATAATTAACCAAATTTCCTTCAAACAAAACGTTGAAATGCCATGTGTGAGCTAGCCATGTCAATGCAATTCCAAACTCCTTTAAATCATCATATGCAAACATGTGAGCTTCTCACAAGACATACGCTCATTCACTCATAAGTTTTGGTTAATGTGTTTCACTCAAGTGATCTCATTGTACATGCCACCATAAGCTTGATTGTCCACCTAACTCGCTTATCAATATTTAAGTAATACCTTGGATCAATAGGACTTTATTACGGTTGTAATGGGGCTAAAGGTGATAGGCTAATGAAAGAAAGGATATGGAAATCAAAAATTTTGAGAAAGTACACTTTGGTAATTTTCCAACACCTCAATATCACACCACCTCAAATTGAAAGCAAAATAATAAAACCTCGAGCACCTGTTACTCCCCAAATTCAACTTCAAAAGGAAGTTTATACTATGCAGACACATTTTTAACAAATCAACACTCTCCAATTTTCTTATATTTCGTTTTTTCTTTTTTCTTTTTTTTTTCTTTTTTTTTAATTTTTTAATTTTTAATTTTTTATGAAAGAAACAAATCTGCAAAAGCTACATCACCCATCAAATTCACATTTCATTGTAATACACATGCTTTCATCCATCTTTCTACATAAATGAAACCCCCAAGAGCACAACCCATGTAATACTTTCTCAAAACAATAAGGAATCGATTTCTGTGTATGGGCTCAACTCCAATATTGGAGCAAGGTAAACAGATGTGGCTAACAAAGAAATGGCTTAGTTAAAGGCTCAACGGGCTACTACGGATAAACATAGCATATAAGGTAGGCATGAAAGGCTCAAACGATCCAAAGATGGCTTATATCACTTCCAAGTTATTACATGAATTGATTAATGAATCGAGTAGTATAAAGCAAGTTCTAGAGATACATGTACAGTGAGATCATACGCACAAGAAGGAATGAGATTGATGCATAATGGTTCATTCATGTATAGGCTCAAAAACTCACAAGGTTTACATAATCTCACATGATTCACATATGAAACGCTAAATTATGCTCAAGTTTCACATTGACAAGACTAGGCACATTTATTTTTCAAGTTTATTTCTGGAAATCACAGTTAACACAAAGACAACGAAAAGAACTTAGACTTCTTGAAAGTAAGAAGGAAATTAAAATCAAATCTCATCATTGAATTGAGAAGTAGCTACAAACAACAATAAAAATGCAAAAACTTTTTTATTTTATTTTATTTTATTTTTTATTATTATTTTTTTTTTGAAAGAGAAATAAACTAACAAAATATATTTCCACCCCTAAACTTAATTATAGCATTGTCCCCAATGATAATGAAAGGAATTTTTGAACAATAAGACATAAAAATGGAAGGAAAGAAATATAAAATGAAATAAAGACACATAAAGAAAAGGAAAGAACACACCAATTTGTGTAGGCGAGGAGAGCAAATGTGTGAGTCATTCTTCTCTGCTTGTTTCTTCTGCATCGCGGGCTGGCACAAGGTAGCTGTGTTGGTCTGTTTCTTTCTTCAATCTTTCCAAGTGCCCACCTCTTGCTTTCTTTCTCCTTGTCCCTAGCTGAGGATGAATTGGTAAATTGTCTCCACATGCTTCGAGGCATCATTTTCACTTCCCTTATTTGTTCCCTAGGCAGATGTGGTAGACGAAGCGGAAGCATAAAAGGATGAAGATGAGTACTCGAGAGCAAGGCTAGGTAAGCAATCAGGAAGGGGTTCCAGGCAGTTGGCTCCAGATCGGAAGATTGATACCAAGTGCTGGCTGATTACTCTCTTTCTCCTTGTCGTAAAACAAAGACAAGGAGAAGGACAGGGAGAAAGCATGATATGAGATACTCTTGCTTTCAACCTTCATGATATGAAATACTTTTGCTTTGGATGGGTTGTTTTCAGAGGTACCCCAAGGAATAAGGAACACTGAGTGACTCGAGAGGGTGTGTTGGAAAGGCATTCTCTGAGAAGAAGAAGGTTATGTATGTCTGCCTTGCCATGGAGGGTGAAGGTCAACATTTATAGGAAATAATAACTGGTACTGTTCTTTCACTTTTGTCGGCAACCGTTGGATGATTGAACAGTAAACTTCACGTGCCTTCTACTTTACCAGAAATCGTCGACAGACTGCCCGTGATTTCCGTAAGCTGAGTGTGCATGTGACAGATGCTGACACGTCTGGAAAAGCAGATGCCTCTCCGATTTCTGAGCTTGCCTCTTCAATTTCTGAGCTTGCCTCTTCGATCTCTGAAATCCGTCGAGTGCAGAGGTTGCATGTGACGAGTGCGGACAAATCTGGAAAAGAAGATTGGCCGTGGTTTCTAAGCAAGCCCAACTTTTGAGAAAGCGAATGCCTCTTTGATTTTTTTAGTTGGCCTCTTCGATATCTGGAATTGCCTCTTCGATCTCTGAAATCCCATCGCGTGCTGATTTTTATAGAGGTATGCAGGACGTTCAAAGCACACTTGAATTTCTGCCTGTAAAAACTCCCTCTTTGCATTTCTACGATCTTGACTTGTCCGACCTCTGCTTTCCTTAACACCTCTGAAAAATGTTTGGCCCTTCCGACCGTCGTTTTGACTTGAACCTTGGTGAAGAGGCAGCTCCGCCTTCTCCATACAACATATGGCGCCCATCTTTCATATCCCCTACTGGTCCCCTTACCGTTGGGGATTCGGTGATGAAGAATGATATGATAGCTGCGGTGGTGGCTAGGAACCTTGTCACCCCCAAAGATAACAAATTACTTGCCAAACGGTCTGATGAGTTGGCTGTTAAGGAATCTCTGGCTCTCAGTGTGCAGTGTGCAGGTTCCGTGTCCAATATGGCCCAACGCCTATTTGCCCGAACCCGTCAAGTTGAATCGTTGGCGGCTGAAGTGATAAGTCTCAAACAGGAGATTAGAGGGCTCAAGCATGAGAATAAACAATTGCACAGGCTCGCACATAACTATGTCACAAACATGAAGAGGAAAATTGACCAGATGCAGGAATCTGATGGTCAGATTTTACTTGATCATCAGCGGTTTGTAGGTTTGTTCCAACAGCATTTGCCTTCGTCTTCTGGGGCTGTACCGCGTAGTGAAGCTCCAAATTATCAACCTCTGATGCCTCCTCCTTCTGGGGCTCCGCCGACTGCTGAAGCTCTGCCGACTACTGAGACTTCTCCTAAGCAGCCTTTGTGAAGGCTCATTCTTGTATTTATCTGTTTAATGTTCCTTTCGTTTTTATGAATGAAAAAAATACCTTGCAAGAAGTTGTGGTAGAGATTGCAAAATCATTACCTGCATAAAGGAACAAAAGTAGGACTTAAACACACAAACCAGAAAACAAGAGAAAAACAGAACAAGTACATTTAAAATTATTCAAAATAAAGATGAAAGATAGAAAGCTTGGGTTGCCTCCCAAGAAGCGCTTTAGTTACTGTCTAGAGCTAGACATTCTGTTGGCAGTTGATTCAAATAACAGGTTCCTTCAAAGTGATGGAATCCTTAGCAAGATCATATGGAGACTCTTTGTATAACTTCAAGCGATGTCCATTAACTTTGAAGACAAAATCAGTTTGCATGTTTTGGATATCCACAGCCCCATGAAGATGGACCTGTACAACATGATATGGAACATTCCAACGTGATTTGAGCTTTCCTGGAAATAGTTTCAATCTTGAATTAAAAAGTAAAACCTTTTGACCTGGTTGAAACTCTTTACGCAGGATGTGAGCATCATGAAATTTCTTGGTCTTATCCTTGTAAATCTTTGCATTCTCATAAGCATCATTCCTTATTTCTTCCAGTTCATTCAACTGCAGCTTCTGCTTCTCTCCCGCTGCTTGGTAGTCAAAATTGAGGTGCTTAATAGCCCAATATGCTTTGTGCTCAAGTTCCATAGGCAGATGGCAAGCTTTCCCATACACCAAACGAAAAGGAGACATCCCAATTGGTGTCTTATAAGCTGTCCTATATGCCCACAAAGCATCAGTAAGCTTTAAACTCCAATCCTTTCGAGATGAACTGACCGTTTTCTCAAGAATCCTCTTGAGCTCCCGATTAGATACTTCAACTTGTCCAGATGTCTGTGGATGGTATGGAGTGGCTATGTGATGGTGAATATGATACTTGGCACAAAGGGAAGCCATGGTGCGGTTTAAGAAATGCGTACCTTCGTCACTGATGATAGCACGAGGTACTCCAAATCGGGGAAAAATAGTATTCTACAAGAAACCTAACACCACAGAACTTTTGCATGTTGGAGAAGCTATTGCCTCCACCCACTTAGATACATAATCAATCGCCACCAAGATGTAGAGATTGCCATGTGAAGAAGGGAAAGGTCCCATGAAGTCTATACCCCAAACATCAAATAATTCAATCACCAAAATACTTTGTTGGGGCATCTCATTTCTCTGAGAAAGATTTCCAACTCGTTGACACTTATCACAAGCCTGGCAGCATATGTATGCATCTTTGAATAAAGATGGCCAAAAGAAACCACTCTGTAAGATCTTGGCCGCTGTCCTTCTTGGTCCAAAATGACCACCACATGCATAATGGTGAGCAAACTTCAAAATGCTTTCTTGTTCTTCTAAGGGGACACACCGACGAATGATTTGATCTTGGCAATGCTTGAAAAGGTATGGCTCATCCCAAAAGTAGTGTTTTACAGTGGAGAGGAACTTCTTCCTTTGTTGGTAGCTGAACTCTGATGGTATTTCTCCAGATGCCAAATAATTTGCGATGTCAGCATACCATGGTACTTGATGAGTAACTGCTAGAAGTTGCTCGTCTGGAAAGCTCTCTTGCAGGGGCAATGAATATGCCTCATCAGTGCTTGCATTTACTAATCTTGAGAGATGATCCGCCACAACATTCTCACGTCCCTTTTTATCTAGGATCTCCAAATCAAACTCTTGCAAGAGAAGGACCCATCGAATCAATCGTGGTTTGGCCTCTTTTTTAGACAATAAGTACTTGAGAGCAGAATGATCAGAATACACAACGACTTTTGCACCAATTAAGTACGATCAAAACTTTTCAAGAGTAAATACCACTGCAAGTAATTCTTTTTCCGTCGTGGCATAATTCAGCTGAGCATCATTCAAAGTGCGGCTGGCATAATATATAACATAGGGGAGCTTGTCACGTCGCTGACCAAGAACAGCACCCACAACATAATCGGAAGCATCGCACATGAGCTCAAAAGGAAGGGTCCAATCTGGAGCTGTTATAATTGGGGCTGATGTGAGAAGATCCTTCAATTTGTTGAAAGCATCATGACAATCTGCATTAAAATCAAAACAAGCATCTTTAGCAAGTAAATTACAAAGAGGACGACTAATTTTGGAAAAATCTTTAATGAATCTTCGATAAAAAACCAGCATGTCCCAAGAAAGATCTCACATTCTTCACAGAAGTTGGTGGTGGTAATTTGGCGATCACCTCAATCTTTGCCTTGTCGACCTCTATTCCTTTGCTTGAAATTAGATGTCCTAGCACAATGCCATGCTTAACCGTAAAATGGCATTTCTCCCAATTTAACACAAGATTAATCTCCCTGCATCTTTCCAAAACCAAAGACAAGTTATCCAAACATATATCGAAAGAATTACCAAAAACAGAAAAGTCATCCATAAAAACCTCAACAATATTTTCAACCATTCCAGAAAAAATACTCATCATTCATCGTTGGAAAGTGGTAGGGGCATTGCACAATCCAAATGGCATTCGTCTGTATGCAAATGTACCAAAAGGGCATGTAAACGTTGTCTTCTCTTGATCTTCAGGGGAAATTGGAATTTGGTTGTATCTTGAATAACCATCTAAGAAACAATAGAAAGAATGACCAGCTAGTCTCTTGAGCATCTGATCAATGAATGGCAGCGGAAAATGATCCTTTATAGTGCTGTTATTGGGCTTTCTATAGTCAATACACATTCGCCATCCGGTGGTCATCCTTGTAGGCACAAGCTCGTTGTTATCATTCTTCACGACAGTAATACCAGCTTTCTTTGGAACCACCTGAGTCGGGCTCACCCATTTACTATCCGAGATTGGATAAATAATACCTGCATCAAGCATCTTCATCACCTCAACTCTTACAACTTCCTTCATGATCGGATTTAGACGTCTTTGAGCTTCAACAATTCGTTTAGTCCTAACTTCCATAAAAATTCTATGCATGCACAAAGCTAGACTAATGCCCTTTATGTCAGCAAGTGTCCACCCCAGAGCATCTTGATACTTGCGAAGAACTCTTAGTAATTTTTCTTCCTCCGTGTCATTAAGATCAGCAGCAATAATAACAGGCAAGGTCTCGCTCACCCGGAGATGAGCATACTTGAGGTGGCTCGGCAGTAGCTTGAGCTCTAACTTCGGAGCTTGCTCACTTGAAGGAAAAAGGGGCTGCTTAGGCACTCCAAGGCTTTCATAAACATGTCGCCACTTTGGATTATGAATTGGTGTACTATCCAATGCAGCGATGACGTCCACCACATTTTCTTCCATAGATAAAGTAGCATCATGGTTGGTGAGGCAAGTTAACAACTCATCATTAGATGATCGTGAGGCAAAGTTTGCATGCACAATCCCATCCACAACATCAACACGAAAACACTCTTCAGGTTCGAAAGGACGCTTGACAGCTTCAAAGAGTTTGAATACAATTGACTCTCCTTGCACTCTTAAGGTTAAAGTACCTGCTTCCACATCAATAAGTGTCCGGGCGGTGGCCATGAACGGTCGGCCTAAAATGAGAGGCACTTCCTTGTCTTCCTCCATGTCAAGTACAATGAAATCAGCTGGGAGATAGAATTTATCCACTTTAATAATCACATCTTCCAGAATACCCAAAGGATATGTCACAGACCTATCTGCCAATTGAAGACTCACATATGTGGGCTTGAGTTCTCCTTCACCTAATTTTTGAAAAACAGAATAAGGCATAAGGTTAACACTTGCTCCTAAATCAATCAATACTTTATGAAAATCAAGACTACCAATAATACAAGAGATAGTGAAACTCCCCGGATCTTTCTTCTTGGGTGGTAGCTTATGTAAGAGGACAGCACTGCATTGCTCAGTTAAAATCACCTTTTCGTATTCCAAGAACTTTTTCTTTCTAGAACATAGCTCATTCAGAAATTTGGCATATGATGGGATCTGTTTAATAGTATCTAATAGAGGCAAATTAATTTGAACCTTAGCCAACGTCTTCATGAATTCAATGCATTGTTGATCCTTGGAACGTTGTTGCTGCCTTTGTGGAAATGGCAGAGGTGGCTTGTATGGTGGCTTGTCAGAAGGTGCAAATAAACTACCAAGGCCTTTTTCCTTGTTTGCATCAGAGTTGGGTCGAGATTGCACTTTGTCACTTGCATTTGGATCTGGAATACCTGTTACAGAAATAGCCTCTAACCGAGACTTTGCAGCTAACGGTGCACTTTCAGTAAACTCTTCTTCTTCCACTTCGGCTTCATGGTGCACCACTTCTCTGTTGTCATAACTCTTGCCACTTCTCAATGTCCGTATTACTTTGCAATGCTCCATCCCTCTTGGATTTTGCTCAGATTGGCTCGGGAACTTTCCTTTCTCTATTTCATTAAACATGGTAGCAAGCTGTCCAACTTGAGTCTCCAAATTCCCTACTGATGCCGTCAGATTCTGAATGCTAGTTTGTGTGGATTGGACAAAATTGTTGGTGGTATTAGAGAGAGCAGACATATGTTGAGCTAGCTGTGACATTTGATCTTCAAGAGATGGTTTCTTAGTCTCACTAATTGATTGGTAAGACTATTGGTATTGACGTGGCTGTTGGTTGCCACCCCAACTGAGATTGGGATGGTTCTTCCACCCAGGATTATATGTATTGGAATAAGGGTCACTTCTGGGTCTAATGAAATTATTCACCATATTCACATGCTCTTGCACAAGCTCAGGATAGCTATCCTTGTTGGGGGCATTGAGTGATGTCATGAGTTGTCTCACTACAAATGATGCAAGCTTCCTGGGCATTGGGCATGGAAGAGACCTGCATTAAGGCAGCAAACTTAGCATTAAAATTCTTTTCCATTTTAGCAATTTGAGCAGAAACATTAGGAGAACTTTGAGAAATCTCAAAAACTCCCCTCTTTTGTGTTTGTTCTTCTGTCCATTGTTGGGATTCAGAAGCCATCATATCAAACAACTCAAATGCTTCCCTTGCAGATTTTGACATTAACGACCCTCCAGCAGATGCATTCACTTGACTTTTGGTGGTGGCATTGAGACCATCATAAAATATGTTCATTTCAAGGTTAGAATCAAACCCAGCATGAGGACATTTTGTGTACATCTCATTATACCTTTCCCAAGCTTCATGGAAAGACTCGTTTGGTTTTTGAGCGAAAACCAATATCTCTTTCTTAAGTGCAAGAGTCTTGGAAGAAGGAAAAAATTTATTGAGAAATTTTTCTTGCAATTTTATCCATGTTGTAATGTTATTGGCAGGCAGAGAATGCAGCCACGCCTTGGCTTTGTCCTTCAAAGAGAACGGGAACAAGCGTAACTTGATAGCTTCAGAAGAGAAACCTCTGATTATGGTGTTGTCACATGCCTCAATAAAATCAACCAAATGCATGTTGGGATCACTGTTTGGCAACCCATGAAAGGATGGCAATATGTTGAGGATGTGAGGTTTGATTTCAAAGGTTGTCCCATCTTCCACATCTGGATATATAATGCACCTTGGCACTGCATTGATTCTCGCTGCCAATGAATTCCTTAAAGGTTGACCTGCTGCAGGTAAGGCTAGGGCCATGTGTGCAACTGGTGTCAAAGGTTGGAAAATAGATGTGCTGCTCTCAGGATCACGGAACAAATCCTTAAGAAAAGTATCACCAATGTTGGAATCTTGTGCTAAATATTTTTCTCTAGCTAACTTCCTTGCACTTCTCTCTGGTTCAGGGTCGTAAGGAATAAACACTTGATTCTTGGACCTTGTTCCAATCACCATATACTACACCTGAACAAACAACAGAAATATTAAGCCATAATAAAAATAAAAGTAAAATAAAATAAAATAAAACTTAACAGAAACTAACTAAACAACAAAAAGAAAAAGAAAGTAAGTAAACCTAGATGAATTAAAAACACAATTTATGCAAATTGGCAACCACTAGTTAATTAAACGAAGACAAAAATCTCACACCACACATCCACTGCACTTAAGCAAAGATCAAAACTCAACTAAACTAATTGCTGTTTTATTTTTATTTTTTTTTAATTAATTTAATAATACGTGATTTAGAACAGAAATTTGTGAAGGGGATACATAAACAGATTTCTAACGCAAATATACAACATTATTACGGTACCAAAGTTAAATTCACCATTAATGGGCTTAATCAAAGAGGATTCTTTCAATTTTTTTTAATGATTAATAAAAATAAGACATAAACATAAGCATAAGAAAAATAAACACAAAAGCTCGGGAACTGTTGGCACAGTCCCCGGCAACGGCGCCAATTTCTTGATAGCGATTTTACCACTTGTAAAACAAAGGGTTAAACCATAGAAAATTCTTGCAAGAGAACAAGTGTTGTAGTATAGAATGGCTCAAGCAAGGTCGATTTCCTCAGGGACTGGTATAAACAATTTATGAGCTTTTGTGTATTTAACTTAGTTAACTCTAAGAACTACACTAATTCAACAAAACTAAATAATATTGGATGTGACTTAAACAAATATCTAAAATGGGAATTGGTTTATAGAAATAATGATTCAACTAAACAAAACAAGTAAATGAGAAAATTCAAGATAAAATAAATGATTGAAGAAAAATAGATTGACAATATGCTAGAGTTCAACCTTTACCAACAACACTCCTACGTAGCTATTCCAATTGCTTAAATAATTGAAAACACACATGCTTTGAAGGTTGGATTTTCCTTGTGTATGTTTTACTTGTGACATTCAAGCTAAAACGCATACCACTACATGCAACTTATCCATGACATTTGGATTAAATATAAACATGAGTGATTCATTAATCTTGGTGAAAATCCTTTTGTTAAACCATATAATCCCTAAGAGCATGATATTTACCTTAGGAGAGTACAATCCTCAATCACAAGAAGCACAACCAATTTTAACATGACATTCATTCAAAATTGCATCCGATAACTTTTCTAAGCATCCTAATGGTGATCAAGCATCAAGGTACATAGATAGTTTAATTCAGTGATTGAAAATATCAAAGCAAGCATGTAACAACACTTAAGCAATTGAAAAATAAAACTACGTATTCATGTTGCGGCTCATGGCCTCACTCTAGCATAATAAATTAGTTACACATAATTATGTTCATACATAAAAATTTATCCATAAAACAAAATAACAAAGAAAGAAAACACCCGTTTTTGGTTCCTCCTCTGCTCTTGACTTCTTTTCCTCTGCCTGCTGCCCTCTCCTTCTCTACGTCTGCTGCGTGTCTTCCTCTTACTGCACACTGTCTTCTCCGTCCGTGTCTCCCTCTGTCGCGTCAGTCTCCCCCCATTTCTTTCTGCGCTCTACCTTCTGTCTTCTGCCTTTGTTCCCCTTTCTTTTTCTTTGCTTTTATCCCGTCAGTCTCCCTCTCTTTTCGTCCGTGTCTCTCCCACTTCTCTCTTATTATTCTTCTTTTTATCAGTGTGCACTCCACTTCCTTCCTGCTTTCTTTTCTTTTATTCTTTCTGTCAGTGTGCCATCCTCTCTGTCTTTGTTTATGACGTGTCCCTCTCCCACTGTCTTTCTTTTTTTTCTTTTTTTTTATTCCCCCCGTGCTCTCCCCACTTAAGCCTTAAGATGTAGTGGTATTGTAGTGGTCTGCAACTTTGGATAAGGATAATTGAAACCGGTATATTCTGGACCCATCTGCACATAATAACGGATTGGATTAGGTTCAATTAGACAAAACACAAAGTGTCCTGTCTCTTTCTTTTTATTTTTCTCCACTTTGCTTGAAATTAATCTTAAAGCAAATTTAATTGCACACTAACACAAGGTAAGGTAAAATGCCACCATTTTAACACAAAAACATAACAAAGACTTTAGAAATGGATGGTATAAATGCATGAAATATATGAGTGATCACACCCCAACCCGGAATGTCCACTAGGACTCTGAGTCGAGCTGTGCTGGTCGACACCTGGAAGGTGACAAAGCCATAAAGTGTGATGATGTGGAAAAATTGTGAACAAATTTAAACATAAGAGTGCCTAAATACCAGAATGCACTGGTGAGCAGTTATGAACCTACTTCACACGTGACGTTAGAGTATAAGCAAGTACAGAAGAGTGAAGAATCGTACCCTCAAAACAATCTCCAATACTCAGGATTTCCACGAATCTTCGACGATAAGAAAGCTCAGTTAATAAAACCTAGAGGGTGAAGACAAGACAAGGGTGAGTGGCCATGTAATAAAATTTTAATAGAAACCATATCAAACATTACAACCCCTCGCTACAACACCTGTATAATTTCAAAAAATCATAATATACCACAACACAACATCTCATCAATAATATCAATTAATCATGCGATTAATAACTCATACTAGTACGCAAGTCGGAGTCACCTAGGGTGACTTGTACAACTTGCCCATATCTTATCACATATACTAGTTCATTACATATTTTATCACATATACTAGCTCATCACATATTCATTACATATGCTAGCTCATCACATTTTCATTACATATGCTAGCTCGTCTCATATTCCATTACATATGCTAGCTCATCACATTTTCATTACATATGCTAGCTCATCACATTTTCATGACATATGCTAGCTCATCTCATATTCATCACATATGCTAGCTCATCTCATGTTCATCACATATGCTAGCTCATCACATTTTCATCACATATGCTAGCTCGTCACATTTTCATCACGTATGCTAGCTCGTCACATTTTCATCACATATGCTAGCTCATCACATTTTCATTACATATGCTAGCTCATCTCATATTCATTACATATGCTGGCTCATCACATTTTCATCATATATGCTAGCTCGTCACATATTCATTACATATCTCATCAATCATGGCTAGCATATAAGTCGGAGTCACCTCTAGTGACCTATACGATTGTACTCATATCTCATTAATCATTGCTAACACATAAGACAGAGTCATCTCTAGTGACTTGTACGGCACTACGCCTGCACACGAGTCAGAACCACAGTGGTGGTCTGTACGACAGGACTGAGTGTAAATGAATACGCTTAAGTGCTACGATCACGTGAAGAGTCACATACGAGTCAGAACCACCTATAGTGGTCTGTATGACAGGCCTGTGCACTTACCTTGAATTCAAGGTGAGCGTATGGTGCATGAGGTTAACATTATGTGAAGGACTGTGCCTTGGCCACGGGCGGAAGCACTAACACCGGGGTGCAGGTTTATGAGCTTAATTGCATTTAATACGACATGTACGACTCATAAGCAACCTGTACGACAATGCCAGAGTTGCTTATTATTGCAACCTGTACGACAGTGTCGGAGTTGCTTAAAACATAAATGTAGTCATACCATAACCCCATCAATTCAACTAATACCGTATACTTACCTGAACTTACCTGTGTTTACCTTT
Organism: Malus sylvestris; assembly: GCF_916048215.2. Taxonomy (NCBI): domain Eukaryota; kingdom Viridiplantae; phylum Streptophyta; class Magnoliopsida; order Rosales; family Rosaceae; genus Malus; species Malus sylvestris. The sequence goes on along the minus strand of NC_062263.1, from coordinate 3,291,697 downwards.
GCACTTCAGAGCGTTCACAATAATTATGTGCAAGGAATATACATATGGATATACCAGAATGTAAGTCTGAACTTTAACCATATCATAGTATTTCCAGATATATAAACATATAAACGAATGGCCTAGAATGCATAAACTGTAATGCCCCATTCCCAAACTATTTATTTTTTAGAGTAATCATCGATGATAAGCCTAATTAAACACTAGATAATTTAACTATCAATTAATTCCCTTTCCTTACTTCAATTTCTTGATTATTCACGCAATGATTTATGATCAACATTTAGCCACTAAAACATAGGGTCAAATCTTATAATCTTTCCACCAATGTCCCTCAAACTACTCAATTTCCCAAACTAGACTATTGTCTCAATTATTCGTTCTCATTTATTATATGGCTGCATCTAACGACTCGTTAGATTGCCTACGTACCCTAAGCAGGGATCAAGCCATTCGTAGTTCACATTAATTTTTCAAAGCATTCGTAGTAATTATAAGCAATAATCAATTTATAAAAATTTATGGAATTATCAATCATATGTGTGTGTGTGTGTGTGTGTGTGTGTGTGTGTGTGTATACAGTAGAAGAGAAAAGACCCACTCACCTGAGGTCCGCGCTACGATTTCCTAGCATGCATATCGAGACATCACGAACCATCGTCGCCTATAACCAATTATCGAATCACATCTCAAAGTTCTAACCAATAAAATACATAATTTACATAAAACATATCCTCAAGGACCTTCAAGAATAATTTGAGACCTATTGACCAAGAGTCAACCATCCGTCGAAGATCGACGGTTGGATCCACAACCTTGTGTAATCCGATCTGGAAGATCCGCACATCAGATTTCCACTCCGCAATTCCAAAGATACAGATTATGCTTCTAGAATAACATACTAAAATTTCATTAATATCCAACGGTCGGATCTCCGTCAATTGCCCAAAACTAAGTGACGGTTAACATTTATATTATAAACTTACAAATACAATTCAGGAAGATACGTATGTCAGATTCCCGATCTGTAAGTTCCCGATCCGTAAGTTCCTATGATCCTCAAATATAATGCACCATAATGTATTAAAGTTTGGTGACGATCCAACGGTCGGATCGTCGATTCATATTTTGGCCTATTCACGTGTCGAAATGAAACTAAACCCAAATAATGAAATTACATCATACAGATATCAATTATGAACCCAGGGCATCTAATAGCGCTTAAATAAAACATCATTGGCCCACAGGTCACGTGCCGCTGCACGCGCCGTCCCGACTCGTGGAAAATTTAACTATTTTTAAAAATTCTCAAAAATTACAGAATTGAAGATCTCAAAGAGTAGAACAAACTTTATACATGTGGCCAAGTCCAATTTGGCCGGGAAACACTTCAATTTCACTCAAACCTGCCGAAACCCTAGAAAAGGGTGTGCTTTGATTCGGCTTCCAATCGAACCCCGACGCCTCCAACACTGCTTGGGCTTTGTTCCTGGGGTTGAGGGAAGTCTTTTGGTGGTGGTCATGGACGGTGAAACTTGCCGGAGCCACCGGGAAAAGGGACAAAGCCGCCGAAACACCTGTGGGTTTGTGGCTTCGAACTGGAAAATAGGGAAAGAAATTGGGAAATCTAATACTACCAGGATGTAGGGCCCATCAAGGGCTTTCCATGGACACCATGATCACCCAAAACGGAGTTCGTATGAAGGAGATATGGCCGGGTAAAAAATGGTGGTTCGCGGGTCAAAAATGACCCATTTCGGGTCCCTCCTTTCCCCTCCTTCTCCTTCTCCTGATTGGGCAGCTCCTAACCTTTTAAAAATCTGATTGGTTCCCTTCTCCCCGATTCCCTCTTTGAAAATAATTAACTAATAAATAATATCAACATTATAAAATATATAAAAATATAATTAGTGACTAAAACAAAGTACTTCACGAGTTTACAGTTCCGTAATGTCGAGTACTTCAGGAAAATGCTAAAGGATTAATTCATACACCTCACTATACACTGATCAACGAAAGTCAATACCCTCGCCTCTAAGGGCATTTTCGTAAAATCACGCCTTTAAAATTAATAGAATTGTAAAATTTGGGACAGGTTGTCACAGTGAGTTATTATGCTGGAGTTCCAAAAATAGTGTAGCTTATTTTGGTTCACTTTCAAAAATAGTGTGGGTGATTATACTGTAGTTTCATAAATAATGAGAATTATTATGTTGTAGTTCTAGCAATAGTGTAGGTTATTTTGGTTTACATTCAGAAATAGTGTGGATTATTACATTGTAGTTTCAGAAATAATGTGAGTTATTTTGGTTCACTTTCATAAATAGTGTGGGTTATTTTGTTGTGGTTCAAGAAATAGTGGTTCACTTCATAAATTGTATTGGTTATTTTATTGTAGTTCAATAAATAATGTTTGTTTTTCTATCTTCCATAAACATTATGGGTTATTTTGGTTCAGTTTCATAAATATTTTTTATATTGATTACATAGTGTTCTACCATCATTGTTAATCACACTCCATATTATCATTAATCATAATTTGCTCACATAAATTGTTAAGGACTTGCAGCGTAAGTGGTTTGATTCTCAACATTCCCTCTATGTAAACCTCATGCCTTTGTTAGACAAAAGTAAAATATGGTTGCTTCTTTTAAAATTGACTGAATGAGTTTAAAATAAAGGAAAAGAAGAAACAACAAAATTGGACATTGCTTATGAAAAAAAAAGTTATGGATCTATTGAATTTACAATTAGGACAACATATTGTTTGAAGAAAATAAAAGAATGATAATAATTAAGCATCTTGATCTTAATCAACAAGCATACTGTGATAATAATCTTGGAAGTAGGGTCAACATAATCAAGAAATGACTTTACAGGGACCCTCGTTCCATTCAGCTCTACCTTCATTGTCTTTCCAAGGCAACGTTTTCGCATCGACCTGATTTCAATTCGGCTGAAAGTACTCCAGGTGCTGTTGAATTCGCAACTGCATCATAGTGGGTTGTAGCACCTCTAATCTACTGACACAGTCGATAAATTAGCTTTCATGGAGACAATGTATTATTTTATGAGGATAAACAAAATGCATGAGAGTACCACATGATAAAAAGTGCCACTTGCAAACGAAGGCCCTGAGTTTTGGTGACGGAACTTAATAAAAAATGCATACATTTGTAACCTCGTCCAAAAGTCCAAAAACAAAACTTAATAACAAAATAATTAACCAACTATATATGATGTTATTCTTTATTATGAATTTATAAATGGAGAATGTTTGTACGAAACACTCAATGCATCAATATAATGGGAAGCCTAAGCCTAAGCCTTCGGTATCTTCAAAATATGCGGCAATGTCCAAGTCTTGGTAATCCGTGAAATTTCAAGATTGTGCTTAAGTCTCTTTCATCCTCCTTATATGCTTGTAAACTTTACGATTGTGTTCAAGAGGTCTAAGGTAATCAATTAAATGGTTAAGATGATATGATGAGAGTACAGATGAACCTAATTCGGAGTGCGTGAGGTTACATCTTGGGTTGTTGAGCACTTTGACCATTAGCCCCATCAAATTCACCAGTCTTTTGTGCCTAAACTTTGCAACCATAGCCGCCTGCGCCTACTTCCAGATACAATACAAACAACTCCATCAACTCAGAAACTCACAATTTCCCCTAATTATAAAACCAAGAATTGAAACGAAAAGAAAGGGAAAAAAAGAAGAAGCAGAACACTTAGTACCCACAAATCACAATGTAATATAAAACCAAAATGCACATCAATATTCTAATTTTCTTAGCAAAGACTGTGACCTTGACCAAAATTTCCAAGTTAACCTTCCAAATGAATGTCAGCAACATTGACAAAGTAATGAGGTTCTCCATCTTCTCCACTAATAACACCAACATCAATCCGTGATCTCTGCCCTGCAGAAGACAATAATATAAATGACAAATTAAATGCAAAACCGAAAGAGAAAAAAAAAAAAAAAATTATATCTATATGTGTCAATTGATTTCTCAGTAAGCGAATTTATATATATGTATCTGTATATATTTGAACATGAGCAAGCCGGTTTTCATCGTGTCAAAATATACACACCCACAATTAGAGCTATTAGCTTAGCTAGAGTTTTGCTTGGTCCGCTATTGTTACATGTTAAAAAGCGAGACATGATATTAGTTTTGCTACTAATTGATTAGTTTCAAATGGAAGAAAGGATTAAGGAACTAACTACTTGACTTTTGATCAACCCGTAGCTTGCATATATGACTAAAAATCTAAATTTCTTTATTCTTCTAATGAATGCATATAGGTTTTGTTTGGGATAAAACTTGAACTTTGGGCTCAAAAGGAGGCTAGCCCAACAGAAGGTCTAGAAGGAAAGAAGCCCAAGGCTCAGCCGAAGCCTAGAAGGCGGAAGAGACCCTTTTTCGACTAAGTGCAGATCACTTGAACCACTTGCTTACCTACCTAGAGATCAAGTGGTGTAGACCAGCCAGCTAATCAGCCCAAAAGTACTTTACAATGGCAATACAAGTAAATAGCTAATGAGTCACTACCTTTCAGCTACATTCGAGCAAGATTAATGCTATAGGCGGCCAAGCCAAATCGTCTATAAAAGAGGAAAGAGAAATCAGAGATAATGACACTCAATCAAACAAACAAATACACAAACTCTGCTCAAGTCAGATTTGCATACAAAGCTGTAGTCAGTACCAAACCTTCATCCTTTTCAGGATCAACCTTCACCAAAAGCCTTTGTAAAAGCTCTGCTACCTTGTCTGAATCTTGCTGTAGTATCGATTCCCTCCTGTAAACTCATCTCCCAATCTCCCTTTCTAGCTCTCAAACCCTTTGTAAATCACAAAGAGAGGAAGTTGTAAGACGATCAGCCTTGCCCAACAAGGTGAAACCTTGCCCGACCCTCTTTGTTTTGTCTTTTCATTCATAAATCTAGTAATATGATGTATATTTCCATCTGCATCCAAGTTATTTCTAGCAACTTTATGATTAAAAGACTTATGGGTTCTTAAATCTGGTCGGTTTAATGGTGCCCAACCATGCAAAAGATAAGTTGGAATTCACACTCATAACTTGACCAGGTCTAAGTTCTAACCTCTCGGGCATATAAGATTGATCAATCCAAAAGTGCTTGGTCTCAAGGCATAAAAAAGAACTTTATGTGGACTTAACCCATCCACGACAATCCTTGATAACAAAAAGTCCGAAGTTACTTGGGGCGCAAGTAATCAACCTATTTCTTAGTTTTACTTCTGTTATATTATGATTGCCATAGAACGCTTGAGTATAGAATTAATTCTGATGGGAAGTCTCAAGGCCTATACCTAAGGCCCTACAAAGGCACCTATCTGGGTTCGTTCTGCTCTTCGGGCTCGGGTAATTAAAGTATAACAGTTATAATACTTCTGCAACAATGAAACAACCACTATATGTTCGAGTACTTGGTAAGTTCTTGATTACGAGCCTTAAGGCCCTACAAAGGCACTTTTCATAGCTAACTCGGTCTTTTGGGCATATACAATTAAACTCAACATCTTTTTTACATCTGCCCTGCTAAAGATGGCAGTGGCACGCCTAAACACCTAAAGTTAATTTTGATTGTGAGCCTCAAGGCCTACAACTAAGGCCCCACAAAGGCACATTTCAGAATTAACTCTGTCATTCTCTTACAGCCCGCCAATAAGCAGAAGCCCGATAGACAATATCAACTGGCGCCAACCTCTCGGGGAGCTGTGTGGTTGTCAGCCAGGAAACTTCCCCATCGGAAATTCCAGTGACGAACATAGTTTTGGCATGCCCAGTGGGACTCCTTGATCAAATCTTACTTGCCAAAGAAGTATGTCAAAAATACCTGAAGATTTAAAAAAGCCAGCTGTTCTAGAAAAAATAATTAATAAAGATTTACAAACTACCTTGTTGCAAATGTTGCAAAGACTGGAAAACGCCTCCACAGGCTTCAGAGGGAAAGCAGACCTGGTTATAGGACCAACTATTCCCATATCTTTACCTCTACCTGGGGAAAAAGATGATAGGGAAGAAGAAAGAGAAAAACTTGAGGCCAGCCAGCCAGATGAAGCAATGGTGGACAAACACACAAATCCCTTCTCAGAGGCCCCAGTAAATATGATTAATTTAGCATGGGCCGAGAAGGGGAAAGCAAAAGTTGCAAGGGAGACAGAAAAAGGAAAGCCGGCTGACAAATCCACAAAAGGGGTGATCAAATTGCCTGAACATCCAAAAGCAGCCATAATCAAATAGATGGTTCTGTGCGGTAAATGCTAATGCGAGTGTGATCTTGAAATACCGCCAACAAAAGTCCTCATTGATCATGAGCTGATTAGGAGGAAAGAAGAAGAAGAAGAAAGAAAAGAAGCCCGCGAGAAAGCTAGGCAGACAACAGGAAGAGATACTTCCCGAAATGTTTTTCAGCGGTTAGGGTGGGGACTCTCAACCTAGAGCTTTATCAGAAGTGTTTCGAAATCATGAAGCTTCTGAGGAGGCGGAAGACAAGGAGGCCAAAAATCCAAAAAAGAGGGATATATGACATCCTCAATATGGCCATATGGGAAGAGAAGTCAAGAGGAATAATAGGATAACAAATCCTGTCAAAAAAGATAATCCTGCCCGCCTTGGGCGAAAATGGTACGTGGTTGGAAAAAATGGGCAACTCGCCAAACAAATGGGAGCCTCCATGGTTAGAAGGGTCTAGAGACAGCACAAAGCCTACATAAACTCTTTAAAGACTCCCGCGACGTCTGAAGCTTCCAAGAATCAAAAGTTTGAAAAAACATCATCTGGGGGAAGTAGTCAGTTACACTGGAGGAGTAAAAAATAGGTAGAGAGGGCTAATAGCAAGACAAAAGGCGAAGGAGACCATGTACCACAAAGCCTACACCCTGGGAAGTACAGGATCTTGAGGAAAGCTCAAGAAGATATGATAATGATGCCAACTCCCGGATGGAGAACATAACTTATTTGTTTTAGAACTGTTTCGCACGAAAGGAGACCACATTCTCTATCAATGGTGGATCCTTTCGGCGAAGTTCCAAAGCAGACACCGCATTCGGGCATAAATCAACATGAGGGGGCACCAGAACCACTACTCTCAGAAGATGCGATGGCCTGGTTAGATGAGTTCATGGGCCAAATCGGGAGCAAGAAAGTAAACATTCCAGAGCCTAGTAATTTTCATATCAACATGACGTATGTGTTATCTGCCATGTTTGGTGCCGAGCCTAATCAGCCCGCTACTATAGAAGGTGACTATTTGGCAGCGGAGCTAATGATGGCCCATGTCAGTGTTAAAGTAGCCGGAGAAGGGGAGTTTGGAAAAGCTGAATCATCCGAGACATTTAAGGATGGTCCATTAAGGATCTATAAAGATAAAATGGTGTTTAGACGCCCAAACATTTTGCTAGCCAACCATCTTAAACCAATATATGTTGCAGCTCATTTGGAGGGGGTGCCCTTCAAAAGGATTTTGATTGATGGTGGATCGGCTGTTAACGTACTGCCAGCCAAGCAAATGAAGAAGATGGGGAGACGTATAGAAGATCTCATTCCCACAGACCTCACGGTTTCGAGCTTCTCGGGCGCTATCACCAAAACTCATGGGATATTGCCCATAGAAGTGGACTTGGGGTCCAAGCAAATCATGCTGGCGTTCTTTGTGGTGGATTGCACTTCCACCTATGGAGCATTACTTGGAAGGGACTGGATCCACCAAAGTTTCGCCATACCCTCCACTCTACATCAACAAGTTGCTGTTTACCATGAGGCAGGGACGGGGGGACCAAGATTTTGGGAGATGGTGGAGGCCGAATCACGACCATTTCTCCCTACAGCGAATGTTACGGAGGCAAGTTTCTACAATCCCAATGTAGGAATTCTGAAATGTTCAGGAGCAGATGAGAACGGCCGGTCTACCAAGGTGACGCCCCAAAAGCTCTTAGAACAAGGAATGCTCCTCACTAAAGAGGAATGGGATAGACCCTGCATCATCCCAACACCCCTACACCATCAATGACAGAACAAAAGAGAAAGGATCAGGTAATGGCAGTCAGGTCATTGATAAAAAAACTGTTGGTATATGGGAGAAGAAGAAAGCAAGAAAGAAAGCTATTAGAAAAAGAAGAACATGAATGGCAACTAGGAATTCCGACCAGCCAGGATAAAAGCAGAGAAAAGCTTTGCGGAGAAGAATTGGATGCGGCTATACGAATGGTCGAGTGCATATATGACTTGGATGGGCCAGACGACTTGCCCAAAAGCCCGAAGTTAGTTGAATTTTTATGTGTAGAGCTTGACAAGCCACCACCAGAGGTTTATGATCCTTTAGAAGTCATTGATTTAGGGACAGAAGGAGATCCGAGACCTATACAACCAAGTGGTTTATTAGAGATTGATGATCGAGCAAAGATTGTCTGTCTTCTGCAAGAATTTAAAGATTGTTTTGCTTGGCATTATACTAAGATGCCAGGTTTAGATTCAACCTTGGTGGAACATAGAATGCCCATCAAGGAAGGATATAAACCTGTTAAGCAAGCGCCACGAAAGATGTCAAAGGAAATAGAAGAAAAGGTTAAAGAAGAAATTGAAAGACTAGTAAAAGTTGGATTCATTAGACCTGCCAAATATGTAGAGTAGTTGGCCAACATTGTACCCGTTTTAAAAGCCATAACAAAAGTAGTATGATGTTGTGTTGATTATAGAAATATTAATGGCGCTACACCAAAAGATGAATATCTCATGCCCATGGTTGATCTATCCATAGATGCAGTGGCAAAACACAAAGTCTTATCTTTTATGGATGGAAATGCCGGGTATAATCAGATAAAGATGGCCCAGGAAGATATACATAAAACAACTTTTAGGTGTCCCGGGCATGTGGGGGCATATGAACACCTGGTCATGCCATTCGGGCTCAAGAATGCTGGTGCAATCTATCAAAGGGCAATGAATGCCATCTTTCACAACTTGATTGGCCAGAACATGGAGGTATACATTGATGACATCATGGTGAAATCCAAAACAGAAGAGCAGCATCTAACAGACCTCAGACAAGCTTTGACAAGGATGAGGCTCCATAAACTAAAAATGAATCCAAAGAAGTGCGCGTTTAAAGTGAGAGCGGGCAACTTCTTGGGATTCCTGGTTCATCAAAGAGGTGTAGAAGTGGACAAGAACAAATCTCGGGCAATAATGGAGTCGCATTCGCCCACCAACAAAGTGCAACTTCAGAGGTTGCTAGGTAAAATTAATTTCTTGAGGAGATTCATTGCCAATTTAGCGGGCAAGATCCAGCCGCTGACTCCTCTGCTGAGACTGAAGGATAAAGAAACTTTTGAATGGGAACCCCCACACCAAAAGGCTTTTAACAACATCAAAGCCTATTTGACTTCTCCACCAATGTTGGTACCACCTCAAAGGGGAAAACCCTTAAAGCTATATATCTCTGCTTCAGAGAAATCAATCGGGAGTTTACTAGCCCAAAACAATGAAGGCGAGAAAGAGCAGGTGGTGTACTACCTCAATAGAATTCTGACTGAGTAGAAACAAGATATTCCCAGTAGAAAGATTGTGCCTAGCTTTGTATTTCATTGCCAGTAAGTTAAGGCATTACATGTTACCTTGTCACGTGCACATTATTGCCAAAACAGATGTGATAAAGTATATGTTATCAAAACCAATGCTAACAAGAAGGATTGGGAATTGGATTCTAGCATTATCCGAGTTCAGCTTTCAATATGTACCCTAAAGAACAGTCAAAGGCCAAGCAATTGCCAACTTCTTGACAGAGCATCAAGAGTCTCAAGATGAGATTATCAATATCCCGGGGACCCTGGAAGTTACTAGTGTTTGGATCCCGCAAGGCAAGGGCATTTCGGACAAAGAAGAGTGGGTCCAACAAGAAATAAAAAGAGTAACTGGCCTCTGGATCACTCCGTGGAAGCTGTATTTTGATGGTTCTTACACTCAGAAGGCTTCTGGAGCTGGGATTGTTATCATAGATCCCCAAGGGGTTCACTATTATTACTCGTTCCTTTTGGATAACGAAGGAAGCACCAACAATCAGGCAGAATATGAAGCCTTAATAATTGGCTTGGAAATCTTGATAGATCTAAGGGCAATGGAAGTAGAGGTGTTCGGTGATTCAGAGTTAGTAATAAACCAGCTAAATGGAGAATACAAGTGCAGACATATCACCATGGCTAGGTATTACTTGGCGGCCATGCAATTGTTGAGCTATTGGGATTCTGAGATATCAGTTAATCATGTCCCCAGGGGATCTAATCTGGCAGCCAACAAGATGGCGCAAGTAGCCTCAGGAGTACCAACCCAGGAAAGGAAATATGAAGTAGATATTGAGGTTCAAAGAAGAAATCTTCCTTCTATCCTAGATAGGGGATTCAGTCTAGATGTAATGGTTCTAGAAACCGAGATAGAAGACTGGAGATCGCCTATCATTCATCATTTAAAAAAATCCTTCTTCACCCACAAGCAAGAAGAATAGACAGCAAGCAACCAACTATGTCTTATGGGTGAAGAACTTGCTAAGGAAAACTCCAGATGGGCTACTATTGAAATGCATAGGCCAAGAGGAATTTATAAGAGTAATGGCTGAAGTACATGAAGGAATATGCAGGGCACATCAAGCTGGAACGAAGATGAGGTGGTTGCTTAGGAGAAATGGGTATTTCTGGCCCGACATGGAAAAAGATTGCAAGTCATATGCCCAAGGCTGTGAAGAATGTCAAAAGCATGGACCCCTCCAACATGTGCCTTCAGTACCTTTAAATCCAGTGGTCAAACCTTGGCCCTTCAGAGGGTGGGCAATGGACTTCATCGGGCAAATTTATCCAGCTTCTAGCAAGAGGCATACTTTCATAATTGTGGCGACGAATTCCTTCACCAAATAGGTAGAAGCCTCGACCGTAAAGTCCATAACCTCAGTAGCAGTCAAGAAATTTATTGAGACCAATATTCTGCACAGGTTTGGGGTGCCCGAAACTATAGTCGCGGATCGTGGGCCATCTTTTATTTCAAAAGAGGTTGAAGAATTTGCAAACAAATACAGAATAAAGATGATCCAGTCCAGTCCTTACTACCCTCAGTCAAATGGCCAGGCAGAGGCCAACAACAAGATTTTGATAAACATTATCAAAAGAATGGTGACAGATAGTCCGGAAAAGTGGCATGAAAAGCTAGGGAATACTTTGTGGGCATACCGAACCTCTAAGAGGACAGGAACGGGGACAACTCCTTATGCTTTGACTTTCAGGCAAGATGCAGTGCTTCCCATGGAAATCAATGTAAGTTCTGTTAGAATTCAAAATCAATTCGGGTTACACAGTGAAGAGTACATCGAAGCCATGTGTCAAGGGATTGAAAACTTAGACGTAGCCCGAATTGAGGCCTTGAACCAGATTCAGCAAGGGAAAAGAGTTGTTGCCCGATCTTATAACAAGAAGGTAAAGGTGAAGTCTTTCAAGGAATAAGATTTAGAATGGAAGGCAGTCTTCCCCCCAGGAGCTCAGTTTAGGGGCTTTAGGAAATGGAGCCCAACACGGGAAGGTCCCTTCATTATTAGTCAAATATTAGACAAGGGAGGATACTACTTGGCGGATATCGAAAGAAATTGGCAGAAACATCCCATCAATGTCAAATTCTTAAAAAAGTATTGTCCTACATTATGGGATGTTAAGGATTGTTATATTGAAGAAGATGTAAGATAAAGAAGGCTTCGGGGTGCCAGAGTGCAATGTTTATTCATCAACCATTCAAGAAGACAGAAAGATAAAAGTTGTTAAAATGATGTTTTATTCATTTCGACAGATTGGTGAAATTTACATCAAATTCAGCTTCGAGGTGCTATGTGCGATTCCTTCTAGTTGCAGTGGTGTCTCGACCAGTTTTCCGGTGTCTTCATGGATAAAAACCCGATTAGGTGATTGGGTTGTGCGGCCAAGATAAGCTTAGTAGAGGAACCTCCATGCAAGCCTTCACCAGGTATGATGGTGAAGTTCGACTTATCAGGGTAACTCAGCATGGCGATCCCTCGACCGAACTTGTAAAGTTTAAACAAGCTCAGAACGAGGAAACCGCCTGACCAAATGCGTTGGGGATAGCGGGGTGTTTGACCAAAGGTGTTGGAGATGGTAGTAATTTGATGAAAATCATTTTTCTCACGAAAAAAGAGTTTTAGGAAACTCCATGTGGATCCTGAAGAGCCCATTTCGCTAGTTTTAGAAGAAAACTTAGAAAGCAGAAACGCCTGAGGGTGATAAAAGGGAAGGTTGATGATGATCTGCTGGCTGGACATGAGAAGTTTTTGGTTTAAAGTTGTTTGTTCAAAAATGAAGATTCGAGCCAGAATTTGTAGGAACATCAGAGGGTAGCTCAATAGTCGTAGGAAGAGCAAGAGATGAAATGTCGCATTAATCCCATCCAGAAGACATAAGTTCTGAGAGCAGGCATACATGCGCATATAGGTATTCAACTAATATTGGTGCCTGGAATTCCAGCTTGAATATTAATTGAAGGGGGCACTATTTGGGATAAAACTTGAACTTTGGGCTCAAAAGGAGGTTAGCCCAACAGAAGGTCAAAAAAGAAAGAAGCCCAAGGCTCAGCCAAAGCTCAGAAGGCGGAAGGTGCCATTTTCCGACTAAGTGTAGAGCACTTGAACCACTTGCTTACCTACCTAGAGATCAAGTAGTGTAGACTAGCCAGCTAATCAGCCCAAAAGTATTTTACAATGGCAGTACAAGTAAATAGCTGATGAGTCACTACCCTTCAGCTACATTCGGGCAAGATTAATGCTACAGGAAACCAAGCCAAATCGTCTATAAAAGAGGAAAGAGAAATCAGAGATAAGGGCACTCAATCAAACAAACAAATACACAAACTCTGCTCAAGTCAGATTTGCATACGAAGCTGTAGTCAGCACCAAGCCTTCATCATTTTCAGGATCAACATTCACCAAAAGCCTTTGTAAAAGCTCTGCTACCTTGTCTGAATCTTGCTGTAGTATCGATTCCCTCCTATAAACTCATCTCCTAATCTCCCTTTCTAGCTTTCAAACCCTTTGTAAATCACAAAGAGAGGAAGTTGTAAGACGATCAGCCTTGCCCGACAAGGTGAAACCTTGCCCGACCCTCTTTGTTTTGTCTTTTCATTCATAAATCTAGTAATATGATGTATATTTCCATCTGCATCCAAGTTATTTCTAGTAACTTTATGATTAAAAGACTTCTGGGTTCTTAAATCTGGTCGGTTTAATGGTACCCAACCATGCAAACATAAGTTGGAATTCACACTCATAACTTGACGAGGTTTAAGTTCTAACCTCTCGGGCATATAAGATTGATCAATCCAAAAGTCCTTGGTCTCAAGGCATAAAAAAGAACTTTATGTAAACTTAACCCATCCACGACAATCCTTGATAACAAGAAGTCCGAAGTCACGTGAGGCGCAAGTAATCAACCTATTTCTTAGTTTTACTTCTGTATTATGATTGCCATAGAACGCTTGAGTATATAATTAATTCTGATGGAAAGCCTCAAGGCCTATACCTCAGGCTCTACAAATGCACCTATCTGGGTTCATTCTGCTCTTCGGGCTCAGGTGATTGAAGTATAATAGTTATAATACTTCTGCAACAATGAAACAACCACTATATGTTCTAGTACTTGGTTAGTTCTTGATTGCGAGCCTCAAGGCTTACACCTAAGGCCCTACAAAGGCATCTTTCATAGCTAACTCGGTCTCTCGGGCATATACAATTAAACTCAACATCTGTTTTACATCTGCCATGCTAAAGATGGCAGTGGCACGCCTGAACACCTAAAGTTAATTTTGATTGTGAGCCTCAATGCCTACACCTAAGGCCCCACAAAGGCACATTTCAGAATTAACTCTGTCATTCTCTTACAGCCTGCCAATAAGCAGAAGCCCGACAGACAATATCAACCGGCGCCAACCTCTCGGGGAGCTGTGTGCTCGTCGGCCAGGAAACTTCCCCATCGGAAATTCTAGTGACGAACATGTGTCTATTTATAGAATTAATATGGTTTACGATTCAGAAAAGTATGAAGCAGAAATTTTAAGCATCATTGTAAGTAGAGGTCAACATAATCAAGAAATGACTTTACAAGGACCCTCGTTCCATTCAAGATCAACCCAACATTCTTTGAGCCTCACCCAAACCTCTGCATCATTAAAATGAAATCTCAAAATTCTCTTCGGTTGGCTTTCAATGCCATTTCCATGTTCATCATCTTCTTCCCCTGCTTTTTTACTATGGTGCATGTTGAGGCCTCAAGACCTCTTATAAGGTGCACAAGATAAACGTACTTCTTAAGTCCATAAAATGAACAATCACAAATTACTCAAATATTGAAACCCTAATTCTGCAATTCCTCAATAAATCACAGATTACAAAACGAAATTACATCAAATTTCAAATGAACAATCACAAATAGAAGACCAAATCCTAATTTTGCAATTCCACCAAACTTTGAAACCCTAAAATACACAATTTTATACCTACCAAACCCTAAACTAGAAGGTTTCGACAAAAAAAAAAAACCCTAAAATAGAATACCAAATCCTAATTCCTAAATTCCATAAAACAGTAAAACCCTATCTTACACATGCTTATACTTCTTCTATCACATTCCGTCCGCCATCTCGATGATGAACTTGGTGGAGAAGATGTTCATAAGCTTGGTGCCATAGCCTTTGCGTCCACCGACGGTCTTCTTCACTGTATTATCATAGTTGCTACTCATTAGGACGGTGTTCGAAGATCAACTACGGGACATAGACCTCCATTCCTGGTGAATCTCGACGGGGAACTCCAGCGTCGTTGTTGTAGATGCTGATGCATACGTTAATGGAATGAGACAATGAGGAGATGAGTGAAAGTAGTACCTGATGATATTGAGATGGTTGAGATGATGAAGGCGGTCACTGTTGGGGCGACGGAGCAACTATAGAGGAGACAGAGAGAGGAGACATAACATAGCCTACAGATCAGGGATATTGGACGGACAAAAGACTTACCGTTAGGGGTAAAATTGGAAACTCACTGTTTAGAACATTTTAATTGGATTGGTTTAATGTTGGACTTTGTTTTAACTATTAAATAAAGTTATTATATGGTTTGTGGTGAAAATTCAAAGTATTGAAGCCATTTTCATTAGTTTTCTTTTAATTTTTTTGCAGTAAAGCGGTGAGCGACGGAAAAAGGTAGAGGAAGTTGGGAGTCCCACGTGTCACCATCTCCAATTAACAGCAAGATAAATGGGTAAAGTTGGAATAACAGCAAAATAATCGGGGGTAAAACCGGAAATCAACTGTAGCTAACCTATAGTGATTTCTCCACCGGTTTTAGTATATACTGGTAATTGTGCCCACGCGTTGCTGCGGATTTTAAAATAAATAAAAAATTCACAATAATTAACCCATTTCAACCAAGAAGAAAAAATTTAGTTTGATAATTTTAAACTACTAGAAAACTTTAATACTATAGCCATAGTATTTAATCTCACTTATGTGAGATTAAAAAATCCCAAAGCACATAAAAAATACCAAAGAACATAAAAAATTTCATAATAATTAATTTACACGTGTGAAAAATATGCAAACGCTCATGATTGTAGTGACACACCCCGACCCGGAATATCCACTAGGATTTCGAATCGAGCTGTGCTGGTCGACACCTGGAAGGTGATGAAGCCATAAAGTATGGTGATGTGGAAAATGTGATTAAATTTAAACCTAAAAGTGCCTAAAGACAAGAGTGTGCTATAAGCGGGAATGAACCTATTTCACACGCGACGACAGAGCATAAGTAAAGTACAGTAGTGTGGGTAAGGATCTTCAGAGGTAGCCACCTATACTGAGATTTGCCAAGAATCCTTGTCGATATGAACTTTCAGCAGCTAAAACCTGGAGGGGCGAAAAATGAGGATGAGTGGGTCTGAAAATAAAATTTTAATAAAAACCTTTTGAAAACGTCATAACCCCTCACCATAAAACCTGTATAGTTTTCAAAAAATAATACTACGTATATGCATACGAAAACCAATGCACAAGGCCAGTAAAAACTAAAGTATGCCATGTTGTAACGTTTATGCACTAAAAGATGTAAGCCAGGTGAAATCAATATAAAATAGTGTCAATCGAAGTCACCTAATGTGACTTGTACGACTGAACTCATAGCTCATCAGTAAGATGAAATCGATATAAAATAATATGTTAGTCGGAGTCACCTATTGTGACCTGTATGACTGAACCAATAGCTCATCAGTATATGTTAGCACACGAGTCAGAACCATCTATTGTGGTATGTACGGCAGAGCTGGGTGTAATTATGTACGCTCAAGTGCTACAATCAAGGTTCTAAAAAATGCTAGGTGCTAGTTGGGCAACGGACTAGCGCCTAGCGCCTAGGCGGATTTGGGTAAATTTCTTATATATTTTATGAATGAATTAAATTTACTGTATCAAATGTAAATAATTATTGACTAATATGCTATTTCTTATAGCAGAACATACATATGTGAATGTTTTATGTACTGTAAACACGGAAATTCCTGCGATGAACGAGACAAGAACACGTGTATAAAATAATATTTGTATTAATGATTTAGGGGTTACAATATCTTCTAACTTGATCATCTGATTTGGTCTTCGTAAAGTGTAAATTTATGGATTGTGTTGTTGATCCAATGGTCGTTGGGGCTTGATCCTGGATGAACAGTTGTGCGGATTTGTTGATGTCGTTGATCTAAAGGGCCGTTGGGGCTTGATCTTGGGATGAACGGATGATGAACACTTTCTTCAAGGGCCGTCGGGGCTTGATCTTGAATTGGTGGAAGTTCTTCAAGGGCCATCGGGGCTTAATCTTGAAGAAGGATTTGACGAAGAACGAAGAGAGCTTTCTTGATCCTTCAGGATTTGCTTGAAAGCTTTAGAGTTTCAAAGCTTCAAGGTTTTGGTGTAATGTCAATTGGTCCCTCAAAATGAATGCATTGGCTTCCTATTTATAGAATTTTCCAAGGCCTAATTTTGAATATAATATGCAGATGAAATAAATCGTTTCTGCCAGGTGTTGACACGTGTCCTATTTGATTACTTTTCCGATTTATTTTGATTTTTCGTTTAGTCACACGCTATGTGTAAAATTTATGCGACACGTGAACGTTGAAATTATAACTATTGGTCAACATTTATTTCAACTAAATTTCGATGTCTACAAATGCCCCCACTTCAAGGCGCGTCGTATACATATGTTTGTCCCATGTAGGAGATGCGTTTTGAAGTCCCTTAATGTAGATGTCGATCCAAGGGGCATCGAGGCTTGATCTTGAATTGGGCTGGAAGTTTCTTCAATGGCCGTTGAGGCTTGATCTTGAACTTCGTTTGAAATTTCTTCAAGGGCCGTTAAGGCTTGATCTTGAATTGGGCTGGAGATTTCTTCAAGGGCCGTTGAGGCTTGATCTTGAATTGGGTTGGAAGTTTCTTCAAAGGCCATTGAGGCTTGATCTTGAATTGGGCTGGAAATTTCTTCAAGGGCCGTTGAGGCTTGATCTTGAACTTCGTTTGAAATTTCTTCAAGGGCCGTTGAGGCATGGGCCGTTGAGGCTTGATCTTGAATTGGGCTGGAGATTTCTTCAAGGGCCGTTGAGGCTTGATCTTGAATTGGGCTGGAAGTTCTGAGCAAGGAATAGGAGAGTTCCTTGGTGGTGGTGATTTGGTGCATTGTACGACGAGGCTTTGCTTTTTGATCTCGAGTTCTTCAACTTAGACTCCTTCTGCTAGGTTAATTGATAGCGCATGCTGCATTCTTCTCTGCTTGTTTCTTCTACACGGTAGGCAGGCACGAGGTAGAGGTGATGGTCTGTTTCTTTGTTCAATCTTTCCAAGTGCCGACCGATTGCTTTCTTTCTACTTGTCCCGCAGGAAAAAACAAGGGTAAAGGAAAAGCATGCCATAAGATATCTTTGCCTTTGACTCTGATGATATGAGGTACTTTTGCTTTTGAAGAAGTTGCGAATGAATCGACACGTGCTTTGTTGTGCTTGTCTCCACATGCTTCAATGTATCATTTTCACTTCCCTTATCTGTTCTTCAGACAGATGTGGTATCTTATCTGGAAGCACAAGATGTTGAAACAATGGGTACTTCGAGAGCAGTGCTAGGTAAGCAATCAGGGAAGGGTTCTAGGCAATCAGCTCCAGATCGGAAGTTTGAGTGAAGGTTCCGACATATTGCTTTCTTTATCCTTGTCTTTGCAGGTAAAAACAAGGACAAAGGAAAGGACAAGGAGATTGCATAATAATAGATACTCTTGCTTTTTATGCTGATAATATGAGATACTTTTGCTTTTGAAGACTTGTTGGCAGAGGTATCCCAAGGGATGAGGAATACTGAGTGACTCGAAAGGCTTCGTTGGGAATGCATTCTCGGAGATGAAGAAATGTTGAGTATATTTGCCTTGCTCTAGAGGGTGAAGGTTGACATTTATAGGATTTTCTTCATAGCCGGTAGAGGTACTATTCTTTCAATCGTGTCGGCAACCGTTGGGTGATTTGAACAGTATGGCTCACGCGCTTTCTACTTCATCGGAAATCTTCAACAGATTGCTCGTGATTTCCGCAAAGCCGAGTGTGCATGTGACACGTGCTGACGAGGCTGAAAAAGCTGGGGCTTCTTTGATATTTGAGATCGACGCTTCGACAAATTGCCTGTGATTTCTGCAAAGCTTAGTTTGCGTGTGACAGGTGCTGACGAGGCTGAAAAAGCTGGCGCCTCTTCGATATCTGAGATCAGCGCTTCGACAAATTGCCTGTGATTTCCGTAAAGTTGAGTTTGGGTGTGATAGGTGCTGACGAGGCTGAAAAAGCTGACGCCTCTTCGATATCTGACATCGGTGCTTCGACAAATTACCCGTGATTTCCACAAAGCTGAGTTTGCGTGTGACAGGTGCTGACACTTTTGGAAAAGCAAGCGCCTCTTTGATTTCTGAGATCGGCCCGTGGTTTCTGAGCAGGCCTAGCTTTTGAGAAAATAGACGCCTCTTCGATTTCTAAGCCGGTTCCTCTTCGATTTCTGAGTTTTTATAGAGGCACGCATTACGTTCCAAAGCACACTTGAATTGCCACCTGTGGAAGCTCCATTCTTGCATATCTGAGATCTTGATCTGTCCGACCTCTTCTTTTTCTTCAACACCTTAGGAAATGTCTTGCCCATCTGACCGTCGTCTTGACTTGAATGTCGGGGAATATATTGACATGTCTTCTCCACACAACATTTGATATCTGTCCTTCTTATCCTCTAATGGTCCTCTTACAGTTGGGGACTCTGTGATGAAGAACGATACAACGGCTATGTGGTTGCTAGAAATATTCTCACTCTAAGAGACAGTAAGATGCTTTCCAAGCGGTCCGACAAGATGGTTGTTCAAGATTCTTTGGCCTTCAGCGTCCAATGTGCAGGCTCAGTATCAAACATGGGCCAACGCCTTCTTGCTCGATCTTGTTAGGTTGAGTCTTTGATGGCCGAGGTGGCTAGTCTTCGGCAAGAGATCAGAGGGCTCAGGCACGAGAATAAATAGTTGTACATGCTCACAACTAGTTACTCAACTAGTATGAGAATGAAGCTTGACCAACTGGCGGAGTCCGAAGTTCGGGTTCGGAATGATCATCAAAGGTTTGTAGCGTTACTCTCAAGGCAACTTTTGCCTTCGTCATCTGGCGTTTCACCAAGTGTTGAGGTTTCGAAAAATCAAACGCTGGCGCTTCGTCTTTCTGGAGCTCCGTCGAGTGCTGAGGCACCTCCTGATCAACCTTTGTAAAGGCTCCCTATTGTTTTTTTTTTTTTTTAAAAACTCATGTAAAATGTACATTTCTGTAAATCAAATAAATGAGTTTTGCTTCATTCAGATGGTTTTTATCTTTTGGCACAACTATGCTAAATGGGTATGAAATTTGTTAGTGAGTATTTATTTATTTATTTATTTTTAACAAAATAATATTACTATACAATAATTGCTCCAGTTTGCAGAAGCCAACTTAATAAAATATTCATCAATGACAATGGGTATGGGTGTGCCATGCTTTCCACTTCCTCGGTTGTTCTCCATCTCCAGACAACATTTCCTTTTCTTTTTTTCATTATTTTCCTCCCTTTATTCCTTGCTTTTGCTTTCTACTTTTACTTTTGTTTCCCACTCCCTTTCCTGCAACTTTCAAAACGTCAGGGGATTTTTGGTTGAACACTGCAACTTTCAAAACGTCATGGTTGGCAGAGCCCATATGCACAAAGGGAATTTGAGTTTTTGCTATTGCTTTTACTTTCTCTTTTCTTTCTTTTCCATTGTGCCTTCCTCTCTATCTCTGTCTCTGCACTGCTGTCCATTTGTAAAAAAAAACATCTTTGGAGGTCATCACTCATGAGCTCCGCGACCACTTTCTTTGGAGGTCATCAAACTGCATGTGCTTGCATGCATCTTGATCCATTTAATCACATAGAATTAATGGAAAGCATCGCCAGGCAAAAGCAAAAGCATACCAAATATCAGTCTCATTTTTTTCTTTTTCTTTTTCTATTCTTTTCCCACATGTGCTCCCCCGTGATTCTTCTTCCCGTTCAAATGATTCTCTTCGTTGGATACTGGAGTGCCTTGTTCTTGGGATTTTTTGTCGAAGTTGTATGATTCTCCTCGCTGTGCACGGCCCTCTATTCATGTGCCTCTTTGGAGACCATTATATATATATATATATATATATATATATATATATATATATATATATATATATATATTGGATAACAGCAACTGCACCATTGCTCAACCATTTCAAAGCTATTGGGCAGCCACTGCATTCTTGTTGCTTTGCACTGCCATTGCACAACTATCTGCACTGCATGCCGTCTTTGTTGCCCTGCCTTGTCATTCTTGCTGCACTGCCTTACGTCCTTGTTGCACTGTGTTCTTCGTGCTGTTTGTGGGAGTTTGGTTGCAGTGTAGACGAGGCACAAATCATCACGAGTGAGCTGCTTGTGGCGGAAGGAGAGTTACTGCCGTGGTCAGGAAGAAGAGAAGGCAGTCACTTGGTAAGTTCCTTCGCGCGACCTTCACTCTGAGGCTCTGTCGTTTTACGTTAAAGGTGAATCTTACATGCACATATATATATATGTGTGTGTGTGTGTGTAAGGAATCAATTGAATGTTCTGACATGTACATATATATATATATATATATATATATATATATATATATATATATGTAAGGACATTGATTGAACCATCCCAATACCGTGTGCATATTATATATATATATATATATGAAAGTTGGTTGTGATTGATACCGTGCACACATGTGTATATATAGATGGAAACTGATTTGTCCCATCACCAAACTGTGCGCTTGTCTATATATATATATATAACATAATATAATGTGTCCTTCCTTTTTTTTTTAATGCACAATGTGTATGTCCACTGATGGATTTCTTTGTTCGTAATGTCAGGAATCTTTAATCTTGAGAAGGCAGAGCTTGACGCCAAGATCTTCACGAAGCTTTTAGAGTCGTGGTAGCAAGCCGTGGGTGTGCCAGGGATTGCAAGGTAGGCTTCGCTGTGAAGTGCCTTTGGATCATAGTTTTCCCTCGATGGTACGCTGCCGTGTGGTGCTGTGCCAGAGACTACAGTAGGGTTGCGTAGTACGATTTGCGTAGCATTTTGGTTTTCTTCGCCAGTGTAGCGTGCTTTGAAGGACCGTTCTATAGATGCCCTATTTGCCGTGCTGCTCAAGTTTTGTGGCTGAAATTTTTTCTTGCAGTCATGGTATTTTTCAAGTGTTTTGAGAGCAACACTATCACCATTCTTACGAAGGACGGCGATTCGCAAGATAAGGGAACAACGTTGAAGCTTTACGCGCCACTGACTGGTTCTAAGGCGCTTACTCGTCTTGCAAAAGATAACTCCATGCATATTAAGTCGTGGTCTTCTGAAGTATCTTGGGAGGTGGTAGACTCTGTTCGACCAAATACGAAGAAGACGTGCTTATCGAGGGTTCTTATCTTGAATCCTTCGCACCATGCTCGTGACAATCATCCGGCTTCGTTTAAGCTTCTTAGTGATCACATCTGCAGCGGAGCTATGGCTTGGAATGGTACCCTGTCGACTACTGGAGAGGCCGCTCTTCTGATGAGTTGAGAGCATTTGAAGATCTTGGCATAGCATCAAAGCATGTGGATGAGTCTTACCTAGCTACTTTCTTAGCTTGTTGGCTTTGTAAGTTTGTTTTCCCAACAGGCGACGTCAACTTAGTTCGTCCTGGAGTTTTCAAAGTTGCTAGCAAGATGGCTGCATGCGAGTCTTTTAGCCTTGCTATTCCGGCCTTAGCCAACATTTATAATGGCTTGAGCATTGTTTCGAACTCGGGAAGCACTGAAGATCGTGCTGCGGTGCTTCCTTACCACTACGTGCATGGTTGGTTGGGTGAATATTTTGGCACTCATTTTTCTTTGTCGACTCTAGACAAGTCAAGACCTTATTCATCGACTGCAGCCAAGTTAGGGCCTTTGATGACGAAGTATTCTAGCATGCTTTCCGTGAAGAGCCTTAATAATTTGCAGGCACGAGCGCTGTTTAAAAGTTGTGAAGATTTAAGGATGGACTCCTTAGCAAGAGTTGGCTCGGTGCGGTGAGGCATCGTAGACAATTTGCATCTCCTCTTTTCAGACTTATCTTATCTTATAAGTCTTCGCTCGGGGTTTGTTTCTTTGTGGCAAGAAGACCAATGCATTGTTCCCCCACCGTTTCAACAGGCAATTTGGTTTTGTCCAAAACGTGCCAGACAAGCTGAAGGAAAAGAACCAATCGGCATCCTTGCAAGCCGTGTATATGCATTGGGAGTCTTGTACCCGTGCATGTACAAATGCTATTATCACGATGCCAGCCAAGGACGAGTTCAAGAGTAATCCAATGACCCGTGCTTACGTACGTTGGTGGTCTAAGGTACATTATAAGAACTTGGGGATGGCAAGTGGTATTAATTCTTCTTACTCAGGCAATGATATGTCGAGAGAGGGCCATAATGTGGTTCCTATGCAACTGGTACCTCTTGATTGCGTGAGTGTGGCTCCCTTGCAAGATAGACCTGTAGTTGTAGCCCATCAATGACCATACTTGTCTCATCGACATCAGGATGCTTCTGAAGAGGCTGGAGATGAAGTTGATTCGCACGAAGATGGATTTATTTTGCAGCAGCGTCAACAAGTTTCAAACAAGCGATCACTTGAGGGTGCTCAGGTTGACAGCAATGTCAATTTTCGTCATAAGAAGAAAGAAGTGTTTAGGTATTCTCAATTCCAGGACCGTGTGCCATTAGAGAGAGATGTATGTATTTCCTTTTTCTCTCGTGATTTCTTCTGCTTTCACCATTTTGGCTTTCGTTTCTAACATCTTTCTTTTTCTTCTTTAGGTTGGGCCTTCTTGTTCTTTTGGTTTGGCAACTACAGAGGTTTGTTCCTATACGGAGATGCTATTTGGAGGCAACCTACCTACAGACAGGGAGATCGGGGATCTACTTGGTGCAGAGCTTGTTCGAAATCCGCCGAACTTCCCAAGTTTGCCTAGTGTACTGAGCAAGTCATCCATCGCATTCGTCTTGGTGCGGCAATGGATATCAAGATCCATATAGAGAAGAGGATTTCTAAGTGCCACTTGGAAGACCTTACGTTGCTCAAGGAGGATTTGTCGAAGCTTGTTTTGTGATTAACAACCTTAACGTTGATTCTTCATCGTTGAAGATCAAGATTGCCGAACTTATGGCCGCATCGACTGAGTATTCTTCCTTGCGTGCTATTTCTTTGGAAAAGTTGAGTCCAAATACTAAAGCTTATCAGCTAGCAACAATAAACTTGTCACTGCCTCAAGTCCGGTCTTCTTAGCAAGCTGCTTCAGGAGATTATCAAGTCACAGAGACTTCAACTTCTGTCCAGGTGCGTCTAGATGCGTTAGTGCGAGAGCGAGAGCAGTTGGTAATCGAAGCATCGTAACTTGAACGTGTTCTCGCATAGCAGGGAACTACACTTTCTCAGTACCAAGAGGAGATTTCACGCCTAGAACGAGAGAAATGCATGACTATGGAGTTGCCCATCTTGTCTCCTACCGAGGTAGAGACTTTGAAGACTTTGGAAGACTTGCTTGAAGATCGCCTTCATAGTTTTAGGGACATAGTTTTCAAGTAGTATCTTCTGTTTTTCTTGTAATAAGGCTTTGGAGCCGACTCCTTCTTTTAAAGAAATAAAGTATTTAAATTCTTGAATTTTTCTCTTCATTCTTCGAAGTGTGTCTTTTTTTTTCTTGGTGTGGCTGTACTTGAAGTTTTGACGTTTCAAGTTACCTACGTACCCTCGGTTGAGGAGGGATCAAGTCATAACGTAGTTCAAATGCATTATATATATATATATATATTCGTGTGTGTCGTACGCAGTTTATGCTCTTGCGGGCCAGGAGTGCTTGTTGTCGCCTTTTTAGGAGTAATAACGCTTGAAGAATCTTCCATTGATAGGGCCGATCTTCAAGCCGTCTTCTGCCATGATTAAGTAGGCGCCGTTGGTGTAGACCTCTTGTATTACGTATGGTCCATCCCACTTTAATGTGAACTTGCTTTTTGTCTTGTGAGTTGTGATGATAGGCCTACGCAATGCGAGGACGAGATCTCCAGTTGGAAAGACCTTGGGATGACCTTCTTGTTGAATGCCTTGGATAGCCGTGCTTGGTAGCATTCCAAGTGTTGTTGAGCTTCGAGCTTTTTTTCGTCGAGTGCTTCCAACTCTTGAAGGCGTAACTTTGCATTCTCTTCATCGGTCAAGCATTCTTGTATAGACATTCTTAGTGAGAGGATTTGACTTTCGAATGGTAAAACAACTTCCACGCCATACACAAGAGAATAAGGCGTAGCTTGGGTAGGATTCCTATGTGTCATACTATATGCCCAAAGTGATTCGTTTATCCTTTCGTGCCAGTCTCTCTTTGTTCGGCCAATCACCTTCTTTAGGATATTACACAATGTTTTGTTGAATGCTTTTGCAAGACCGTTGGCCGGAGCATGATACATGGAAGACTTGTGCTGCTTGAACTTGTATTTCTCGCAGAGCTCATCCACGAGTCGGTTGGAGGATTGTTTTCCGCTGTCAATGATGATGTAGCGAGGCACACCATATCTATGAATGATATGCTCCTTGATGAAACGGACGACAGTTTCCTTCTTTACTTGCCTTAGGGGTATGGCTTCAGCCCACTTAGAGAAGTAATCTGTTGCAGCTAGGATGTAACCTTCTCCTGCATATGACTTTGGAGCAACTGGTCCTACGAAGTCCAATCCCCATGCATCGAATGGCCATGAAGCAGCTGTAGGGTGTAATGGCTCAGATGGTTAATGTATGAAGTTGGCATGGAATTGGCAAGCTTGGCACCTTTTGGCATGTTCCAGGCAGTCCTTCACCACGCTTGGCCAGTAGTAACCCATTCTTTTGAGCTGGAAATGTAGCTTTGGTCCATATTGATGCGCCCTGCATACGCTTGAGTGTGCTTCTTCCATGGCTTGATTGGTTTCTTCCTCACCTAGGCATCTCAGAAGTACGACTTCAAAAGAGCGCCGGTAGAGTGTTTCTTTGTAGTAGAGGAAGTGAGGTGCTCATCGACGTATTTCAGAACGGTGTCTATGATCATCTGGAAGTTTTCCATGCTCTAAGTAGTCGATCAACGGTTGTCTCCACTCTTCAACATCGACTGAAAGTACTGAGATGACATTTATGTCATCCAGTAGCATTTCAGTGATAAGGGGGATCACCCATATTTGGCAGACTGGCACGTCTGCAGCTTCGTCTTCTCTTAATGTCGTGCTTGAGGCTAGGTTGGCAAGAGTGTCTGCCATTTGATTTTCTTTTCTTGGCACATGTTCTAGTGTTACAGCCTCAAACCTTTGTAGTAATTGAGTTGCCAGCCGGAAGTATGGGACAAAATCATCTTTCATCACCTCATATTTAGTCAAGAGTTGATTGATTATGAGCTTGGAGTCGCCATATACCTCGAAGGCTATGATTTCCATGTTAATCGCCATTTGGAGCCCGATGATCAGTGCTTGGTACTCAGCGACGTTGTTGGAGCATAATTCGCTTAGTTGGAAGGAATAAGGTAGTATTTGCCTTTGTGGGGACATGAATACTACTCCTGCCCCCGCTCCGTCCCCTCGTGCAGATCCGTCAAAGAACATCGTCCATTTAGGGAAGATGTTGATGTAGAACATGTCCTCGTCGGGCAAGTCGTCTGAGATTTTCCAATCAGCTAGGATTGGGTGATCGGCAAGAAAGTCTGCTAGCGCTTGCCCCTTGACGACTTTAGCTGAGATGTATATGATCTCATACTGATTAAGAAGCAATGCCCATTTAGCGAGTCGCCCTGTTAAGATTGATTTAGACATGACTTATTTGACCGGGTCAGCTTTAGCAACCAAGTGAATAGTGTAAGCATGCATGAGCTTCTGGATGGCGAACACCAAGGCAAGGCACATCTTTTC
This sequence comes from Malus sylvestris, assembly GCF_916048215.2. NCBI lineage: Eukaryota > Viridiplantae > Streptophyta > Magnoliopsida > Rosales > Rosaceae > Malus > Malus sylvestris. Next base: position 3,265,077 of record NC_062263.1, on the reverse strand, counting down.
TATTGGGGAGTAGTTCAACTCGGCGTCGGTGAGAGTTCGGCTGAGGTAGTAGAGCGCTTCTTCTTTCTGGGATTCATTCTCTTGCGCCAAGAGTGCTCAAATTGAACTTTCCTGAGAGGCGATGTACAATATGAGTGGTTTCCCGGGCACAGGCGCCCCCAAGACAGGTGGACTTAACAAATATTTTTTTATGCTTTCAAAAGCATTTTGGCATGCTTCGTCCCAAACAAACAGAACATCCTTCTTCATGAGTTGGCTGAACGATTGACAACACCCTGCAAGGTTAGAGATGAAGCGTCTGATGAAGGCTAGTCGTCCTTGTAGACTTTTCAGCTCGTGCAGGTTTCTTGGCTCAGGCATGCTTTGAATGGCCTTGATTTTTTATTGGTCTACTTCAATACCACGGTGCTTGACAATAAAGCCCAGGAACTTTCCGAATGTGACGCTAAACGCACATTTTAACGGGTTCATCTTGAGGTTGTATTTTCGCAACCTTTCGAACACTATTCGTAAGTCCTTTAAGTGATATGATCTTTTCTTTGTCTTGACCACCACATCGTTTACATAACATTCTACATTTTTGTGTAGCATGTCATTGAAGATTTTCTGCATTGCACGTTGATATGTAGCTCCAGCGTTCTTCAGACCAAAGGGCATCACCTTGTAGTAGTAGATACCTTTTGGAGTCTGAAATGATGTTAGTTCCTCATCTTCGAGAGCCATACGAATTTGATTGTATCCAGAAGAGACGTCCATGAATGACAGTGCCTTGTGGCAATGGTTGCGTCCACCATGATTTCGATGATTGGCAAGGGGAAGTCGTCCTTCGGGCAAGCATCATTGAGGTCCCGGAAGTCTACGCAAACACGTATTTGTCCAGATTTCTTAAGGACGATAATGATGTTGGAGATCCATTTGGGGTATTGCACCTCTCGAATGAAGCCCGCTTCGATTAGCTTGTCAATCGCTACCTCGATTTTTAGAATGAGCTTGGATCGATAGCGCATTTGAGTTTGCTTTATCGGTCGCGTTCCAGGCTTGACTGCAAGATGATGCATAGCGATGACAGGGTCAAGGTCGGGTATTTCCTTTTAGGTCCAAGCAAAGACGTCTTTGTATTCTAATAACAATTGGTAATACTCCTCTATCTCGTCTGCACTTAGCAGCGCACTTACGAAGATAGGTTTCTGCTCCTCTTTTGTGCCTAAGTTAAGCTCCTTGAGATCATCAACCGTGGCTTGCCCCCCATCCTCAAGTTGTGGTGGTGCAGCAGCGACATCTTCTTCGGGGATTTCGTCTTCTTTACCTTCTTGGATCGTGATGTGGAAGACGTCTTGAACCTCATCTTCAGTGCCGTCCTCTTAGGATTATTGGCATGAAGATTGTCCAGTGTGGATGATGGTACGCCTTCTTACTTTCAGTGGTCCATTTGTGTCAACCTCTAAGATTGCTTGGCACTTCATCCTTGAAGGAATTGAGCTTCGAATATCATTTTTTTCTGCGAGCCTGTCGAGCTTTTCTTTCTTTGACGTTGTCTCCCTATTTCTAGAAAACTTCTTGTTGTCTTCAAGTTTTTCCAAAGCTGACCAACGAGGAGGAGAGCTAGTCGTGTTGCTTTGCTTCTTAGGTTTTGACAACCTTTCAAAAACAGAGCTTTGGGATGTTGGCATGTTAAGCCTCTTGAAGATAGAGGTTCGGTTTTGACCACCAATGCGATTAAGTGCTGACGTTCTGGGTTTTGAACGATTCATCTTATCGAAGATTGACGTCCGAAGGGCAGATTTAGGCTCATCCTGATCTTGTTTAATGCTCACGTTGATGTGTTGAGTGCTAGCATTTTTCGCTTTGCTTGAAATCTTCACGGGTGAATTTGGTGTGAAGCTAAGTCCAACTTTGTTATTGTCAACTCTGTAACCATGCTCCTTCAACTTCTTTTAAGTTTCAGTGAGGTCACGTTCTTTGTCGTTGAGGGTGTTTGAAACCTTCTTTCCAAGATTCGAAGAATGAGCGAAGTCGTACCCAGCTTTCGACATGAGTTTGTAGGCGTTTAGATCAAAACCTTCTTCGGTCCTCTTGGATAGGAGAAAGCTTGGTTCCACCCCCTTTGGTAGAGCTTTTATGAAGCCTTGTGGTAGTCTTGCAGCCTTAGCGTTGCCTAGCTGTGTTAGAGGCAAAACTGCATTCGTCTTGAGCAACTTTACATTATCTTTATGCCGCTGTGTATCGGCTTTGCTTGCTCTAGTTTCGAACGGAGATTGACCATTCTTTCTTCTCGACATTGGGATGTATCGGAAGACGACTTTGTTTGGTCCATTTGAGGGTGTCCTACTCTCTTTGGTTGTTGCAGGTTTAGCAAGCTCATCATCGTTTTTGCTTGAAGATGGCATAGCTTCTCCTTCTTGCTTCTTGGGCATAGCTTGCCACTCATACTTTTTAGGTGTTGCTTTACCCATGGATTTAATCTCTTTTGGAAGAGCTTCAGGTACCATGTCTTCATCCATGTAGAACTTGGCATCTGCGAAATGTGATTCGACTTCGGTGAATGGTTTGGTGTCGCCATAGATCATCTTCACTCCTTCTCGGTAGAATTTTAAGCATTGGTGAAGGGTGGACGGCACTACTCCATTCGCATGGATCCAAGGCCTTCCTAAAAGCAAGCTGTAGGAAGTTCTTGCATCAATCACATGGAATATCGTGCTCGACTTGAGTTCACCAGTAGTCATCTCCACTCAGATCATGCCTATCGCTCTTTGTCTTCATTGATTAAAACATTGGATTAGTAGACGACTTAGGGACAGTTCATCCGCCTTGATGCCGATTGTAGTCATTGTTAACTTTGGCATGATGTTTATGGCTGATCCACCATCCACAAGCATGCGGTTGACTTTGTGCTCCCTTACGTACCCAGAGACGAAGAGAGGAAGGTTGTGAGGCTTGGATCCTAGCATCAAGTTTTCGTCGGTGAAGTGGATTATGTCCTCGGCGGCACAGCATGTGGCACATTCATGTGGCCGAAGCTTCAAGCCTTCGTTCTTGCTTTCTTGCACTTCGTGGTCGTCTGGACTTGCCAAAACCGCTGCTAGTGCTCTTCGTATCTTCTTTGGCAATTGTAGCGCTTCCTCGACTCTAAAGTGTGCTGGCAGACCTTTTCTGAACGTGAGAGTTTTTTCTCCCTCAGTGGCGATAGTTTTGCCTTTTGAGGGTTTTTCCATTTCTACTTCAACCATGTGACAGACGACGATAGTGCACTGTTGGAAGAAGTCATTCAGGAAGTACTCGTGCAAGGAGAAAGGAATGCGTAGATCTTGCTCCATAGGTTCCCCAGCGTACGTTGGCTTAGCGATTTTTACGTTTCTTTTAGGCTTCCTACTGTTGCGGCGATGATGCTTTCTCCCTTGTTCCACCTTCGGCCTTATGGCTTGTGGTTTTGGTTTCCTTGTCTTTTTGTAGGTCACCAATGTCCATATTTCTTCATCATTGGTATGTGCATCTTGGTCACTTGCCCCAGGCAATGGTTGCGCAGAAGGTATCGTGCAACTTGAGCATTAATAAGAATGGTCAGGTGTTGTTTGGAAAGGCATGGGATCGAATGATCCAAACACAATTGTGGTAGTATGTGTTGCGGCCGTGTCTTCGAGGTCGAGCTCGATTCGCCCTTGTTATGCTAGCTTCATGATGAGCTCTTTGAGGACAAAGCACTTACCAACAGGATGGCTCACGATTCGATGGTACTTGCAATATTTAGGATCGTTTATGCGATTCATCTCTTCAGGCCACTTGCATTCGAGTAGCTCGAATACCTTCTTTTTCAGCAAGTCGTCTAACATTGCATTCAGGTCTGAGTCAGGAAAAGGGTACACCTTCTGCTCGAATTCCCTCAATGTGCTTTTGTACCTGTCTTGGGTGCGAGAAGGCTCACCTCTCTTTATCTCATTTGCTTTGGTTTTGAATGAGATCTTGATAAGCGCAGAGGAGGTCTTGATGGGCGCAGTGTTAACGGTGAATGCTTCCTTGGCGGGCTTCTTCCCAGTTTTATCTATATTTGGGACAGACACCTTGTCCTTCTTGAAGTTGGTGATTGGCTCTTTTTTTCCATGGTGAGCAATGCTCAGTTCCATGTCGTGGGCACGGGTGGCTAACTCTTCAAATGTCCGTGGTTTGATGCCTTGAAGGATATAGTGCAACCCCCATTGCATGCCTTGGACGCACATCTCGATTGAAGAGATCTCCGAGAGCCTATCCTTGCAGTCGAGGCTTAGATTGCGCCATCGGTTGATATAGTCCATGACTGGCTCATCCCTTCATTGCTTCGTGATTGTCAACTCTAACATGCTCACAGTACGGCGAGTGTTGTAGAAGCGGTTGAGGAATTACCTTTCTAATTGCTCCCAGCTGTTGATAGACTCAAGCTCTAGGTCCGTGTACCACTCAAAGGCATTTCCTTTTAGCGAGCGCACAAACTGCTTGGCGAGGTAGTCTCCTTCTGTCCCCGCGTTGTTGCAAGTCTCAATGAAATCTTTGGGTTTCCTTTTCCATCGAACTGCATGAACTTTGGCGGTTGATAACCCCTCGGCATCTTCAAAGCGTCAATCTTCTTGGAGTAGGTTTTTGAGTATAGTACAGAGTCATGCGAGCTTCCTTCGTACTACGCCTTGATGGTGCTGGCGATCATCTCCTGCAGCTGCTGGATAGAGAGAGATCCCATGAATGTCATTGCCTAGTCTAGCTCTGGCTTCTATTTGACTTTCTCCGCCAGAGGCTCCTCTTCTTCGCCAGCTCATCCCTTCAGTGGATTACTCTTTAGGTCGGGTTTTTCGCCGTGCTGTGCCTCTAATTGGTTAACGAGTGCAGCGATTTGTGAGTCTTTTTCTTCCACAGTCCGTGTTAGCTTTGCGATCGCTTCATTCATTTGAGCTAGTTGTTCCTCAATTGAAGTTGCTCCGGTAACCATAACTTGCATGGCTGTGATGTCGCTCGAGTCAACATCAGAAAGCAAAGACTCAGAGTACTTCCTTGGGCTTTCCTCCCTTTGCGCCCTTAACGAGGCCAAGGTGATCACCGGTTCGTGCCTCGGGTGCTCTTGTTCCTTCGGCAGGGTTGATGTAGGGGTAGAAGAGGAGGCAAAAAGAGCTATTGCCTTGCTTCGAGTTATGATGCCCGAAATGACACCACCTGCGGTGAGGATGCTCTTGTTCTTCGCGTTGGTTGTGGGAAAAGCTTGAGCCTTCCTTGATGCCATGTGTGTTTCTTGTGGATTTAAAGATAGACATGAGAGGCAGAGAGATCCCACCGAGCGTGCCAAATTTGTAAACACGGAAATTTCTGCGATGAACGAGACAAGAACACGTGTACAAAATAATATTTGTATTAATGATTTAGGGGTTACAAAGGGTCGTCGGGGCTTGATCTTGAAGGATGATTTGACGAAGAACAAAAAGAGCTTTCTTGATCCTTAGAGATTTGCTTGGGAGCTTTAGAGTTTCAAAGCTTCAAGGTTTTGGTGTAATGTCAATTGGTCCCTCAAAATGAATGCATTGGCTTCCTATTTATAGAACTTTCCAATGCCTAATTTTGAATATAATATGCAGATGAAATAAATCATTTCTGCCAGGTGTTGACACGTGTCCTATTTGATGACTTTTTCGATTTATTTTGATTTTTCGTTTAGTCACACGCTATGTGTAAAATTTATGCGACACGTGAGCGTTGAAATTGTAACTATTGGTCAACATTTATTTCACTGAAATTTCGATGTCTACATGTACATATATGATACACTTGCCTAGAAAGAAAAAAAATATTATCTAAATAATTTATAATTTATATAAGATTTACACACACACACAATAAATATCCCAAACTTTTAAACCCACCCACTCAAACCGTCCACCTCACCTCTGCTCATTCACATCACCCATCCATTTAGGTGGTTTTCATAGTTAAAACCATTTATAATTTATATAAGATTTACATACACACACACACACTATAAATATCCCAAACTTTTAAACCCACCCACTCAAGCCGTCCACTTCACCACTGCTCTTTCACATCACCCGTCTACTTGGGTGGTTTTCATAGTTAAAACCATCACAGTCCATGGTTTTTATAATTAAAACCATCTGCCTTTCACCTTGGATTTGAGACCACACCTCACCTCTGCAGACGAGCTGCAGATGGTTTTTTAATTAAAACTATCTGAAATGTTTAAGTCTTTCTTTCTTTCTCTTTGCGCTCTTTCTTTTCTCATTTTCACAGACGAGCTGCAGTTCGCTGGCAGCACTTTTTCTTCCCTCATCTTCACAGAGACGAGCTGTAAAAATTCACCGGCAATCTCTCTCTCTCTCTCTTCCCTCATCTTCACAGAGACGAGCTACAAAAAAATTTCGAGGCTCTGTTGCTACGTACGAGATCGGATGTTGTAGATTCAAACCCGCCTAGACTGCCACCTAGCGCCACCTAGTGAGCGCCTAGGCGGCCACCGATGTACTCCCCACCTAACTGAACATTTTGGTCTAAATCAGGTCAGAGCTCCACCGCCCAGCGCCTAAGTAGCCGCCTAGGCCAATTTTTAGAACACTGGCTACGATCACGTGAAGGTTGTGCAAATAATCGCAGGTCACCTACGAGTCGGAACCACCTATTGTGGTCTGTACGACAAGGTTGTGCATCAAACTTGGATCCAAGGTGAGCGTACGGTGCGGAAGGTGAACATCATGTGAAGGATTGTGCCTTGGCCACGGGCGGGAACACTAACATCGAGGTGCAGCAATGATGAGCTCTAAATGCATCTATGCATACCAATGCAACTCAACCCATTCAATCATATAATACTCACCTGAAATTTACCTAAGTCTCCGCAACATCATTCCATATAATGCATAAAACACATCTCAAAATCCTTATCAATAGAACACGTAACTTACATAAAACACATCCCAAATGATGCTTCAGAATGATTTAAGATCCATTGACCAAAAGTCAACCGTCGGTCAAAGATCGACAGTAGGGTTCATAAATTAAAACCTAAATGTGACTAATTTAGAGTGCGCATGTGAGTGAGATTGAACTCATATCACACAAGTGATGTCAAAGCATAGATAAATTGTAGTAAAAGAAGAGTAAGTACATTTATACCGAAATGAGAAGTCTCCTACGTAACAACTTTTACCAACAATCCTCGTCGTCACGAAACCTCTCTCTTTCCACTCATTTCCCTCACACTTTTTCTCTCCCTCTCTCTCTCCACCCACTCAACACCATCATACACCACTTCTTTACATTTTTATTAAAATAGATTTTTACTCTCTCTATCTCTTTATTCTCTCTCTGCAGTCTCGAACTCACACTCTCTCTAGCACCGAGGGAGAGAACCCACACTATCACCCTAATCCCTTCACAAATCGAACTCCAAAACCATGAAACATTAAACTCTGGGACGAGAGGAAACTAGCCATACCATTGCATGTGCCATCGGAGCACTGAGTAGTGACTTGCCATAGAACCCATGAGCTTTGAGCTCTAACTCTCAATCTCAAGTCAGGTTTTCTCATTTTCCTCAATTTCTGGGCTTCTGCTTGTGATGGAAATGAATGTTAAGTTGAGTTTAAACTTGAACTCCGTGTGTTTTTAGCCCTGTTATCCTCTTCATATGCATGCACGTCTTCCTTGACGATGAACTCCGACGACCTCCGTGGCTTTCGAGCCATTTTTCGACCAAACCACAGCAAGTTAGCCGTCAAGAAAGGTACCATTACCTTCGTCTCATTAAGAAGTATGATTTTCGTGTTTGAATCACTCGATTTTGTTGAGTATGGAAGAAGTTATGAACGTCTAAATTTTACCTAGTTTCGAGGTGACCTCCGAGGCTTTCGAACCATTTTCCGAACAAATCACGATGAGTTAGCCATCAAGAAGGTACCATTCTCTTCGCCTCGTTGAAAAGTACAATTTTCATTTTTGAATCACTCAATTTCGTTGATTACTAACAAAGTTATGGACGTTTAAAGTTTGTCTAGTTTTCCAACGAGTTACCCAGTTTTTGACGGACCAGTCACCTTTCAGGACATTTTTCGGCCATCTCTAGCCACTTTTTGAACTCCAAATATGTACAATCTTGTTCTACACTTTTCTAGCTTCGTTTTGATATATTATGGGCAAAGTTTGGTTGAGAAATAACCCGTTATGACCATTTGAAGCCCCAACCATCACTTTCCAGATTCCAGTGGTTGTAACGGCAACCGACCGAAGAAGAAGGCAAAAAAAAAAAAAAAAACTTGATCCGCGACCTGGATCCAGATCTGAACCTGGGACCCAGCCCGACCCAATTCCAAAATAAATCTGGAATATTCTTTGGCGTATTCTCTAGAATATTCTTTGGAATATTTAAAAATTAATTAAATATGGGACAAACCCTACAAATCCATCCCCTCACCCTTCTTCCCCACCCGTCTCATCTACCACCGTTTCTTGGGCGAGCTTCCCAGGTGAGTTAACCACGAACTCCAGCAACAAGCATCGTCGCCACCACCGTCGTTCCACTGCTCTCGATGCCACGAATAGGACCCACCTATAGTTCACGCTGTTTGGCCGCCGTTCATGGCCGATCGAACCGGGAATTCTCGGGATTTTGACTCCAACAATCTTGTCTTTGGAGAGGACGGTGAGGGTGTAACGTTAGGGATTAGGGATAAATTGTTTTGGGTATTTTATTAGGTTTTTTTAGTGAGTCAGAGTGAGACTTGGGATTGAAAACAATTTTGCAATTTGTAAACGAATCCAAGTGGTGGAGGACATTGAAATGGGTGGTAAAGCTCTAAGCTTTTTGATGGCATAATAGAAAACCAAAAGCAATTTATCCTTATTTCCTACGGAATCCCAAGTGTCCCCAATCCCCAATAGAATGGTGGTAAGATTTGTAAAGCTTTAACGTCCTCATGCCTTCTATGCAGTATAAGCCGCCGACAAAAAAAGAAAAAACGAAGAGGAGGAGGAGAAAGAGGAAGAAGAAGAGAAGCAAGATATGGAGGAGGAACACCAATGAAGATGGGTGGGGAGAGATGGACAGGGAAGATGGATTGGACGGACTGGGAAGATTTAAGCAGCAACGAGTGAATCGACAGACCCGCGGTAGAGATGGTGGATGGGGGAAGAAGGGTGAAGGGATGGGTTTGTAAGGGGTGGGTCCCTCTTCTTTAATAAAATATTTAAATAATTTTAGTTTTAGTTTTTGAATATTTAATTAATTTTTAATCCAAATGGACTAGGAATTGGACCTACATCAAGGCATGCTCACATTTAACAAAGAAATTAACAGAAAAACTAACGGAGGTTTGACATTGCAACAAATTTGTAAGATGAGGCATGACATTGTAATTTTTAAAACATGAGGTATGAGATTGTGGTTTAACCAACAGTTGAGGTAGTTTTGTGTAATTTACCCTATTAGTTAACTTCTTCAACTACCAAAACCCCTTACACCCTCCATTGTTGAATAAAACCCTAACAAATGAAACTACTAATACGTTGATTGAGAAAAATTATTTTTGACGAATGGACATGAAATCGATGTTTCAGAAGCTTCACATAAGGTAAGACTTCATATTTTCCATTATTTTACTGATTTCGACGACATCAATAATTATTTAATCCTGGTTTTGCTGTGTTATTTAAGCTTCTATGTTCATATTCATCTTTTAGCGATCACATGGATGACATGAAGAATTAAACACCTAAAATTACCACCAAATATTAAAAACATACGACGTGAGTTTTAATGGTGGAATTGAAAACAAACCCACATATGCTTTAAATCCCAGGCAACATCTTTTGTCAAAATTTCAGTCGACATTTTTTGTCCAAATTAGAAGCTTTATTGATTTTTTGCATAAGACTACACCCCCTTACCGATTAAAGTATAAGGCTAATATTGATATTGAGTTGTATGATTGTTAGCAAATAATTGAGGTGTATGATTCTTAATAAATAAACGAGGATTTGATACGATTTTTTGGTGTATTTAAACAGGATAGCACACAAGGCAATACCTCTACAAAGGACACTGAGGTTGCAACAACGAGCGTCATCAATTACACAAATGCATTTAAAACTAACAAGGTAACTAATTTTAGTATATTATTAAACCCTTACAAATGGTCAGATTTGTTCCTTGTATTCTATACTTTTATTGGTTCTTCAATTATGGTGAGATTTCCAAAGTCTTTAATCCATGAAGGATTCTGTAACAAGATTCATTACTGAATATGCATCTGTGAATTTCATGGAAACTCTGGCATTCTTTTATGCAGCATAGTGCATTAGGTTTATAATAGGGAATAGCATAAGGGTTGGAATCTTAGCATGTCTAAAAACATTTTGTTAGTGGCAAATGGCAATGATCTTGTATGGACATGTGTTCAAAAGTAAAAATGATTTGCTTGATTGGACTCGCGCACAAGGAAAAAGAATAATATGGTTATTGTCATCAAGAGGTCTAGTGCATGAGGGATTGATCGAAGGAGGAAGAGAACTCAAATAACATTTGCTTGTGAGAGACGTGGCGAGTACCGATCCATATTGAAGAAGTCTGATATTAATGACCAAAATTCTGATGCAAATAATAAGAAGAAAGAACCCAGGAATACTGGTACTAAAAAATATGGATGTCCATTTATGTTGAAAGGAGTCAACATTGGAGAAGGAGATGACTGGATATTGGAGGTTGAGTATGGGGTGCATAACCATACTTATTCACAGTATCTTGAAGGGCATTCTTTTGTCGGACGATTAACTAAAGAGCAGAATAAACTTTTAGTTGACATGTCTACAAGTTTAGTGAAACCCAAAGTTATTTTGAACACCATAAAAAAAAAGATTTACTTAATGTACAACAAGGACATTATACAACGCAAGACACTATTAGTGGACAAAAGAAAGAACAGGAAGATCAGAAATGCAATAGTTGTTAGGTAAGTTGGCTAAGTACAACCATATTGAGCATCATCGAACTACTGGTGTTGATAATGTTGTTAGTGACTTGTTTTGGACTCACCCAATTAATGTTGATATCTTACAATGTTTCCCACATGTGCTTATCATGGATTGCACGTACAAGATTAATAGGTATCGTTTTCCACAACTGGAGATTGTAGGGGTAACTTCAACTAATATTACATTTTTTGTTGCATTTGCTTTCATTGACCATGAGAAGGAAGACAATTACACATTGGCGTTGACAAGATCATGTGGAACAATTTAAGCTATTACCAGGTCTAAATAATGTAGCCACCATCAAAACAATGTCTTAATTGTGACTGAGTTATGTTTTAGAAACTAAACTGAAATATATTGAGTGCCATGAGATAGTACATTTTTAAAAAGAAGGTTTTTTTCAGTGGTTATTTTCAACTAGGTAGTGGTTGCCGTGAATATAGCATGGTCATGTCCTTCTGGGAGATCATGAACTGATTGTAGAATTAATGAGGGCAAAAGCCATGGCCCCTGAAGTCCTTCTCAATCTCATAATTCAAGACTTAGCACTTATGACTCTCATGATTCAAAAGCCATGGCCCTCGAACTAATTACAAAGTAAGTCAATGGCATTCATAAGGTGCTTTCTTGCACTATTCTAAGATGCTTTCTTGCAGGTCGACTTGGTTCGACCAAAATATGCACAAGAAAATGGAAACAGCATGATAGCTTTGAAATCATTATTATTATTATTATTGAAAAACGTTCAAATTAACCTAAACATTTTTCAAATCATTCGGCAAACTAAACGTGCAGATGATTTGATATCACTCAGCAAATAAAACGTTCAAATGTTTAGATTTAGTCACTGAAAATTAAAAATGAGTGTTATAAGTTTTGATAAATGTGGAGTGTACATAAAATATGGGGTGTATATAGAAAATGTAAGGTGTATATTGAGAATGTGGGGTGTGAGGGTATTATGGGAAAGTACGTGTTAAGATAATTTTTAATTAAAAAAGCAAATATGAAATGTATTAAGTAGGTAGAGTTTATTCAATAATTTATGAAGTGTTAATATAATAAGCCAAAATATTTTGTTTACGCCGGATATAAGACTTTATTTTCCAACATATAAAATCTCGTCTCTACATTAAAGTGTTTGTGTGCATGCATGTATTAGTATACGCATACGTGTGTCATATCTATTTAATGCCACAAGCCTGAATATAATAGGAGTTAAGGGACAAGTGTTAAGCATCAAGGGAAAGCAAACAGGAGGTGGATTGTCTGCCCTTCCATTTCCATACTCTCCCCATGCCCTCCTGTTTGTGTGGTCACGGTTAAACCACGTCAACATTTTATATTCCTATTACTTTTTGTTTTATTATTTCTATAAAAAATTAATATAAAATATTGACATGGTTTAACCGTGACCACACATCACATGAGGGCATAGGAAGAGTATGGAAATAGGAGGGCAGACAATCCACCTCCAAGCAAACATGCAACCTCATCATCTCAGACTCTCTCAGCCTTCTCTTCTCTCTAAACACACAGAGAGTATAAGGTGGCACTTTTGCAAAGACAACTCAATCGCCACCAACGCTCAAAACACATAGAAGTAAGGGTGACTTTGGAAACGGTCATTAGCTATGAATTTTCTTTGATTGAAACCTTGTTGGTTTTTAATTTTTGATTGAGGTCCCTGAAATTAATATGATAATTTATTTCTATGTACGTTACTATATTTTTTTAATTAAAAATTAGAAATTTTAGTTGTTTATATAAATGAGATTTTAAATAAAAAACCATAATTTGTGGGATTAAAAATATTAAAATATAAATATACCATAGTGTGTGTGTGTGTGTGTGTAAATATAAATATACTATAGTGTGTGTGCGTGTGTGTGAATATAAATATACTATAGTGTGTGTGTGTGTGTGTATAAACATGGGTACATTCATCAAATTAACCAAAAAAATTATTGTATCAAAACATGGGTACATTCTTCAAAATCACAACAAAAAAAAATATTAGGCTTAATAGCATTAGTAAATTTCTTAGATTAAACTTGACATGGATACATTTTAAAATCAAAGAAAAAAATTGTACCCATATAAGTTTAAAAATGGATTAGAAAAAAATTGAATAGATTTTATATAAAAAAAATTGTACATTTTACATATAACAAATTGGTATATTTAAGAATGAGTACATTTTAAGATTAAAAAGTTTTACATGAATGGGTACATATAATTAGCATGGGTACATTTAGCAAAATAAAAAGTACAAATAAAAAAACATATATGGGTACAAATACAAACAAACTTTAAAAAATATGGACACAAAAATAAATTAATATATGGGTACAAATTAAAACTGAAAAGAAAATTGGTACACATTAAAAAAGAATTACATTTAAAAACTAAAACTAAAAATATATGATAAAAAAAAATTTAGTCATAAATATAAATATACTAATTGTAACATTTTTAACATTAAATGAATATATTTAGAAATAAAAAAATATTTTATTATTGAAATAATTAATGATGTCATTAATATTCAAGGACCTTGATAAAAAAATTGAAAAGGAATAGGATTTTAATCAATGAAGTAACAAAATGAAGGATGAGAACCTAATTTCTCCTAAAAGTAAATATTGACATAGAAAAAACCTAAACCTAATACATGGAAGAAAGTAGAAACGGAAGCAAAGATGGGTCAAAGGGAGGAAGTGACGATGATGATGTGGGTCAAGGAGAACTGTAACTGTACTCTCCTGCTTATTCCATCAACGTGAGAAACAACAAAGCAAACCTTGATGCTAATGTGGGTCAAGGAGAATTGTACTCTCCTTCCCATGCCATCAAAGTGAGCAATAACAAAGCAAACCAAGAACCATCGTTGCTGCTGCCGTCGTCGATGGGATTGGCTGTGGCTGCAGACCATATAAGGTGGAACTTGGGGGCCATCAAGGACAGACTGTTGGAGAAGCTGGCAGCTGCTGCTGTTCCTGCTGATGCTTTGGACAGTGCACGCCACTTCTTAGAGAGTGTCGTCAAAGTTGTCACTGGGGCTGCGCATGGAATCACCAAGGATGCCTTGCACCGGGTCAGAACACATTGTTGAAGTATAAGTCCAAAATCTGATTAGAAATAAGTTGTGATGTTAATATGTGTATGCACTTATGTTAAATACTAAGTGAGAGGGTATATAGGTATAAAAGGCCATGAGTGCCATGTGTGATGATCTTAGCTATTAGCTGAATGTGTGGCTGAGATCTATTTCAAATTGTACTGATCCAGCTCAGTTTTGTAAAAGGCATTATATCTCTCTTTGCACGTTGTGTGCAAGGTTGTGAGAGACAATTAATGAAATCAATTATTCCTCTGTAACTTTGCAGAGAAAAGAACAACCTCATTCTTCTCTCCCTGTTTTATTCCAAAACTATTCATCTTCTCTTCTTCCATAGAATTAACCTTACCAAATTGTAACATGGCCTCAGAGCCGGTTTTCGATCAATTGAATCTGGGCGTGAAGCTGTGAAGTCACTAAGCTAAGTCAAAGCTCGGTGAAAGTCGCCGGAGTTTTCATTTGAGGCGAGAAAGCAACAGACGGATCAAGATGTCTGGATCTGGAAGCTCGGAGGTGAGAACCCCAATCTTCTCCGGTGAGAACTACGAGTTCTGGCGGATTAAGATGGTAACGATATTCAAATCGCTTGGGTTATGGAAGCTGGTGGACAAAGGGATTACAACCCCTGACTCGAAGAAGAAGGAAGTTGAAGGGTCATCGGACGATGCAGTCGATGAAGAAATGGCTGCTGTGTTCATGAAGGATGCGAAGGCTCTAGGAATCATTCAAAATGCAGTCTCGGATCAGATCTTCCCACGAATCGCCAATACCGAATCAGCTAAGATGGCATGGGATTTGTTATACGGGGAGTATCATGGTGGTGATCAGGTACGATCTGTGAAATTGCAGAATCTTAGGAGAGAGTTTGAATATGCTAGGATGAGAGATGATGAGTCTTTATCTAGCTATCTTACACGGCTGAATGAGCTAATTAATCAAATGAGAACATTTGGTGAATCTCTGTCGAATGAGAGACTTGTGCAGAAGGTTCTGATTAGTCTTAGTAAACCTTATGATTCTATCTGTTTGGTTATAGAAAACACAAAGTGTCTAGAGACTGTAGAATTGCAGGAAGTAGTTGCAATCTTAAAGAGTCAAGAACAACGGTTTGATCTGCATACTGTTGATACTACTGGTAAAGCATTCTCATCTTTCTCAGTGAATTCAAAAGAGCAGAATAGGGGTGAAGGTCAATCTGGTTCATCTCAGTTCCAGAAAAATTGGAATAATAAGGGCAAGAAATGGGGTTCAAAACCTAAGTTTCAGCAGAAATTTCCTGCTAGTCCTGCACATAATGCACAGTCAATGGGGCAGATAGGTACAAAACCACAGTGCAGGGTATGTTCTAAGTTTCACTTTGGAGAGTGTAGGTATAAAGGGAAACCTAAATGCTATAACTGTGAAAAGTTTGGTCACTGGGCTAGAGAGTGCACAGTAGGTAAATTAGTGCAAAAGGCAAATAGTGCTAATCAGGTAGAGGTGACAGGGAACCTGTTTTATGCAAATAGCACAATCACTGAATCAAAAGTGAATGGAGAATGGTATGTAGACAGTGGTTGTAGCAACCATATGACAGGGGATTCTAATTTGTTAATAGACATGAAGACAAATGTGGTTGGCAAGGTTCAAATGCCCACAGGGGAACTCATGAATGTGGCAGGTTTTGGAACACTTATGATAGATACTAGCAAAGGCAGAAAATATGTCAAAGATGTAATGTATCTACCTGGGTTGAAGGAAAATCTGTTAAGTGTGGGGCAGATGGATGAACACGGTTACTATCTGTTATTTGGGGGAAAGATGTGCAGTATTTTTTATGGACCTTCATTGGATTGTCTTGTACTCAAAGTTGAAATGAAAAAGAACAGGTGTTACCCCTTGACACTGATACCAAATGATCAGGTTGTACTGAGGGCAGGTATTTCTAAGTCTACTTGGATATGGCACAAGAGACTAGGCCATCTGCATGTTAGGGGTCTTCAGCAGCTTAAAAACAAAGAAATGGTGCATGGTCTCCCAGTTTTAGAAGAAATGGATGAAGTTTGTGAAGGTTGTCAGTTTGGGAAACAACATAGAGAGTGGTTTCCAAAGAATCAAGCATGGAGAGCAAGTAAACCTCTAGAACTGGTGCATGTGGATTTGTGTGGTCCTATGCAGAATGATTCACTTGCGGGCAACAAATATTTCATGCTTCTTGTAGATGACTGTACAAGAATGATGTGGGTTTATTTTCTGAAATACAAGTCAGATGCATTGATATGTTTTAGAAAATTCAAGTCCATGGTGGAATTACAATGTGACTTTAAGATAAAATGTTTGAGGAGTGACAGAGGGGGAGAATTCACATCTTGTGAATTCAACAAACTGTGTGAAGATGCAGGGATTCAAAGACAGTTATCTATGGCCTACACTCCACAACAAAATGGAGTAGTGGAGAGGAAGAATAGATCAGTTGTAGAAATGGCTAAGGCAATGCTTCATGATAAAAGCATGCCATACTTTCTGTGGGCAGAAGCAGTACACACAGCTGTGTACATTTTGAACAGATCACCTACAAAGGCACTCAATAATTTAACACCATTTGAGGCTTACAGTGGCAGAAAACCAGGGGTTGGCCATTTAAAGGTGTTTGGATCAGTATGCTATGTGCATATACCATCTGAAATAAGACAGAAGCTAGATGCTAAGAGTGTCAAAGGTGTGTTTGTTGGATATGCTACATGTGAGAAGGGATACAGAGTGTTTGATCCATGCACTAAGAAGTTAATTCTTTCAAGAGATGTAGTTTTTGATGAAACTATAACCTGGAATTGGAAGAAACATTCAGAGAATTCTGTTGCTGTGACTCACATTCAGAATTCACATGAGTTGGATGAGATTCAAGACAGTGCCTCCAGTTCCTATACCTCCTCTCATACTGAAGAACAAGAAAGCAGCATTCAAGAATCTGTTGAGATCCCTCAGTCTTATGATCATACTCCAGTGAAATGGAGAAACATAAATGATATTATGGCACAGTGCAATCTCTGTATTGTGGAACCTGAAAAATTCGAAGAAGCTGCACAAGATCAGGCTTGGATAAAGGCAATGGAAGAAGAACTGCAAATGATTGAGAAGAATGGAACTTGGGAGCTTATTGACAGACCAAGTGATAAGCAGGTGATTGGAGTTAAATGGGTGTTCAAAACTAAGTTGAACTTAGATGGTTCAGTCCAAAAGAACAAGGCAAGACTAGTTGCCAAGGGGTATGTGCAGAAACCAGGAATTGACTACAATGAGACTTTTGCCCCGGTTGCAAGATTGGACACAATCCGAACCTTGATAGCTCTTGCTGCACAGAGAAGCTGGAAATTATATCAACTAGATGTTAAATCTGCTTTTCTGAATGGAGAATTGCAGGAAGAAGTATATGTAGATCAACCTGAGGGGTTTGTAGTTAATGGCAGGGAAGACAAGGTCTACAAATTGCATAAGGCTCTTTATGGGTTAAAACAGGCACCTAGAGCCTGGTATGGAGAGATTGACAATTATTTTACTAAGTGTGGGTTTGAGAAAAGCTTAAGTGAAGCAACTCTCTACACTAAGACAAGGGGAGAAAAGGATATACTAATAGTCTCCATATATGTGGATGATATTGTGTATACTGGAAACAATCAAGACATGCTGGATGAGTTCAAAGAAGATATGAAGGAGAAGTATGAGATGTCAGACTTGGGCCTTCTTCATCATTTTCTGGGAATGGGGATAATTCAAACAGAATCTAGCATCTTCATTCATCAAAAGAAGTATGCCTCTTCTCTGTTGGATAAGTTTGGATTGAAAGAATGTAAATCTGTCTCTATACCTCTTGTGGCTACTGAAAAGTTGAGTAAAGAAGATGGCAGTGGTGCAGCAGATGAAGAGAAATACAGAAAGCTTGTAAGCAGTTTACTGTATCTTACTGCTACAAGACCAGATATAATGTATGCAGCTAGTTTATTAGCTCGATATATGCATTGTCCTACCAATAAACACTATGGAACAGCTAAGAGAGTGCTCAGATATGTTAGGGGCACATTGGACTATGGTTTGAAGTATGAGAAAGGCAAGAAGGCAGTCTTAATTGGTTTTTGCAATAGTGACTGGGGAGGATCTCTTGAAGACAGCAAAAGCACCTCAGGCTATGCATTTTCTTTTGGAAGTGGAGTGTTCTCATGGGCCTCTGTGAAACAACACTGTGTTGCTCTTTCTACTGCAGAAGCCGAGTATATCAGTGCTTCTGAAGCCACAGCTCAGGCCATATGGCTCAGATTTGTTCTGGAAGATTTTGGAGAGTTACAAGTTGATGCAACCCCTCTGCAGTGTGATAACACATCTGCAATCTCAATATCCAAGAACCCTGTGTTTCACCAAAAGACAAAACACATTGACAGGAGATATCACTTCATCAAGGATGCCTTGCAGCAAGGGATAATTGACTTGGTTTACTGTCCTACCAAAGAACAAGTGGCAGACATTTTCACCAAGGCATTACCAAAGGACAGGTTTAACTATCTCAGGGACAAGCTAGGAGTTATATCAGCTTTGGACTTAAAGGGGAGTGTTGAAGTATAAGTCCAAAATCTGATTAGAAATAAGTTGTGATGTTAATATGTGTATGCACTTATGTTAAATACTAAGTGAGAGGGTATATAGGTATAAAAGGCCATGAGTGCCATGTGTGATGATCTTAGCTATTAGCTGAATGTGTGGCTGAGATCTATTTCAAATTGTACTGATCCAGCTCAGTTTTGTAAAAGGCATTATATCTCTCTTTGCACGTTGTGTGCAAGGTTGTGAGAGACAATTAATGAAATCAATTATTCCTCTGTAACTTTGCAGAGAAAAGAACAACCTCATTCTTCTCTCCCTGTTTTATTCCAAAACTATTCATCTTCTCTTCTTCCATAGAATTAACCTTACCAAATTGTAACACACATCTTGTTGACATTCTACCCTCCCTGTCTCCCGAAACCACGAACAAGGTCTCTCTATCTCTCATCTCCTTGATACTTAATTACTTACGAGTGTTTTGTCATACCAGCGATGGTGGGAGGGTGAATGAAATCGAAACTAGGACCTCTCTCGAGTTAGAATCATGCGTTATGAATGTTATAGTTACTCTTCATAACAAGAGACTCGCGACTTCAAATAGATGTTCTCTTGCCAAGAACAAATACACATATCGTCGACGGTAATAAATATGAACTTAACTACATATTCAGATAAAAATAATATAATCTTAACCCGTAGTCTAGATTTACAGTCTAGTAATACATCATATATATTGCTAAAGAAAACATTTTTTTTTTTTCAAATGAGTAGTACTCTTATTTGAACCGTAACACCATCAAGCTATATAATTGAGATCTCATTTTTGCTAATTTGTTTAAACTGTTTGCATGATAATTCTGAGCAGAAAGAAAAGATAAATGTGTGCGTGTGTGTGTGTGTGTGTATTGCAAGTATAATAAAGATATTCTCATTTACTTTAAATTTTGACAGATGGTGGATGAGGCAGAAAGGGAAGCTAATAATATTGGTGGAGGTCCTGGGAGAGAAGATGAGAGGAAGAACGAGGAAGGACGCCAAAGAAGTAGAATTTGAAAGGTCCCCTATGCCTCGCCCACTTCCTCTGTGTTTTCTACATCAAGGCTTTGATGCCTCTTTGTATCTAAATAATACAATGTGCCGCACGTATGGGACTATACAATCTGTAACGTATCTTTGTACAGTATCATGATTTGTTCATTGTTTGATCTTTCCATGAACTCTTTATGTCTCAATATTGTTTCAACTTCTCAATGTTTCAATATATTTGTATTTAATTGATTAAATTTGTGTCTTTACAGTTTTAAAAGGAAGTTTCAAAGTGTTTCCGAATGCAGAACAAGAGAAGAATGTGATGAGCCCCAAGAACAGTGAAGTAAGAAATTAAATCCTGAGAAGTAAAGCATGTGAATCATTTTTGTTGTACATAGGTTGTTAATATCAAGTTAGTATAATCAGGTGCAAATTGATGATGGCAACAATTTATTTACTCTGTGATTTGTACTTAGAAAGTTGCCATTTTAGTTGTACATAATCTCTTAATGTAAATTCAATAGAACATACATATAAAGTGAAGACTTATTTCTACCATTTGGGTTCAACTGCTTTGATCGGTTTCTAAATTATTTGGAGATGGGTGTTTTAAATTGTGAGTACAGTTTCAAAACCCGCAATAAAGCGCTGACATCTTTGCTTGTATTTACTTAAATAAGCACGGTAATATTTTGATTATTTTGATATTTTTTTTCCTCCCACTAGAAGTGGTTCGGTTTTTTTGCCAAAACTAAAAGCAAACTGAAATTACAGTTCGTTTCTGTTTGGTTTTTTCAATTCGGTTTTACTTCGGTTCGATTTTTTTGATCCAGTTTGACTTCGGTTCTGTTGTTGGAGACACCAAAGGTGGACATGCGGACGAGGAGGCCCAATTGCGGGGGGATGGGGCCGATGAGGGAGTTGTCGTGGAGGTCGATGATGTTGAGGTAGGCGCACAATATGAGCTGCGACGAATTTGGGCGGATAACTAGTTGGAGGAGAGGTTGAGGATGGTGAGGTTGACAAGGTAGTGGAGGTCAGAGGTGATGGGGCCGGTAAGAAAGTTTGAGGGGAGGTCGAGGGAGGGGGGTGAAGGAATTATTTTGAAAAACATGTTCATTTGAGCAACATCATATAGCATGCAATTAACAATTAAAGGCGGAATCATGCTTGTATGCACTCAAAAACAAAACATTACCATGAAATTCAAAGCCTAGTAGATTGGTGAACCAATAATCAACTCAAAAACAAAGTGAGTTGAGATTAATACCTTTGTAGATTCCTCTTTGCATAAGCAAAGGCTAATCACCCAAAGAGATAGGGCCTTCATTCCTTACTTCTTAGATCCATGGATTTGGATGGAAGAATAGGTTCTCCTAGTTCCCAAAATTGAGAACCTCTAAGTATCTTCACCAAGGTTTGATTGTAGAAGAAATGAGTGACCTTGGAGTAGTAGGATTGCTAGATGTACCCTCCAAGGTGTTGGCCTCTTTAGAGAGAAAATGGAGAGACAATTCTCACCCATTTTCACCCAAAATAAACCCTTAATCACATAATGAATATTTGGCTATAAAGTTCTTTATATAGTCCCTTCAAATAAGTGACCTAAAGAACAAAAACCCTAATTCATCTACATGGCCGGCCTACTTTGGGATTTTTGGGCTTTTGGGCCTTTGTGAATCTTTATTCATTAAGTTGTCATACATCTTAAGTCAATGGGCTTGACATTCGAAGCCCATTGGGCCTTAAGGTCCAAAACTATCCCGAGGTCTTTAACGAACTTATTCGTTTGATTAATTAACATATTAATTAATCCTTGCCATAAATAAATGATTAAACCATTTAATCATTCTTACTCATTTCCGTTTAATCTTCAATCTCCACCTTTTATGGTGTGCGATCCATTAGGTTCCTTTTAGCGAGGCAGTGGGCGATTAAAACCATTTTACATCGATTGTGAATTGAAACAATTTTCAATTCTCCCTTTAGTGGTTATACACGTATAGGGCTTCCACAAACCATGGTTGACGCCTAGCAGCATGTCATGGTTACCCAAGCTAATCAGAAGAGGTTAGAGAACCTATTCAGTTCGGGATTACAAATGCAATACGGTCCTTCTCTAATCTAATACTCTTGACCACATTGTTTGGTATGATAGTTTATTTACTCATGTCTACTATCCAATGTGAATCGTTTGCTTATATGATTTCCTTGAATGTGATTTGGAACGCATTCCCCAATCTCATTCATACTCTGGCCAGAGATTCCAAATCATATCATAGAGTATTCTCCCTCAACTGTTTGAAGGTTAGAGATCCCTTGTTGCGCATTTACTTGTCTCCATAGCTAAGTGGCTTAACCCCAACGATGCCGTGACACCCCGAGGGGGTGAATTAGACATAATCAAAGATTAAGGACTTAACCACAAGACAACTGTGATGCCTCAGGTCAAAGGACTACTTTGCATTATCCCAACCATGAGTTCTCATGTGACATGGAATATAAGAACTCTTCGTTGATCACGTTCAGTGAACTCATTCTCTTATTGAGCACCTACGTACTTGTCTTGATGTCACACACACCAATGACTCGAGACTAGTCACTCTCCCTGAGAGAAGACACAGTACGTACTGATCTTAACGGACTGTCAATGCCCAATTGGTAATCCTATGATCAAGAACATTTAGGATGTGTCTACGAAAGAATGGTCTCATTAATCTAACTTCATTAGATTGCATTCTCCCAATCACATATTCCTTGGACTTTATCGTTTAAGCATATAACATTTATATGAGACGGCTCAAACAATAATCTTTGCCCTTTATATGTTAAACTAGATTAGTTTAACATTTGAAATGTCCGTAAAGTATCATCATATGATTGGTTTTAGGGCACATTTCCAACAGGGGGAGATGGAGCCGCGGAAGAAGAGGTTGGTGAGGGAGATGGTGAAGAGGCTCTGAAATCGAGGCAATTGGGCTTGAAATTTGGCTTTCAGCATATTTGAGCCTGGAATTATGTTAATTTCTTGTAGGCTTTACGTCGAGCCATTTTAATTTCTTGTGTTCTTATTTTGAGATTTGTTGTTTCTTCGTTTTTGCTACAATGTTGGTGTTTGATACATTGTTAGAATTCGCTTATGTTTGCATATAAAAGTATAACAGACTCTCAATACCAATGTTAAAAGTTTTGATTTCAACTTTGATGAAGTTTTTTAATATTACTTGATCTAGAACTTTTGAGGAAGAGGAAGAAGAAAGGAGAGGCAACATAGAGACAATTTTTCTATAATTTTGCCGGATGTCCTCTGCTGGCTAATCATTGCAGCATCAGGGAATTTTCATTCACTTGATCCCGTGCACATAAGGAGAATGAGAATGTGGACAATGAAAGTTATTCCCATATCCGATAAATCCTTCGTTTTTTTTCCTGAGTACATCGATATTTTTACATTAGAGAAAGAGAAGTTCGGCTAAGTCACAAAATGGACAATTTAATTAGGTATCTAACTTGTCATCCACAAGATTCGAACCTAAGACCTCTTACTTTCAAATGAAGAAGAAAACTACCAGACCGTACTACTGAATGGTTGATAAATCTTTCGTTTACTTACCCAAAAGGAATGAAAAGTGTTGCAGTTACCACCCGAAACCAGGAATCACATTTCTGATATTCAAGGAATTGAATTAGGGAACTTTAACGAAAAGCACCCGGTACTGTTCACTTTAATGAAAAACCACATTTTTACACTAAAAAGTCAATCCTGGTACTATTCACTTTACCCTTTATTTTGTCCTTATCATTAAAACTCAAAGTTTTCAAGCCTTTTTCATTAGTTTTCCTATTGAATTACGATGGGAGAGGTCAGGTATGAAAATTTTCCTACTCAAACTACCCTCACATATATTTTTGAATCACGAAAATACCCTTTTTGCTTGGAGAAAAGGACAAGACAGTTGCTCCCTCTTTTTCTTCTTTACTCTTTTTTTTCTTCGACCAGCTTGGTTGAATTCAATTGTGTCGTGCAAAACACGAAGAGGAGAAAAACAGAAGCAAAACTTTGAAAAACATTATTTTGGCTATTTATCAAATGAAAATTGTGTAAATAGTTAAAATTTATTGACAAAAATTAAAAGAAAAACTAATGAAAATAACTTGAAAACATTGAATTTTAACGATAAAAACAAAATGAAGGGTAAAGTGAATAGTACAATGATTGACTTTTTAGTGTAAAAATGTGATTTTTTATTAAAGTGAACAATACCAGAAGTTTTTCGTTAAAGTTTTCAAAAATAAAAAATTACAGAATTGTTTGGTACAAGGGCATTTAGGTAATCAAATTAGTTTTGATTCCTATTCTGGACAATAGTAAAAAGTTATAAAGGAATCAGTTTTATTTCATTCTAATTCCTAACAGTTAGTAAATAATTTAATAAAAAAAAAACTTTAACGAAAATTCATGTCGATTCAAAAATATTCCCAACCGAATGCTGCCTCATTTTTCTTTTGGTAAAAAGCATTTCGTGGCCTAATCATTAGTGGCTCACGTAATAATACGTTCATGCATGATAAAAGTATATCCATTTGCAGCCATTATTGACCAAGTACCATCTTTTGTGACATTACTAATATAATGTTTTTCACTATTACTATTAGCCTATTTTATCTTGTTAAAATTAACTGACCTATTTTAAGGCGAGGAAATAACAACAGTTTTCATTGGTGGAGATGTCCAGCGAACAGATCCAAAGTTTCTAAAGTGGGCGTGGCGTCTCCATCTGCGGAGTCTTTGTACTGTTCTTTTGAACTTTGTTATAAAAAATTCCATTGACAAAAACGAAAAAGAGAAGAATAATTGTAATTTTGGGGTAAAATGCAAAAGGAATAGAAGGCCCGTGAGTCAGTTGCCACCCACACTGTACCATTAACGTACGTAACACAAAGTTAGGGTTTGTAGTATTTGTTAATATTTATAGTTCACTATAATCCATTACTTGTGTTTAAAATAACGGAGGTGGATTTTCTGCCCTCCCTTTTTCATACTTTTCTCATGCTCTTTTGTAATGTGTGGTCACGGTTAAACCACGTCAACATTTTATATTAATTTTTTATAAAAATAATAAAACAAAAAATAATAGTAATCTAAAATGTTGACGTGGCTTAACCGTGACCACACAAATAGGAACGGATGGGGAGAGTATAGAAATGAGAGGGCAAACAATCCACCTCCTAAAATAACACAGATGTCCTGCTGCAGTAGGTGACAGATGATTTAACAAATGTTCAAGTTATTATTATTCGTGTTATTTTAAATGTCAAGTATTGATTTACAGAAAAGGATCCTCTTCGGATCTCTTTCATCAAAACCTACAAATCAATTAATTCGGGCATTTGAAATTTGATTCAATTGTTACAAATATGGGTTCTCTTTAAAAATTATAATCTTTAGCTATTGGATCAATTTTCAAAAGTCTGAATTAATTGATTAGTAAGTTTTGATGGAAGAGACGAGAATCTCTTTTCTTGATTTACAAGTCAATGTCCAGAACATAGCTTGTAGAGTTGTAGGATTAGGAGGTGGATAAGAGCAGCCATCGAGCATATGTCATCTCTGTATTTTATTACTAATGTTTTCTGATTAGTCTACGATCGTTCACGTGGCAAAAGAAAATGTCGCAGAAGATGCAAATTAAACAGGTCATGAGAAGGCGATAGACAGCTTTACCGCATTAATAAAAAACAATTGTGTATATGCAACTTGATACGTGTTTGATCTTCATTGATCACTATTTTTTAAATAATTAACAATTTAATCTGCTAATGATGTAATTGTCGGAAAAACAGAAGTCGTGAGAAAGGCCACAGACACAGGTGACTTGTCAACACAAGACAGCCCATCCTAATATCCTATTGTCATAGAGAAAGTTAATCTCATGATCATCTGGTGTGGGGTAGAGAGTGGCTCCGAGTGATGGAATATTTGTTGCTTTCTCTACCCACTGCGAGGCAGCTGTGTGGATCTCTGTTAGGCATTAGAGAACACCAACAAATCAACAATAGGCAATGAAATATTTTTTGTACTAGGTTCACCTCATTGTGTAAAATTCAGCATCAGATGGTACCTCAACATGGGTATATGTCGCTGGAGAAATTTCAGCGGCAACGTAGACCTAGCTATGAGATTTTGGAGGTTTCTGAAATGGGACAAATGCATGTTTTACATTATACATTGTTAAAAGTTTTAATAATATGCTTATAGGAGCCCCCGAGTGCTAACATCATTAATTTAATATTGCGTTAATCATTTGGCTAGGTTCGTCTCACAAATTAATCTCATTATCTGAATCTTTCATTTTTCATGTCATCATTCATAAACCATCCGTGTAAAAACTCCTCCAATCGAAAATCGTTTCGCTTTTTATAAATTATTGTGAAGATTTCATTGTTTATCAACAACGTTGTGTTCGTTTATTATCAGGTATTAGTCTATAGCAAAACAACTTTTGATTTCAGTGAAGTTTTACAGGGTTGATTTTTCAATTATGTGAGCTGAGACACATGTATAAGGAGAAAAAGAATGTGGAAAAACCATTTATAAATTCGTAGGAGTTGGTTTCTTAAGCCCTTATTCCACCTTGATTAGTACAACAAAGTGGTTTTTGTTGTAATTATTTTTACAACAAAGTATTTACATTCAAGGACAAGAGGTTTGGACAATCCTACACAACGGGTTAATCATGATAATTTAGTATCGAGCTACCAATAATATGGGTGCCAATTTTAATTAAGCCTCTCACTTATAAATAAATAAGACTAAATCGTCATATTGTATAGTGGTTAAGGTATTTAGCTACCCATGGCCTACATACTTAGGAAAGAAAACATATGATGATCATTGTTCTTAATATTCTTGTAGAGTTTAGTGATCGTTGTGCGTTAGTCCTAAATAATGAAGTGCTTAGTCCAAAAAATTGAGGAATTGGATTGCGATGGTTTTATTCGATTTCAAACATAACTTTTTCAAACAATATATAGAGCTGGACCAATTTGAGCCCCTTTATAGACTTGACACGGGGTTGCCTCTCCCAGCTTTCATTGGTCCAATTTTCATTGTCGTAGGAGTTGGTTTTGAACATATGATATAATATTAGGAAGATAAATATTATTAAATTAAAAACAACTTAGCTTTAGCGCTTTATACTAGGTTCTACTATATTTCTTTTCATTTATAAGTGAGGTCTTAAGTTTGAATTTTGTGAATGTCTGAATGACATATTCAATACTAAATATTCTCCCCCAAGGCTACCTTATTACAACTTCACTCCAGTCACTAGCCATGCCTTCGGCGTCCCCCCCTCCCACCTTGATGTTAAGGTAATGACTTCAGGCATGGCCATCTCCAATAGTGTGTCTTAACAAGTCAATGGGAAGGAGATGGTTTGCAAGTAGCTTCTAGGGGTGGGTTCGGTTTAAATCGGTTCGGTTTTTTGCCAAAACCGAAACCAAACCGAAATTTCAGTTCGGTTCGGTTTGGTTCAATTTTTTTTCGGTTTTTTTTTGTTCGGTTTTTTCCGGTTCGGTTTCGGTTCGGTTTCGGTTTTTTGTTTTTATTTTTTTTCAAAAAAATGAAAAACATTGAAATTTTAAATTTTAACATATCCAACACAATCATAACATAAACATTCTAACTAGAATCAAAGACAATGAAAATAAACATTTAAAGTTGAACTAAATCCATCAATCAAGTCTTCCAAAGTCCAAACTAACAACCTCACAACACAAAAATCGTACAAATGACTTAGAAAAGTTAAATTGTATGATGTTGTTCAAAGATCAGTGTTGTTTGCTTGTAACTGCATGTTGACAACTTGATTAGTAAAGGTAATGCGTGGGTGGATTTATTTAGTGTGTGTTGGATTCTTTTCCATCACAAATTACCCAAGTAATCTACCCAAAATAAATGTTTATGGATTATGTTACATGTTATATGAGAGTAGATTTGGAAAACAAAGCTGGCGCAGAAGTAGACAGTGCTATGGAGATGGATGTAGGTACTTTAGGAAGAGGTTTGGTTCCGGAACCTTATATGAGGGAGAAATAATAGGTTAGGGTTTAGAGTTTTTATAGGCCTTTTTTTAATATTTTGAGCTTAAAGTTTGGCAACACATTGGGTTTAGCACATTTTAACTTACAAATTGGGTTTAGAAAATAATACCCAAAACAAATAATTAAATTAAAAAATTAATTTAATTAATTCGGTTCGGTTCGGTTTGGTTCGGTTTTGTAGATCACTAAAACCGAACCGAACCAAAAGAATTCGGTTCGGTTCGGTTTTTTCAATTCGGTTCGGTTTTTTCATTCGGTTCTGTTTTTTCGGTTTCTGTTCGGTTTGGTTTTCGGTTTTTTTCGGTTTTCGGTTTTTTGAACCCACCCCTAGTAGCTTCCCTTGCCGGTTTAGGATACCGGCTAAGTACATTAACAAGTAAGCAAATAAACTACCTTCAATCCAGCAGTATAAGTAAGATGGTGACGAAAGTTGTCTCAAATAAAACCTACTTCCATACAAAGGTGATAAATCTGCTATACTCTTCCCCAATTGTAGAAATACACCAGCTGTGTAACCGACCCTCAAGTAATTTGAGTTAGGCAGGACAGGATCCAAACCTACAGTCTTCACATCATGAGCGTGCTGAGTAAATCAATTCCTCTACCCTATTTCTTCCACTTCTTAGTAGTTATTTTTGAATGTGGTCCACCTTTACTAAAGGTGTGGCTTACAATATGGTGAGTAAGTAGAATCCAAGATCTATTATATAGGATGGGATTGCAAGTAACGACATACGCAATATACAATAGTAACGAATGAGAAGAGTAAGGGTGGAAGCTTAGTGAATTTTATTAGGATTGAGATATGCTTTAACAAACTGCTAGCAGTGACAAAATGTCAATTTTGCACAATTATCGTTTGTTGTCCGAGTCTATATATTTATTGTATTGTTGAAATTTGAATCACCTTACCTAACAACAAAATCATATGTATGTCAACTAATTTTGGGACTTGGTGCGTTTTCATTTTTAATGACCATGTGATGCTTCAAAACAAGTCGTATTAACAATAATTAATTACGAATAACATATTAACTAGTGATGACTGATTTAGTGATGCTTTGCTTGATGAGTAGAGAAATTTTGTATCCCTGGTTATCACCTAGTTTATGATCTAGTACTGCTTTTGTTTATTTAATGTTGAACAATGTCTTATAAGTTTGTGTCTCGATACCCTTTAATAAAAGAAAATGTATATATTTCGTTTCACTTGTTGGAATTGTACATTTAAATTTCAGATTATACATTGAGTTTTTTTATTTTAGACAAAGCAACAATATTCATTACGAGAACGTGTAAAAGATACGAATTTTAATATGACTGCAAAAGCCACAGACCCAAATTAAAAGCGACAAAATCTACACTAACAACTAAAAACAAACAACACCACAATCTAGCATAATTCGAATCCAAGCTCATGCTGCTCAAAACAACGAAAAATTCAAATTAAACCATAAGCCTAAATCATAATTACCACCATGTATCGAAGCCACTCCGCCAATCAACCCACCACATTTAACCCATCTAACCAAGAACAATCCATAGAACAATATGCGGAGCTAGGGAACCCCAATGATCCAATAGCGTAGAATGGTGAATAAAAATCACACAATAACGAGTGAGAGTCTTGAGTTGACGATTAAAAGAACATGGGGGAATCGTAACAAAGGCCTTGAAATCTAGAGTAGAGATAAAGTTAAGGAAAAATGGAAAGTTTAAAGAAAGAGTTTGGGGGAAGGATTGGAATGAAGGATGAGCATAAAAAATAGAGTACTCAAATCCAGTCACCACAAGAGACTTACTATTCGTTAGTACGAAAATATAAAACAATGAAAGGACAGAAGGAGACTTGTTCTTCCCCCTCCCCTGTAGCGTGTGACTTCTCTAGGGTTCTGTATTTTGTTTTCTCTAGGTTTTTTTTTTAAATGTTAGGGAAATTATTTCTTTAGACCATATTTTATAAATCACATGATATAACAATTGATGGTTAAATTTTATTTTTATTGATTTAAAGAAGAACTCCGCATGTGTAAGTTTATCTTACATTGCTGGTCCCAAGCCCGAATAAAGGAGGAGAGGAAGGGCGTCAGGTAGTCGACAGGCGGCACTCCTCGGTTACTTCGAATCCTTATGAATTAAGAAGGACCGAGCACAATGGCGTTCTAAGATTCATATAGCCGACCACTCAGTGACTTGGATTTTTCAAGTCTCCAACCGAGAAGTTTTCCTTACAAAGGAAATTAAGGGAACACTACCTCAACCTACATGCTCCACTCACAAAGATTCAACATACAAGCTTCAACAAAAGAAAAAAATCAAAGAACTTAGTGAAGAAGGCTTTGGTGTATTTAACACAATACATTGAAATGAAGCAAAGCTTATTTATTGATATCTCCGATAAGTTACAAATATGTACATATACATGAGTAAAAATAAACAAACAAGAGAGAGTCTTCACAAAGGTTGCTTAGGAGAAGTCTCAGCAGTCAGTAGAGCCCCAGAAAGAGAAGGCACCAGAGGGGATCATTCGGAGCCTTAATACTGGACAGAACCCTAGAAGGATGAGGCATCGGAGGTTGATCATTTGAAGCTCCATTACGTGGTACAGCCCCAGAAGACGAAGGCAATAAATGCCTTTGCAACAAACCCACAAAGCTCTGATGATCAAGTAAAATCTGACCATCAGATTCCTTCATCTGGTCAAGCTTCCTCTTCATGTTTGTAGCATAGTTATGTGCGAGCCGGTGCAACTGTTTATTCTCATGCTTGAGCCCTCTAATCTCCTGTTTGAGACTCATCACTTCAGCCACCAATGATTCAACTTGGCGGGTTTGAGCAAATAAGCGCCGGGCCATATTAGACACAGAACCTACACACTGAACACTCAGAGCCAGAGAATCCTTAACAGCCAACTCATCAGACCGTTTGGAAAGTAGTCTGTTATCTTTAGGAGTAAGAAGGTTCCTGGCCACCATCGCAGCGATCATATCATTCTTCATCAAGGAATCCCCAACGGTAAGAGGACCAGTAAGGGATAAGAATGATGAACGCCATATGTTGTCTGGAAAAGGCGTGGCTGCCTCTTCAACAAGGTTCCAGTCAAAACGACGGTCGGAGGGGCCAGACATTTTCAAAGATGTTGAAGAGAGAAGAGGTCGGATAAATCAAGATCTTAGAAGTGCAAGAATGGAGCTTTTACTGGTGGAGATTCAAGTGTGCTTTGGAACTTAATGTCAGCCTCTATAAAAATCTGCACTCGACGGAGCTTCAGAAATCGAAGAGGCACCTGCTCAGAAATCGAAAATGCGTTTGGTTTCTCAAAAGCTGGGCTGCTCAGAGACCACGAGGGCCGATCTCAGAAATCGAAGAGGCGTTTGCTTTCTCAAAAGCTGGGCTGCTCAAAGACCACAAAAGCCGATCTCAGAAATCGAAGAGGCGTTTGCTTTCTCAAAAGCTGGGCTGCTCAGAGACCACGAGGGCCGATCTCAGAAATCGAAGAGGCACCTACTTTTTCAGCCTTGTCAACACCTGTCACATGCACACTCAGCTTTGCTGAAATTACAGGCATTCTGTCGAAGATTTCTGGTGAAGTAGAAAGAACGTGAATTTTACTGTTCAATCATCCACTTTCCACACGCACAATCAGCTCATGGGTACCACAGATAACTTTGCCAAAGATCTCTGACAAAGTTTAGACACGTGAAGTTTGCAGCTCCCACTACATCGCTATGACCAAGAAAGGTAAAAGAATAGCAAAGAAACAGCACTAACAAAGTTTAGACACATAAATTTTGAAAGTCTAGCTACCATATTATTACCCACAAGGGTAAAGGAACAGCACCACTGTTGGATAATTGGAAAGTCCCTGTGTGTCAACCTCTGTGCTTCATGGCAAGGTAGACTAGCAAACATGGCCAACATTTACTCACATTCGAGAAAACACTCCCAACAAGATTGCTTGCTCCAAAATCGAAGAGGCACCGCCCTCCGAATCTCGAGAGCCAAACTCCCAACATGATTACTTTCTAAAAAATCGAAGAGACACCACTCTCCAAATCTCGAGAGCCAGACTCCCAGCAGGATTGCTTTCTCAAAAATCGAAAAGGCACCGTTCTTCAAATCTCGAGAGTCAGATCCCCGACAGGATTGCTTGTTCGAAAACCAAAGAGGCACCGCTTTCTCAACTTCGAGAGCCAGATCTCATTGGATAAAGCTTGTCTGTAATCTTCACACGCAACATCAGCTTTCCAGATGCCACAGACCACTTTTTCAAAGTGCTCTGACAGAGTTAAAACAAGTGAAGCTGGCAACTCCCACTACCGTGCTATGACCAAGCAGGGTAAAGGAATAGCATTACTACTTGTTGTTAGGGAGACTCCTATATATGTCGACCTCCATCCTCAACGGACAGGCAGACCTGCAAAAATGCTTAACCCTTCCTCATATCTGAGAGGGCACTCCCAACGAAGCCTCTCAAAATACTCAGATTTATTTCCCCCTGACAATACCTCTGCAAACAAGCTACACCAGAGCAAGAATATCTCATATCATCAGGGTTAAAAGCAAGAGTATCTCATATCATGCTTTTTCCCTGTTTTTTCCTTTGGCCTTGTTCTTACCTGCAAGATAAGGAGAAAGAGAGTAATCAGTCAGCATTTAGAATCAAGCTTCCAGTCAGGAACTGACTGCCTGGAACCCCTTACCTGATTACTTACCTGGCATTGCTCTCGAGTACTTATCTTCAACATCTTATGCTTCTCGAGAAGATACCACATTTGTCTGAGGAACAGATAGGGAAAGTGAGAAGGATACAAGGAAGCATGTGGAGACAAGCGTAACAGAACACGTGCCGATACATCCACTACTTTGTCAACAGCAAAAGTATCCCATATCAGCAGGGTCGAACGTACTCTAGATTTGATGAACTTGTTTTGACCTTCAAATTCTTCAGTTGGCCTTATACTCTGGAGGAAACCAAAAAACCATCCAGCTCAGTTCAAGAATAAGCCTGTGGAAAGTTACTTCTTCAAAAGCAAAAGTATCTCATATCATCTCTTCTTCTTTTTCTTCTCTTTATCCTTCATGCTGCCTGCAAGATAGGGAGAATGAGAACAATCAGCTGGAACTCGAAATCAAACTTCTGATCTGGGACTGATTGCTTTGAGCTCTGATTGCTTACCTTGTCTGTCACCTCTTTCAGCAGATCCCCTAGCTCGGCGACTTGGGGGACTCCTACTACATGGTCTGTATCACGCTTGACCAAGCCTGAAACTACAAGTAAGCTTCAAGTGAAATTGATACATTACCTTGTGCATCTCCACCAGTTAAAGATACCACCCCTGTATGGAGGAAGAGTACTTCCAGAGAAGATGCCACATCTACCTATGAGACAGATAAGGCAAGTGAAGACGATACCACACTTCGGTACTTAGAAGTTTCGTGATTACAAGATCATTCTCCCACAATATTTCCTAATGTCATTTGTACTAAATCATTCATTTGTACTCACTAAAGGAGAGCTTGAACCTATGTACTTGTGTAAACCCTTCACAATTAATGAGAACTCCTCTATTCCGTGGACGTAGCCAATCTGGGTGAATCACGTACATCTTGTGTTTACTTTCCTGTCTCTATCAATTTACATATTTATCCACACTAATGACTGGAGCAATCTAGCGAATATCACAAACTTAATACTTTCTGTTGTACCAAAGTCCTCGCTGATTTTGTGCATCAACAATCCTTAAGTCTTTACCTTTTTGCGTTGGTAATGGATGAGTTAACATGACATATTCAAGATGATATTCCTTGGTGTATGCTTTTCGCAAACGATATAGTGTTGATAGATGAAACTCAGGAAGGGGTAAATGCGAAGCTTAATCTTTGGAGAGAAGTGTTGGAATCTAAAGGTCTTCGCCTAAGCCGATCAAAGACAAAATAAATGGAGTGCAAGTTCAATGCAAATGGAGGCCAAAATGAGTTAGGGGTGAGGATCGGAGATCAGGAAATACCAAAGAGCAACCGTTTTCGCTACCTAGGATCTATCTTGCAAAAGAATGGAGAATTAGATGGAGATCTCAACCATATAATACAAGCTGGATGGATGAAGTGGAAGAGTGCATCCGGCGTGTTGTGTAACCGTCGTAGGCCACTAAAGCTCAAGGGAAAATTTATAGGATGGCAATAAGGCCGACGATGCTGTATGGCATAGAATGTTGGGCGGTGAAGCATCAACACGTACACAAAATGGGTGTAGCAGAGATGAGGATGCTTCGTTGGATGTGTGGGCACACGAGAAAGGATAAGATTAGGAATGAGGATATCCGAGGTAAAGTAGGAGTAGCCGAAATTGAAGGAAAGATGAGAAAAAATCGGTTACGGTGGTTTGGACATGTGCAAAGAAGGCCTACTGACGCTCCGGTTCAAAGATGTGACTACAGGATAAAGGTTCAAGGCCGAAGGGGTAGAGGAAGACCTAGGAAAACTTTGGGAGAGACCCTAAGAAAAGACTTAGAGTACTTGGATCTAACGGATGACATGACACAAAACCGAGCGCAATGACGTTCTAGGATTCATATAGCCGACCCCACTTAGTGGGAAAAGGCTTTGTTGTTGTTGTTGTAATGATTTAAAGAAGGAATTCATTATCAGCCCCCAGATCATATGGTCTACAAAAATATGTTCTAAAAAGATGGTCTCTCTAGCATTACCCTTTGGGGGAAAGGCAATTAAACTTAGAACATCACGTACAAACTCTTAACCATTTGAGCTATAAACTCCTTGCGACAGAATTGACCCTGAGAATTTGGGGGCTCTGCAAGGGAGCTTTCAAAGTGGGACTTAGAGTTTGGTGTTTGTTTGGGGAATGCGACAAAGGCCAAAGGGTTTAGCCGTTTAGGGTTTGGTGTCTAACAGTCTAGGAAGTGTAACAAAATAAGTAAATATTTTTGTTTTTCAAGTCAATAAGAACAAATTTACGTTGCTTGACATTTCACCTTTCACGTACGTACAAAACAGATTTGATGTTTTTTAATCAATTAACTATATACCACAATTAATTTATACAAATGTTGAGCTCGCTCAACCTAATTGGCTATTGTATTTAAACGAAGACTTCTCTTTTATTTTCATTTCTTGTTGAAAAGATAATTTCATAAGAACCAAGCAAAACATAAATCTTTTAAAACAGCATAGAAAACGTATCTCACACCATGCAACCGACCTATTACATTACACTGCCATGCCCGCTTATCCAGCTCGAGCTGCAACATTAAAGGATAAATAAAAACTTTGCAGATGATGCCTTCCTCACTTACTCTATTTCTTCTCTTTTCTTTCCACCTGCTCTACCAAATACCAATCAATTAAGGATTAAAAAAAAAATATATATATATATAGATATTTATTTATTGTTGCAGTCCTATATATATATCCTTGATTGGTATATGGAGTTGACTTTGCAGGCTTAATATCGGATCCATACAAATTCAAACTCGATCTGTGCAGGCATTTATATATATAATAGTGATGATGAATATTATAACACCATAACTACTTGTATGATTCAGTACTCATTAATGATAAGATCGATCGCGGTTTGTCACACTAAAGTTTGGTCTCTCATTCAATATATGTGTACCACAAATATATATAAGTGGATACAATATTTATGTACTACAAATGTATAAGTTGATGTACATAATGATTAAGAAGGTCATTTAGTACTACAACCTAATATTTTTTTTTTTAATTTTAAGTTTGAATCTTGTCATTCGAAAATATAATAATTTAGGATAATTTATGGCACCTATTAAGAATCAAAATGTTATTTGTATTTTATGTTTTAATAAATTATTAGTGGAGAATCGTTATTCACTTTTGGACTTCCATGAATCTTCATATTTAACTATGTATAAAATGACAATAACATTAAACGTCTTAATTACAAAAAAATGTAATGTTATTCTTATTAGTGTAACAAGGTTAATTAGTGTTGATATAGTGGATATGATATTACGCAATTAAAGTAAATTATTATGTGTAAACATGATTACACAATAAAATCATCGTTCAACTTAAAAGGTATTGCTACTCTTCTTTTCTAAAAGGATATTAGGGCATGGTAGACAATGGAATGGAGTACGTGTTCACAACATGTACCAAAAGTATCCTTCTATTAAGGAGTTAATTGTTGTGATGGGTGTCGAATTTGTATGTCCTCTTCTAGAAGACAGTGATCAACATACTTTGTCCTCGGGAGCTCAAATATATATATATTTTTAATATATTATTATTAAAGGAGGAAAGAGGATTCAAAACTATTACGATAATTTAGAAGAGAGAGAATTTCAAATCCTGAATGTATGAGTGGAAACCCAATATCATATCCAATATCATGCTAAAGTTAATTATAGACATTCTAGCATAGGCAAACTTTATAAATCCAAAACGAACTAATGCACGGAGTTCATTGAAACTATTAAATTTAGAATATGGTAAAATGACTCTTGGATGGGAAATTACTCTTTCGATGGGTCTCACAATGATTCTATTCATGATATTCCTATTTGTTATTTTTAAGGTTTATATTTCTTTTATTTTACCGGACGGAATTTCAATGAATTCGATTTAAAAGAACCCAATGACTGGCCTAAAAGACATTTAGCTTTCACATAGTTGGAGAGTCTTAAGCTCGACTCAAATTGTAGTGTTCAATACGTAGTTTTAGTTTTAGTCCACTGTGACTTTATGGCTTAGTTACCGCTGGTTGTAAAAGTATTATTTAGGAGTATCCTTATCAAAATTTCTTATTCTAATTCCTTGGTACATAATTGTTCATGTGAGACGTGTAAGAGGGTATCAAAATTTCGATCATTTCGATCATTAATTAGTGATGAGATGCCAGCACGCATATATTAACGAGGATTAAATAAATTTTAGTCTATATTTGTAATGACTTTTAAAAAATATATAATTGAGTAAATAAGCTAAAAAGGGGGAGATGCTCATATGACTTTTAAAAATATAAAATTGAGTAAGTAAGCTAAAAAGGGGGAGATGCTCATATGACTTTTAAAAATATAAAATTGAGTAAATAAGCTAAAAAGGGGGAGATGCTCATGAATATAGTACCATATATTTCCTCGCATCGATGACCCAACAAATGTTAATAATTATTCGTAATGTACATATATTTATAGAAAAGGAAATCAAGTTACAAATGCTTGAGCTTCATCTTGGCTAGATAGTTATGCTTATTATTGATGGTCAACAGTTTCAGATTTTGTAGCCTCTACTTATGCTCATGACTTTTTGTTTTGTCTTTACTATCATTTTTTTTTTTTGCAAGTCTTGGCATAGTCCCCCTGTGGGGGGAGGGTAATGGTTGGTCCTCATCTCTTCGGGGAAGGGTAGGTGCCTCACGGCAGTTCACACGACCATTGCTAAGGAACTAATCTCGCCTAATTTTTCTCCATTTGAAAAAAAAAAACAAAAAAAGTGTAGAGTTCGAACCTAGCTTCTGTTATTCATTTATCCTCTGCCAAAGAAAGGACGGTTTTACAAGAACACGAACTCTTCTCCCCCTCCAAATATGTTTCATTCATCATCCGGTTTAGATATATAGGTCAAAGTTTTGTTCGTATAATGCGAATTAGTGAAAGTTGTTAGCTTAATCATGATAAAAGGACAAAAAAAATTCAGTAGTTAATTAAGAGGAAACTATGGGCTCCAAGTTTGGAAACGAAAATTAGTTAAGCATTTCTCCTTGCGTGTTTATGAACTAGAGGAAGAAGAAGGAGTATTAAGAAGCAGCATATGTGTTCTTTTATGTTTGGACAGATCGCACATGAAATTAAATATTCTTTTCAGTTCAAAAAACAATTAATATTATATCAAACATATGCTTTCTTTACAGTTAATGAACAAGAGGAAATAAGAACAAGAAGACCTACTTAAATTTCTTGAATTATTTTGTTGAATTGGAATAAAATTAAGGGTTTGCTTCAACCACTATCCACCAAACCAAATTAGTGGTAGCAACAATACAAAAGCCCAGAATTGGCTCAGTTGGTAGAGAGATAGAGAGTAGATAGCGGCCGGACCACAATTTGTCGATTTGGGAGTTTAACTTAGCGTTAAGTTGCTGATTCTTCGAATCCGTTAGGTCGGATTTGTTTTAAACTCTTTCTCTTTAAACATTGCAATATATATATACCGACCTAACCGATTTGTTTTAAACTGTTTCTCTTCAAACATTGCAATATAAATATACCAATGAAAATAATTATGTATCTTAAATTATCCTTAACAATTTACTAATTACAAAAATAATGAACGAGAGGAACTTGTGGAGCCTCCTCCATGTTTAGTTTAAACTCATTTTGATGACTATTCTGTAGTTGCTAGAGCTAGACTAGTTGTTCCTTAGTGTTTTTTTTTTCTCTTCTTCTTCCATGTTACCGGAAAAAATTTGAGAGCAACTTGAAGTTTTCTGATTATATCGTATAATGACCAGGTGGTTGTGATATTAATTTGCAAAGTAAGGAATT
Organism: Malus sylvestris; assembly: GCF_916048215.2. Classification (NCBI taxonomy): domain Eukaryota; kingdom Viridiplantae; phylum Streptophyta; class Magnoliopsida; order Rosales; family Rosaceae; genus Malus; species Malus sylvestris. Next base: position 3,226,710 of record NC_062263.1, on the reverse strand, counting down.
CTATCCAGTTTACTATAAATAAAATCACCAGGTATGAGGGAATAACACACATTTTCATCTCTCTCTCCGCTGCACCCTCTCTCTCTACCTTCGGTAAAATAGGCCACAACACAGGTGTTGTTATTGGAATTAAATTTTGTGTTGGCTTATAAGAGTGTAGGGTTCCCACTTTGTACAACTGTGTTGTGGTATTCCTCTTCGCTTGTAAGTGAGAGGTTTTAAATTCGATTCTCACCAAATGCGAATTTGAACCACATTATTGCTAGCCCATTGTGAGACAAAGTCCACCCCTCTCCCTTAGTATATATAGATAATATCGTTTGTTCAAAAAAAAATGTAAGGCTTTTATTGGAGAAATGGATTATACTTGCATAGTTTCGGATATTCGACAGATCTAAAACTTTCTTGAAAGCTACATAAGCTATCTGGCCAATTAATAAAACAAAAAAAATTGTTGAATTTTCATATTTTATGCCACTGATCTATTATTAAATGGTATTCTTAAAATGGAAATTGTATGCATTCTTATATGGTTAAACTATCAATCTTGACTATTGATCAATTAAACTTTCATTTAGATGAGCAATGTGACAAACCATGCTAAATAGTTTGAATAATAAAATGTTAGACACATTTAACTCTCTGATGAATCATCATCGAAAGTTTGAAAATCTATTAGTACAACATCACAATTGTGTTAAAACCTTGACACATTCCTTTGATTGGTACCACATGTCTGTATATTTTCAATAACTATACTATACGTATCTTTATATATGTTGATGCACAAAATCAGCGAGGACTTTGGTACAACAGAAAGTGTCAGGTTTTATGACCTTCGCTTGGTTGCTTCGGTCACTAGTGAGGATAAGTACGTAAATGAATAGAGACAGAGAAGCAAACACAGGATGTACGTGGTTCACCCAGATTGGCTACGTCCACGGAGTAGAGGAGTTCTTATTAGTAGTGAAGGGCTTACACAAGTACAAAGGATCAAGCTCTCAATTTAGTGAGTTCTTGTGAATGATTTAACACAAATGGCATTAGGCAATATTGTGGGGGGATGACCCCTATTTATAGAAAAACTTGTAGCTTTGTCACATTGACATGTGTCATGTTATGATTGGTTCTTGATGTTGACACGTGCTGCGCTCTGATTGGCTTCTAATCTTGACACGTGTCGAGTAGTGATTGGCCTCCTGGTCGGAGGGGAACTCTTCTGGGTCCTTGACAGTATAGCGTTGGCCGGTGCTCGGTAGTTTCAGGATTGGTCAAGTATGGTACAAACAGTGCTCCCCTAAGTTCCCGAGTGAGGGAAACTCCTCGGTTGGGGACTTGCAAGATCCAATCCCTTGAGTAATCACGAAACTTCTAAGTACCGAAGTGTGGTCTGATCTTCATCTGCCCTTCTCTGGAAGTACCTTTCCTCCATCCGGGAATGGTGTATTTAGCTGATGTTGACGCACAAGGTAATGTATCAATTTCACTTGAAGCTTAGTTGTAGTTTCGGGCTTAGTCAAGTGTGATACAAACCCTATAGTAGGAGTCCCCCAAGTCGCCGAGCTAGGAGATCTGCCGAAAGAGGTGACAGACAAGGTAAGCAGTCAAACTTCCAAGTAAGCAACCCAGGATCAGAGGTTTGACTTCGGCTTCCGGTTGATTGTTCTCCTTCTCCTTGTCTCTCATTCAACTGCCAGGATAAGGAGAAGCAAATGGATAAGAGATGATATGAGATACTTTTGCTTTTGAAGAAGTAACTTTCCACAGGCTTATTCTTGAACTGTGCTGGAGGGTTTTCTGGTGCCCTTCAGAGTATAAGGCCGACTCAAAAATTTGAGGGTCAAAACAAGTCCATCAAATCTAGAGTATGTTCGACCTTGATGATATGGGATACTTTTGCTGTTGACGGAATAATGAATGTGGTATGGAAAGGTGTCGTGCTGTAGTGATCTGTTTCAGCTCACCGTTGAACCTTCTGCTTCAATCTTTTACATGGCAGAAGTGGTGTGCAACCTTTGCATTTAAATGGTCCTTCAGAACATTCCTTCATAGTGACTCATCCACGCTTGGCAGCTTCAGTGTAAAGAGCCAATATCTGATCAACTGTCATGAGGTATTTGCCGGTGGAATTCGTGACCTTGACAGCAGTTGAGGATGAGTACTCGAGAGCAATGCTAAGTAAGCAACCAGGCAAAGGCTCCAGGCAGTCAGTTCCAAATTGGAGGTTTGATTTCAGGTTCCGACTGACTGCTCTCTTTCTCCTTGTCCTGCAGGTGTGGACAAGGACAAAGACAAAGACAGGGAGAAAGCATGATATGGGATACTCTTGCTTTCGACCCTGATGATATGAGATACTCTTGTTCTTGGTGTGGCTTATTTGCTGAGGCATTATCGGGGGGAAATAAAGCTGAGTATTTCGAGAGGTTATGTTGAGGGTGCCTTTTCGAATGCGAGAAATGGTTGAGCATTTTTGCAGGTTTTTCTGTCCGTTGAGGAGGGAGGTCAATGTATATAGGGATTTCCCAATAACAAGTAGTAATGCTATTCCTTTACCCTTCTTGGTCACAGCAATGTAGTGGGAGCTGCCAGCTTCACGTGTTTTAATTTTGTCAGAGCACTTTGAAAAAGTGGTATGTGGTATCTGGAAAGCTGATGTTACGTGTGAAGATTACAGACAAGCTTTATCTAAGGAAATCTGGCTCTCGAAGTTCTGAGAGTTGTGCCTCTTCGGTTTTCGAACAAGCAATCCCGTCGAGGATCTGACTCTCGAGATTCGGAAAGCGGTGCTACTCCGGTTTTTTAGAAAGTAATTATGTTGGGAGTCTTTTCTCGAATGTGAGTAAAGGTTGGACGTTCTTGCCAACCTGTCTTGCCGCAAAACACGGAGGTCGACACACATAGGGACTTTCCAGTTGTCAAGCAGTGGTGCTGTTCCTTTACCCTTATGGGTAATAGTAGGGTAGCTGGAACTTCGAAATTCTCGTGCCTAAACTTTGTCAGAGATCTTTGACAAAGTTATATGTGGTACCCGAGGAGTTGATGGTGCATATGGAGAGCGGTGATTGAACAGTAAGATTCACGTGCTTTCTACTTCACCAGAAATCTTCGACAGAGTGCCCGTAATTTCCGCAAAGCTGATTGTGCATGTGACAGGTGCTGACGAGGCTGAAAAAGCAGGTGCTTCTTCGATTTCTGAGATCGGCCCTCGTGGTCTCTGAGCAGCCCAGCTTTTGAGAAAGCAAACGCCTCTTCGATTTTTGAGATCGGCCCTCGTGGTCTCTGAGCAGCCCAGCTTTTGAGAAAGCAAACGCCTCTTCGATTTCTGAAGCTCCGTCGAGTGCAGATTTTTATAGAGGCTGACATTAAGTTCCACAGCACACTTGAATCTCTACCAGTAGAAGCTCATTTCTTGCACTTCTAAGATCTTGATTTGTCTAACCTCTTCCCTCTTCAACACATTTGAAAATGTCTGGACCCTCCGACCGTCGTTTTGACTTGAACCTTGGAGAAGAGACAGCCACGCCTTCTCCAGACAACATATGGCGCCCATCCTTCATATCCCCTACCGGTCCTCTTACCGTTGGGGATTCTGTGATGAAGAATGATATGACCGCTGCAGTGGTGGCCAGGAACCTTCTCACTCCCAAAGATAACAGACTACTTTCCAAACGGTCTGATGAGTTGGCTGTTAAGGACTCTTTGGCTCTTAGTGTTCAGTGTGCAGGTTCTGTGTCTAATATGGCCCAACGCCTATTTGCTAGAACCCGCCAAGTTGAATCATTGGCTGCTGAAGTGATGAGTCTCAAACAGGAGATTAGAGGGCTCAAGCATGAGAATAAGCAGTTGCACCGGCTCGCCCATGACTATGCTACAAACATGAAGAGGAAGCTTGACCAGATGAAGGAATCTGATGGTAAGGTTTTACTTGATCATCAGCGGTTTGTGGGTTTGTTCCAAAGGCATTTATTGCCTTCGTCCTCTAGGGTTGTACCTGGTAATGAAGCTTCAAATGATGAACCTCCAATGCCTCCTCCTTCTGGGGTTTTGTCAAGTACTGAGGCTCCGGATAACCACCCTCCGGTGCTTTCTCTTTCTGGGGCTCTACCGACTGCTGAGACTTCCCCTAAGCAACCTTTGTGAAGGCTCCCTTTTGTTTGTTTATTTTGACTCATGTATATGTACATATTTGTGGCTTATCGAAAATATTAATAAATAAGCTTTGCTTCATTTCAACATATTGTGTTAAATACACCAAAGCCTTCTTCATAAAGTTCTTTGAATTTTTGCTTTTGTTGAAACCTGTATTGTTGAAGCTTTGTGAGTGAAGCATGTAGTTTGAGGTAGTGTTCCCTTAATTTCCCGAGTGAGGAAAACTTCTCGGTTGGAGACTTGAAAAATCCAAGTCACTGAGTGGTTGTGAGACTGCCGAGTATCAAGGTGCAGTAGCATATGGTGGGAGTCCCCCAAGTCTTCAGGCGAAGAAAGTTGCCGAATGAGGTGTCTCGCGTGTTACTAATTTGTCAAAGTAACGAATCCTTGTTTCGATGTCACACATTCGTATATGCTTTATCTAAAAATATTTCCAACTTTTGTGTGTTTGATGCTGCATGCTATTGACTAGACAAGATCAAGTGCAATTAGTAGCTTTTCTCTCTTTTTCATCTTTTCTTTGGTGGAATTGCTTTTCGTTTCCACTAATCAGCCTGAGTGGATGCAAGATAACACCTTTCTCTATAGCTCAGATTGCAAAGTCATCTTCATGAAAGTTTTTCCTTATCTTGTGAACTACAACATATCCAAATTTGAGATCCATCGGAGTAGTACAACTTCAGAAATTCAAGTATGATGAGTAACTGTTCATCAATGTTCTGTTAATCTGTCAGACTTGTTGTGAGCTTCGAAACTCCATTTTCTCTTGTTCAGATCAACATACTTTCTTCATCGAAGTTGTTCCTCAGCTTGTGAACTACAACATATCCAAATTTGAGATCCCTCGGAGCAGTATAACTCCAGAAATCCAGGTATGATGAATGACTGGTTATTATTTTTCTGTCAACCCGTCAGATTTGTTGTGAGCTTCGAAACTCCATTTTCTCTTGTTCAGATCGGTATGCTTTCTTCATTGAAGTTGTTCCTCAGCTCGTGAACTACAACATATCCAAATTTGAGATCCCTCGGAGCAGTATAACTCCAGAAATCCAGGTATGATGAATGACTGGTTATTATTTTTCTGTCAACCCGTCAGATTTGTTGTGAGCTTCGAAACTCCATTTTCTATTGTTCAGATCGGCATGCTTTCTTCATTGAAGTTGTTCCTCATCGTCTCTTTCATAACATATCAAAAATTCAGAATGAACTAATGGTTAAATATTTCCAGATCTTCGAAACATCACAGCAGCTTCGAAATCTGCAAGAATCCGACTGTCATGTTTGGAGCTTCAACACTTTAATTTCCGTCGCTCAAACAGAAATGGTTCCTTCTTGAAAGTTGTTCATATGCTCAAGAACTATAGGGTGTCCAAAATTCAGCTCCATTGGAGAAGAGAAGAGGTTGCAGAAATTTGATAGATGAAAGGAGGCGGAAGAGGGAGAGAGAGAAAAAGTCTCTTGGGTTGGATTTCTATTTTGGGGCAGATTCCAATTTTTGTAGCACCTTCATTATTGATGAATTGCTTGTACTTTTGTCCATTATGAAACTTGGGACTTTGGCTTGTTGTTGGATCTATTATAATATGTTTGGGAACATATATAAGTGAATAAATAAGAAGGAAAATTTTGGGCCCTTGTGGGTGTAAAACAAAAAATGTTTATGTTTACCCAAGTGTTTTTGTACAAGTTCAAGGGCATCTTGGGTTTTGTGAACAAAATTTGTTTATTTGGAGCAAGGTTTTGTGTTGAAGCTTTGTAGGTGAAGCTTTGGTGTTGAAGCTTTGTAGATGAAGCTTTCGAGGTGAAGCTTTGATGGTGAAGCTTTGTAGATGAAGCTTTCTGGGTGAAGCTTTGATGGTGAAGCTTTGTAGATGAAAGTATGTAGAGGGAGCTTTCTAGGTGAAGATTTTTTAGGTGAAGCTTTGTAGGTGAAGCTTTTTTAAGTGAAGCTTTTTGGGTGAAGTTTTTTTTTGGGTGAAGCTTTGTGGGTGAAGCTTTTTAGGTGAAGCTTTGTGGGTGAAGCTTTGGAGGTGAAGCTTTTCGTGTGAAGCTTTTTGGGTGAAGCTTTTTAGGTGAAGCTTTGTGGGTGAAGCTTTGGAGGTGAAGCTTTTCGGGTGAAGCTTTTTGGATGAAGCTGTTTTTTTTTTTTTTTTTGGCACTTGACACGTTCTTCATTTGCTTGTTTTGTAATGACTGTGGAAGACGGATTGCTTTCTGATTGAGAAGGGTTCCGGCATCGCTTGCTATGAATGTAAAAGAGTGAGGGCTGAGTTGGCTAAATTACCTCTTTATTGAATTCATTGCCAAATGGCCTTCATTACATAGGATGCCGAACGGCTATAGCTCAACACTTGTACATCGTGAGTCTATTTGTAGTAGTACTTCAAGTGATCAGCGTTCCATGGATGGCCAAGGGTCTTGCCATCGGAGCTTCTAAGTGTGTAAGAGCCAGGGCGACTGATGCCAATGACTTCATACGGTCCATCCCAGTTTGGACTAAGTGTGCCTTCACTCGGGACTCTGTCGCAGAGTAATCTTTTCTTTAAGACCCAGTCTCCTATTTTGAAAGAACGAGGCTTGACCCTAGAGTCATAATAGTTGGAGATGCGCTGCTTGTAGGCGACATTCCTCAAGTGAGCTTGGTTTCTGTGTTCCTCGACTAAATCCAAGTTGAGGGTGAGTTGTTTGTCATTTTCACTTTGAATGTAGTTCTGGACTCGGAATGTTGCTTGCTCGAGCTCAACAGGGACAACCGCCTCTGTGCCAAAGGCAAGTGAGAATGGAGTTTCTCCTGTTGAAGTCCGATATGAAGTGCGATATGACCAAAGAACTTGGGGTACAAATTCTGGCCAACAGCCTTTAGCTTTGTCCAAGCTGGTTTTCAAAGTGCGCTTGATTATTTTGTTGATGGCCTCAACTTGTCCATTAGACTGGGGATGAGCTGGAGAGGCAAAGCATAAGTTGATGTTGAACTTAGAGCAGAACAACCTGAACTTCTTGTTGTCAAACTGTCGCTCATTGTCAGTGACTATCGCATTGGGAATGCCGAATCTACAAAGGATGTTCTTCCACACGAAGTCTTCTATCTTTGCCTCAGTAATGGTTGCCAAGGGTTCTACTTCGGCCCACTTTGTGAAGTAGTCCACTGCAACGACTGCGTAACAGACTTTGCCCTTCCCTGCCGGCATTGGGCCGATCAAATCAAGTCTCCACTGGGCGAAGGGCCAAGGGCTGATCATAGGAGTAAGAGGCTCTGGAGGGGAATGAGGAATAGTTGCATATCGTTGACATTTGTCACATGAGCGGGATACTTTGATGGCATCCTGGTGGAGTGTTGGCCAGTAATATCCTTGGCGAAAAGTCTTGTGTGCTAGGGACCGAGATCCAGCATGATCTCCACAGACTCCCTCATGTATTTCCCGAAGGACGATTTCCGCCTCGGCAGGCGTAAGACACCTTAAGTATGGCAGGCTAAAACCTCGCTTATAGAGTTGATCATTGATGATCAGGTAGCGGGTAGACTTGTATCGAATTTGCTTAGCCTGGACTTTATCATTTGGGAGGGTGCCATGAGCAAGGAAATTATAGATCGGGGTGATCCAACTATCCCCCTGTTGTAAGTTGCATACTTCTGCGGCCATGGTGCTTGGTGTTGCCAACAGTTCGACATGAATTTTTCTTCCAATCTTGTCTTCCACAGCTGAGGCGAGGCGAGCCAGGGCGTCTGCATGACTGTTTGCCGCTCGAGGAACTTGGGTGATCTGGTAGTGGAAGTGCTTGAGCAAAAGTTGTGTTTGCGCAAGATATGCTGCCATGGAGCTGTCCTTAGCATCAAAGTTGTTGGTAACCTGGTTGACCACTAATTGGGAGTCACTGAAAATATCAATTTGTTTAACCCCGAGGTGTTTGGCCAAACGTAATCCTGCTAGAAGGGCTTCATACTCGGCCTCATTGTTTGATGCCTTGAATTTGAAACGAAGAGCATACTCCATTGCTACTTTGTCGGGCGTAGTCAAGACTAGTCCCGCTCCACAGCCCTGTTGGTTGGATGAGCCATCAACATACAGACTCCATGCTGAGGTCGTTGATTCTACCTTCTGAGCTTCCGGGGGTAATGAAGCCACTGCTTCAGGTGTAGAAGCAATGTCAACCGGATATGTGAAGTCGGCAATGAAGTCTGCCACTGCTTGGCCCTTCTCAGCTGGCTTTGGTTGGTAGGAGATGTCAAACTCACCCAATGCTATCGCCCATTTGATCATTCGCCCAGACGTGTCAGGACTCTGGAGTATCTGTCGAAGAGGGTGATTGGTAAGCACGATGATGGCGTGTGCTTGGAAATAAGGGCGAAGTTTCCGAGCAGACATGACCAATGCTAGAGCTAATTTCTCAATGTTGGAGTATCGTGTCTCCGCATCTTGTAGGGCCTTGCTAGCGTAGTAGACGGGCCGTTCGACACCACTGTCCATTCGAATAAGAACAGAACTGACTGCTGAAGCCGAAACCGATAGATAGATGATGAGAGTGTCACCAACTTCTGGTTTTGAGAGCAGAGGGGCTTTACTCATGTACTCTTTGAGGTTCCTGAATGCCTTGGCACATTCCTCCGTCCATGTAATGTACTTCTTATTTCCCTTGAGTGCTTTGAAGAAAGGAGCACATCTGTCTGTGGCCTTAGAGATGAATCTGGTTAAGGCTGCCACCTTGCCAGTAAGGCTTTGGATGTCTTTTGAAGTTATTGGCTCTTTCATGTCGAGGATTGCTTTGATCTTTTCAGGGTTAGCTTCAATGCCTCGTTGGCTAATCATGAAGCCTAAGAATTTGCCAGAGCCCACGCCGAAGGCACATTTGTTGGGGTTCAACCTCATTCGATACCTCTTTAGAATGGTGAAAGTTTCAGATAGGTCGGTGATGTGTTGGTCAACATGTTTGCTTTTGACTAGCATATCATCAACGTAAACTTCCATGTTCTTCCCAATCTGCTCGGCGAACATTGAGTTGACTAGTCTCTGATAAGTCGCTCCTGCATTCTTTAGGCCGAAAGGCATGACTTTATAGCAGTATAGTCCTCTGTCGGTAGTGAAGGCTGTGTGTTCTTGATCCGAAGGGTTCATGAGGATTTGGTTGTATCCTGAGTAAGCATCCATGAAGCTCAGGAGTTCACACCCGGCCGTAGAGTCTATAAGTCTGTCAATAAGAGGAAGAGGGAAGCTATCTTTCGGACACCCTTTGTTTAGGTCGGTGTAGTCAACACACATTCTCCACAAGACCTTTTGAAGCAAAAGACTTTCTTTGGTCGGATTTTTCTTAACAAGGACCACATTTGCTACCCATGTCGGGTAATTGACTTCGCGGACAAAGCCTATGCCTTTGAGTTTTTCAACTTCTGCTTTCATTGCCTCGTATCGTTCAGCGTCATAAGATCTTCGCTTCTGTCTCACCGGCTTGATCTTGGGGTCAATACTTAAACGATGACAGATGACATCGGGAGAGATGCCTGGCATGTCCTCGTATGACCAGGCGAAGACTTCAGTGTTCTCTTTCAAAAAAGATATCAATGCTAACCGAAGGGGTGGTGACAATGTGGTGCCAATCTTCACCATGCGATCTGGATAATCTCTTGAGATAGGTACCTTCTCCAACTCTTCAGCAGGTTGGGCTTGCTGGGTGAAAGAGTCATCTCGAGGATCATCGGGTTGATTGTTGCTATCAGGAAGATCCAAGTTCGCTTCATCTAGGCTGGTCTTTGTGACTTGGTCATGTACAGACAGGGTTTCCTTGGGTCCGGGCAAGTGTTGTTGCTTAACTGAAGTGTTGTAACATGATCGTGCACTAAGCTGATCTCCTCTGATGTAGCCGTTGCCATGGGGGGTTGGAAATTTCATCAACAGCATATGCGTGGATACCATAGCCTTGAGATCATTGATGCCTGTGCGCCCAAAGATGACATTGTATGCCGTTGGGCAGTCAACCACTAGGAAGTTAGTGGTAATGGTAGCCGTGTAAGGGCCTGTACCAATAGTAAAGGGTAAATGTATGCTCCCTAAAGGTTGCACGATATCACCGGAGAAGCTTATCAGAGGAGAAATCGAGCGATTGAGCAAGTGTTCAGCTACACTGAGTGCCCTGAAAGCTTCGGCAAACATGATATTGACCGAAGCCCCTGTGTCTACGAGGATTCGTCGAACATCAAAGTTGGCTATGTGAGCCTCCACGATCAATGGGTCGTTATGAGGGTAGATGATGCCTCTTTCTTCCTCAGGGTAGAAACATATCGGATCCCAGTTAGGCTTTTGATACTTCCCTCCCCTGATGTCTTCCACGTGAAACACTTGGTGACCAGGCCTCAGAATTCGTTCACTGTTTTTCATGGCCCTATTGGAAGATTCAGATATGGGTGTGCCGCCGCTTATGGAATATATGACATTCACCTGGCGTTGGTTACGGTTATCCCTTTGAGGGTGAAGGAGGAATTGATCAATTTTTCCTTCTCGTGCCAAAGCTTCAATACGATCACGGAGGATGATACATTTCTCGCTATCATGGCCGTTATGCTCATGGTAGCAACAAAACATGCCCGCGTTATTCGGGGGCGTGTAATCTGGGTGCCTCGGCTTTGGCTTTGGTATCAGGTGAGCTATGCTGGGGTAAATGGCCGCGCATGTGGCATTCAAGGGCGTGTATGTCTCATACCTTGGGGTAGGGGGTATCTTGACGCGGGTTTGACCCACTGCATTGACTGCCTGGGGGCGAGCGTTATTGTGGCAATACCCTTGGTTATCGGGATAGTGTCCCTTACTCTTTTTACTGAAAGGAGAGTGGTGAGGATGGAAATCATTCTTCTTGCCTTGAAATTGATATGTCTGTTGATTCGGTGAAGCATTATGCAAGGCATGGGGAGGTGCCACTGCTGTTTGGAAAGTCGAGGTCTTCTCATTTAGGTGAGTCTGGCTTCCACCTCCCACTTGTTGATAAAGGATGGTTGTAGGGGGTTTCTCCTGATATGTCTTTGCCTCGGCGGAGGCATGGTTATAAGCCTGCGCCATCACCTCAGAGTAAGTCTTCCAAGTATTGGCATTGATCATGTATTTAAAGAAACAATCACGTAGGCCTGCCGTGAAGGCTTTGAGGGCAGTCTTGTCGTCTGCCTCGGCATACCGGGAGTATTCATGGCTGAAGCGGCCAGCATACATACGTAATGACTCGTCTGGCTTCTGGCGGATAGTGTACAGGTCATCTGCAGAGTGCAAGCGATCGGTTTGGAAAATGTGTTGGGAAACAAATAGTTTCCTCAATTCCTCAAATGAGTCTACCGTCTCAGGTGTAAGACGACAATACCAATTTAGAGCTCCGCCAGAGAGGGTGGAGGGGAAGAGAAGACATCGCTCTTCGTCGGTGTGCATCCGGTATGCCATGGTGGACTCAAAGAGGTTAAGGTGCTCAATCGGGTCCTCTTTTCCAGTATAAAGTTGCAAGCCAAGCTTCTGCTTTGTCTTTGCTTGAAGGGGGGTGTTGAGGATCCTCCTTGTAAGAGGGCCAGGCCTGGGTTGGTTCCAGTCAGGTATTTCAGCCTGACGTTCAGCCTTCAACTTGTTTACTTCCTCAAGAAGTTGTAGGACAAGGGGGTCCTGAGTGGAGTTATGTGTCACTGGAGCTTTCTTTCGTAAATCTCCATCTCCTCTTGGAATTAGGAAGGTTTGATCAAGGGCATGTGATTTTTCCCTGGACTCGCTGTACTGGCTTCCAGGGTATGTCTGTCGGAACACCTCTGAGTCCCCTGTACCCTCATGTCTCTCTAGGACTTGTTGCCCATTCCCCAAATTGGTGGCCGGCTTGGGCCGTGGCAGGGGACCGAGTCTCTCAGAAATCCTTGGGTCATTAATCTTTGAGCTTATATGGATGGAATTCTCTCGACGTTGCTTCAGGAAATCCCGACAATCGCGAAAGACGGCTTTCGATCCTTCTGCCCCTTCAGCAAAGAGGTGTCTCCCTCCACTTCTCATGGTTCGGGTCGAAGCAACTGGGTTAAGAGAAGCCTCATGTTGATTATCAAGTCGAGGGGTAATCTGTTCCCTATCAGGGATATCTATGTCGAATGCATGTGACCCTCCATGTTGGAGGGCACCCAGTTGATGGTTGACTTCCACGGGGGCAACAAGCTCGCGTGTCTGAGCTTGCCTAGCTTCGTGGAGTGTCTCGAAGAGCTTCTCATATTGCTCCTGGAGGACCTCATTCCTCATTGCTATCTTGTTGTTCTGAGCTTCCAACTCATCGACTTTAGCTTGAAGAAGAACTCGTTTTCCTTCCTTCTTTCGTTGTTTCGCACTATGTGCAAGGGGGGTGTCATTCTGTGTGCTGTGGCTTCATTCGCTTCCCATGTTGGAGAGGGATGCCTGGTCAAAAGAAAGTGTACGAATGATAGAAACCAGCTTGACACAGCTGAAGAGAGTAGGAATAAGTGTCGTTTCCCACAGACGGCGCCAAATGTTGATGCACAAAATCAGCGAGGACTTTGGTACAACAGAAAGTGTCAGGTTTTATGACCTTCGCTTGGTTGCTTCGGTCACTAGTGAGGATAAGTACGTAAATGAATAGAGACAGAGAAGCAAACACAGGATGTACGTGGTTCACCCAGATTGGCTACGTCCACGGAGTAGAGGAGTTCTTATTAGTAGTGAAGGGCTTACACAAGTACAAAGGATCAAGCTCTCAATTTAGTGAGTTCTTGTGAATGATTTAACACAAATGGCATTAGGCAATATTGTGGGGGGATGACCCCTATTTATAGAAAAACTTGTAGCTTTGTCACATTGACATGTGTCATGTTATGATTGGTTCTTGATGTTGACACGTGCTGCGCTCTGATTGGCTTCTAATCTTGACACGTGTCGAGTAGTGATTGGCCTCCTGGTCGGAGGGGAACTCTTCTGGGTCCTTGACAGTATAGCGTTGGCCGGTGCTCGGTAGTTTCAGGATTGGTCAAGTATGGTACAAACAATATAGTATTAGCCCAAAGCGTGGAGCAAAACACAAAAGATGTGATATAGAGAGCAAGACGAACAACAAGCCACATCACAATACAAATAGATCGGACTTGTTGATTGTTAATTTACACATTGACGTACGTAGTAAAAATTATTGACCCAATATTGAAGTTTAACAATAACTAGAAGTGTATAGTATCTAGATATATGTAGTTGTTTGAGTTTATGTTCCAACTGATGTTAACATGAAAAAAAATTGTAGAGATTTACGTAGTTGTTTGAGTTTTGTATTGAGCTTGACTTACATAGTTGTGAAATCAAATTGTCTAGTATAACCAACTATCGAAACACATTAACTAAAGAAAAGAGAAGAGAAAAGAAATGCTAATACAAGGTCAATGTATGTTGATTTCTGCCAATTAAATTGCGGAAATAGCAAAATGACAGACAAAAATGACAGACAAAAAGGTGTTGCAATGTTAGGTGAACACATAGCCTATATTTTTAGTCAATCTGTGCCACCATACCTAAACTGATTTTTTTTTTTTGGAAATAAGAGCAGGTGGGTGCATGATGTGGTCCTTTAATGATCTTAACATAATTCCCTACTCAAAATTGGTAAGTCTTTCCTTACATTTGCCTCTCATTTACTCCATGATTTCAACATCATGACCATTGGCCCATTTGGTAGGGACTCCTATTTTTGTTTGTTTTGTTTTTTTCTAGTCTTAATATTCTAATTTCAAATCTTCATGCATTACTTTCACTTTAAAAAAATTTACATAGAATGAGTTTACCACTACAAACCTCCTGATTCAATAATATTGTTGAAACACAATTTGTCCCACATCGGACAGAGGGAAGAAGAAAGACCCATTTAAATAGAATTACCGCACTCTAACTAACACCAAGGCCTTTTGTGATAAAATCCCACACCTGAGAATTGGGCAGGTGGTAAAGTGAGGACAGTATCGGTGTTGTTGGAGTGGGCCCTCGGCCCGTCGACCTGACAAATTCAACAAATATAATATATAGCATTTGTATTCTTAGTTTCAAATGTCACGGTGACAGTGAACACGTTTCATGTAAATCGGTTGTCATAACAAAAGAGGGAGCATTTAAAAAAATTAATAAAAAGAAGTGTTGTTGTAATATGTCCTTAGCCTCAACAAGTCCCCCTAGCTTTATATCTTGAATATTGGCTTATTTAGACTTGCAGAGTTGCTTGATGGCACGGCATTGATAGTCAAAAAGAGTGAAAGGAGTATGTTTAAACTTTTACAAATTTGCTTGAATCTCATAGGGGCAGCCCATTAACCCTTATCATAATTTTTGACAAGAAGTATATCTAATTTTAGTGAACTGATTGGAGCAATGCACCAACAAAAGTGACATGGTACTGGTATTTCTATTTTATCATGCAGAAGAAGTGGAATAATTGAGTAACAATTTAAGTACATTATTTAATGTTATTTGTTCCTTTTGAAATATACTTGAAAGCTTGACTTGTAAGCAAATTGGAAATGGTTGTATGTTAGTATGTTACTAATCCCATGTGCACTTCTGGGTTGGCTGTTCTAACCACTGTTTTAAATTTTAATTACTCACCGCCCCCAAATCTGATCCACTGTGGTCACAGACCTTGTAGCTACGGTGCAATTGGATGGATGCTTAGGGTAATTTGGCTGCGATCTCAATAGAGTTTAGTAATGTGCCTCGTACCTTCCAATTAGGGTTTAGGGTTTACGGGGCATGTTAGGTAATAACATTAAAAAATTTACTGTCCCAAGCCCTTCATTACATGACTTTTTTAACCTTAATTTTGAAGAGTTTCAAATTTTTCAAACCACTACGTCTCGTGTTCAAATATTTTATTTTTATGTCTAAATTAGAGACTTATGTAATAATATCGTGTTTATATATAATAAATAAATAAATTACTTTATATTTCAAATTTACCAAAAGAAAATTTCAATCCATCAAATGGATGAGTGGGATATTAGTGAAAGGTAAAGTCAGCCAAATGATCCCTATTCTGAGAAAAAGGAAAAGAGAAAGAAGAAAGGGAGTTTTAACGAAAAGTCTACGGTACTGTTCATTTTAACGAAAAACTATATTTTTACACTAAAAAGTCAAACAGGGTACTATTTACTTTACCCTTTATTTTGTCTTTATTGTTAAAACTTAAAGTTTTCAAACTCTTTCCATTAGTTTTCGTAAGAAAAAAAGCTGAGAGTTCAAATCATGGTATGATGAGTATGAGGTAGCCTGTGTGTGCAGCAAAGGAACAACGTATGAGGAAGGTGGCCTATTTGTGCAGCAAAGGAACATCGTACGAGGATGGTCCGGTATGTTAAAAGGAAACATGCATTATTACTTCTTGCACGAAATGAAATTCAAATAATTAATAATCTTTGCTCCTCGGTCCTTTTTTTCTTTTTCTTTTTCTTTTACACTCTTTGGTTGTAATCACCTGCAAAGGCTGCAGAAACCACTTGATTGAATTTTCACATGGTGTTGTTTGAATGTAAAGGTATAGAGTCTTGCAACGGTGAAAGAAAAATCTTGTAAGAGTTTATAAAAGGTTAGACTACTTTTTATATTGCGAATTTGTTTTATGGTGGAATCTCATCTCCTTCATGGTATCAAAGTAGGTTGACCCACGTGTAAGCCCAATAGCTAAGCCCTAAGTGCTTCATGTCACCTAATTCTTGTTGTTCACGTATTTAGTTTAAAAATCTGCCACATGTAAGAATGTAAAGATAAAAGAGCCTCATATCAATGAAAATAAAAACTACTCCTTATATGTCATTAATTTTACGATGAAACTCATCATCTAAAAAAACATGCATTTGAAAATAAATATAAGCTAGTATCATAGGTAGCCTGCCAATGAACATGCAATGAACGTGCAATATTCTGTTTGTTTTGCTTTTGTTTATTTGCCACTAAACCTTCTGCCTGCACGAATCTTTTTCCTCTACCGGCCACCAACTTTCTTATTAGGACCTTCATTATTACCCTTTTTAATTTACTTTAACCTTTTGGATTTCTTTTGCTTAAACAACTTTATAATAATAATTAGTTTTTAGATTGTAATTAACAAATATGGAAAAAACAATTTGAAAAGTAAGAGAAAAACTGACAATAATATATACATGTGCCATATGGAAGCTTTCACATGGCATTTCTAGCAACATATCAGATCTCACAATTTCCTCATATTTATTTATCTTTTAGAAACGTTGACCCAAATATGTGCCAAATATCTATCTGCCCAAAGAAAAACAAGAATTTCAAACCATTGTGGTCATGTAAACACTATTAAAAGTGTTATTCACACATTTATTTTTATTTCTCACATACTCTTGTTAAGTTTTTACTATTTATGTTCTTCAATTCATTCGATTTGACGACCAAAAATTAAAAAAAATGTGTGAGGAATTAAAATGAATATATGAATAGCACTACTAAAACGCTATGATACATTTTATTGCACTGATTTTTTTTAAAAAGCAAAAATAGAATAAAAGTGTAGACAAAGAGAACGAGCCCAAGAAGTGGAATTATTAAAAGGGAGACTTTGGATGCGGTCCCTAGTTATGAATAGTCTTTGACTGAAACCTTGTTGGTTTTCAATTTTTGATCCAAGTCCCTGAAATTAATTGATAATTTATTTCTATGTATGTTACTATATTTTTTAAATTAAAAATTAAAATTTATAGTTGTTTATAGTAATGAGATTTTAAATAAAAAACCATAATTTGTGGGATTAAAAATATTAAAATATAAATATACTATTGTGTGTGTGTGTGTGTGTAAACATGGGTACATTCATAAAAAATAACCAAAAAATTATTGTATCAAAACATGGGTACATTCTTCAAAATGGGTACATTTAGCAAAAATAAAAATGGGTACAAATAAATAAAAAAATATGGGTACAATACAAATAAAACTTTAAAAAATATGGGCACAAAAAGAAATTAATATATGGGTACAAATTAAAACTGAAAGGAAAATTGGTACAAATTAAAAAAGGGTTGCAAATTAAAAATGGGTACAAACTAAAAATAAAAATATATGATAAAAAATTTAGCCATAAATATAAATATACTAATTGTAATATTTTTAATATTAAATGAATATATTTAGAAATAAAAAATATTTTATTATTGAAATAATTAATGATATTATTAATACAAAGGACCTTGATCAAAAATTGAAAAGTAATAAGGTTTTAATCAATAGAGTAGTAAAAATAAGGATGAAAACCTAATTACTCCTTATTAAAAATTTACTGTTTTAATGTTGCAGTTTTATCAACGGATAATATTGCTTCTTAAATCTCAACTGGGGGAGCCCCAAGTGATCCAAACAGTGTATTAAAAATTAGATAAGGCCAGCTAGAGTGACCCCATTTGATGCATTAAATCAAAGAGTCCATTAGAATTGGTCCTTTGTGACAGCTCTCTCTCAACGACTCGCACTCCCTATAAAACACAATATACCATGCATCTACCAAGTCATCACTCCAAACCAAAACAGCTCAAGGCTTCTCCGGCCTTCAGCAAATTCTCTCTTCATTCCCCAATTTTCCCGAGAAAATTTGTGAAACTAACCACATTGACCAGAGGTGGTAAGAAAATTGTAGTAACACCCATGAGGAGTGTGGGCGGCGGCCCCTCTTGGGGTCGGTTTTGGCCTCAAATGGCAGTGGCGTTAGCTGCCACACTGGTGGTGATTTCAAGCAATGTGGGTTCAGTAGAAGCAAGTGCTTATCCCTACTCTTCACCACCACCACCACCTTACGTTTACAGCTCACCACCACCACCACCATATGTCTACAAGTCTCCACCACCACCATCGCCTTCACCGCCACCGCCTTATGTCTACAAGTCTCCGCCACCTCCATCACCATCACCACCACCACCTTATGTGTACAAGTCCCCGCCACCGCCATCACCTTCTCCACCACCACCATATGAGTACAAGTCTCCACCACCACCGTCACCATCTCCTCCACCACCATATGAGTACAAGTCTCCACCACCACCATCACCGTCTCCCCCACCACCGTATGAGTACAAATCACCACCTCCTCCATCACCCTCCCCACCACCACCATATGTTTACAAGTCTCCACCACCACCTTCCCCTTCACCGCCACCACCATATTACTACAAGTCTCCACCACCACCTTCTCCCTCTCCACCTCCTCCTTACTACTACAAGTCTCCACCACCCCCGGAGTACTCCCCACCACCACCATACTACTACAAATCCCCACCACCTCCTTCTCCTTCACCTCCTCCCCCTTACTACTACAAATCACCACCCCCACCATCACCAAAACCACCAACCCCGTACTACTACAAGTCTCCACCACCCCCAGAATACTCCCCACCACCACCATACTACTACAAATCCCCACCACCTCCTTCTCCTTCACCTCCTCCACCTTACTACTATAAATCCCCACCCCCACCATCACCAAAATCACCAACCCCATACTACTACAAGTCGCCACCACCCCCAGAATACTCCCCACCACCACCATACTACTACAAATCCCCACCACCTCCTTCTCCTTCACCTCCTCCACCTTACTACTACAAATCCCCACCTCCACCATCACCAAAACCACCAACCCCATACTACTACAAGTCTCCACCACCACCACCACCTTCACCCAAACCACCAACTCCATACTATTACAAATCACCACCACCACCAGCCCCAAAACCCCCAACCCCATACTATTACAAGTCTCCTCCTCCACCCTCACCGTATCCTCCTTCTCCTTACTATTACAAGTCTCCACCACCACCAACCCCTTACTACTACACTTCTCCACCACCACCAGCTCCTTACTATCCGAAGCCACCATTGGTGAAGGTTGTCGGAAGGGTCTACTGCTACAGATGCTATGACTGGAAGAATCCATCGAAGTCACACGACAAGAAGCACTCCACAGGTACTTTTCTCAAAAATTCATTTTCTCAAAATTTATTTAAATATTGGCTTTAATCTTTCGTACCATATCTTTGTTTATGTTCCAAATCTTGGTCTTTGATGTTTTACAACTCTGCTGGTCCCAATGAGTCATTTGGGTAGTATACTGTATATGTGATCCTTCCAAACTGATGGCTCACTTTCGATAAATTGAGGCATATAATAATATAGTCACACATGTTGCGGTTTAATCTTTCCTTGAGATCAAGGAAAAAAAATAGTAATCCCGGTTTTATTTTATTTTATTTCTTTGAGTTATAAAAATTAATTTAAGTAATATTTGCTAAAAGTATGGAAACACCATGGTTTCAAATTAATGTCATAAATATTAATCAACAGTGCTTAATTTGTCCTATTTTAATTTAATAAAGAAAATGTAACGTGCTACAAATAATATGTAAGAACAACTTCGCGTTTTCGTGGTCGTGTCCAAAGTCTGCGTGGTCCTTTTCAACTCAGGAATTTGGTATTGACATGCATCACACCTAGTTAGTGGAACACGACTAATCATTTGATTAATTAACTAATTAGTATATAATTTTTTGTTGTTGTTGTTGTCGGAAAACGAGTGTTGTATCTCATAAAGAGAAAGTTCCAATACCTTTTATTATTTGTGCACCGCAGGCTCAGTTGTTGTGGTAACTTGCTGGAATGGCAAGAAGGAAATCAAGGCCTACGGTAAAACTAAGAACAATGGGAAATTCAGCGTAGTTATCCCTGGCTTTGAGTATGGCAAATATGGAGCCAAGGCTTGCACGGCCAAGCTCTACGCAGCACCAAAGGGTTCGAAATGCAACATTCCCACTAAGCTAAACAAGGGTGACAAGGGTGCCAAACTCAAAGTGAAATCCAAGACTAAATATGAAGTTGTGCTCGAGGCTGGCAAATTAGCTTATGCTTCCAAGACTCCGTACGAGGAGTGTGAAAAGTCCAAGCCCCAATATCCTCCTCCTTACGTTTACAAGTCACCGCCACCGCCTACGCCTACTTACGTCTACAAGTCACCACCTCCACCGCCACCCAAGTACTACTACAAGTCACCACCACCACCGGTTTACTACTACAAGTCACCACCACCTCCGGCATACGTTTACAAGTCACCACCACCACCATCACCCAAGCCACCAACCCCATATTACTACAAGTCCCCTCCACCGCCATCACCCAAGCCGCCAACCCCATACTACTACAACTCTCCTCCTCCACCATCACCTAAGCCACCAACCCCATATTACTACAAGTCTCCTCCACCGCCATCACCCAAGCCGCCAACCCCATACTACTACAACTCTCCTCCTCCACCATCACCCAAGCCACCAACCCCATATTACTACAAGTCTCCTCCACCGCCATCGCCCAAGCCGCCAACCCCATATTACTACAAATCCCCACCACCACCATCGCCCAAGCCGCCAACCCCATATTACTACAAATCCCCACCACCACCATCGCCCAAGCCGCCAACCCCATACTACTACAAGTCTCCTCCACCGCCATCGCCTAAGCCGCCAACCCCATATTACTACAAATCCCCACCACCACCATCGCCCAAGCCGCCAACCCCATACTACTACAAGTCTCCTCCACCGCCATCGCCTAAGCCGCCAACCCCATATTACTACAAATCCCCACCACCACCATCGCCCAAGCCACCAACCCCATATTACTACAAATCCCCACCACCACCATCGCCCAAACCACCAACTCCATACTACTACAAATCCCCACCACCACCATCGCCCAAGCCACCAACCCCATACTACTACAAATCCCCACCACCACCATCGCCCAAACCACCAACCCCATACTACTACAAATCCCCACCACCACCATCACCCAAGCCACCAACCCCATACTACTACAAATCCCCTCCTCCACCATCACCCAAGCCACCAACCCCATACTACTACAAATCCCCTCCTCCACCATCGCCCGAACCACCAACTCCATACTACTATAAATCTCCTCCTCCCCCATCACCCGAGCCACCAACCCCATACTACTACAAATCTCCACCACCACCATCACCAAAACCACCAACACCATACTACTACAAGTCTCCTCCACCACCATCACCCAAGCCACCAACTCCATACTACTACAAGTCTCCTCCTCCGCCATCACCCAAGCCACCAACTCCATACTACTACAAATCCCCACCGCCACCATCACCAAAACCTCCAACCCCATACTACTACAAGTCTCCTCCCCCACCAACCCCATACTACTACAAATCCCCACCACCCCCATCCCCAAAACTACCAACCCCATACTACTACAAGTCTCCTCCACCACCGTCTCATTCTCCCCCACCACCATACTACTACAAATCACCACCACCACCATCACCATCACCCCCACCCCCATACTACTACAAGTCTCCTCCACCACCGTCTCCTTCTCTCCCACCTCCATATTACTACAAATCACCGCCACCACCTTCACCTTCTCCTCCACCTCCATACTACTACAAGTCTCCTCCACCACCATCTCCTTCTCCCCCACCCCCTTATTACTACAAGTCTCCACCACCCCCAAAATACTCCCCACCACCACCATATTATTACAAATCCCCACCACCTCCTTCATCTTCACCTCCTCCACCTTACTACTACAAATCACCACCACCACCATCACCATCACCTCCACCCCCTTACTATTACAAGTCTCCCCCACCACCTTCACCTTCTCCCCCACCTCCATACTACTACAAGTCCCCTCCTCCACCCTCACCGTCTCCCCCACCACCCTACTACTACAAATCTCCACCTCCACCATCACCCTCCCCTCCTCTCCCTTACATCTACAAATCCCCACCACCCCCAGAATACTCACCACCACCACCATACTACTACAAATCTCCACCTCCACCATCACCGTCTCCTCCTCCCCCTTACATCTACAAATCTCCACCACCTCCAGAATACTCACCACCACCACCATACTACTACAAATCCCCACCACCTCCTTCTTCTTCACCTCCTCCACCTTACTACTACAAATCACCACCACCACCATCACCCTCCCCTCCTCCCCCTTACATCTACAAGTCTCCACCACCACCTTCTTCATCTCCACCACCACCATACAAATACAACTCACCACCACCACCTTCCCCATCTCCTCCACTGCCATACAAATACAACTCCCCACCACCACCTTCCCCATCTCCTCCTCCACCATACAAATACAATTCCCCACCCCCACCTTCCCCATCACCTCCTCCACCATACAAATACAACTCCCCACCACCACCATCACCCTCTCCTCCTCCACCTTACATCTACAAGTCCCCTCCACCTCCGGTGGAAACACCACCGCCGGTTTACATTTATGGATCTCCCCCACCTCCAATTCATTATTAAGCAGATATAAATCATGTAAGTCAAAAGGTTCATTGCTTTTTTTTTTTTTTGGCATCAATCGCATTTCCAATTATTACCAAATTAAGCAACTAATCTTATTTCTGGGTTATTCCGAATATTACAGGTTTTTATTTATACAGTGAAATAAATGAAGGCTCCATTAGTGGAAAGTTGAGACATCAAGCTTCCAATCCAAGTCCATTCAATAAGGGTCCGTCAGAAAATTCATCGAGCTACAACATTAGTGATTCAACGCATAATTTATCTACTTCTTTGGTAGCCATCTTGCACATGATGCTAGTACATTATCCACGTCGTGAAAGCAAGTTTTGGAGAAAAATAAGCAAATATTAATTGGAAGGTTAATTTATAATCAGCATCAGGGTCTTGGAATTGGCTTGGTTGTCACAGTTACATTTTTCAATTCTCCCTCTTGGGGTCTCTTAATTTATGAATGTATAGCGAGTGCCGTGGCCTTTTGTTTGTATAATTGGCTTCTTAGCAATAAAACAAGACTCTTACGTCCAGTTTCTTTTTTTTCCCTTGCACGGACCATGGTACGTAGAAAAACTTGAAATGTTCTTCTTTTTTTTTTTTTTTTTCGCTCATCACTCCCTCAACTTGTCATGAACAAAAGGATTAAAACCTTCCAATTCCAACTGCGAACAGAGAAAAAGATACTGATTACACATAATTCCATTGTTTCCTCAATCCCTACTAAGGAGACATTTCAGAAATGCCAAACAAATGGAGGATCAAAAGTGCCAACAAATCAGAGGATCTGTGTGGATGCAAATTTTCTCCTCTTCGATCTTGGACGATTTTGCACCTACAAAACAACTAGCACCTTAGGTTAAGGCTAAAAGCCTCACGCGCCCACGGTGAATGGGGGGGGCTTTGGCCGAAGAACCTCCGATGCCAAAGTTAGAATTTTAGAGAGAAATAGTGTTTAGAGTGTTTTGGAATTTTTGCAAGAGATTTGGAATGAGTGTTTGGTAAAAATGGGTGACTATTTATAGGACCAAATTGGTCCACATCTTCAAGAAATGGCCGGCCCTTTCTTTGTGCTTTGGGATGAATTTTGTGGTTTTATTAGCCACTTTATTGGCTAATAAAATATAATAGAAATAAATGGGAAGTTACCCAATTGAATGACTAGCATTATTTGGCTAATAAAGTGGAAGAAATTTGAAAAGGTGTGGAGCAAAGAGAGGGAATGTGGCCGGTCTACTAGGTGGGATTTTAGGGTTTATTTTAGGTTTAATTAGCCAATTAATTGGCTAATTAAATATGAAAGGAAATGTTTTAGTATTTATGGTATTGATTGGCTAATTTAAAAGGGAAGGAAAGGTGGAAAAGGTAGAAAAAGGTGATGGAATAGGCTTTGAATGGGGTAGCCGGCCCTATATCATTTTTTAGGTTAGAGTGGATGTTTCAAATTGATAATTAAGGGATGATTTTAGGAGATATGGGAAGAATATATTATTTAGATAATTAATTAACTAAATAATATATTAGGGAAATTAAGTTTTGGAAATAATTACCTAAAATAAGATAATTTGGAATTGGTTACCTCTTTTGGAGCATTTTTGAATTGGTTGAGGATGATTACCCACTACTTGCGCGTAGGAATCCCGGTATGCCTCAAGGGTATTTTTGTCCTCTTTCGTTCAAAAGTCCACGTGTCGCCTAGCGAATATTTTTGGCTCCACAAATGCCCCCACACCTGTTGGGCTGCTTGCAGAAAAGGGCAACAGGTGTAGAGATTTTCTCGCTTTAGGCAACTCTGAATTGATTTCTATTTTGTTGTTGATTCTCTCTTTAAATGGAAATTAGATCCTTCTAGGAAAGGGAAATAAATTTCTCTCAAAGCCTATTTAAGTCCACCTTAAGTGGGTTATTAAATCAACTTTGGAGAGCGATTTATTCTACCCTACAAGAGAGAGATAGCTTAGAGGATATTTGTTCCCCCTCCTCTAGCAATCTTCTAAATCTTGCCCGTGCAAAGGACCGTATTTCGTTGCTTTCTTCGTCTTCTTCGTGCCGCACCAATGTAAGAAAAATTTAATTTTTCTTGCCTTATTCTTGGATAGTGCTATTGCGGGGTGGTGCGGCACGTCGGCTGGCAAGGGCCAGGAGCTGGCTCGGCATAAGCTGAGGAGATGTCGTGGCAGGGACCACTGCTTGGGCAGCTTGGCTTGGCCTGAGCCAAGGGCAGCTTGTGCAGCTAGGGTCGAGGATTGTGGCGCTAGGGCACAGTGTTAGGCGAGCCGCATAGCTCATGTCCTTTGGGCTCCTGGACCTGACTCGGGCCAGGCTGGCGATTGAGAGAAATAAGGAGATTGCGGGTCTCATGGGCTGCTGGAATGTTGGGCATGTATGCCTTCTGCCTGCTGGAATGCTGGGTTGAGCTCCCCTGCTGAGTACCATGAATGTCGTTGGCTACTTAGTCTTCTTTGCTGAAAGAAAGGTGGGCTGCTCCAGAAAGATGAGGTAAAGAGGATCAAGGCGGATGCACTGGCTCGTCTGATCGCTGTCGTGGAGCTTATTATGAATGAAGATGGAAAGAAGAGATCTTCCCCGCCTGCTCATGAGATGCCTAGTTAAGAAAAAACTGAAGACTTCTTCTGCTGCTCATGATGGTCCGCTTGCTACCGAGAGGTATGTGATTGACATGACTTCTTCTAATGGGAAGAAAAATAAGGCTGCTAGATCTGAGCATGTGGCGTCTTCCATGTTGAGAATGGCTAGTACAATTGTGGATAAGATTACTCAGCGTAAAGGTTTTATCATGCCCCCAGTGCCGAAGTCTGTAGGACGTTCTTTAGGAGCCAAGTCCGGTTCACCTTTGTAGAGACTTGCTATTATGAAGAGTGGTAAGGTGGACTCTGCTGTTAAAGTGGCGCCAAAGCCTGCTCCCTTTGCTGCTGAGATTGATTCGCCTCAGATTCAAGATCTTAAGCTTGCAATTTCTGAGCTTCGTTTCGCTACTTATGCTAAGAAGAGAGTGGATGAGCTTCTCTATTTCTCCGGAAGACTTGCTTGCTTTTACTTTTAAGGCTTCCATTGGTGAAGTAGTTGGAGAAGTTAGTGCCCAGACTGGGGCAGCCGGGGGTGAAGCGTCGGATGATGCCGCTGCTAAGAGCGTTACGGCTATTGAAGGTGTGGCGACCGAGTAGTCGTGGGATGTCCAAGCTGCTGTAATGTAGTATTTTAGGTAGCCTTTAGGATTTTCTTTGTTTTTCCTTGTAGCTTTTGTTTTGCTTGAATTCCTTCGGCCTTTGCTAGTTGTTTATAAACATGTTTTCCTTCGTTTTTCTTCATTTTCACTTCTTTTGTTCATGCCCTAACCTTTAGACTTGATAGACCAGTGGCAGGCATGCTACTTTTTTATAAGCAGACAAACTCGCGTAGCCTATGCAGCCGTAGGTGTTGGTGTAGAACTTTGCAAAGTTGTTAGCCATAGGGTTGGCAGCCTGATGCCTTACTTACAGAAGCAGACAAGTCCGCGTAACCACTAGGCTGTTAACCTTGACTTTCTTCAATTCCGTAGGTTGCGTAGCAAGTATCACAACACTTTAGGACTTGGTGTAGGTTGTTCCGCGCTTGGCAGAGGTGAAGCTTATCGACTACGTAGCATGTCGGCAGTGGATAAAACTTCGTATATGCGCGCTAGCTTGTTTAACCTTTCACAAGAATGTGCGGTTGTATAAGTCTAGTGCGGCTTCACTGCTCGAATGGCAAGCCGTAGGCAGTCTTCCGGAATCCGTAGGCTACCTTAGTGCACTCGGTAGCAGCTTTAGGATTCCAGGGCAGCCGTCCATTGGATGTACGGCGTAATGTGCCCTCTCCGTCTCTAGGGCCCGGTTCCCCACGGATTAGGCCAAGAGACCCAAAATCCTCCAGTTAGCTAAGCCTTGAAAAAGACCATTGCGGCTACTTCTAGGAATCCCGGCGCAAGCCATCGTGCATCTAGTTATACTAGGGCAGCCAGGCTCATCCACGTCTGGATTTCGGAGTGTAAAGTTTATCCTCCCGTCTTGGAGAGCTGACCCATATGGGTGTCGGAGAATTGGTTTACCCTCTCGCACTGGAGAGCATGGTTGGTCCCTCGGGGGGCGCAATTCCTGCGATGAGTCCCTAAGAAGGGCGCAATCTTCTTTTGAAGTGCAGGAGTGATTAGTTGTTGTAAGCATGCAGCCAAGCCAAGTTGTGATTACTTCTAAATTCCTCATTGAAAAACGAGTGAAACGAACGAGAACTTTAGCTGTAAGGTAGGAACTGCATAACAACTGGATAGTCCTCAGCTTGTGAGGTGGTGCCCGTCGAGCTTATTGAGTCTTCGGGTTTTGATGTAGCGGGAGGTCACACATGGTACTTCTTTAGATTGTAAGCCATCCATTTCTTTTCAATCTTTTTGCCGCTTCATGGTGGTGAGGGTGTAATTACTCTTACTCCCTACTCTGTTGATCTTGTACGGACCTTCCCAGATGGGATCCATCTTTTTGGAGCCTTCTCTGCCGGCAGTGATGAAGGCTTTTCTGCGTCGTCGACATGCAAATGCCAGAAGTCTCCATCGGGTGGAGTAGGCGCAGCTAGAGTGTGCTCGGCTACTTCTGAGGCATCGTTGGGCCGCTCTGTTGCGTCACCTAGGCTCGGCGTGAAGGCGCAGTAGGGAGCTGTGGAGATGGGGCCATGTCATACGCAACAGGAGATGCTCAACTGCCGGTATTGGGCCACTCTAGAGTTGAATCATTGAGCAAGGGTCGGCTAGGGCCGTGTGATGCGCAGCAAGAAATGGTACTCAACTGCCGGTACATGTTGCTCCTATGTAGAATCTTTTAGGGTGACGAGGACAAAACTTGCTTTCGAGTGTGTCCTTCTAGTGTTGCGTTTGTCAGAAAACTTTACATCTGCCAGGGTCTACGCCTTTATCGTCGCGCGTCTGGATTGGGCAGAATAGTACGTCATTAAGATGATTGCATGCGTTTGAAAGTAAAACTTGTGCTTCTGGGTTGCAACAACTATCACCAAAGTTAGCTTTTGAATTTTTAATAACATCGAGGAGAGCTTTTGAACTGTAGAATACAGGTAACTGTGGAATACAGGTAGTCGGGCCCCCATCTCTTCTCGCATGATGGTAGAGCTTATTGCTACTTTAGATACCGTCAAACATGTGAATAAGTCATCCGCTGCTTCTAGGGAGGTGATGTTGGGTACTTCTTCAAGTCCTTGAATGTGCATTGGCGAGCCTCATCCCAAAGTGCATACTTCTCTGCCAAAGCAAAAGAGTCTGCCAGAGTTAGATCTTCTTTCATGATCAATTTTCCGAATAGCGGGTGGTCTGCTGGAAGTCCTTTTTGGAAGGCTGCTCTAGCTATCGAGTCATTGCATCCGACTATTTTTGCCTTCTCTACTTTGAACCTCCTCACATAGTCGCGAAGTGACTCCTTTGGGTTCTTCTTGACGTTGAACAAATGATCAGACTTCTTTTTGATCGAGCGATAGGATGAATATTCTTTGGTGAAAACCAAAGAAAGTTCGTAGAAATCCCGGATGGATTGTGGCGGCAAGGTGTAGAACCAATCTTGCGCCTCGCCTTGTAGAGTGGTGGCGAATATCTTGCACATGAGCTTATCGTTGTTTCGATAAAGGATCATTGCGCTTCGGTAGCGCTTTAAGTGTCTCTCCGGGTCTTCATCCCCTTTGAAAGATGTGAAATGTGGCATGCTGAACTCTCGTGGAGGCTCTGCCTGCTCGATCTCGTCTGTGAAGGGTGACCTGCTTATGTTGGTCATGTTCCGTCGTAGTGCCTCGTCGGTGACCTCATTGCGTTGGAAATCATGCAATCGCTTGGTCAAGAGTCTCTCTACTTCTTCCTGAATTTTCCTTTGTTGGGGTAGTGCAGCTCTCGGCTGCCCCCAGCCATGACTTGCTGGTCTAGGCTGCTCTTCCATGTGTTTGGCTCGTCTATGCCGCAGATGCAGTGCATATGGTGCATTCCTAGCAGGCGAGCGAGTTCTTTGCAGGCTGCTGGTTGAACTTGAGCTGGATTGAGTGACTGCTTCTCTCCGTCCGTCGTGCTGCCTACTCTGATGTGAGGTGGATGATGCTCCTTATAGGCTTAGCCGCGAATGAACACTTTGTCTGGAAGGTTGCTCATGTTGACTATCGGAGTGTGACCCCAACCGTGAATGTATGCTCATCCGTTGGCCTAGTCGAGTGTACACGCTCCTCCGCGCGCTAAAACGGGAGTATACGCTATCTCGGGGGCCCAATCGGGAATGTACACTGCCTAAACGTTCAGCTCGTGGCTGGTCGAATGGCTGCTTGCTAGGATGCTGCTGGAAAGGTTCGTCTGCCCTTGTCCTACTTCGGGATACCTCGTCCGGGGCACGTTGGATCCCGATGCGTTGCAAAAGTTGATTCACCAAAGTTGTCTGTTGTGCAAGGGCGCTCGTCAACTCTATGACTTGTCGAGACAAGTGTTGTTCGCCATTTGGATTGGAAGAGCTTGGAATGAATGCGCCTCCTTGAGCAGTGGAAGGGTGGTAGACTCCGGGCGCGAGATTTGAGTTGGGAAATGTCAAATCCGCGAAAAAATGTGGTGAGAATGCCCCCGGCTCGATGGTAGGTCCAGATGGTTGAGATAGTTTTGGGCCGACTTGGGCTGCTTGGAAAGCCACAGGAGCAGTGTGGGCCTTGAGAGTGGGCTGCTCGTCAGGAGTGGGCTGCTCGTTGGGAGCAGGCTGGGTCACGAGAGCAGGCTGCTTGGCAGGAGCAGGTTGCTTGGCGGGAGCAGGCTGGGCCACGGAAGCAGGCTGCTTGGCAGGAGCAGGTTGCTTGGCGGGAGCAGGCTGGGCCACGGAAGTAGGCTGCTTGGCAGGAGTAGGCTGGGCCACGGGAGTGGGCTGCTTGGCAGGAGCAGGCTGGGCCACGGGAGTGGGTTGCTCGACGGGAGCAGGCTGGATCACGGGAGCAGGCTGCTCAATGCGCGGTGCATGTGAATGCGAGGCTTGGGCTTGGGTCCACGTGAACTTGGATGGCACGGCTTGGATCGTGGTCTTGGCTCCATGGACCTCGCCACGAGTGGCTACCGAAGTAGCCATCGTGGTGGTTCCCATGGTGGCCGTGGTGAAGGCATCATGGACCTCGCCGTGGGTGGCTACCGAGGTAGCCACCACGGTGGTTCCCATGGTGGAAGCTTGTGGTGATGATGCCGCTCCCCTTATTGTCGCATTTTGCCTTACGGATCTCCGGGTCGTGGTGAAGGCTCCATGGACCTCGCCACGAGTGGCTACCGAAGTAGCCACCGCGGTGGTTCCCATGGTGGCCGTGGTGAAGGCACCATGGACCTCGCCGCGGGTAGCTACCGAAGTAGCCACCACGGTGGTTCCCATGGTTGAAGCTCGTGATGATGATGCCGCTCCCCTTATTGTCGCATTTAGCCTCACGGATCTCCGCAATCCCATTTCTTGAACATTAGAATTTTCACTTGTGGAATTTTCTAAATTTCTAGCCATTATATTTTGCTTATACGTTTTATCAAAGAACCTTTGCAAGTAAAAAATTCTAATAATAAGAACGTATGAAAAATATTCAAATGGACTAGAAAATAAAGAAAAAACCTTTCTTGTGCGAGAGTCTTCTACGAGTATGGATTTCAACTCTCAATGAAAGCACCAATTTGTGGATGCAAATTTTCTCCTCTTCGATCTTGGACGATTTTGCACCTACAAAACAACTAGCACCTTAGGTTAAGGCCAAAAGCCTCACGCGCCCACGGTGAATGGGGGGGGCTTTGGCCGAAGAACCTCCAATGCCAAAGTTAGAATTTTAGAGAGAAATAGTGTTTAGAGTGTTTTGGAATTTTTGCAAGAGATTTGGAATGAGTGTTTGGTAAAAATGGGTGACTATTTATAGGACCAAATTGGTCCACATCTTCAAGAAATGGCCTGCCCTTTCTTTGTGCTTTGGGATGAATTTTGTGGTTTTATTAGCCACTTTATTGGCTAATAAAATATAATAGAAATAAATGGGAAGTTACCCAATTGAATGACTAGCATTATTTGGCTAATAAAGTGGAAGAAATTTGAAAAGGTGTGGAGCAAAGAGAGGGAATGTGGCCGGTCTACTAGGTGGGATTTTAGGGTTATTTTAGGTTTAATTAGCCAATTAATTGGCTAATTAAATATGAAAGGAAATGTTTTAGTATTTATGGTATTGATTGGCTAATTTAAAAGGGAAGGAAAGGTGGAAAAGGTAGAAAAAGGTGATGGAATAGGCTTTGAATGGGGTAGCCGGCCCTATATCATTTTTTAGGTTTGAGTGGATGTTTCAAATTGATAATTAAGGGATGATTTTAGGAGATATGGGAAGAATATATTATTTAGATAATTAATTAACTAAATAATATATTAGGGAAATTAAGTTTTGGAAATAATTACCTAAAATAAGATAATTTGGAATTGGTTACCTCTTTTGGAGCATTTTTGAATTGGTTGAGGATGATTACCCACTACTTGCGCGTAGGAATCCCGGTATGCCTCAAGGGTATTTTTGTCCTCTTTCGTTCAAAAGTCCACGTGTCGCCTAGCGAATATTTTTGGCTCCACAATCTGCATTGCCAAAAGCGACGGATATATGTATACTGTAGTGGCCTGTCAGGCTTTTTGGTTAGTGCTGCTGCTCATGCAGACTTCAGGTCCTCCGAGCCAGATGGCTGCATTGCCAAAAGCGACGGATATATGTATACTGTAGTGGCCTGTCAGGCTGTTTGGTTAGTGCTGCTGCTCATGTAGACTTCAGGTCCCCCAAGCCTGATGGTATTGGATACCAGCCTGCAGCCAGTGCCAGGTTTGAAAATTGCACGAGATCAATGATATCTGCGAGAGTCGGTAGTAGTGGGATTGTGGGATCCGCACGACTCATCGATTACTTGGAAGCAGCCTTGCAAACAACTATTATTCCAAGCTCCATTACTTCAACTTGGGCTGCCACTCCTATATAAACAAATAAATACATATTATACACACACACACATATATATATAGAAGACAATGAGGTTTTAACCCGTGGCCCATGCATGTTGTTCCATCTCTAAAGAAATCCGTGAGTTATATATTCACCGCCGATCCATCTAAGTTATAGAAAATTATTAGGTTTTAGGTGTTAACATTTATTTAGTATTACAAAAGTTTTTTCTGCTAATAGAAAATGTGTACGCTGTTTTCTTTTATAACTTAAATAGTAGATAGAAGGATTTGGTAAGCAGGAACATGAAAAGATACTGGAAGGATTTGGGAAATGACGGAAGCCATGTCATGAGCTTCTTCTACTGGAGAAGAGCTGGTGGCATTTTTCTTTGGGTGGGCGGAAGTGTAAACCTTTACAAGTAGTTGTTTTTTTCATCAAAAGCTTACAAGTTATTTTAGATAACAAAAATTCTTTAAAATCAAATGACATTATTATCTCTTGAAAATAGAAACAACATTTCATGTAAACAATTGCAACTTTTATACTAACATTTCATTTTTGGGTAAATCTCAGTTTATTACCCTCAAGTTTCATAGTTTTCAACATTTGGTACATGAAGTTTTTTTTCGTTCCAGAGTCATACCTTAAGTGTTAATTTTGGGACAGTCTCATACATCCGTTAGTTTGACTGTTAAGTCTCTCATTTACTAATGAAGTGACATCCACAAGGACAATGACTGAATACTACGTATCAATAAGGTTCCACGAATATATTAAAATTAAATTAAATTAAACATTAAACATTACAAAATTACAAAAAAAAAAAAAGAAAAAAAAAGCTTTCTTCTTCTTCCATACGCACAGGGAAAGATAGAGTTTGAGTTATGTGAAGATTCTGCAAAAGAAGAAGAAAGCTAAACATGGAGGCGGCGACGCTGCAAAGAAAAAAGCTTAGAAGCTTCCGCCGATCAACCGCCACCACGAAGTTAGATTTCATCGACGGCCTGCTCGACGATCTCGTTGTCTTCGTCCTCTGCAAGCTCAGCCCCTCCCCTTCCTCGCCGTCCGATCTCATCAACGTCCTCATCACGTAAGCGTTGTGAACTCGGATTTCTTATTTTTCTTGCTTGCTCTTGATGAATTTGTCGGTTTAATTTTTGGAAAATAAAATAAAATATAGGGGCGGCAGGGCAAGCCAGATGGTAGACTTGGTCCCCCTCCCCGTGCCAGCCACATTTTCTCCCTCGTCGCCGTCGAAGCCCCAGAAAAATAAAAAAGCTCTGCTTAAAAAAGATGGACATGGGAGGCAGGGCAAGCCAGATGGTAAATCTGGTCGACCTCGAGCAGAAGTGGCTCAATGACGTTATGTCGGATGAGCTCAAATCTTAGCAAGCCAGATGGTAGATCTGGTCGACCTTGAGCAAATGGTAGATCCAGCCCCGCCCATCACGACGATCCGGAGCCCCTTTCGTTGCAACCCCAGTGGCACTGTTCGTCTGGAGGAATTTTCTTTGGGGACGTTTCCTGGGCGATGAGCACACAGCTCCCCAAGAGGTTGGCGCCGGTTGATATTGTCTGTCGGGCTTCTACTTATTGGCGGTTGTAAAAGAAGGATAGAGTTAATTCTGAAAGGTGCCTTTGTGGGGCCTTGGGTGTAGGCCTTGAGGCTCACAATCAAAATTAACTTTAGGTTTTCAGGCATGCCACTGCCATCTTTAGCATGACAGATGTAAAACAGATGTTTAGTTTAATTGTATATGCCCGAGAGACCAAGTTAGCTATGAAATGTGCCTTTGTAGGACCTTAGGTGTAGGCCTTGAGACTCGCAATCAAAACTTAACCAAGTACTCAAACATATAGTGGTTGTTTCATTATTGCAGAAGTTTTACAACTGTTATACTTTAATCACCCGAGCCCGAAGAGCAAAACGAACCCAGATAGGTGCCTTTGTAGGGCCTTAAGTATAGGCCTTGAGGCTTCCCATCAGAATTAATTCTATACTGAAGTGTTCTATAGCAATCATAATATAACAGAAGTAAAACTAAGAAATAGGTTGATTACTTGTGCCCCAAGTAACTTCAGACTTCTTGTTATCAAGAATTATTGTGGATGGGTTAAGTCCACATAAAGTTCTTTTTTATGCCTTGAAACCAAGGACTTTTGATTGATAAATTTTGTATGCCTGAAAGGTTAGAACTTAGATCTGGTCAAGCTATGAGTGCGGATTCCAACTTTATTTTTTACATGGTTGGGTACCATTAAACCGACCAGACCCAATAACCATGAAGCCTTTTAATCATAAACTTGCTAGAAATAACTTGGATATAGATGGAAGTATACATCATATTACTAGATTTATGAATGAAAAGACTGAACAAAAAGGGTCGGGCAAGGTTTCACCTTGTCAGGCAAGGTTGATCGTCTTGCAACTTCCTCTCTTTGTGATTTACAAAGGGTTTGAGTGCTAGAATGGGAGATTGGAAAATGAGTTTACATGAGGAAATCGAAACTACAACAAGATTCAGACAAGGTAGCAGAGCTTTTACAAAAGCTTTTGGTGAAGGTTGATCCTGAAAATGATGAAGGCTTGGTGCTGACTACAGTTTCGTATGCAAATCTAGCTTGAGCAGAGTTTGTGTATTTGTTTGTTTGATTGAGTGTCCTTATCTCTTATTTCTCTTTCCCTTTTTATAGATGATTTGGCTTAGCTGCCTGCAGCATCGATCTTGCCCAAATGCGGCTGAAAGGTAGTGACTCATCAGCTTTTTACTTGTACTTCCATTGTAAAGTACTTTTGGGCTGATTAGCTGGCTAGTCTACACCACTTGACTTCTAGGTAGGTGAGCAAGTGGCTCAAGTGATCTGCACTTAGTCGGGAAAAGGGCTTCTTCCACCTTCTGGGCTTCGGCTGAGCCTTGGGCTTCCTTCCTTCTATACCTTCTTCTGGGCTAACTTCATTTTGAGCCCAAAGTTCCAGTTTTAACCCAAACAGTGCCCCCTTCAATTAATATTCAGGCTGGAATTCCAGGCGCCAATATTGATTTAATAGCTGCATGCGCATGTACGCCTGCTCTCGGAACTAATGTCTTCTGGACGGGATTAATGCAATCTCGCGTTTCTTGCTCTTCCCACCACATTTGAGCTATCCTCTGATGTTCTTATAAATTCCGGCTCAAATCTTCATTTTTGAACAAATAACTTAAGCCAAAAGCTTCTTATGCCCAGCCAACAGATCATCTTCAACCTTCCCCTTTATCTCCATCGGGCGTTTTTTCTTCTAAAACTAGGGAAATGGGTTCCTCAGGACTCACGTGGAGTTTCCTAAAACGTGAGAAAAAGGATTTTCATCAAATAACTACTATCTCCAACACCTTTGGTCAAACACCTCGTTATCCCCAACATTTTTTGTCAGGCGGTTTCCTCGTTCTGAGCTTGTTTGAACTTTTACAAGTTTGGTCGAAGGATCACCATCCTGGTAGTTGCCCCGATAACTCGGACTTCACCATCATACCTGGTGAAGGTTCGCATTGAGGGTCTTCTACCAAGCTTATCTTGGTTGCATAACCTGATCACCTGATCGGGTTTTGTCCATGAAGACACCAGAAAACTGGTCGAGACACCACTGCAACTAGAAGGAATCGAGCATAGCACATTGGAGCTGAATCTGATGTAAATTTCACCAATTTGTTGAAATGAATAAAAAATCATTTTAACAACTTTTATCTTTCTGTTTTCTTGAATGGTTGATGAACAAACAATGCACCCCGGCACCTTGAAGCCTGCTTTATCTTACATCTTCTTCAATATAACAATCCCTAACATCCCATAATGTACGACAATACTTTTTTAAGAATTTGACATTGATGGGATGTTTTTGCCAATTTCTTTTGATGTCCGCCAAGTAGTATCATCCCTTGTCTAATACTTGACTAATAATGAAAGGACATTCCCATGTCGGGCTCCATTTCCCAAAGCCCCTAAGGGGAGCTCCTAGAGGGAGGACTACCTTCCATACTAAATCTCATTCCTTGAAAGACTTCAGCTTTACCTTTTTGTTATTAGCTCGGCCAACAACTATTTTCCCTTCCTGAATTTGGTTCAAGGCCTCAATTTGGGCTACATCTAAGTCTTCAATCCCTTGACACATGGCTTCTATGTACTCTTCACTGTGTAACCCAAATTGATTTTGAATTCTAACAGAACTTACATTGATTTCTATGGGAAGAACCGCATCTTGCCCGAAAGTCAAAACATAAAGAGTTGTCCCCGTTCCTGCCCTCTTAGAGGTTCGGTATGCCCACAAAGTATTCCTTAGCTTTTCATGCCACATTTCCGGACTATCTGTCACCATTCTTTTGATAATGTTTATCAAAATCTTGTTGCTGGCCTCTGCCTGGCCATTTGACTGAAGGTAATAAAGACTAGACTGGACCATCTTTATTTTGTATTTGTTTGCAAATTCTTCAACTTCTTTTGAAATAAAAGATGGCCCACGATCTATGACTATAGTTTCGGGCACCCCAAACCTGTGCAAAATCTTGGTCTCAATAAATTTCTTGACTGCAGTTGAGGTTATGGTCTTTACAGCCAATGCTTCTACCCATTGGTGAAGTAATCGGTCGCCACAATTATGAAAGTATGCCCCTTGGTAGAAGCTGGATAAATCTGCCTGATGAAGTCCATTGCCTACCCTCTGAAGGGCCAAGGCTTAACCACTAGATTTAAAGGTACTGAAGGCACATGTTGGAGGGGTCCATGCCTTTGACATTATTCATAACCTCGGGCGTAGGACTTGCAATCTTTTTCTACGTCGGGCCAGAAATACCCATACCTCCTAAGTAACCACCTCATCTTCGTTCCAGCTTGATCTGCCTTGCATATTCCTTCATGTACTTCGGCCATTACTCTCATAGATTCGTCTTGGCCTAGGCATTTCAATAGTAGCCCATCTAGAGTTTTCCTTAGCGGGTTCTTCGCCCATAAGACATACTTAGTTGCTTGCTGTCTATTTTTCTTACTTGTGGGTGAAAAATGATCTTTTAAATGATGAATGATAGGCGATCTCCAGTCTTTCATATCGGTTTCTAGAACCATTACATCTAGACCGAATCCCCTTTCTAGGATAGAAGAAAGATTTCTTCTTTGAATCTCAACATCTACTCCATATTTCCTTTCCTAGATTGGTACTCCTGAGGCTACTTGTGCCATCTCATTGGCTGCCAGATTGGATCCCCTGGGGACATAATTAACCGATATATTCGAATCCCAGTAGCTCAACAATTGCATAGCCGCCAAATAATACCCAGCCATGGTGATATGTCTACACTTGTATTCTCCATTTAGCTGGTTTATTACTAACTCTGAATCACTAAACACCTCTACCTTCATTGCTCCCAAATCTATCAAGATTTCCAAGCCAATTATTAAAGCTTCATATTCTGCCCGATTGTTGGTGCTCCCTTGGTAATCTAGGAGGAACGAGTAATATTGGTGAACCCCTTGAGGATTTATGATGACAATCTCAGCTCCAAAAGCCTTCTGAGTGCAAGAACCATTAAAATACAGCCTTCAAGGAGTAATCCATATGCCAGTTACTCTTTTTATTTCTTGTTGGACCCACTCTTCTTTGCCCGAGATGCCCTTGCCTGGTGAGATCCAAACACTAGTCACCTTCAGGGTCCCCTGGATATTGATAATCTCATCTTGAGACTCTTGATGCTCTGTCAAGAAGTCGGCAATTGATTGGCCCTTGACCACCCTTTGGGGTACATATTGAAAACTGAACTCTGATAATGCTAGAATCCACTTCCCAATCCTTCCTGTTAGCATTGGTTTTGACAACATATACTTTATCACATCTGTTTTGGCAATGATGTGCACGTGACAAGGTAACATGTAATGCCTCAACTTACTAGCAGTGAAATACAGAGCTAGGCATAATCTTTCTACTGGGGAGTATCTTGTTTCTACCTCAGTCAGAATTCTACTGAGGTAGTACATCGCCTGTTCTTTCCCGCCTTCATTGTTTTGGGCTAGTAAACTCCCGATTGATTTCTCTAAAACAGAGATATATAGTTTTAAGGTTTTCCCCTTTGAGGTGGTACCAACACTGGTGGAGAAGTCAAATAGACTTTTATGCTGTCAAAAGCCTTTTGGTGTGGTGGTTCCCACTCAAAATTTTCTTTATTCTTCAGTCTCAACAGAGGAGTCAGCGGCTGGATCTTACCCGCTAAATTAGCAATGAATCTCCTTAAGAAATTAATTTTGCCTAGCAGCCTCTGAAGTTGCACCTTGTTGGTGGGCGAAGGTGACTCCATTATTGCCCGAGACTTGTTCTTGTCCACTTCTACACCTTTTTGATGAACCATAAATCCCAAGAAGTTACCCGCTCTCACTCCAAACGCGCACTTCTTTGGATTCATTTTTAGTTTATGGGTCATCATCCTTGTCAAAGCTTGTCTGAGGTCTGTCAGATGTTGCTCTTCTGTTTTGGATTTCACCACGATGTCATCGATATACACCTCCATGTTCTGGCCAATCAAATCATGAAAGATGGCATTCATTGCCCTTTGATAGGTTGCACCAGCATTCTTGAGCCCGAATGGCATGACTAGGTATTCATATGCCCTTACATGCCCGGGACACCTAAAAGCTGTTTTGTGTATATCTTCCTGGGCCATCTTTATCTGCTTTTACCCATCATTTCCATCCATAAAAGATAAGACTTTATGTCTTGCCATTGCATTTATAGATAGATCAGCCATGAGCATGGGATATTCATTTTTTGGTGTAGCGCCATTAATATTTCTGTAATAAACACAACATCATACTGCTTTTGTTATGGCTTTTAAAATGGGTACAATGTTAGCCAACCACTCCACATATTTGGCAGGTCTAATAAATCCAGCTTTTACTAGTCTTTCAATTTCCTCTTTGACCTTTTCTTCTATTTCTTTTGACATCCTTTGTAGCGCTTATTTAACAGGTTTATATCCCTCCTTAATGGCCATTCTGTGTTCCACCAAGGTTGAATCTAAACCTGGCATCTCAGTATAATGCCAAGCAAAACAATCTTTAAATTCTTGCAGAAGACAGACAATCTTTGCCCGATCGTTAGTCTTTAACAAGCCACTGATTTGTATAGGTCTTGGATCTCTTTCTGTCCCTAAATCAATGACTTCCAAAGGATCCTGAACTTCCAGTGGTGGCTTGTCAGGCTCTGCGCACAAAAATTCAACTAACTCCGGGCTTTCAGGCAAGTCGTCTGGCCCATCCAAGTCATATATGCATTTGGCCATTCGTATGGCTGCATCCAATTCTTCTCCGCAAAACTCTTCTCTGCTTTTATCCTGGCTGGTCGGAGTTCCTAGCTGCCATTCATGCTCTTCTTTTTTCTAAGAGCTCCATTTCTTGCTTTCTTCATCTCTCATACACCAACAGTCTTTTGATCAGAGACCTGACTGCCATTACCTGATCCTTTTTCTTTTGTTCTGTCATTGATGGTGTTGGGATGTTGGGACGATGCAGGGTCTATCTCATTCCTCTCTAGTGAGGAGCATTCATTGTTCTAAGAGTTTTTGGGTCGTTACCTTGGTAGGGCGGCCGTTCTTATCTGCTCCTGAACATTGCAGAATTCCTACATTGGGATTGTAGAAACTTGCCTCTACAACATTGGTGGTAGGGAGAAATGGCCATGATTCAGCCTCCACCATCCCCCAAAAGCCCGGTCCCTCCGTCCCTGCCTCATGGTAAACATCAACTTGCTGATATAGAGTGGAGGGTATGGTGAGACTTTGATGGATCCAGTCCCTTCCGAGTAATGCTCCATAGGTGGAAGTGCAATCCACCACAAAGAACACCGGCATGATTTGTTTGGACCCAAGTCCATTTCTAAATGCAATATCCCATGAGTTTTGGTGATAGCGCTTGAGAAGCTCGAAACCGTGAGGTCCATGGGAATGAGATCTTCTACACTTCTCCCCATCTTCTTCATTTGCTTGGCTGGTAATATGTTAACAGCCGCTCCACCATCAATCAAAACCCTTTTGGAGGGCACCCCCTCCAAATGAGCTGCAACATATATTGGCTTAAGATGGTTGACTAGCAACATGTTTGGGCGGTTGAACACCATTTTATCTGTATAGATCCTTAATGGACATCCTTGGATGTCTCGGATGATTCAGTTTTTCCCAACTCTCCATTTCCAACTACTTCAACACTGACATGGGCCATCATTGGCTCCGCTGTCAAATAGTCACCTTCCATAGTGGCGGGCTGATCAGGCTCGGCACCAAACATGGCGGATAACACATACGTCATGTTAATATGAAAAGTGCTCGGCTCTGGAAAGTCTTCTTTCTTACTCCCGATTTGGCCCATAAACTCATCTAACCAGGCCATCGCATCTTCTAGGAGTAGTGGTTCTGGTGCCCCCTCCTGTTGATTTATGCCCGAATCTGGTATCTGTTTTGGCATTTCGTCGAAATGATCCACCAATGATATAGAAATGAGTCTTCTTTCGGGCGAAACAGTTCCAAAACAAATAGGTTTTGTCCTCCATCCGGGAGTTGGCATCATTATCATATCTTCTTGAGCTTTCCTCAAGATCCTGTACTTCCCAGGGTGTAGGCTTTGTGGTACATGGTTTCCTTTGCCTTCTGTTTTGCTATTAACCCTCTCCACCTCTTTTTTACTCCTCCAGTGGAACTGACTACTTCCCCCAGATGATGTTTTTTTCAAACTTTTGATTCTTGGAAGCTTCAGACATTGAAGGAGTCTTTAAAGAGTTCATGTAAGCTTTATGCTGCCTCTGGACCCTTCTAATCATGGAGGCACCCATTTGTTCGGCGGGTTGCCCATTTTTTCCAACCACGTACCATTTTCGCCCGAGACGAGCAGGATTATCCTTTTTGACAGGATTTGTTATCCTATCATTTCTTTTGACTTCTCTTCTTGTATGGCCATATTGAAGATGCCCTATCTCCCTCTTTTTTAGACCTTTGGCCTCCTTGTCTTCCGCCTCCTCAGAAGCTTCATGATTTCGAAACACTTCTGATAAAGCTCTAGGTTGGGAATCCCCTCCCAACCGCTGAAAAACACTTCGAGAAGTATCTCTTCCTGTTGTCCGCCTAGCTTTCTCTCGGGCTTCTTTTCTTTCTTATTCTTCTTTCCTCCTGATCAGCTCATGATCAATGAGGACTCCTGCTGGCGGTATTTCGAGCTCACACTCGCATTGGCATCCACTGCACAGAACCATCCCTTTGATTATGGCTCTTTTTTGATGTTCGGGCAATTTGATCACCCATTTTATGGATTTGTCAGCCGGCCTTTCTTCTTCTGTCTCCCTTGCAACCTTTCCTTTCCCCTTCTCGGCCCATGCTAAATTAATCATATTTACTGGGGCCTCTAAAAAGGGATCTGCATGCTTGTCCACCATTGGTTCGACTTGCCGCTGATTTTTTTGTAAGAATATTAATGGGCTAGGTGGATTTTTTACCAAGGTCATTTCTTCATCTGGCTGGCTGGCCTCAAGCTTTTTTCTTTCTTCTTCCCCATCATCTTTTTCCCCAAGTAAAGGTAAAGATATGGGAATAGTTGGTCCCATAACCAGGTCTGTTTTCCTTTTGAAGCCTACAGAGGCGTTTTCCAATCTTTGCAACATTTGCAACAAAGTAGTTTGCAAGTCTTCATTAATTATATTTTCTGGAACAACCGACCTTTTAAAATCTTCAGGTATTTTTGACATATTTCTTTGACAAGTAAGATTTGATCAAGGGTCCCACTAAGCGTGCCAAAACTATGTTCGTCTAGAGGAATTTCCGATGGGGACGTTTCCTGGTCAACGAGCACACAGCTCCCCAAGAGGTTGGCGCCGGTTGATCTTATCTGTCAAGCTTCTGTTTATTGGCGGCTGTAAGAGAATGACAGAGTTAATTCTGAAAGGTGGCTTTGTGGGGCCTTAAGTGTAGGCTTTGAGGCTCACAATCAAAATTAACTTTAGGTGTTCAGGCGTGCCACTGCCATCTTTAGCATGACAGATGTAAAACAGATGTTTAGTTTAATTGTATATGCCCGAGAGACCAAGTTAGCTATGAAATTAGGGCCTTAGGTGTAGGCCTTGAGGTTCGCAATCAAAACTTAACCAAGGACTCGAACATATAGTGGTTGTTTCATTGTTGCAGAAGTTTTACAACTGTTATACTTTAATCACCCGAGCCCGAAGAGCAGAACGAACCCAGATAGGTGCCTTTGTAGGGCCTTAAGTATAGGCCTTGAGGTTTCCCATCAGAATTAATTCTATACTCAAGCGTTTTGTGGCAATCATAATATAATAGAAGTAAAACTAAGAAATAGGTTGATTACTTGCGCCCCAAGTAACTTCGGACTTCTTGTTATCAAGGATTGTCGTGGATGGGTTAAGTCCACATAAAGTTCTTTTTTATGCCTTGAGACCAAGGACTTTTGATTGATAAATCTTGTATGCCTGAAAGGTTAAAACTTAGATCTGGTCAAGCTATGAGTGCGGATTCCAACTTTATCTTTTGCATGGTTGGGTACCATTAAACCGACCAGATCCAAGAACCAATAAGCCTTTTAATCATAAACTTGTTAGAAATAACTTGGATACAGATGGAAGTATACATCATATTACTAGATTTATGAATGAGAAGACAAAACAAAGAGGGTCGGGCAAGGCTGATCGTCTTGCAACTTCCTTTATTTGTGATTTACAAAGGGTTTGAGTGCTAGAAGAGGAAATTGGGAGATGAGTTTACATGAGGGAATCGATACTACAGCAAGATTCAGACAAGGTAGCAGAGCTTTTACAAAGGCTTTTGGTGAAGGTTGATCCTGAAAATGATGAAGGCTTGGTGCTGACTACAGCTTCGTATGCAAATATGGCTTGAGCAGAGTTTGTGTATTTGTTTGTTTGATTGAGTGTTCTTATTTCTGATTTCTCTTTCCCTTTTTATAGATGATTTGGCTTAGTTGCCTGCAGCATCGATCTTGCCTGAATATGGCTGAAGGGTAGTGACTCATCAGCTTTTTACTTGTACTGCCATTGTAAAGTACTTTTGGGCTGATTAGCTGGCTAGTCTACACAACTTGACTTCTAGGTAGGTGAGCAAGTGGCTCAAGTGATCTGCACTTAGTCTGGAAAAAGGCTTCTTCCGCCTTCTAGGCTTCGGCTGAGCATTGGGCTTCCTTCATTCTATACCTTCTTCTGGGCTAACTTCCTTTTGAGTCCAAAATTCCAGTTTTAATCCAAACAGGCACCTTCCCGCTAGAACCCCAGCTATTCAATCTAAATCTGCGTTTGTAGGCTAGCTTATACTGGATCATCGCCGAATAATCGAAGTCGTACCGGACGTAGTTCGAGATCAGGACGTTGCCGAACAATGGCGAAGTTAGGATTTCGGGTTAGAAGGGCCTCTCACAAAACTGTTAACCAAAACATCATAGTATATATATGAAAAGTAACCAAAATTCAAAATAACATAGCATTGATAATATTACATATTCCTAATAATTAAAATAATTGTCCTTGACGAGTTTTCATATTTTGAAACCGTTGCATAGTATATATATGCTAATTTTACAAACTAAAACAAATTAGGCAATAGTTAAGAGAAATTGCAAGACATCAATTTAATCATTTAATCATAATTTATAAACAAAAAATTGTAAGGGGAATTGAGAGTAAAATGACGTGAGGGTGACGTAACCATGAGCACAGAGCAGAAGTGAAAGTGATGAAAATGTGAGTAATTAAAAACCAAA
The DNA here is from genome assembly GCF_916048215.2 of Malus sylvestris. Taxonomy (NCBI): domain Eukaryota; kingdom Viridiplantae; phylum Streptophyta; class Magnoliopsida; order Rosales; family Rosaceae; genus Malus; species Malus sylvestris. Next base: position 3,183,443 of record NC_062263.1, on the reverse strand, counting down.
ACTAACTAATTTACACTAAGATAACTATAAAAGTGTGAAGAGGTGTTTAAAGTAGTAATGCAAGTACTCAAAGCGTAGGTAACATAGATGCAGTCCATCCAGCTAAATATTAATTATACAAGACATGAAGGAAATTCCTACATTATTTGAAGTTTATCAGAACCGTCATAGAGTCCTCGTAAGCCACCAACACGTACGTCTAACTAAAACCTGGAGGGGCGCAAAACAAAAAACGTGAATTGGCAAAAACAAAGCTCTTTAAACCATTTCTCTTTCCAAAAATAATAACCCCTCATCGTAAAACCCGTATAATTTTCCCAGAAAATAATAATACATACGTAGGTAGAAATCATGCTCGAGAGTAGTGAAAACCAAGTATATGCCATGTCAAGTATCTCGGCAATGAAATAAGTAAGCCAGGTGAAATAAATCAATGTAAATTGATACGTCAGCCGGAGTCACCTAACGTGACATGTACGACTGAACCTATAGCTTATCTACCAATTCCTGCACACGAGTCAGAACCACTTAATGTGGTTTTTACGACAGGGTGGGTGTAAATAGATACGCTCAAGTGCTCCGATCACATGAAGGCTGTACAAAGTATCGTAAGTCATCTACGAGTCGGAACCACCTAATGTGGTATGTACGACAGAATGGCACCTACCTTGGATCCAAGGTGAGCATATGGCGCGGGAGGTGAACGATTATGTGAAGGCTAGGCCCTAGCCTCAGGTGGAGCACTAACACCAGGGTGTAGGATAATGAGCACTAAATGCATCTAAACATAACCATACACACTGCAATCACTATCATCAATATGCACTCACCTGAAGCTTACCTGGGCAACCGCAGCGTCGTGCAATAATATGCATATTTATACTAATGCATATACTAAAATGTAATGCAATTGACATGTGATAGGAGCATATTTATGCGACTTAATTGGCTTGTTCTTGTGCGTTTACGTTGTGTTTCTTTAGTTATTTTAGTGTTTAAAGCCATTTTCTTTTGTTTGTAGGTCTTAATAACAACCTTGGCAAGAAAAGTGCATTTTGGTGCATGTTGGATCAATATTGGGCTCAAATGGATTGCATGCATGAGGATGGACGTTTTGGGCATATGTGTGTGCAAGTGTGTGTGTGTAATTGCAAGGATAAATAATGACAACTCATACACATGCAAAGAAGCCCACATGCAAAGTGAAAGACTCTAAGTACAAAGTATGCAAGAAGATGCATTTTGGAGGCCTTTGGAGCATGTTTCGGGCTTGGAATGGATAGCAAATGCATGGGCCAAGTGGATGGACGAATTTGAGAACTAAAGAGGCCAAGAATATGAAGAATTATGGTCCAAAAGATGAAGAAAACAGCCCAAAAATCTGTCACCCCAACTTGCATTCCTTGCCATGCAAACCACATAGAATTCCCTTTGGATTCCATGCCATGCTTGATCACTCTTGTCCCCTACATAATTTCTGATTTCATGCTTTAATTCATTTAATTATTTCACTCAATTGCTTGATACCTCTTGTTCCCTTCACCCATTAGATTTTAGACAACCTTTACATCCATTACATGCACCAATTGATGCTCCATCATTCACATTTGGAATCCAATGCCATGTGCAACACATGTTGTTGCACCTTTGACCCATTTGTTGACACATTTCACCTCCCTTTCCATCTCTATGCAATGTACACAATCATTCATGCTCCCTAGCTACAACACCACTCCATTTTACCCTTCACACTTTGCATCATTACTTCATTTTCACCCTTGGACCATTGCACACCACACACACAAATTGCCATGCATTTCATCCTTAACCTAACCTTATTTTCTAAGGTTTTTGGGGCCTATAAATACATGTTTACACCCCTTGGCCAAAGAACAATCCCCCATATTCATCATTTTATCACAGAAATTCGTCCATACACACCCTAGGAAGCAAAACACCCCAAAAACACCATTCTAGTGCCTAGAAAACATAACAACCACTCCACCTTCTTCCACCCTCTTTGCCTAGTTTTCCACCACCTTCCAACCATCAAACACTCTTCCACACTCACCCTAAACCCCTCCATATCATTCCCCATCCATTCTACACCATAAATCCACCCAAAAATCTGTCCACAAGCTTCATGCCGCAACAAGGAGGAAGGGAGATCCATTGATGCACTTGCTTTCCAAGTTGGAGCATTTTAGGTGTTTTCTTTCCTTTGATTTTAATGTCTAATTTTATGTATCTTTGTATTGCAAGAATGAGGAACTAAACCCCCTTAGTTGGGGGGTGATTTGAAACCATGTACATGCTTGCAATATGATTTGATTACATTCAGTTGTTATTTCATAAGTTGCGGATTCAATTCGTTCATCTACTTGATTGATAACTTATTTGTGTATGTTAATTGAGAGTGCACGCTTAGTTTTCATGCATGAATATGATGCTAGATTATGAGGGAGTTTCACCTAATAGTTACAATCTTATAATCACAAGTAGTGAAGGTCGCTTGAAAACGATCGCGTTGAATGAATTCTTGGCACTAGTTTCATGCTCATCATAGTAACGAATGCCTCGTCAACACTTATAGTTCTCATTGTGCTTCATGATTCTTGATTGTATCTTTATTGTGCTCATCACGTAAGGAACCTTTGAGGAATGCTTTGAATTGTTGTATGCGCTTTTCCATCCAATTCATTAACTTAAGGAGAACTTGAAGGTTAATTTAAGCGTATCTAATTAACTTGGGGTGTTGAGTTTCATAATTTATTGAAAGAACAACTGAAAATCATTTTGTTTGCAAGTGTGTCATGTGTGGAGAAGAACCTCCTAACTAGCCTTTTATCCATCCTTTTCATCCAAAAACGTTTTACAATCTGTTTTGTTTTAAAGTTTCTGTTTTGTTTTCAATTTTCGTCCAAAACAAATCCCCCTTTATTTTGAAGTCTTAGATTAGTTAGAAAGTGTTTTGATTTGTGTTTCTAAGTGTTTTTATTCAAGTTTTTATCCAACTTCGTCCAAGTTCTTGTTAGGTTCTCAAAACTGCCCAGAAAGTGGTTTTTAGGTAGTTTTGAGTCATTAGGTTGCTGTTTTGAGTTTTATGTTTGTTTAAGTATTTTAAAGTATAGTTTTGCATTCTTTGAGTCTAGTTTAGTGTTTTAAATTTTATTTTTATGTTTTTAAGTCAGTTTTCAAGTGTTTAGCAATCCCTCCTAATCCCCGGCCTAGAACGATCCCTACTTACATACTTTACTACATTTGATAAAAAGAGGGTTTAATTTGTGTGCTTATATATTTCGCATCAAATTTTGGCGCCGTTGCCGGGGATTAGCAACTTTGCTAATCTCTTGGATTGTTTTCTTTCGAATTATTGTATTTTGTTTAAGTTTCTGTTTAAGTTGCTGATTTGTTTTGTTTTCTTTGTTTTTAGGTACTAGTTTATGACCCGTAGCTCACAACCTGTTCGTGAGCATATCTCCGACTTTGACGGTGATTTTGAGAGGACTTTGAGAAGGAAAAAGAAATTGCAAGAGTCTAATCCTCTTAGTCCCGAGCCTGAATTAGAAGAGCAAGGTATAGCCATGGACAACCGTACACTCAAGGAGCTTGCCGCCTCGGGTTTGGATAATGCCGCACCATTGTGTATCCAATATCCCATGGCTGCTCAAGGTAAAACCGAAGAGTTCGAGTTAAAGTCAAGTTTGCTCCACCACATTCCAAAGTTCCATGGGCTTTCCATGGAGGATCCGAACAAACATTTGAAGGAATTTGAAGTGGTGTGCTCAAGTATGACTCCGATTACCGTTGACGGAAGTATTTTAAAGATGAAGGCTTTTCCATTCTCTTTAATGGACAAAGCCAAGGATTGGTTATACGAGTTGGCTCCCGGTACAGTTACATCTTGGGAGAGTATGAAGAGGGCGTTTCTGGAGAAGTTTTTCCCAACTTCTCGTATCATTCTTCTTCGTAAAAAAATAAGTGGAATTCAGCAAAGCCAAGGTGAATCTTTTCCATCTTATTATGAACGATTTAAATCACTTGTTGCTTCTTGTCCACAGCATCAGATGAAGGAGGAGTTACTTCTTCAATACTTTTACGAAGGTCTTTTACCACTTGAACGGCAAATGTTGGATGCTTCCGCGGGAGGAGCTCTAGTGGATAAGACACCTAGGGATGCCAAAACTCTCATTGCGAATCGAGCACTCAATGCACAACAATATGAAGGTGTTGGGCAAAGAGACACCCCACGGCCACATCATGTCAATGAGGTAAGTTCTATTTCTGAGTTACAATCCCAAATGGCTAACCTTACGTCTATGTTATCGCAGTTGGTTGAAGGCCCCAAAACGCAAGGAACTACAATCTGTGGTGTATGCTCCATTCAAGGACACCAATCTGATCAATGCCCTCAATTAATTGAGAATGGAGGATGGGAATCGGCCAATGCTGTGGGTTATGGGAATCAAAACCAACCAAGGAATGATCCTTTCTCCAATACATACAACCCGGGATGGCGTGACCACCCCAATTTCAGATGGAGAGATGCACCACAATATGGCCAACAAAGTGGATTCCGACAACCCCCGGGTTTCTTTCCAAGGCCAATGGAACCACAACCACCTCCTCAGGCACAATCTTCCCAAACCAACCCAGGTACGTCTATGAATGATGATAAAACATATCAGTTACTAACCACCATGGCGCAGGGAATGCAGAACCAAGCAAAGGAGGTTAATGAGCTGAAGAAGCAAATGGGACAAATGGCCGAATTTTTGGGGCAATTCCGTGAAAATGGTAAGTTACCAAGCACTACGGTGGTCAATCCAAAGGGTGGCTTCGAATCTGCAAAGGCTATCACATTACGAAGTGGAAAAGAGGTGAGAAACAAGGAAGATGAGAAGATACAACTCAAGGAAGATGAGAACACCCAACCCACGGCAAGGGTACCATCACCCATGCCGCAGCCATCTAAGACATCCCATCCGTCCACCTCAGGTAAGAATGTTCCAAATGTTGTGATTTCGAACACTAATCTGCCCAATGTTCCTTTCCCTCGTAGATTTGCACAATCGAAGAAAGAAGAAAGCGAAAAGGACATTTTGGATACCTTTCGAAAAGTCCAAGTAAACATTCCTTTACTTGATGCTATTAAGCAAGTGCCCAGGTACGCAAAGTTTTTAAAAGAATTATGCACAACTAGGAAAAGAATTTCAAACAAAGAAGTTGTGAAGGTAAGTGAAAATGTATCTGCGGTTTTGCAACGGAAGTTACCTCCAAAGTGTAAGGATCCAGGGAGCTTTACTATCCCATGCGTAATTGGAAACACTAGATTTGAAAAATGCATGTTAGATTTAGGTGCTTCTATTAATGTTATGCCATATTCCATTTATGCATCAATGAACCTTGGTGAGTTAAAACAAGATGGCGTGATAATTCAATTGGCCGATCGTTCTAACGCTTATCCCAAGGGAGTCCTTGAGGATGTTTTAGTGCAGGTCAATCATCTTATCTTTCCTGCAGATTTTTATGTCTTAGAAATGGAGGATTCAAGCCATGCTCCATCATTGCCAATCTTGCTAGGCCGACCATTCATGAAAACAGCGAGAACAAAAATAGATGTGTTTATGGGAACATTAACCATGGAGTTTGATGGAGACATTATTCGTTTTAATCTTTCTGAAACCATTAAATATCCAATGGAGGACCATTCTTGTTTCGCTATTGACATTGTTGATTCTTTGGCACAAGTACATTTGGATCGAATGAACGACGATGCACTTGAAATAGCCTTAGTACACGGCATAGGAGCAAGAAACAAGTGTGGGGGAATCCAAGCAACCCACGGCATGGAATCTGACCATATTGCCGTGCCCCCTTGTGGTGAAGTGTTTGAAATGGTCGCGGCCCTCGAGTCATTGACATCACATTCTGGTAAGTCTTCACTCTCAATTTTAGATTCGGTTTTGGCTAACAAGTTACTTCCATCCATTGTGCAGCCACCTACACTTGAGTTGAAGCCATTACCTAGTCACTTGAAGTATGTTTTCTTGGGAGAAGATCAAACACTACCCGTCATCATATCTAGCTCACTCACGGCCCAAGAAGAAGACAAGTTGATAAGGGTGTTAAAGGAGCACAAATCTGCCATTGGATGGACCTTGGCGGATATCAAAGGCATTAGTCCCACCACGTGCATGCATCGCATCCTTTTGGAGGAGGGAGCTAAGCCATCTCGGGAGGCTCAACGTCGCCTTAATCCACCCATGTTGGAAGTAGTAAAGAAGGAGGTTATAAAATTGCTTGACTGTGGTGTTATATACCCTATTTCTGATAGTCGTTGGGTGTCTCCCGTGCAGGTTGTTCCAAAGAAGTCCGGGATCACGGTGGTGAAGAATGAAGAACAAGAGCTTGTACCCACTCGTGTGGTGACCGGTTGGCGTGTTTGTATTGATTACAGGAAGTTAAATGCCATGACAAGGAAAGATCACTTTCCGTTGCCATTCCTGGATCAAATGTTAGAAAGGTTAGCCGGTTATAAATTTTATTGCTTTCTTGATGGATATTCCGGATATAACCAAATTGTGATAGCTCCGGAGGACCAAGAAAAGACAACGTTCACGTGCCCCTTTGGCACCTTTGCATACAGGCGCATGCCATTTGGTTTGTGCAATGCCCCTGCGACATTTCAACGATGCATGGTGAGTATCTTTTCTGATTATGTGGAGAAAATTATTGAGATATTCATGGATGATTTCAGCGTGTTTGGTAATTCATTCGATCATTGCTTGAGTAATCTGACCTTAATTTTGAAACGTTGTGTTGAAACGAATCTTGTGCTTAATTGGGAAAAATGTCACTTCATGGTTAAGCAAGGTATTGTTCTAGGACATATTATTTCTGAAGAAGGCATTGAAGTGGATAAATCTAAGGTAGACCTTGTTCGTCACTTACCCTCTCCAACTTCGGTTAGAGAGGTTCGTTCGTTTCTTGGTCACGCAGGTTTTTATAGGCGTTTCATAAAGGATTTCTCCAAGATTTCACAACCACTATGCCGATTGCTTCAAAAAGAGGTGGCTTTCGAGTTTGATGATGCATGTTCCACGGCATTCAAGCAATTAAAAGAAGCTCTTACTTCGGCTCCCATTATCACACCTCCAGATTGGAGCCTTCCATTCGAGTTGATGTGCGATGCTTCGGATTATGCGATTGGTGCTGTTTTGGGGCAACGAAAGAACAAACAACCTCATGTTATTTATTATGCCTCTAGGACACTAAATGATGCTCAATTAAATTACTCCACCACTGAAAAAGAATTACTTGCTGTGGTATTTGCATTAGATAAGTTCCGATCATACTTACTTGGTACTAAAGTTATTATTTTTACTGATCATGCAGCTCTCAAGTATTTACTCACAAAAAAGGAGGCAAAGCCTAGACTAATTCGATGGATGTTGCTTCTACAAGAGTTTGACATTGAGATTCGGGATAAGAAGGGCGTGGAGAATGTGGTGGCTGACCACCTAAGTCGAATGGTGCATGAGGAAGCATCGCCAATTTCTGAAACCTTCCCCGATGAGCAACTAATGTCTATCTAGGTAAGTGAGCCTTGGTACGCGGATTTGGTGAATTATTTGGTGACTAAACAAGTTCCTAGCACCCTAAACAAATTCCAACGTGATAAACTTAAAAAGGATGCTAGATTTTATGTTTGGGATGACCCATACTTGTGGAAATATTGTTCAGATCAGGTTATAAGAAGATGTGTGCATGAATCAGATTTTCACTCAATTTTAAGTTTTTGTCACACATATGCATGTGGGGGTCACTTTGGCACCCAAAGGACAGCTTTTAAGGTTCTTGAATGTGGTTTTTATTGGCCTACTTTGTTTAAAGATGCTAGAACCTTTTGTTTAACATGTGATCGCTGCCAAAGGACAGGTAATATTAGCCAAAAAGATCAAATGCCGCAGGTACCCATCTTTGTTGTTGAAATCTTTGATGTTTGGGGTATCGATTTTATGGGTCCTTTTCCTTCATCTTTTGGTTTCACCTACATATTACTTGCCGTTGATTATGTTTCAAAGTGGGTGGAAGCGAAAGCCACTCGAACTAACGATTCTAAAGTTGTGGCAGATTTTGTGAAAACTAATATCTTTTCTAGATTTGGGATGCCTAGGGTGCTAATCAGTGATGGAGGGTCTCATTTTTGCAACCGTACCATTGGGGCATTACTCAAGAAGTATCATGTGACGCATAAGGTTTCCACACCTTACCACCCCCAAACCAATGGCCAAGCCGAGGTATCTAATCGTGAGATCAAACAGATTTTGGAGAAGACCGTTGGGCCAAATAGAAAAGATTGGAGCTTACGGCTGGATGATGCACTATGGGCGTATCGAACGGCTTACAAGACCCCCATTGGTATGTCTCCTTTTCGACTTGTGTATGGCAAGCCTTGCCATCTTCCCGTGGAATTAGAACATAGAGCTCATTGGGCCATCAAGACCTTCAATTTGAATGTGGACCAAGCTGGAATTCATCGAAAGCTTCAATTGAGTGAACTTGATGAGATAAGGCATGAAGCTTATGAGAATGCTAGAATTTACAAAGAGAAGACCACGGCATTCCATGATAAGATGCTTCGAGGCAAGACTTTCGAAATTGGGCAGAAAGTGTTGTTGTTCAACTCCCGCCTTCGTCTATTCCCTGGTAAGTTACGTTCCAAATGGGTTGGCCCGTTTGTTGTTACTAATCTTTTTGTACATGGTGCAGTCCAAATTAAGAGCTTGAGAACCGGGCAAGAATTCAAGGTGAATGGACATCGCTTGAAGCCATACTACGAGAACTTTGTGGAGCATGTTGTGGAGGAGATCCCACTGCATGCCGTGGGTTCCAAGGAGAAGTGAAGGTGTTCATCGTCCGGCTGGAAGACGTTAAAGCAAGCGCTTTAAGGGAGGCAACCCATTTATTCTGTTTGATTGTCTATTTTATTACTTGTTTAATTATTTTTGGTTATGACTTTCTATTTTGAAACATTAACAAATATGCAAAGGATTTTAACATTAAACTTCGTGGAAATGAACAGCAAAGCTTCGCCGTACAATTCCAATCCAGTTCAAGTTCAAAGCTGTGGAAAGTCAACAAGATCAACTATCTCCAAAACCAGATTTGCGTTCTTAAACTCTACTCTGTCTGGTTTTTACTTTGCCATATTTGTCATGTTTATTTGTTGTTTGTTATTTGCTTGTTTTTGGTGTGAGTATAAGCTTGAAACATTGAGGACAATGTTTGATTTAAGTGTGGGGGGGGTAACCATTGTTTTGCATGAAATTCGTAGAAATTTATCACCCATTACTTCTAGTGTTGTTCCTTGTTGTTTTAAGTATTTTTTAAGCTGTTTTGGAGTGTTTCAGTGTGTTTTGACATAAAAATCCAAAAATTCATAAAAATTTGAAAAATTGTTTTTGAAAATCCAAAAAAAAAAGTTGTTTTTGTGCGCTTATTTGTGTCTTAGGGTACCTTCCAACACAATGATGAGGATTCGGTTTGTAATTGCATGACTGTTAAAGAGAGTTATAAACATAGATGAAAGTTTGATTTACTCTTTATTTATGCGTGGTTGTGGTTATAACTTATGAAATCACATGTAATCATAAACGAAAAAAATTAGTTTTTGTAACATGCTTGAAGGAAAGAACTCAAACTAACGCTACAACCTTGTGAGACTTGAGCCTAAACGTTTATTTGGAGAGTTAAAATCTGTGCATTCTTGTTTTCTAAAGTCGTTGCATGATCTCATTATTCTTTGCTTGGTTATTACTTAGAAGGCGTTTCATCATTTAGTTCCAAATGCTAGAACTCATGCCTATTTCATTCAAAGCATGCTATTGAATTGCATAAAACATATTCAAGATGAAGTTATGTAGTTACCACCACCAAAGCCAAACTGCCATGTATCCCATATCGTTATATGTTTAAGTTAACCCCATTGAGCCTTGATAGCCTACATTCTTTGTTAAACCACATTATCCTTACCTAGCCTAGTTTAGGACCATCCATACCCTTGTTCTTGAAGCATAGTAAAACATAATTCAAATTGAATTTCTTTTGATTAATGTATGGCAGAAAACAAGTGTGGGGGAAGTGTGAGTTATTATGCTTGTTGAAAAGAAAAGAAGAGTTGAAAAAAAAAAAAAAAAAAAAAGAGTTGAAAAATATGCGAAAAAGAGTTTTAAAGTGCTGCTTGTTGAAGAAAGGGTCCAAAACATAGAATTCGGCCCTAATTATTGCTTGAATCTTCCCTTCGTGTTAAAAGTTGATTACTGCAATCTAAGTGAATTCTAAGTTTCAATTTCATTACTTTACTTGCTATTGCTTTAAGAACGATTGTTATCCTTATCCTTCATTTGTTAGCCATCACCCCAAGCCCCGTTACAACCCTTAACTTCATCTTGAGTGTCATGCGTTTCAATATGTGGAGTTTGAAATTGATATGAGCATATGGTGTCACTGGTTCTCGCATCTAAGTAATAGCATTCCATTCATGAGATCATATCTAAACATGCTTATTAACTCCAGAAATTGCTTTCTTTGTGATACATATATGTGAGCATTCGTTTTCATATCTACATCAATCTTCTCACATATAACTAGTATAGGGTGTGTAGTTGGAAAATCTGAGTGAAAATTGAGTGCATATCTTGTAAGGAATTGAGTGAATTCTCTAAGACATGTTACTACATCAAAAACATTGTTTTAATTGATTAATTGTGAACTAGTAAGTGGTGACTATGATTAAGTATGTGCTTAAGTGTAAAGATGACTCAAATCTGTGGGGATAATGATTTTTAACATGTCATGTGCATTGGAAATCCCTGAGGCAAATGTTGGAAGGTTTAGGTTGTGTTTTATTTGTTTTGTTTCGTTTTATTTCTTTGTTTTGCTCGAGGACTAGCAAAAGCTAAGTGTGGGGGAATTTGATAGGAGCATATTTATGCGACTTAATTGGCTTGTTCTTGTGCGTTTACGTTGTGTTTCTTTAGTTATTTTAGTGTTTAAAGCCATTTTCTTTTGTTTGTAGGTCTTAATAACAACCTTGGCAAGAAAAGTGCATTTTGGTGCATGTTGGATCAATATTGGGCTCAAATGGATTGCATGCATGAGGATGGACGTTTTGGGCATATGTGTGTGCAAGTGTGTGTGTGTAATTGCAAGGATAAATAATGACAACTCATACACATGCAAAGAAGCCCACATGCAAAGTGAAAGACTCTAAGTACAAAGTATGCAAGAAGATGCATTTTGGAGGCCTTTGGAGCATGTTTCGGGCTTGGAATGGATAGCAAATGCATGGGCCAAGTGGATGGACGAATTTGAGAACTAAAGAGGCCAAGAATATGAAGAATTATGGTCCAAAAGATGAAGAAAACAGCCCAAAAATCTGTCACCCCAACTTGCATTCCTTGCCATGCAAACCACATAGAATTCCCTTTGGATTCCATGCCATGCTTGATCACTCTTGTCCCCTACATAATTTCTGATTTCATGCTTTAATTCATTTAATTATTTCACTCAATTGCTTGATACCTCTTGTTCCCTTTACCCATTAGATTTTAGACAACCTTTACATCCATTACATGCACCAATTGATGCTCCATCATTCACATTTGGAATCCAATGCCATGTGCAACACATGTTGTTGCACCTTTGACCCATTTGTTGACACATTTCACCTCCCTTTCCATCTCTATGCAATGTACACAATCATTCATGCTCCCTAGCTACAACACCACTCCATTTTACCCTTCACACTTTGCATCATTACTTCATTTTCACCCTTGGACCATTGCACACCACACACACAAATTGCCATGCATTTCATCCTTAACCTAACCTTATTTTCTAAGGTTTTTGGGGCCTATAAATACATGTTTACACCCCTTGGCCAAAGAACAATCCCCCATATTCATCATTTTATCACAGAAATTCGTCCATACACACCCTAGGAAGCAAAACACCCCAAAAACACCATTCTAGTGCCTAGAAAACATAACAACCACTCCACCTTCTTCCACCCTCTTTGCCTAGTTTTCCACCACCTTCCAACCATCAAACACTCTTCCACACTCACCCTAAACCCCTCCATATCATTCCCCATCCATTCTACACCATAAATCCACCCAAAAATCTGTCCACAAGCTTCATGCCGCAACAAGGAGGAAGGGAGATCCATTGATGCACTTGCTTTCCAAGTTGGAGCATTTTAGGTGTTTTCTTTCCTTTGATTTTAATGTCTAATTTTATGTATCTTTGTATTGCAAGAATGAGGAACTAAACCCCCTTAGTTGGGGGGTGATTTGAAACCATGTACATGCTTGCAATATGATTTGATTACATTCAGTTGTTATTTCATAAGTTGCGGATTCAATTCGTTCATCTACTTGATTGATAACTTATTTGTGTATGTTAATTGAGAGTGCACGCTTAGTTTTCATGCATGAATATGATGCTAGATTATGAGGGAGTTTCACCTAATAGTTACAATCTTATAATCACAAGTAGTGAAGGTCGCTTGAAAACGATCGCGTTGAATGAATTCTTGGCACTAGTTTCATGCTCATCATAGTAACGAATGCCTCGTCAACACTTATAGTTCTCATTGTGCTTCATGATTCTTGATTGTATCTTTATTGTGCTCATCACGTAAGGAACCTTTGAGGAATGCTTTGAATTGTTGTATGCGCTTTTCCATCCAATTCATTAACTTAAGGAGAACTTGAAGGTTAATTTAAGCGTATCTAATTAACTTGGGGTGTTGAGTTTCATAATTTATTGAAAGAACAACTGAAAATCATTTTGTTTGCAAGTGTGTCATGTGTGGAGAAGAACCTCCTAACTAGCCTTTTATCCATCCTTTTCATCCAAAAACGTTTTACAATCTGTTTTGTTTTAAAGTTTCTGTTTTGTTTTCAATTTTCGTCCAAAACAAATCCCCCTTTATTTTGAAGTCTTAGATTAGTTAGAAAGTGTTTTGATTTGTGTTTCTAAGTGTTTTTATTCAAGTTTTTATCCAACTTCGTCCAAGTTCTTGTTAGGTTCTCAAAACTGCCCAGAAAGTGGTTTTTAGGTAGTTTTGAGTCATTAGGTTGCTGTTTTGAGTTTTATGTTTGTTTAAGTATTTTAAAGTATAGTTTTGCATTCTTTGAGTCTAGTTTAGTGTTTTAAATTTTATTTTTATGTTTTTAAGTCAGTTTTCAAGTGTTTAGCAATCCCTCCTAATCCCCGGCCTAGAACGATCCCTACTTACATACTTTACTACATTTGATAAAAAGAGGGTTTAATTTGTGTGCTTATATATTTCGCATCAACATGGCATTAAAAAAATGTAAATCCATTTAAAACAATTTATGGGAAAATGGAAAACATATATACGTATATATAGAAAACCAAAAACCCACTCACTAGTATGTAGCAGGATCGTAACCCCCGAGTCTCACCTAGCTACTCTCGTCCTCCGGAAACATCTCACCTATATGCGAAACAACTAATTTAACGTTAATTTTAAGCACATAACCAAAATCGTGTAATAACTTCTCATACGTTGCTCAATTGGGGTGTTTGAACATACCATCGTGGTTTACTCAACACTGCGAGCATCCCCATATTTTTAGAAGTTTTTTTTTTATGTCTCACGCGCCCTCACACGATGGCCACGAGCATGCACGTACTTGACACACTTAAGGAATCCCTAACAGCATTAGGGAATATTATGTTAAATATTAAAATATTCCGTTTAAAAACTAATGGAGTTACCTGACGTCGTCAGTATATTCCGTCAAAGTTGACGGAATATTCCCCTTCTTCTTTGGTGGCTTCGCCGCAGGCCGCCATCTGTTACGTCGGAAACTAAAAATTTTTAAAACCTTAATATCTCCCTCAATTCTCAACCAAAATTCACGAATTTTATATATATTTGAAGCTCTTGAAATCTAGAACACAACCATACCTATTTGAAGTCCTAAAACTGAAGGAAAATGGTCGGAAAAATCCTTCAAGATTCCGGCTAAATCTGCAACTCAGTGAACCCGTGTGTCCCGACGTCCAAATCACTTCAAAACTAACCTAGGGTCCCTATAGAGTTGGTTAAGACCCTCTCTGGACCTTAAAACCTTGTAAAACCTCGGCGACCACGTTAGAGTAAACTTCCACCTCGCCGGAGCTCTTAAATTCTCGGGTTTTTTAAGTCCTTTCCTCGAGCCAACGGTACCACCAAGATTGGGAAGTCGAGAGGAGTACGAAGATGCTAACCTTAAGCTCGATCCATGGTGTTTTAATGGTGTTTGAAGGTTGGAGAGCTCGGGTCATACAGATGAGAGAGAGAGTTCGAGAAGGAATGAGAGATGAGGGTTGCACGCGTGTGTGTGTTACGAGATTGGCCAATTTCAAATGGTCACGAGCCCTAATTGGGCTATAGAATTTAGGGCTTAAGTAATTGAGTCCAAATGGAAATAAAACCAACCCCAATTCCACTTATTCATTCGTAACATTTCTGTTACGAACCCAATTCGGCCCTAACTCATGTCAACACACTCGTGACGACGCGTACAATTTAATTACATCAGCGAGAAAAATAATTTAAAACTATATACGTACATCCACGTTACTAAGCCTCGAGGGCATTATCGTCATTTTACATACTCGGGGATAAATATATATAATAATTTGGGACGAGTCGTCACATAAAATACATACTTTGGGTTGTTGACCAATTAACTAAACTTCAATGTCTTTTGTTTGATGGAATGATGGAATAATGGAATTCTTTAATCTGCAAAAACAAATATTATTTGTTAAATTAATTTATAGTTGTAGATGACAACATATATGAATTAGCAAATTGCAAAAAAATTGAAAGTGACAACTTTGGAGATTCAAAGTTCATACCTTTGAGGATCATGGAAATTGAAGATTGATTGAAAAGCAATACACATATATCAACCCTAACCCAGACTAGCAGACTGCAGTTGGCTAGAAACTTGAAGAATAATAAAATACTAATTTTTAGTATTGGGAAAAGGAATAGAAGTGTAGGAATTTAGAATATGTAGGCTTTAGGGTTAGACTAGATTACATAAATATCTTTAAAATATTTAAAGAGGGCCCGATCTTTTGTCTAGGAAATTGGAATGGTTTAAGGGGAAAAGTCATTGAAAAGTGATAAAAATAATAAAAATAATAAGTAGTGCTAATTTTTTATTTTTTTTATTTTTATAAACAAAAGCAAGGTGGGCCTAGGACTACTGTGGTCCTATGGTCCCTCCGCCCATGTTGCCGGATGCGTAAGGAGAGCGAGGGATGGAGGATGGGAGAGGGTGAACCCTACGGTGGCGATAGCAATGCTGATGAGGATGAAAAAGAGGGCGCTGCTCTCAAAGAGAAGGGAGGGAGGGTTGGGGGTTTGAGGAAGAAGAAAGCTTCTTTTTTTTTGTAATTTTGTAATTTTTTTTAATGTTTAATTTTTTTATTTTTAATATCTATGTGGGATCCTTATTGACACATGGTGTTCAGTTATTGTCCATTTAGGCGTCACATCATCAGTTAACGGGAGACTTAACAGCCAGACTAACAAATATATGAGTTTGTCCCAAAATTAACATTTTAAGTATAACTCTAAAATGAAAAAAATTCATGTATTTGAAAACCACGAAACTTGAGGGTAGTAAATTGAGATTTAGCCATTATTTTTAGTTTTCTCTTGTAGAGTTGTGTTTTATTTTTACAAGTATAAGTATTATTTTTATTACAAGTGATAGTCATTATTAATTAACAATAAAAGAATGAGGGAGCGTTTGAACCTGCAAATTTTGAAGAGAAATATGATAATCACTAGAACAATAGTGTAGGTATTATAGTTGTCAAACAATGTGCGTAATCATATCTTTAGGATAAGTATGATAAAGATTTTTTCAGAAGAAAAAAAAAAAGGATAAGGATGATCATTATATACCTTTAAGCAACAAACAAATAAAACATCAAACCGAAAGAATAAAAATCAAGAGAAGGGAAATGCTAAGGAGAGTCTTTCAATGTGAGACTTTCTTTCAACTAACAGTTTAATATTAACTTTCATACTAACATTATAAAATATTGTACTAAAACAGCAAAGTGGCGAATCCACAAAAAGTCTATTTTTGAGATAATCTTAATCTTCTTCAGATTTCTCAAAAATCAATTAGAGATGCTTGGATTGATATGACGTGTGGCCCATAAAGGTCAACAGATTTGTTCTATTTGAATAAAATGAGATTGTCCACTTTAATAGCGCGTTTACATAACCATAATCAACTATGGAGGAATTAGATTGAGAATGAATTAAATTGAGGAGAATCAAAATCCATATTTCCATAAAAGTTGTTTACTAAAGTATTCTAGAATCGGAGTAGAAATAGTATTGAATCCATAAAACTGTTTACTAATTCAACGGAATCGGAGTATAAATTATTAGAATTACTAAAATACCCTTGCCACAAATCATTTTATATGCTTATTTTCTTTTAGGGTAAAAGACTGTTTACTACCCTCATGTTTCATGGTTTTCAACATTTAGTACATCAATTTTTTTTCGTCTCAGAGTCATACCTAAAGTGTAAATTTTGGGACAGTTTCATACATCCGTTAGTCAAACTGTTAATTCTTCCATTAAGTGATGACATGGCGCCCATGTGGACAATGACTGGGCGCCACGTGTCATTAAAAAAATATTAAAATAGTATTATTATTATAAAAAAAAAACCCTATCGTCTTCCCCACCCCGACCCCCTTCCTTCTCTCCCCCTTCTCTTCTCTGCACCTTCCCCCACCCCCTATATTCCCCCACTGCACATCCAAATCAAGTAAATTAACCCGTCTTCCACCTCCCTTCCTTCTTCCCTCTGCAACATTCTCTTCGGCTCCCCATTTTCTCTCCCCCATTTTTATCCCCCCTTCTCCACAACCACCACCTCCTCCACCATTCCTCTCCTAACCTCACCCCCTCTTCCTCCTCATTATCCTTCACCCCAACCCAACCCCACCCCCTGTCCCTCTTCCCCGATCCCCCTCATTCCTCCCTCTTCACCTCTCTCTCCCAAGCACAATCGATTAGAGGGTCCATCATCGAGTTTGGATCCGAACTTCTCCATGTCCAGTATGTGCTGAAGATTTCGTCCTCAGAGCCGCCCAGCTCCTCGAAGCTGCAAGACGGGCTTCGAACGGGTCCTAGAGCAGATCCAGGTCGTCGGGATCAGAAAATGGATCTTGGATTGGGTTCGACGGTGGTAGGAGCCCCGGAACGGGGCGCTCGGAGTTACGTCTGGCAACGGCTGCGCCATGCGTCTTGAGAGCTGGAGCTCGGATCCGATTTCGGGTTGGCTGGATCTTGCATTTTGTCAAGTCCAGTTTTGGTGTGAGGGAAGGTGCAGAGGTTGGGGTTGGGTAGGTGCAAAGAAGAGAAGGGTATTTTGTCGAGTCCAGTTTCTGGGTGGGGGAAAGTGCAGAGGTTGGGGGTTGGAGAGAGAATGGAGGGGGGGTCGGGGTGGGGAAGACGACAGGTTTTTTTTTATATATATATATTATATAATAATAATAATAATATTTTAATATTTTTAATAACACGTGGTGCCCAGTCATTGTCCACATGGGCGCTACGTCATCATTTAACTGGAGAATTAACAGTTTGACTAACGGATGTATGAAACTGTCCTAAAATTTACACTTTAGGTATGACTCTGGGACGAAAAAAAATTGATGTACTAAATGTTGAAAACCATGAAACATGAGGGTAGTAAACAATCTTTTGCCCTTTCTTTTAATACAATTTGATTTTATATAATAGTAAAAAAAACCTCATTTATCTTATTTGGCTTTGGACTCTGCAGCCGCATCGTCTTCCTTTGGATTTTCTCCCCATTTTTTCCTCTCCTCCTCCCTCTCTCTGTTACCTACCCGGAAATATCATTCTATGAAATGGGGTAGAAAGATTATTCAACTCTCCTCTTTCCTCTCTCTGTTACCTACCCGAAAATATCATTTTATGAAATGGGCCAAAAAGATTATTCCTCTCTCCTACTTCCTTTGTTTTTATTTCATTTTCTTTCCTCTCTTCCTTTGTTTTTCCCATTTTTCCTCTACTCCTTCCTCTCTATGTTACCTACTTCATTGTCGGTACAAGTTAGAATTCAGGGGAATGGATCTTCAGATCCGAGAATTCACATGCGCACGACTATGCGATGGGCCAGATTTTGCAGGTCGCGCTGATTAATCAGAACCTTGAAGTCGTGCAATAGTCCAAGTGCAACTAAGCTTCTGACTGCGGTTTCGAACTTCACTCTAGTGCTGTACATGTGAAGATGGCGATGCTGGATGCTGAAGTTGAGTCGGCAAGAAAGAAACAAATCAAAGGGAGGGTTGGGCGTTAAAGCGTTTTAAGGGCATTTTGGGAAGGATAGTATGATTCCGAATGGAGTCTTTCACCTGGAGTGGGATAACCACCTCCAAGTAATCCAATTCCTCCTAAATTTAGAATTGAATTCCTCTTTTTGAATGGACCTCACCATGTTCTCATTCTCATAAGAATTAGTAAACACTAGAATCCTTTCAATTGGGGAATGATTCTCTGTCATTTCACCTCATACCCAATGCGTAAACACGCCATAAGTGCTGAACTAAATGACCTCCTTTGGGTCTAAGATTTGTTTTAAAAAAATTGCTTCTTCCTCCGCCTGAGCAATCTAGGTGGCAAAATGGGCTTCGCTGAAGGGATTTTACGGTGGTAGGATGGGCAACTTTCCCACCCTTGTCATAATGTGCGTCCGACCATGAGAAGAGCAGGTGAATTGAGATCAGTAATTGCAGCTAGAAAGTCCACTCGTCACTACCTGCTCCATTAATTTGCATCACAATTGCTTAAGTCAAATGTTGCATTCCCCACCATATTTTCCCTCATTTTGAATTTCAAATGGCTTTTCGTACTTTGTTTTATCCAAATAGCATATTTCATAGGTCAGGCTGGCGTGTAAAAGCTTAGCGTCTGAGCATCTAAGTGAGGCCTAGACGGTTTTTTTTTTAATTTTACCAGGGACCTAATTGATTCAACTTTTAATGCTTTAGTCAGTAACTAATGTTTAGATCATAGCTACAAGTTCTTTTCTTGCATACATTGTTCGAGCAAAAGTCTTATTTCCATAGAGAGGCTTGGATGACGTTAAAGCTTTTAGGGTGCGTTTGTTTGCACTCACTAACTTTCACTAGATTGGACTGGACTAAGGGGTAGTCTAGTCCTGTGTTTGATACAAACTAGGACAAGCTTTAATGAGACTCGTCCCGACTAAATGGGACTAGGCACTTCGCTAAAGGGTCTTAGCGAAACCCCCCAAAATCTGCTGTACTGCTAAGCCAACTCTTCCCTGCTTCATCCCTCCTCGCTTCGCCCCTCCCATCTACTTGTCCCTCACAAGATTCGGAACCCAGGTCCAATATATAAACTATGCCCCTGCTTCGCCCCTTTCATCTACCATTTCCAAATCCAGATCCTGCAAAATTCGAAGCAAAATAGGCAAAAAATTCTGCAATATTTCCACTTTCAAAACCAGATCAAAATCCAAAATTCTAAACAAAAAAGCCAAATTTTTTTTTTTTACAAAAATCTTTGTGCGTCTGAAACGCACAGCAATCACTCTAATCACACTGCACCTAGTCCAGACTCCCTGATCGCAGACCTTCACCATTGACGCCGGAGAAGCAGACCCATGAATACCCAGATGACTTAGACTCTGATTTGGGTTTTGATTCGCCAATTGCTTCCCAGAAAAATTAGGAAGAAAAGAGGAAGATGAACGGAAAGAAATACGAAGAAAAAGATGGAGATGAAGCGAGTGATGGACGAATAAAAATTTGGAAGAATCAGAGGGAGAGGGACGGAGCAAAATAAGGAAGAAAATGGGGGATTAGTGGAAAAGAATTGGGAGTAAAGATGGGAGGTTTCTATAATGAAAAAGCCAGACAGTAGTAAGAATAAAATAATACTAAATATGTATTAAATAATATAAAATATTAATAAATATGAATTAAATAATGTGATATTAGAATTTGTTATTATCCAGCTTTTTAGTCCGACACTGCACCAAACGCTTTACTAAGTTAGTCCAGCTTAATCTAGTCTAAGCCAGTCCTGGTTAGTCCCTAAAGCTAATCCAGTCCGAGATAGTCCGGTACAACAAACGCACCCTTAGTTCTTTGATTTGAATAATTCCGTGTATTTTTTTAAACAAGTGTGCATGCAATATATATACAGCATCTTTATGCAAAGGGATCCCTATTTCTTTTTTTCTTTTTTCATAAAATGAGGATTAGGTGTGGGGCCCACTCCACATCGAATTTTAACGATCCGAACCGTCTAAATTATAAGTCTTGATCGCAAAAATTCAATTCAATCCGAAACTATTTGCCTATTTAATTATCAAGATAAAATTTCATTAGTTCTTATATAAAAAAGTATTCGTTAATTTTTTTGAACCTAATTTGATGTTTAAAATATTTTCGATTTGACTAATATTTTGCAAGAATGATCTATAAGGTACAGTTTGAAAAATAAACGGTTCAGATCAGTAAACTACGATGTGGTGTAGGTTCCACAACTAATCCCTATTTTTATAAAAAAAAAAAAATATATATATATATATATATTTTTTATAAAAATAGGGATTAGTTGTGGAGTCCGCACCACATCAAACTTTAACGATCTAAACCGTCTATTTTTTAAGTTGCACCTCATAGATCATCCTTACAAAGTATTAGCCAAATCGGAAATGTTTAAGACATCTAATTGAGTTCAAAAAACAAAAACAAGTGAATCTTTTAAAGTCCAATCCAATCTTGTAACAAACAACGAACATGATTTAAGTTCAACCTATTCTCATCTAATTGAGTTGAAATAACGAACATGATTTAACTAATCCCTATTTTTATAAAATATATATATATATATATATATATATATGGGGATCCCCATTTTTTTTTATAAAAATAGGGATTAGTTGTGGAGTCCACACCACATCAAACTTTAACGATCTAAACTGTCTATTTTTTAAGTTGCACCTCATAGATCATCCTTACAAAGTATTAGCCAAATCGGAAATGTTTAAGACATCTAATTGAGTACAAAAAACAAAAACAAATGAATCTTTTAAAGTCCAATCCAGTCTTGTAACAAACAAACATGATTTAAGTTCAACCTATTCTCATCTAGCTTAGTGTTGCACCAAATAATGGACTAAGATTCAAAGCCTAGTCAATCCATGCCAATCAATCCTACCCTTAAGGCACAATTTCATCCAACCCACCAATCAAGCCTAAACACGATATTTACAAATTGTGTAATGATATAGGTTGAATTTGATCATCGAAAGCCATAATTAAGAAGGGGGTGTTTAGGTGATTCAAGAAAATAACGCAAGGATAGTTTCTCCCTTCGTACTTCTTGAGTAAGTAAACAATGGGTTCATCCGAAATGTGAATGCCTCTCATTTTCAACATTCTCATATTATTATGAAAACACGCCTTTAAGTAAAATGTTATATATTGTATAAATATATGCTGACACACCCAGACCAAAGTCAAGGCATGTTGGCCGTCACGTGAGGGTGACGTAGCCATGTGCACAGTGCGAAGGCAATAAGGATAAGAAATATACGAATAAATAAAAGCCGAAAGCTACTAATGAACAAGAAGTGTTAGGAGTGAGATATAAGTGTAAATACTCCTAATCAAAGCATAGAAAGTCTAGGTGCAGTCAAGTATGACAAGTACTAGTTATACAGTACCAGAAGATGTCCTACAAATATTTTATTCTGTCAGAACCGCCAAGATCCTCGTACGCCACCAACAGCAAGTCTACCTAAAACCTGGAATGGCGCAAAACAGAAAATGTGAGTGGGCAAAAACAAAGCTTTTCAAAACCATTTCATTTATCAAATGTTCTAACCCCTCGCCGTAAAACATGTATAATTTTCCCATAAATAGAATATAAACATATGCATAAATAAATATATATATATATATATATATATATATATATATATATCTCTCTCAATTCAAATCATGCTTCACATAACCATATTCATAAGTATGCCATGCCAAAACATAAAATAGAATAAGTAACTCAGGTGAGAATAAATTCATGGAAAATAACATATTAGCTGGAACCCCTGCATAAGTCTGTACAACTGAATTCATAGCTCATTAGTCAATCTAGTCAGAGTCACTACAATGACTTATACGGCACTACACTGCACACAAGTCGGAACCACTAAAAGGGTATGTACGACAAGACTGGGTGTAATATAATTATGCTCAATACTACGCTCTCATGATAGCTAGGCGATAAATCGCTAGTCACCTACGAGTCAGAACCACTTATAGTGGTCTATACGACAAGATTGTTCACCTAAATTGGATCCAATATGAGCATATGGTGGGCGAGGTGACATTATATACAGGTTTGTGTCATATCTCTGGCTAATCACTAACATCGGGGTGCAGGTTTATGAGCTCAATGTTTCTCAATTAATCACAACCATTCAATACACATTCACAATTCATAAACTCACCTGAAACTTACCTGAGCGCCCACAACACTAAATCACATTTATGCATACAATTCTAACTCATGGTTTAAGCATAAATCAATAGGCATGGCATTTTCAAAGCATAACTCATTTAAATGCATTTTCTAGGAAAATATCAAGCATATACGTATATACTTAAAACCAAAAGCCCACTTACTGGTATGTCGAATGGTCGTAGCCCCCGAGTCGCCCTTGACTGCGCTCATCCTCGGGATAAGTCTCCCCTATATGCGAAACAACTATAAAAACGTTAATTTAAAGCATATAACCAATACTAGCTAATAACTTTTCATACATTGCTCAAATGGGATGTTTGAATATACCAACGTGATCTACACAACCTCACAAACATCCCCATATTTTTAGAAAATTTTTCCGACGTCCCACGCACCGGCAAAGGTACGGCAACACGTGCAGGGAGGCCTAACGGAATTCTAACTGCCATTAGGAATATTCCGTCAAAATAAATGAATATTCCGTCCAAATTACCTGACGCCGTTACCCTCCGTTAGGAATATTCCGTCAACTTGACGGAATATTCTCCTTTCTTCTCTGACAGATCCCCGGTCGCTTTCGTTGGAAACTGGACAAAACTTCAAATCGTCATATCTTCTTCAATTCTCAACTAAATTTCATGAAAGTTTCGCCAAAATGAAGCTCTAAACATGAAGAACACAACTTTACCAATTTTAAGCTCCAAAAATCACGGAATCTCGTCGAAGAAATCTCGAAATTCTGGTTACCTCTGCAACTCGTTGAAACTGGGCTTCCCGACGTCCAATTCACTTTGTTTTTCTTCTCCGAGCTTTGTGGAGAAGTCCTAAAGCTTCTAGAAGCTCAAAAACCACTGAAACCTTCACATTCACGTGTGCATGAACAGTGCATCAAATCGGAGGTTCTTGGTTCTCACGATCTTGACGTCCTCGCGACCAACTAAGGGTACCAATGTGATCCTGGGGTTACAAGGAACACAAAACTAACCTTCAAGTCTTCGATCTGCGAATGGTTGAAGGGTTTGAGGGTTGTCCGTACAAGGTGTACGGAAATGGATGAAATCCGAGAGAAGAGAGAGAAAGGTCAACAGGTGAGTGAGAGAGAGAGAGAGAGTGAGTGTGTGGTCCAAATTAGGTCACCAACCAAACAATTAAAACTTTAAAGTTTGATTGGGTCCAAAACCTTAGCCCATTTACACACACCACCACCAATCGAACAAGGGCAATTTCATCAATTCACGTTATCGATAACTTTAATTCGGGACGGGCTGTGACAAATGCAGTATTATATTTAATGTTACATAATTATATTGAGATACATAAATTACAAAATAAAATGACATATAAATTATAATACATTAGAACATAATGAAAACATGGGAAACAATCATATATGTGTGTTCATTTAAGTATTCAACAAACCTAATACAATTTATTGAAAAAAATAAAATGAAAAATGAAAGTTATCTATTATATGTCTAAGTGAGAGTCGCTACTTTGCAGGGTTGGGCGAGCGCCTAGGTGGTATGGGCGTCATTCATTAATTTTCAAAGGGTAAATTACATAGTAGCCCCTCAGGTTTGAGCTCTATTGCAATCTCATACAACATCTTTAAAACATTTCACTTTCATACCTCAAGTACTATTTTATTTCAATTTCATACAGCCATTAGATTTTCCATCCATGGATCTGTTAAATGCTGACGTGGCTGCCACATATATGACACGTGGCTGCCAAATGTTTGCCACGTGGCAAATAAAATAATTTTTTAATTTTTTTTTTAAAAACCTGAAATTGGAAGAAAAAAAAAAGTCCGAACCCAGAAGAAGAAGAAAGAGAAAGAGAAGAAGAAGAAGAAAGAGAAAGAGAAGAAGAAGAAGAAGGAGGAGGGAGGAGAAAGAAGAAGAAGAAGAAGAAAAAAAAAAGAAAAAAAGAAAGGGGTCCGAACCCAGAAGGAGGAGGAGGAGGAAGAAGAAGAAGAAGAAAAAAAAAAAAAAAAAAAAAAGGACCGAACCCAGAAGAAGAAAGAGGAAGAAGAAGAAGAGAAGAAGAAAGAGGAGGAGGAGGGAGGAGAAGAAGAAGAAAAAAAAAAAAAAAAGGTCCGAACCCAGAAGAAGAATGAGGAAGAAGAAGGAGGAAGAAGAAGAAGAAGAAGAAGAAGAAGAAGAAGAAGAAGAAGAAAAAAAAAAAAAAAAAAAAAAGGTCCTAACCCAGAAGAAGAAGAAAGAGAGAGAAGAAGAAGAAGAAAGAGAAAAAAAAAAGTGACAAATATGTTTTTTTTTTAAATTTAAAAAATTATTTTATTTGCCACGTGGCAGACATTTGGCAGCCACGTGTCATATATGTGGCAGTCACGTCAGCATTTAACAGATCCATGGATGGAAAATCTAACGGTTGTACGAAATTGAAATAAAATAGTACTTGAGGTATGAAAGTGAAATGTTTTAAAGATGTTGTATGAGATTGCAATAGAGCTCAAACCTGAGGGGCTACTATGTAATTTACCCATTTTCAAATGTCTAATAATTAAATAGAGTGGTGACTAGCCAACTACTTGGGTAGGATCTAAGCGTTGTTGGGCCAAATTTTTTAGAAGAATGTTTAAAAGCGATCAAAGCATTCTACGTGAGGTTCAAAATTGGGTGCATCCGCCACTTAGTACTATGGTTTAGTAGCATTCGTTTTCACTTGTAAGTGAGAGATCTTAGATTCGATTATCGCCAAAGTCGAAATTGAACCACATTATAACTCATTATGCGGCTAGTGTCCATTTTATTTTTTTACGCAAAATATATATAGTCGTGATTTTTAATAGAAATTTTGTATATAAATAGTATGCACCCAATATTTTTTTTTTAACAAATGATATTATTTATACTAAATTGAACCACACTATATGTATTTTACGTAAAAAAAATAAAATGGACACTAGCCGCACGATCTGCGTGAACGGCTGCGATTAACAGTTTCGGAGAGGTTCTAGAGTGAAGGATCCGGAGAAGATCCTGACCTCACGTTACATTGCGTTTTTTTTTTTTTCTCTGGAATCCCTCTGGAAGAGTTCTGCTTCCTCTGCGCAAATCCATCAACCAACCAAATACCAATAAAACAACAAATACCAAATTCTGAAGAATAAGAAATTACAAGCCCTAATTTGTACGGAGAGGAGAATACAGAGTGATCGATTTGGTATTAATTAGCTATGGTATGCTCCATTTCCCCTTTCTCTTCTTTCTAATTTCATGGTTTTTGCGTTAATTTTCCGTTTGGTTGCCGAGAAAAACTGGGCAATAGGGAAGAAAAGGGGGAGGAGATTTAAGCTTATGTTTATTCACATCGACGTCTTGTATGTTTGTATTTAATCTTTTAACTAGCTCATGGGTGGCAGCATTGGAAGGCTGTATTTTTATTTTTTTTTTGGGGGGTAAAATGGAAAAGCTCAAATTTTGATCGTTCTCTAACTGTGAAAGTTTGAATTAAATAATATATAGCGGAAGCAAATGATTTTTGAAATTGGGTGGGTGTCTTTTTGGTTGTGAGAATTTTCAAATTTTGGAAATGATTGCATTTGATTTGCGAAATGTTGACAACCTGTGGTGTTTATGTGCTTTTAATTTGACATCAAAAATTGGTATATGTTTTGTTATCCACTTGTAAGATATTGCTGTACTTTCGAATATTTATCCGACAAATTAGTCATTAGAAGAAATGATTGAATGTTCTTATTGTGTGCATGCCTTCAAAGGTTATAAGATTTGAAGTTCTATGATTTTCAATTTCATTTCCCGTATTTTGTTACTGGTCGATTTGCTGAACGTAATTGATCTCTATTTTCTACTTTATGTACACAAGTGAATTCAGTACCTATGTCTGTTATAGACCCGTTTGCAGAATTCATGTATACGGTGTTTCAGGACGAAGTTTGATGTATGCAAATATGTAGGTTATTTTCTTCCTTGAAAGATGTCAAGCTTCAAATATAAGGAAAAATAAGTCTTCTTATTTCCAGGCCATGTTGAAGTGGTACTGGCTTTACTTCTTTTGCAATGGTTCCAATTATAAACATTTGATTTCTAAGTGAAATCCCATTAGAAATTTCCCATAATTTGGAAAGACCTTGGCAGATGCTGACAGCGAATTATTTGTCTGAATGCACTTGAGTATTTTGAATATCATTATTCATTCTTAAGATTTTTAGCCAGGTTACCAGTCTAAGATGTATTGGTTAAAGGGTAAGTTACAAAAGAAATTACAATGTAGTAAAAGGTTGTTGGGTTGTGGTCTTCCCAGAACTATTTATTAATAACAAGTCATGAGTTAAAACTTGCAATAAGGAAATCCATTAGTGAATCAAGATTATGCCTTTTTGAAATATTTGGTTGTGGTATGCTTTTTATTTTGTTTGAAATTCATTACCTACCCAAATTATGATTTTCTTTGATTGTTGAGAAGTGTTTGTTTTTTGAGGGGAAAAAGGGACCCAAAACCTTGTGGATGAGCTGTATGGTGTTTATTAGTAGTATAAATGGAGTGAAAAAAAGGGATTCTTGAAAACACTAGGGGGTGGAAGTGAAGGGGCTGTGCTTTGTGTGTTTCACTGACCTCAGAGTTTTGAGTATACCATTTTTCCTCATTCATGCAGATTGGAAGATACTGATATTTTAAACTCTTTTTTTGTTAGCCTAGCTGTTTGAATTTTAGTGAGGTTTTTTGTGGTTTTTGGTTATGCATCCCAGTGGAAAACTTGTTCACTATGTCATGTAGTATGTGCGGTTGATTTTCAGAAGTTTGAAAAAATCTGTATTCTCATTATGGAAAAAAAGAAGTTTATTTTATGTGGATGCCATCTAAAGCCCATTTTGGTTAATTTACTTGATAAGCTTCCGAGACAAAATAGTTTCATAGATGAGCATGGGTAAGGTGAAAATGTCACCGGTTCCTTTTATACTTACTTTATTTTTTCATAAGTATTTTGAAGAGTGTTTAGTGACGTGATAGAAATAGATGAAATAAAAAGTTCAGTTATACATCGGAAGATAGAGTTAAGCATAACAGATTGATTTCATTTTATTGTGCTCATCAAGTTTAGTGTGTGCATGCTTGAATGTACACCTCTGTGTGTGTGCATGTGCGTGTGTCATTAGATTTTCTTGCTTATCCCATTTGCCTCATACATTTCTGCAGGCTGCATTAGATTTTCTTGCTTATCCCGTTTGCCTCATACATTTGTGCAGGCTGCAAAGATTCTTGCTAACTTAATTGTGATGGGAACTGGTATAGTGGCAAGGGCTCTAGTTCAAGCATATCGTCAGGCACTTACAAGTAAGTCTTCTTTGGTCTTGAGGTCTCTACGCATGGCTTGCAGTTCTAGCATAGTGCTTTTTTCCTTGCAATAATAAGTGGCTGCTTTGGTAGTTGATCCTTTTATAATTCTTTAATACTGGTTTGGTAGGTTAGTTTTGAGGAGGGGCCTGGCTCATGTAATCATGTTTGTTTAAAGTTCTGGCTCATCTAACAATGTGGTTCCAAAATAGTTAAATTTATATTTGGGATTTTTACAAATTTAGTATATATCAGGTTACGACGACCTAGTATATATCAGGTTGTCTAGTAATCCTATACCCCAAGTAGATGAAATGCTTTCTGATTTATCAGGAATTTGATTATGTTGTCCCACTTAGACCTGGTACTACTATTAACTTCTAAACCAATGCTCTAACCCTTCCATGTCTAGCAAGCCACTTCATCTTCGTATCTCCATGTCTTTAAGATGCAGTAAAGACAGGCAATTAGCCAACCTGTCATTCACATTTAGTCTCATTTATCTGCCCGTGCTTGCTAGTGCTGTCCTCGGCACATTCTGTAATTTTTTTTACGTACTTACCTCTGTTTTTAATAACCAGTGCTTTGCATAGAAATTAGAATATACAACCCAGTTCTTCTTTAAATCATTTATTTCATTGAATCACTGAAGAAGAGATGTGCAATTTCTAAGACTTAAATTTGATTGGCCATCTTCCCAAGAAAAAGGTTAACAAAATCTGTACCTCATAAAACAATAAACTCTACTAATACAGCACTTGTCAAATTTTTGTTCTAGTTGAGCATGAGATAATGATAGGAGGAAGGTGAAATGGGGGGACTAACCTATATTAGTGGAAGATATACACCTTATCTAAGTGGAGGTTTTGTGTTATTGATTATAAACTATGTTTAGGATATACTTTTTAAGTTCAATATCCGTTGGTTGCAAAGTTTACGGCGAGGTACGGGAGAAATGGAGGGTAAACTTTTGTAAGGGTTTGCTGGAACTTCAAATAAAATCCTCTTTCAAGATTGACCTCCATCCCTAAGGAGAAATAAGGTTCAGCTCAAATAAGCACTTGGCCAAGGAAATTGTACTTGTATAACAGAGGATAGTGATTAGTGAAGTATTACAATGATGTATTCGAGTGCTATATTTTTTTTATATCAGTTTACTGCCCCTTCGTTCTGTCCGTTTACTGTCGTAGCCTGGGCTAAAGTGTTGTTGTGCACATAATTAAGTAGAACATAGTTTCTGGAGATTATCTATTTGTCACAGTTAGATCTGATTGGTTGATATTCTTACCCCCCCCCCCCCCCATATATATTTTACCAACTTTAGATGTCTAGACAGGCTCTTGTCTAATCATCTGCGGTATTTTGCAGATGCCTCAAAGACTGGTGTTGCCCAAGAAACATTACAGAACGCTGTCCGTAGAAGTAGCAAGGTCATGACAGAGCAGGAAGCTAGGCAGATTCTTAATGTCTCAGAGACGACCACTTGGGAGGAAGTTCTGAAGGTAAATATTCAAACATTTTCATCTTTGGTTACCCTCTCTGGCCTTGTATATTCGTTGTGAATGGCGTTTCTAAAACATGTTTCGTAAACCCAAGCAGAGGTACGACACTCTATTTGAAAACAATGCGAAGAATGGGACCTTCTACCTTCAGTCAAAAGTTCACAGGGCGAAGGAATGTTTAGAGGCTGCATATCGAGACAAAGGCCAGAGTACGGGTACCCCTAGTTGAGAGGAGTATGGTTTATTTTAACTGTATAATTAGTGTTCTTGCGGTCTGTCCGATGGCTTGAAACCGAATAATTGAAATTATATTACGAGTCTACGACACATAAACACGTGCGTTTCTTCGAAATGCCAGAGTTTGTTGAAGTTGTTGTGTTCACATCACATCTTAATTATAATGTTTGATCAAATAATCAAATAATTAGTGGTTGTGATTTGCAAAGTGGTCTTAAACGGAGGGCTGAAGCCTTGAAGGAAGAAGCCATCAAGCTTTTCGTTTCATCGTGCCGTGGCCAAGCTGTCGTTGAGGGTTCCTGTTTGTTGGATAATAATAATAAAGCAATTTTTTTGGCTACTTTGATTGAGAAAAAGATGGAAAAAGCACATTTTAAATTGATTAGTTGTGGAATATGAATATGAAGAGCACCATCAAATTAAGTATTTTTTATTTAGGTATGAACTTTGATTCTCTATAAAATAATGCAAATTTCGTCCTAACTGGGGCCGGTTTATATGGAAAGATATCATCTCCGGATCTCTTCCATCAAAACCCATGGATCAAGTTATTCGGGCTCATGAAATTTGATCCAACGGTTAAAAACAAAGGCTCATTTTAAAAGTTATAATAATTTTAGTTGTTAGATCAAATTCCAAGGGTTCGGATCACTTGATCCGAGGCTTTGGTGAAAAAGATCTGGAGTAGGAATCAAACTTTCTACTTTAATAAGTTATAATTTTTCTGAATCCCGTCTTAAGGAAACTTGCCTTCGCATGGCAATAATTGTTATTAAGTTTGAAAAATTGTGATGTTGGAAATCAAAGTTCAAGCGAAGTGAAATATTTATCTACAGTTGTTTGGGTATTGTTATTTTTTAAAGTTGATGCGGGTACATAATACCTTGTCAATATGAATACTTTCTTGTTGAGGCCAAAATGTTTCAAGCTTTTCAAGCATGTTTACTGCTTGGCCTAAAACTTTTGGTATGCTTTAGATTAAGGTGTCACTCTTCCTTCAATGTTACATTTTGGAAATTGACATGCTCCGCTACTAATACAGTTCTTTGTCCATACGACTTTCATGAAGGATAAAAATATAAAACAATAATATTTTTTAGCTACAACTTTATTAAGTAATAACTTTCTTATAGTATTAAAATTGCTTAGGTGCCACACTGACTATATAGAGATTTTACTATATTTGTTCAATCTAAGAGATAGAAAAATGGGCCTTACATAAAGAGGGGGTGTGCATAAGGTGAAAAGACGTGCAAAAATTGGATAGTTAGGCGTATAAAAGGGGTGAAGCTTCAATACTATGTAACACTCTTAATGTTGCAAGTGCTTTAGCCATGAAAATTGATAGGGAGACCATATTTGTGTATCATCTCATGTGATAAGTGTTGTGTACATATCATGTCTTTGATTGGATATTCATTATATGCATCACATGTCGCATACGATATTACACAAATAGTATAAATATGTGGTCTCCCTAACATTACTCTTCAACCATAGATATTTTCTTTTTAATTCCAGCCATTTATTTCTATACCACTCAATGCTATTGTACCATTGAAGAAAAATTAGTATAATAAAAAGAAGCAAACTTTTGAGGTTCGAGAATTTTTCTTTCCGTCTAAAAGAAAACTACGAACTTCTTCTTTAAAATTCTTGAAAAAAAATAAAAATTCAAAATCAATGTTTATATTGGAAATACTTTCAAGATTTGACTACAATACTTATATGAATTAAATACAATCACCATCTCAACGGTTAAATAGTATAAGTATTGTAGTCAGTCCCATAATTTTGACGTGCCTCATAATAAAAACAAAAACATGAACTCTCTATAGGATAGGATAGTTGGGAATGTTTCTAGAAACTCTGTTTTACTATTCCATTTTGGCAAATATGGAAACCGCGTTAACCGTATCGCTTTTGCGCGACTGGAAAAACTTCAGTGTGACCTGTTGCTGTTACAGCTCTCTCGATTTTTTTTAAAATTTTTTTATATATTTGTTTCGTCGGTGTTCCGAGAAATAAAAGGAGGCTTGACTATTTTTTTGGTTTTTCTTTTTGGTCGCCTTTCAGGTTAACATGGACATTGGTAAAGTTACTAAAGTGTATTACAAAGAGGCTTTTATGAATTCGTTTAGAAATATTTTTAAAATAGTTGAAAACGTTTGTTTTTTTTTGAACAAATTTATAGTAAAATGTAAGTAAATTATGGAATAACACTTAGTGTTTTTGGGAAGAAGCACATAACTGGTGCTTCTTACAAAAAGCAATTTGAACCCAATAATGTTTTTTCTGAAAGCATTTTTAATCATTTTAAAAGTATTTTCAAACGAGTTTTATGTTTATATTATGGGAGTTGCTTCAGCATCTCAAATAAATAATACAATAAAGGAAATAAAGTGTCTTTTATTGTGCTTCTTCTAGTAAACACTTTGAACCCAAAAATATTTTATCTAAAAACGCTTTTAGACGAGCTTTATGTTTATATTATGCCAGTTGTTTTAGCATCTTAAATGAATTAAACACTAAAGAAAAATAAAGTGTATTTTTATTCATCATGGAACTCCTTTGCCATCATTGCTTTGTTAAGAAACTCCAAAAATTGTTATTTGCTACAAAGGGGATGATGAGCATTGGGGCATGGAGATAAGAGAATCTCTATGTATATAAGCAAAACCAAGTACTTAACAATGTGGCATGTTTATTTGCTCCAAAAATTGTTTATGTGGCATGTTTATTTCTCTTATTCAAACGAAAAAGATCAAGATTTATTTTTTTTCAACCTACCATAACAATTTAACTCCTATAAAATGAGAATCAAACTTGATATGACAACAAAATTGGTTGAATTGTCCACCTACACCTACCACCCAAAACACCTCTCGCTATGTTTTTGGTAAGAAAGGGACCCATTTTTCAATGTTATTACGTTATTGCGACTCCAAATGAAAGAAAAAGTATTAAACTCTTAAAAAAACATAAAGAAGAAGAAAATTATAACACACCAATAAAAAATCTTTTAGTCACAATTAAGATTTAAGGAAAAAAAAAGTTAGACAGAGAGAAAATAAAAATAATTAACTGTAAGTGGTTGATTGTTGCGGTGGACAAAACTTTTTTTTTAACAGTGAGTGATTGATTGTTACGGTGGATTAAACTCTTTTTATATATTGTATTTCGAAATTCAAATTATTTATCGTTTTTAGTTAAATTTAAAATAAAAAATATGAAATTGTTATTGGCACATTAAAATTTTATTTTGCACTATTTACAAGTGTTAGATTTAGTTCTAAAATTATCACTTCAGAGAAAATTAGGTCATTGAATTATTTTTTTTTTCGAAAAATCAGTCCTCAAACTAATAAAATATGTCAATTACATCCCTAATATTAGATTCAAAGTTATTCTATTCATTTTTTTCATCAATTTAAATCACATAACTTGCATGTGATATATTTTAGAGAGTAAATTGGTAGTTTTTCATATTTTAAGGACTTATTTCATTCGAAAAAATAGTTTATAGAGATAACTTTGAAGGATAAATTAAACGTTAGATTCGTAATCTATATGCAACATTAAGGGCTTATAGGCAATAAATAGTGACAATATCCTCTAAAAAGTGTCAGGTGAATTAAGTTGAGGAAAAATTTGATAAAATAACATTGAATATAATTTTAGGGATAAGATTAGCAGTTTATAATGAATTTATAAACTTATTTTACTGAGAAAATAATTCGGGACTTAATTTTCATTAAAATAATAATTCAAGGACTAAATCGGCAATTCACTCTTTTTCTAAATATAGAAGATTTTGAATGCATGAGATTTTTGAAATTTCGACCCCTTTTCTTTATTATGGTTTTTTTTATTGCAGTTTAAAATAGAAATATTGAGTAGTAATTAAAAAAATAAAAATAAAACAAATAATTTACACATCAAAAATAAAAATATAAAAACCTAAAAACCAAAAGCCAAAGCCAAACACCTCCTCTCTCTTGGCTATATTCTTATTTTGTTCAAAGAGGAAGACAATCACCAGAAACAGCTCAGGGAATTCAGGAGCTCTTCTCTCTCTCCTCTCTCTCTCTCTCTCTCTCTCTCTCCTCCTCCTCCTCCTCCTCCTCCTTCACCTTCCTCTGTCTTTACCAGATCCATTTCTCATTCTTTTTCACAATTTTTTGGGGGACCCAATAATCGCTTCAATTGGAACAGGTAGGTTTCATGTCATTTTAGATCTGGGTTTTCTTAAATTTATTCAATTTTCAGATCTAATTCATTTCCTTTCTGCGTGTTTGCTTTAATTCAGCTGTGCTTATTTGGACATTTGATTTCAAATTCTATTTTTTACCCAATTTATAATTTTTTATGGGTCAAATTATTATCTGGGTTTTTCGATACTCGATTCAATATGTTCATTCATTGTTTATATATGTATGTTCATTTGCAACACATAACATATGATTCAAATTTGCCAACAAGTTTTGAATTTTCATGAGATTTGGGTTTCAATTTTGATTGATCTGAGGCATTTTTGTATCATTTTTTATGATTTAATTTAATTTTAGATATTCTTTGTTTGGGAAGCAAAGATGTTGATTTGATCCTTGCCTTCTTTAAACGGTATTGATGCTTCTTGCAGGTCAAGGTTCCCTAACAGGCGATATTCGTTTGATTGGATCGTGGGTTTTGCTGCTGTTGTCGATTGCTATTGATTCGGAAATCGTGTTACGATGAAGAAAGTCTTTGATCAAACTGTTAGGGACTTGTAC
The DNA here is from genome assembly GCF_916048215.2 of Malus sylvestris. Lineage (NCBI taxonomy): Eukaryota > Viridiplantae > Streptophyta > Magnoliopsida > Rosales > Rosaceae > Malus > Malus sylvestris. The sequence goes on along the minus strand of NC_062263.1, from coordinate 3,148,953 downwards.
GTCTTGAATTGTGTTCATCACTTTAAATTGTTTACTATGTTTTTCTCAATTTTGTAGTGCTTAGATAATGATCTTCCTATTACTTGTTACTTTAAGACTATTTTGAAGGGAAAAATGTGATCTTTTTTGGTACTTCTTTACAAATTCTGTATTTTTTTTGTGACCCGGTTGATAAAGAAAGTTCTTTTTACCGTATGGATTGTATCCAAAACCGCTAAACTGCCGTGGTTTATTGTGTTGTTGCAGAAAGAGAGAGGTGAACAAGAAGGTCCTGAAAGTTCCTGGAATAGAACAGAAGGTAGTTTTCTTCTTAGTCAGCTCTGCGTGTATGTTTATAATTTTGTATGCAAAAGTAGGTTGGTTGATAGTCATCAGTGGCTAGGCATAACTGCCTTGGGATGTACTCTCTCTCTCACCAACTCACACACGCCCTCTTCTTTTTAGGTTCTTGATGCTACTAGTAATGAGCCCTGGGGTCCTCATGGATCACTTCTTGCCGAAATTGCACAGGCAACCCGAAACTAGTAAGTTTGACAGTTTCTTTTTATGATTTCTTTGTATCACGTATTATCTTCGAAAGATATTCATTTCTGAACAATTGTGCAGTCATGAATACCAAATGATAATGGCTGTCATTTGGAAGCGGTTAAGTGATACTGGAAAGAACTGGAGGCATGTTTACAAGGTTTGTCATCTAGTAACTTTCAGATACACATTGTTTAGGATTCTCTCTCTTTCTTTCTATCTCTGCGTCTGTCTCTCTCCCTCTGCCCTATCCTCTTCCATCTCCATATAGTTTATGAGTAAATCCTATTATTACCGTCACTGTATTTTTTTTAGGGGTGTGCTATCCACACACCTCATTTTACTTCTCACACACCCCTTGATAATTTCTGTCCGTTGATCTTCTTCAATTCATCCTATCTGACGGCCGAAAATTAAAAAGGTGTGTGAGAAGTAAAATGGGGTGTGTGGATATCACACCCCTTTTTTTATTTTTATCTTCACAATGCAGCTAGTAATACGGCGAGGTTTTGTTTACTTCTGTGTTGACATGTGGTTCATAATATATTTTGTGCTTCAAATCAGGCTTTAATTGTCTTGGAATACATGGTGGCAAATGGGTCAGAACGTGTCATCGATGATATTAAGGAGCATGCTTATCAAATATCGGTAATTTCCACCCTTTGTTTCCAAGATTCATATTAACTCTTTATTTATTCATTTTTTCTGAGAATAGCAAAGAACATGAAATAGTTGCTTCTTTTTGGTGCATTGGGAAGGGATGGAACCCTTGGCATATCATAATAATAACCCTTTTACTTACCACACACCACTTGGGCCAGCCCCATTGGATTAGCTACCAGACTTGTTTATCGAGCTAACTGAACCAGTACTTTTTCCTTGATACAGACATTGTCCAGTTTTCAATACATTGATTCCAGTGGAAGGGACCAGGGAAGTAATGTCAGAAAGAAGTCTCAAAGTCTTGTGGCTCTTGTCAATGATAAAGAAAGGATAATTGAGGTTAGACAGAAAGCAGCTGCTAACAGGGACAAGTAAGCATTCTCTCAGAAGGGGCTATGTTTTCATAACTATCTTTTACTTTTCTTGAATTCTTTTTTTATTTTATTTTAATTTTAGTATTTATATAAGCATCCCATGCCATTATGAACAGGAAAAGTTTCTCCACTTGAAAAAGTTAATCTTCCGAAGTCATATATTGAAGTTTCTTTATTGCTTTACAGCATTTACTGTTATTTCAGCAGTGTCTGTAATACTTCAAAAGACTGTTAGTGTTTTGCCTTATTTCAGTAGTGGGTGTAAGAGAAAAAAGTCAAGATCTATATGTATAAGAAAAGTAAGAGTAGTGTTGTAGAACTATGCCCAGTTCATCCTCTACAGGAAATTATAATGAAAGAGGTTTCTGACTGATTTCTATATCCCAACAGGTTCCGTAATACAGCATCAACAGGTGGAATGTATAGGCCCGGTTCCCATTCAAGTACAGGAGGATATGGTGACAAATATGATGATGATCGTTACGAAGGCCGCTACGGAGGCAGGGATGAAGATAGGAATGGCTATGGGAGGGAAAGAGAATGGGGCAATAGGGATGATGACCGGTACAGTCGTGACGGAGATCGTTATGGTAGAGAATATGATGAACGCAACGGGAGAGAAGGTTACAGGGATGATGATTACCGAGGAAGAAGTCAAAGTGTTGATGATTACCCTCATGGCTCTAGAAGTAGAAGCTCTGATAGAGAGAGGGAGCGTTCAGTTGATGATGATGGTCAATATTCCTCTCGGTAATGGTTTTGTTCTGTTGATAATTTTGAATCATTACGAGTATGTGATTAAGAAGTATTTTGATTTTATTAGTGGCATGTATTCTGTTTAGGTTATTTTAGAGACTATTTTCAGGAAGTCAACTTAGTTATCTTCTTGAACATTGAGAAGGCAGATTTGTTATTTAACAATTTTATTCTCTTGTTTCTATGTTATTTAATTTATTCATTTTGTGATGGTTTGACTGTAGAAAATATTACTGTTTAAAATATATGTTTTCTGCAGGAAGTACTAAAGATAACTTTTCCATCTTAATGCATTAAAAGTGGAAGTGCATATTTGTACATGCCAAAATTTTTTGGATGCTTTTACATTTTTTGTTTTATTTTTAAAATTTTTGTAATAGTTGAGACTGCAGTTTGATGTCTTTATTGTTTACTTATTACTTAACCTAAATTGGAAACTTACTGTTTATTCTTTATGTGTCCTCATTGCAGTGGTAGTGGTGCTAAAGCTGATGACCAATCCCAGGATGGAAGGTAAATCTTCAGGGACATGTGCTTGAAATATATTCTTGTCTGTGTGGCTGTTGGACATGAATATAAGTGATTAAAGTTGGATAGGAATCAGTTGATACAATTAAGATCCTAATACTATCACTTGTACTGCATGCTGATCCCTTTGAAAATTTTATCGAATAAGAAGTAAATCACATAAAACATATAGTTTAAGGTTGAGAGGAACTTTATGTGTATGGAAGGATTTTTTTAGTATTGGGCCATTTTAAAGATCTTTATGTTCATAGCAATATATTGATTTTTTATGGGTATATGGATCTGTATATACATATGCCTCATATTGAAGAAATATTAAAGATTTCGGTAACAGAAACAAAGTCATGATGATAATATAGTAAATTTCAGGAATATGGTATTTTCATCAGAGCATTCCAGAAGACTGCCACTTCCCAATAACAATATTATTCATCTTTGGCAGGCTAAGTAGGAAATTTTCTGAACAAAACATTGGGGCTCCTCCTAGTTATGAGGAGGTTGTAAGTGAATCTCGAAGCCCTGTTCACAGCGAAAGGTATTAATTTGTCTGTAATAAAGAATTTGATCACCCTTTATTTTGTTTTCCTATTTTAAGCATTAGCTAAATCATTTAATATTTCTTCTTGATTACAGGGGTGGTGAAACTCCAACAGCTTCTGCTCCTAGGGCTTCATCTCCACCTTCAAACAATAATCCAAGCCAAGCAACCAGTATTCATGTTACTTCTGCATCTAATCCAAGCCAAGCAACCAGTGTTCATGTTGCTTCTGCATCACCTGCAAAACAGGAAGTGGAGCCTTCAGATGAATTTGATCCACGTGGTTCTGTTTCAGGTTAGTAAGTCCTGTATGCATGTTTATGCTTTACTCCAGTACGAACTGCTGAAGAATGTGTTATCGTTGTGTTTATAATGATTATAACTCAAAATTTCTTTATTGTGAATTGTTTGTTGCAAATGTCAGGACGGGTGTATTTGAATGGCTGAGGGTCCCATTCAAATGACATGGGACATCTGCTACGAAACCCTACTCTTTTTTAGTTGACCAAAAAAAGATAGATTATCATTTCTTTTGCATGAATTTGCTACTTTCTTTTGTCTTGATTGTTTGACTAGGGGGAAGCAATCAAGTTAACTTGTCTCGTTCCAATTTTCTGACTGCTTTTCTTAGAGCATCTTCAAAGCAGATGTCAAAATGTCCAAATAAGCAATAATGGTAAAAACAGACAGCAGCAATGTTTTCCAACCGAGAAGCCAAATCTGATGTGGCATGAGACATAGAATGGCATCTCTCCCCCTTGCTGCCAAATTTGACAGCAACTTCAAAAAAAAAAAAAAACTATTAAATTATTAATTTTTTATTGGTTTAAAGTCTTGCCTTTTAATTTTTTTTCATTACCAATGCAATGTTTGAATATTTTTATACTTTTTAATTCATTTTCTTTCATTACCAATACAAAGAAAATAAATATGAATTTTTATTTTTGTTTAAAGTTTGACAATTCAGGTGGAGAGCAAAATTTTAAAAGATGTCAAAGTGCCACATAAGCTGTCAAATTTAAATTTTATGTTTAGAATATGAAATCTCCTTTGGAGATGGTCTTATTGTTTTCTGACAACAGTACATCTTTCCTTACTAAGCTATTAGTGAGTGTTTATTTGTGTTTCGTAGGTTTTAGAAGTTGGGAAGATTTTTGTTATTTTGTGAATCCTCTTCTCTTCTCTTTTACTTTCCTGTTCAGTGTTTCATGCCACGGTCAACTCTCTTAGAATGATAGGTGATGGTAGTTATGGAGATATTATGGTTATTAACTTAGACATGGTGATTGCAGTTGTGGTGGTAACATTGGGATTGTGGAATTATTGTTGACAGCCTCCTCTTAGTTTAATATTAAGTAGGGTTTTAGCATATTATTTATGAGCTAGTATGTCTGGGGTGCGATTTGTACTGGTAGTCTATAACATCCTAATACTGTTGAGTGGAAGGCAGTTTAGGTTTCTATGTACACCCTGTTGATACAGAGAACAAAAATCTCGTGTAACAGCGTAGTGTTTTTATGTTAGTTTATGCTCCTGAGTATAAAATTCTTATATGTTATCCCTGAAAAAAAGATCATTTACTATCTCGGTACCCTTTTGCAAGCAGGTTGTTTCTATACAGTTGTTCTTTGGCCTTTCAGGGACTAGCTGCAAGATTTTAGTTGCATTTATGTTTGTGATTGAAATGCAGCACTATGAGAAACTCACATTGTCTTTCCCTTAACAGCTACCCCAGCTCCCCAAGCTGCCCCAGCTGCCCCAGCTGTCCAAGCAGCCCCGGTTACCTCAAACAATGTTGAGATGGACTTACTAGGTTCCCTGTCAGACTCATTCTCTTCAAATGCATTGGCCATTGTACCGACTACACCTTCTACTGCTACATTTGAAGTTGATCCCCATGCGAACTCTAGTTCTGCAACCACATTTACGGCAACTCCGCCAGCATCTAATGTTATGAATCAGGTAGGCATTTTTTGTTATTAAAAGAGTTTCTCAAGTGACATCCTTCTTGGATTAAAAGTGTTCTCCTTCAATGCAGTCATTTGAAGATCCATTCGGTGACTCCCCCTTCAAAGCTCTCCCTTCCAGTGAGACGGTCCAACCTCAACCACACACTTCCACGTCCACAGACTCTTTCCCACCAACTGTGAACCAGAGTGCAGATACAGCTTCCAACTTTCCCTTTGGGGATTCATTTTCTGCTGCAAATTATTCGTCATCTGGTGTTTCCAGTGTTCAAACTCCAACAAACTCACAATTTACGTCTCAAGAACAGTCTACTGAAAACATGGATATTCTTGCTGATATTTTGCCACCTACTGGACCTTCACAGCAGTCCTTTTCAGGTCCAACAGGTCAACATCCACAGCCAAGTGCTAATATGTACGGGAATTTTCATGTGCAGCCAGGATCTGTAGTCCCTCATAATCAAACTGGATTTGCTGGACAATACAGCAGTGGGGGTTTTCCGTCACAGGGAGGGCCTACAGCTCCCATCACTTCACATGGGGCTCCTCAAACTCCAACAGGGCCTACTGCACAGTTTAACAATGGAAATTTCATTCCACAACAAGGTGGGTTTTCAGCTCCCAACAGCGGAAACTATTTTTCACAACAGGGAGGTTACATGGCTCCTCATGCTCATAATGGACCGGCTGCACAACTTAATGGTGGGAACTTCCATCCACAAGGGAACTTCCATCCTCAAGGTTCTGTCGGCCCAGTAGCTTCACAGGCCACTCCTCAAATTCCACCTGGACCAGGTTTGCAACATAATAGTGATGTTCTGGGCAACCTTTTATCACAAAAAGGACCAAACACCTCAATGGGTTCCCAGCAACCGCTGTCATCATCAACAGGGGCACTTGCTATAGTTGCTCAACCACCTAAAGACAGCAAGTTTGAACCGAAGTCAGCAGTTTGGGCTGATACACTCAGCAGAGGCCTAGTTAATTTAAATATATCTGGAGGTGAGTGCTATGTCTCTTCTTCAACTTGTTAATTAACGGTCTATGTTTTTTTAGGGTTCTATAACGGCTTTTGTTTTGTTTTTTTCACGTGCAGCTAAAATTAATCCATTGAATGATATTGGAATTGATTTTGATTCCATTAATCGGAAGGAAAAGAGGATGGAGAAGCAGCCGGCAACTCCTGCAACATCTACTATTAACATGGGTAAAGCCATGGGATCTGGTTCTGGAATTGGCCGTGCAGGTGCAAGTGTTCTTAGGGCTCCACCAAACGCGATGATGGGTTCAGGTATGGGCGGGGGGATGGGTCCGGGCATGGGAATGGCTATGGGTATGGGTGGGGGTCCAGGTGGAGGTATGGGCATGGGTGGCTACGGTGGCACGAATCAACCCATGGGTATGGGGATGGGGATGAACATGGGAATGGGAATGAATATGGGCATGGGGATGCAAGCGCAAACCGGATTACCTCCTGGTTCAAACATGCCTCCCGGCTATAACCCCATGATGGGCGCAGGTGGTTATCCTCAGCAGCCATATGGCGGTGGCTACCGATGAAATTGATGAAAGTAAGTCGATACATATTTGATTTGAAACAAAAGTCGTGTAATTTTTATGTGGGGATGTGATGTATCTCTGTAACTCCGCATTTCGTATGGGTCACAAAGAGAGTGTTCTCCTATATAGGTGCATTGCCTGGCTGGTTTGAGCAGCTGTTGTCTTGTTTGTGTAGTGTTGGGGATAACCCGTCTCAGGTTATCGTTTCGGTCCTTTTTTTATCGGAGATATATATTCTTTTTGCCAGATTGTGTAAACATTTATCGCGATGTTTGGCTACGAACACAAACGAATAAGTTTTGATTCATTCTACAACCTTCTCTTTTTGTATGCCGTATGAGCAAAACAGGAGAGATGCGATTGACGACGTTGGAAGGGAAAAACGTACAACATCCGAAATGGTCGAACGAGAGTTCATGGGAACAATGAAACAACCTAGTACGAATCAATGTCTGTCAATCTGCTCAACGTTAGAAACTTCAAAAACAATGTCCTCCCTTTGGTCTCGGCGGTGCATCGAAGCCGGGATTGAGGTCTCTGTCACGTAATCGCGTCCTGAAGGAGGAAATCTGCGGCGTAATCGCAGTGAACGTAGAGTCAAACGACGCACTCTTACCATTTGGGTGGTGAAAAAGTGCAACCGTTTGTCAAAACAATCCCCGCAATCTAAATAACGACGTGTTAGTGAGCCTAATGTACGTTTTTAGTAGTTCACGAAATGGTTATCAAACGTGTTAGTGAGTACAAAAAATGTTTCAAACAAACCAAGCAGTTCGTAAACAAAGCCGTTATTCAATTGACTCCGAAAAATGGAGTCCAAACCCCAAATTGTATTTGTTCGTACTAAAAAGGTAGAAGAAATGCACACAACATATCAAAAGAAATTACATCGCAACTTTAATTTACAATCTATCGAAAAGAAACTATTCATCCGATTAAATTGATCAACTTGTATACGAGAAAAAAGTAGGAATCCTCTAGCTTGTTTATGCTTAAAATAGTTTATCAAACTTTGTACATCACCGCCGATTTCTGTGGCCGAGTTTCGGTCTGAATTTGTTGGTCTTAACCCTGCATCAATCATATAGAAGTAAAAACACTTATTACATGAGTAATTGGTTCATGTAATTGGTATTTTTTTCTACCCAATTCGAAAAATTCTTTCAGATAATATGCAATAAAGCGTCTTAAGAGGATCGTTCATGTTACAGAGAGAATACTTTGAGCATTTTTTTGGTCAACATACCTTTAGACTTATGCTTGTAAGACTTCTACTTCTCTTGGATTCACTCTAGAAAAACTTGAATCCTATCACCAATTGTGTCATTAAAATCTAGCAGCAGCTTCCCTCCCATTTCATCAGTTGCCTCGTTTAGCAGTTGTTTGATGTTCACACCCCCGAGAGCTGTTGGAAAAACATGTGGAGTTTTAATTACACTACAAGGGACTACCGGTCTGGAGCAATTACCTATTTCAATAAGTTTGGAGAGAACATGAATACTACCTGGAACTATATTTGTGATTCCTTCCAAGAATCCAGCCTGCAAAAATTTATAACCAAAACAAGAAAGCAGGTTTTCGTAAGTCTGAAATAACATGACTAACATGTAAACGACGAATATATACAATCATATCAAAGACGATCCCAGATGAAGAGAGACGAAATGAAGTGAAATTCACTTGCTCAAGTGTTTTTTTTTCCTTCTTTCATGAATACTCGTAACAGCATTGCGACCATGCTGTTTAGCTCCAGTAACTGCCTGGTCACATATCTAGCACAATACCATCTGTGAAATGGTAACTCTCTAATCATATTGTAACATAAGGTGAATCTCTGCTTCACCATCTGCTCACCAAATTTTTGGGAGGATATTATTTTCAGAACTCTTTAACACTATCTGTTTACCAATTCTTTCCTTGCGAACCTATCATCACAACACCGTAGGGATTTCTAACGATTAAGAATGAAGACAAACTTAGGATTTTCAATAAGGTTGGTGGGGCACCTATTCCAAAAGTCTTACAATCTTTTCTCCTGGATAACAGTGGAAGCACTGTGAATGGAATGCTATGCCCATAAAGAATAGAAGACTTACAGGAATCCGAACATCAAGTTTCTCAAAGCCATCCCTTCCAGTTATTTTGACCCTCAACGTCCGAGACCAGATCCCAGAAAATGGACCCCTGGAACCATCTGCATCATAGTTATTGTACACGTCAGGTGTTATAACTTCAACAATGGGATCTTGAGGATTCTGATCTTTCTGCTCTCCACCATCTCTAGCGGTCCTTTGGAGACTGTATACACTACTGGTCACTGGAAAATAACCTTCATGTATAAGCACTATGAAACGAAAATGCTCATCTATATCTATAAAATTTTGGTTGGTACACAAAAACTTGAATGGAAACAAGTTGAAATTTATCTTGCATAGGGCCATTTGTCCTTTTATAGTATCCAGATGTAACCCAATTTGTTATTTTAGTCCAATTTTAACCCAGTTTTGATAAAAGTAATCAACTTTCATCAAAATGGGGGGAAAGACGGTAGAGGCCATTTGATAACAAATTATCATCCAGGTAAGCAATAATGACATATCTACAATTCATGTGACTATACAAGTTACTCACATCTTTCTGGAGATAGCTGACTGCTGCTGGTAGAATACCGTTTTTCTTCTTCATAATAACTGTTGAAACCTAGAATCTCCTTAACCTCTTCGAAGGATGGCATACTTCCAGGAGGAGGGATGCGGCCTCCTTTGAGACCAGCCAGTGCTTCCTGCAATTGATTCATATAAATTCCTTCCTTAAATAGTATTCTAAATTAATGAATTCTGGGCAAGTAACACTTCTAAAAAGCATAGGGAAACACACTGTTTGCTTTAACTTAGATTGTTGACAGAATGGTGAAAATTCCTTTGATATTCTTAGGGCTTGTAACAAAAAAAGGGGTAAATCCAACATTATATTGTAAAAAGTTTCTTTTCTATTCAATTTTCAGGAACTAAGAGTTTACAATGAGAAATGTCTTTGTTGGCTGCTGATGTGTTTTCGGTTTTGATTCTTGAATCATATCATTAACTCATGCAAGAGCGGAGAGATCAATAGTCATAACTATATCAAATCTTTTATAGCATCATAATTATAGGGTGTTAAGATAAATGACCTTTTCTCTTGATGCTGAACTTTATTTAAAAGAAAAAGGTGTAGGCACGCTACCTGCATTGCTTGAATAGATACCCCAATCAAGGACAGCGGATAAGCCACAATTTTATACCCAACATCCTCAAGTTCAAGCGGATTGAGTATTGGCGTTTTGCCTCCTTCAAGCATATTAGCCTGATAGAACATGGAGATTTATCAATCACACCAAATTATTCTCATTTTTCAACAATGCCTCTGAAGTTACAAATTGAGCCACATGATTCTTAGATTATCAATTGACATACCATGATATGCATGCATCACATATATCCATCTCCATGCAGTGCAACATATATAAAACTAAATGCTGTTTCTAGTGCCATAAATGGAAAAGACCTCTACAAAGAACTCTCGTTCATGCTATTGGCAATATCTCATACAATACCTGTGTGGCACTTAACCATACTATCTGCACAAAAATGTTCAATTACGTTCTGCTATTAAAAATAATAATAAATAGTCATAGACCAAAAAGAGTAATGAAAGTGGCCGTAGTCAGATATTCACTCCCAAACCAGAAATTTCAACCACAGTAGTATCACAACTCGTGAACATGTGGCATCCCATCAGTTTTGAGTTTTGACACCGTATAAACAACTAATAAACAGAAACCAAAGACCAAAGAATGAGTATACTAGGAAGCAAAGTGACACCTTAGTACACGACCATCAAATATAGTAGGTGGCAGAGTGACACCTTAGTACATGTCGTACACATAAAGCACCACGCGACTGATATCCTTCTACTTACATGAGGGCTCCAGTCGGAACATAACTCGGAGTCTTTGTCAAATTACATGTTATGAAATATAACTTGGATTCATTAAACAAAAGCTGTAACTTTTTGTTTTTATTAACAAAGAAAATTTTCAATTATAGATATAATCGAGGTTTATATTCTGCAAATTTTAAGGGTTTACTATACCATTACTGAGGACAGTTTCTGAATTCACCAACAAAATACAACCTACTACAAACAGCTTATCCTCAGATGAACTCAGGATCATGCACAAGAATAACTAATCTACGGCTAGCCATATTGGGTATACAAATGTAGAAAAAGAAACGTGACAAAATCCAAGTCTTTGACAAATGTTATGTACCATTTTTGGAACTAAGGGAGATATCCCACAGAAAGCCTTCATCTCTTCTTTAGAAGCAAGTGCGTCAATGAAAAGAACATCTGCACCAGCATCAGCAAATGCCCTTGATCTCCAGAGTGCTTCATCCAAAGACACTGCTTGACGAGAATCAGTTCTTGCTACAATGACAATGTCAGAGCCGCTCTCTTTCCGAGCATCAACAGCTGCTCTTATCCGCATTACAGCCTCCTCTCTTGACACCACTTTCCTTCCTTGCGTATGACCACAAGCTTTTGGAGAGACCTAAAGACGACAGTTTTGTCAGTGATAACTGTCTCAAACAGGGACAAGATAAATGAATTTATAATACTTAGCAATATAATACTTAGCAAAATAAGTAAAAAGCTAGTCAATTACAAATTTAAGCAAATGGTGATAAGGTGTTTCAAATAGGTCAAACCAACCACAAAGAAATACGAAGTAACATACTTCGCATACCAATATGAAATCACATCATGTAAACCAATGGGAATCAAACACATGTTTTTTGTCATTCCGACCATCAAGTTACCCTGTCTCGAGAGGACACCGATTCCATAAAAGATCTCTTTGGACAATCAACAGTTTCAATATTTTAAACCTAACATTATGCTTGTAATGCTTCTCTAAAGATTAACTGAGGAAACAAAAAGGAATGTACGAGGAAGAAACTATTTTATAAAAAAAATTCCTACTTAGTTGGACCAAGGTTTTAGTATAACTTATAGATAGATACGAGATATTGTTTATTCATTTTAACCCGGCCACTTGAGTAAAGTACAACAACAACAACAACAAAGCCTTTTCCCACTAAGTGGGGTCGGCTATATGAATCCTAGAACGCCATTGCGCTCGGTTTTGTGTCATGTCCTCCGTTAGATCCAAGTACTCTAAGTCTTTTCTTAGAGTCCCTTCCAAAGTTTTCCTAGGTCTTCCTCTACCCCTTCGGCCCTGGACCTCTGTCCCGTAGTCACATCTTCGAACCGGAGCGTCAGTCGGCCTTCTTTGCACATGTCCAAATCACCGGAGCCGATTTTCTCTCATCTTTCCTACAATTTCGGCTACTCCTACTTTACCTCGGATATCCTCATTCCCAATCTTATCCTTTCTCGTGTGCCCACACATCCCACGAAGCATCCTCATCTCCGCTACACCCATTTTGTGTACGTGTTGATGCTTCACCACCCAACATTTTGTGCCATACAACATTGCTGGCCTTATTGTTGTCCTATAAAATTTTCCCTTGAGCTTCAGTGGCCTACGACGGTCACACAACACGCCGGATGCACTCTTTCCATCCAGCTCGTATTCTATGGTTGAGATCTCCATCTAATTCTCCGTTCTCTTGCAAGATAGAATCCTAGGTAGCGAAAACGGTCGCTTTTTGTGATCTTCGCTAGATTGCTCAGGTCATTAGTGTGGATAAGTATATAAATGGATAGAGATAGGAAAGCAAATACAAGATGTACGTGGTTCACCCAGATTGGCTACGTCCACGGAATAGAAGAGTTCTCATTAATTGTGAAGGGTTTACACAAGTACATAGGTTCAAGCTCTCCTTTAGTGAGTACAAGTGAATGATTTAGTACAAATGACATTAGGAAATATTGTGGGAGAATGATCTCGTAATCACGAAACTTCTAAGTATCGGAGTGTGGTGTCGTCTTGACTTGCCATATCTGTCTCATAGGTAGATGTGGCATCTTCTCTGGAAGTACTCTTCCTCCATCCAGGGGTGGTATCTTTAACTGGTGGAGATGCACAAGGTAATGTATCAATTTCACTTGAAGCTTACTTGTAGTTTCAGGCTTGGTCAAGCGCGATACAAACCATGTAGTAGGAGTCCCCCAAGTCGCCGAGCTAGGGGGTCTGCTGAAAGAGGTGACAGACAAGGTAAGCAATCAGAGCTCCGACTGATTGTTCACCTTCTCCCCATCTTGCAGCAGCATGAAGGATAAAGAGAAGAAAAATGAGAAGAGATGATATGAGATACTTTTGCTTTTGAAGAAGTAACTTTCCACAGGCTTATTCTTGAACTGAGCTGGAGGGTTTTCTGGTTTCCTCCAGAGTATAAGGCCGACTGAAGAATTTGAGGGTCAAAACAAGTCCATCAAATCTAGAGTACGTTCCACCCTGCTGATATGGGATACTTTTGCTTTTGACAGAGTAATGGATGTATCGGTACGTGTGCTGTTACGCTTGTCTCCACATGCTTCCTTGTATCCTTCGCACTTGCCCTATCTGTTCCTCAAGCAGATGCGGAATCTTCCCTGGAAACATAAGATGTTGAAGATGAGTACTCGAGAGCAATGCCAGGTAAGTAATCAGGTAAGGGGTTCCAGGCAGTCAGTTCCTGGCTGGAAGCTTGATTCCAAGTGCTGACTGATTGCTCTCTTTCTCCTTCTCTTGCAGGTAAAAACAAGGCCAAAAGAAAAGACAGGGAAAAAGCATGATATGGGATACTCTTGCTTTTAACCCTGATGATATGAGATATTCTTGCTCTAGTATAGCTTGTTTGCAGAGGTATTATCGGGGGGAAAGAAAGCTGAATATTTCGAAAGGCTTCGTTGGGAGTGCCCTCTTAGATATGATGAAGGGTTGAGCATTTTTGCAGGTCTGCCTGTCCGTTGGGGATGGAGGTCGACATATATAGGAGTCTCCCTAACAACAAGTAGTAATGCTATTCCTTTACCCTGCTTGGTCATAGCACGGTAATGGGAGCTGCCAGTTTCACATGTTTTAACTCTGTCAGAGCACTTTGAAAAGGTGGTCTGTGGTATCTGGCTCTCGAGATTCGGAGAACGATGCCTCTTCGATTTTTGAGAAAGCAATCATGCTGGGGGTCTGACTCTCGAGATTCGGAGAGCAGTGTCTCTTCGATTTTTGAGGAAGTAATCATGTTGAGAGTCTGGCTCTCGAGATTCGGAGGGCGGTGCCTCTTCGATTTTGGAGCAAGCAATCTTGTTGGGAGTGTTGTCTCGAATGTGAGTAAAGGTTGGGCATGTTTGCTAGTCTACCTTGCCACGAAGCACAAAGGTTGACACACAGGGACTTTCCAATTATCCAGCAATGGTACTGTTCCTTTACCCTCTCTTCGATTTTGAGAAAGTAGTCATGTTGGGAGTCTGGCTCTCGAGATTCGGAGGACGGTGCCTCTTCGATTTTGGAGCAAGCAATCTTGTTGGGAGTGTTTTCTCGAATGTGAGTAAAGGTTGGGCATGTTTGCTAGTCTACCTTGCCACGAAGCACAGAGGTTGACACACAGGGACTTTCCAATTATCCAGCAGTGGTACTGTTCCTTTACCCTTGTGGGTAATAATATGGTAGCTAGACCTTCAAAATTTATGTGTCTAAACTTTTGTTAGTGCTGTTTCTTTGCTATTCTTTTACCTTTCTTGGTCGGAGCGATGTAGTGGGAGCTGCAAGCTTCACGTGCTCAACTTTGGCAGAGAACTTTGGCAAAGTTATCTGTGGTACCCATGAGCTATTGTTACGTGTGGGAAGTGGGTGATTGAACAGTAAGATTCATGTGCTTTCTACTTCACCAGAAGTCTTCGACAGAATGCCCATAATTTCTGCAAAGCTGAGTGTGCGTGTGACAGGTGCTGACAAGGCTAGAAAAGTAGGTGCCTCTTCGATTTCTGAGATCGGCCCTCGTGGTCTCTAAGCAGCCCAGCTTTTGAGAAAGCGAGCGCCTCTTCGATTGATTCGGAGAACGATGCCTCATCGATTTTTGAGAAAGCAATCATGCTGGGGGTCTGGCGTGCCTCTTCGATTTTGGAGCAAGCAATCTTGTTGGGAGTGTTTTCTCGAATGTGAGTAAAGGTTGGGCATGTTTGCTAGTCTACCTTGCCACGAAGCACAGAGGTTGACACACAGGGACTCTCCAATTATCCAGCAATGGTACTGTTCCTTTACCCTCTCTTCGATTTTTAAGAAAGTAGTCCTGTTGGGAGTCTGGCTCTCGAGATTCGGAGGACGGTGCCTCTTCGATTTTGGAGCAAGCAATCTTATTGGGAGTGTTTTCTCGAATGTGAGTAAAGGTTAGGCATGTTTGCTAGTCTACCTTGCCACGAAGCACAGAGGTTGACACACAGGGACTTTCCAATTATCCAGCAGTGGTACTGTTCCTTTACCCTTGTGGGTAATAATATGGTAGCTAGACCTTCAAAATTTATGGGTCTAAACTTTGTTAGTGCTGTTTCTTTGCTATTCTTTTACCCTTCTTGGTCAGAGCGATGTAGTGGGAGCTGCAAGCTTCACGTGCTCAACTTTGGCAGAGAACTTTGGCAAAGTTATCTGTGGTACCCATGAGCTATTGTTGCGTGTGGGAAGTGGGTGATTGAACAGTAAGATTCATGTGTTTTCTACTTCCCCATAAGTCTTTGACAGAATGCTCATAATTTCCGCAAAGCTGAGTGTGCGTGTGACAGGTGCTGACAAGGCTGGAAAAGTAGGTGCCTCTTCGATTTCTGAGAGCGGCCCTCGTGGTCTCTGGGGAGCCCAGCTTTTGAGAAAGCGAGCGCATCTTCGATTTCTGAGATCGGCCTTCATGGTCTTTGAGCAGCCCAACTTTTGAGAAAGCAAACGCCTCTTCGATTTCTGAGATCAACCCTCGTGATCTCTAAGCAGCCCAGCTTTTGAGAAAGCAAACGCCTCTTCGATTTCTGAGCAGGCGCCTCTTCGATTTCTGAAGCTCCGTCGAGTGCAGATTTTTATAGGGGCTGGCATTAAGTTCCAAAGCACACTTGAATCTCCACCAGTAGAAGCTTCATTCTTGCACTTCTAAGATCTTGATTTGTCCGACCTCTTCTCTCTTCAACACCTTTGAAAATGTCTGGCCCCTCCGACCGTCGTTTTGACTTGAACCTTGTTGAAGAGGCAGCCCCGCCTTCTCCAGACAACATATGGCGCCCATCCTTCGTCTCCCCTACTGGTCCTCTTACCGTTGGGGATTCCGTGATGAAGAATGATATGACCGCTGCGGTGGTGGCCAGGAACCTTCTCACTCCCAAAGATAACAGACTACTTTCCAAACGGTCTGATGAGTTAGCTGTTAAGGATTCGCTGGCTCTCAGTGTTCAGTGTGCAGGTTCTGTGTCTAATATGGCCCAACGCCTATTTGCTCGAACCCGCCAAGTTGAATCATTGGCGGCTGAAGTGATGAGTCTCAAACAGGAGATTAGAGGGCTCAAGCATGAGAATAAACAGTTGCACCGGCTCGCACATGACTATGCTACAAACATGAAGAGGAAGCTTGACCAGATGAAGGAAACTGATGGTCAGGTTTTACTTGATCATCAGAGATTTGTGGGTTTGTTCCAAAGGCATTTATTGCCTTCGTCTTCTGGGGCTGTACCGCGTAATGGAGCTCCAAATGATCAACCTCTGATGCCTCCTCCTTCTAGGGTTCTGTCCAGTACTGAGGCTCCAAATGATCCCCCTCCGGTGCCTTCTCTTTCAGGGGCTCTACCGACTGCTAAGACTTCTCCTAAGCAACCTTTGTGAAGGCTCCCTCTTGTGTGTTTATTTTGACTCATGTATATGTACATATTTGTAGCTTATCGGGGATATCAATAAATAAGCTTTCCTTCATTTCAACGCATTGTGTTAAATACACCAAAGCCTTCTTCGCTAAGTTCTTTGAATTTTCTTTTGTTGAAGCTTGTATGTTGAAGCTTTCAGAGTGGAGCATGTAGGTTGGGGTAGTGTTCCCTTAATTTCCCGAGTGAGGAAAACTTCTCGGTTGGAGACTTGGAAAATCCAAGTCACTGAGTGGGATCGGCTATATGAATCTTAGAACGCCATTGTGCTCGATCCTGTGTCATGTCCTTCGTTAGATCCAAGTACTCTAAGTCTTTTCTTAGAGTCTCTTCCAAAGTTTTCCTAGGTCTTCCTCTACCCCTTCGGCCCTGAACCTCTGTCCCATAGTCGCATCTTCTAATCGGAGCGTCAGTAGGCCTTCTTTGCACATGTCCAAACCACCGTAACCGATTTTCTCTCATCTTTCCTTCAATTTCGGCTACTCCTACTTTACCCCGGATATCCTCATTCCTAATCTTATCCTTTCTCGTGTGCCCACACATCCAACGAAGCATCCTCATCTCCGCTACACCCATTTTGTGTACGTGTTGATGTTTCACCGCCCAACATTCTGTGCCATACAGCATCGCCGGCCTTATTGCCGTCCTATAAAATTTTCCCTTGAGCTTCAGTGGCATACGGCGGTCACACAACACGCCGGATGCACTCTTCCACTTCATCCATCCAGCTTGTATTCTATGGTTGAGATCTCCATCTAATTCTCCGTTCTTTTGCAAGATAGATCCTAGGTAGCGAAAACGGTCGCTCTTTGGTATTTCTTGATCTCCGATCCTTACCCCTAACTCGTTTTGGCCTCCATTTGCACTGAACTTGCACTCCATATATTCTGTCTTTGATCGGCTTAGGCGAAGACCTTTAGATTCCAACACTTCTCTCCAAAGGTTAAGCTTTGCATTTACCCCTTCCTGAGTTTCATCTATCAACACTATATCGTCTGCGAAAAGCATACACCAAGGAATATCATCTTGAATATGTCCTGTTAACTCATCCATTACCAACGCAAAAAGGTAAGGACTTAAGGATGAGCCTTGATGTAATCCTACAGATATGGGAAAGCTTTTCGTTTGTCCTTCATGAGTTCTTACGGCAGTCTTTGCTCCTTCATACATATCCTTTATAGCTTGGATATATGCTACTCGTACTCCTTTCTTCTCTAAAATCCTCCAAAGAATGTCTCTTGGGACCCTATCATACGCTTTTTCCAAATCTATAAAGACCATGTGTAAATCCTTTTTCCCATCTCTATATCTTTCCATCAATCTTCGTAAGAGATAGATTGCCTCCATGGTTGAGCGCCCTGGCATGAACCCGAATTGGTTGTCCGAAACCCGTGTCTCTTGCCTCAATCTATGCTCAATGACTCTCTCCCAGAGCTTCATTGTATGACTCATTAGCTTAATACCCCTATAGTTCATGCAATTTTGTACGTCGCCCTTATTCTTGTAGATAGGCACCAAAGTGCTCGTTCGCCACTCATTTGGCATCTTCTTCGTTTTCAAAATCCTATTGAAAAGGTCAGTGAGCCATGTTATACCTGTCTCTCCCAAAAGTTTCCACACTTCGATTGGTATATCGTCTGGGCCTATTGCTTTTTTATGCTTCATCTTCTTCAAAGCTACAACCACTTCTTCCTTCCGGATTCGACGATAAAAAGAGTAGTTTCTACACTCTTCTGAGTTACTCAACTCCCCTAAAGAAGCACTCATTTCATGTCCTTCATTGAAAAGATTATGAAAATAACCTTTCCATCTGTCTTTAACCGCGTTCTCTGTAGCAAGAACCTTTCCATCCTCATCCTTGATGCACCTCACTTGGTTTAGGTCCCTTGTCTTCTTTTCCCTTGCTCTAGATAGTTTATAGATATCCAACTCTCCTTCTTTGGTATCTAGTCGTTTATACATATCGTCGTAAGCCGCTAACTTAGCTTCTCTGACAGCTTTCTTCGCCTCTTGCTTCGCTTTTCTATACCTTTCACCATTTTCATCGGTCCTCTCCTTGTATAAGGCTTTACAACATTCCTTCTTAGCCTTCACCTTTGTTTGTACCTCCTCATTCCACCACCAAGATTCCTTTTGGTGTGGGGCAAAGCCCTTGGACTCTCCTAATACCTCTTTTGCTACTTTTCGGATACAACTAGCCATGGAATCCCACATTTGGCTAGCTTCCCCCTCTCTATCCCACACACATTGGGTGATTACCTTCTCTTTGAAAATGGCTTGTTTTTCTTCTTTTAGATTCCACCATCTAGTCCTTGGGCACTTCCAAGTCTTGTTCTTTTGTCTTACTCTTTTGATATGTACATCCATCACCAACAAGCGATGTTGATTAGCCACGCTCTCTCCTGGTATAACTTTGCAATCCTTACAAGTTATACGATCCCCTTTCCTCATTAGAAGAAAATCTATTTGTGTTTTTGACGACCCACTCTTGTAGGTGATCACATGTTCTTCTCTCTTCTTAAAGAAGGTGTTGGCTAAGAAGAGATCATATGCCATTGCAAAATCCAAGATAGCTTCCCCATCCTCGTTTCTCTCCCCAAAACCATGGCCACCATGAAAACCTCCATAGTTGCCTGTCTCCCTGCCCACGTGTCCATTTAGATCTCCTCCTATAAATAACTTCTCCGTCTGAGCAATTCCTTGCACCAAGTCTCCAAGATCTTCCCAAAATTTCTCCTTCGAACTCGTATCCAACCCTACTTGAGGTGCGTACGCACTAATCACATTGATAAGTTCTTGTCCTATTACAATCTTGATTGCCATGATTCTATCTCCTACCCTCTTGACATCTACAACATCTTGTACCAAGGTCTTGTCCACGATGATGCCAACACCGTTTCTCGTTCTATTTGTGCCCGAATACCAAAGTTTAAACCCTGAGTTTTCTAGATCCTTTGCCTTACTACCAACCCACTTAGTTTCTTGTAGGCACATAATATTTATCCTTCTCCTCACCATAACTTCCACTACTTCCATAGATTTTCCCGTTAAGGTTCCTATATTCCACGTTCCTAAACGCATTTTGCTCTCTTGAACTCTACCCTTCTGTCCTAGCTTCTTCACCCTCCCCCGTCTAATAGGATCAAAGTACTTCTTTTGTGTGTCCCGGGTAAAGTTGATAGGAGCATATGCTCCCAAACAACTTTGAGTGGAGTCGTTCGAAAAGAAGTTTCTATGGCCCTCTTGCTCATTTAACACTGCATCCGGGTGCCGATGGAGATACAGCGACCCTTGCTCACTTATCACTGTGCTCGGGCCACACAGCGCGCCACTTACGGGTGACGCCCTAGCTTTAGCGCGATTTTGTTCTGGATTCATTTTCATAAGGATTCGACGTGATCATGGAGTGCCGGCTGTCGACTACCTGACGCCCTCCCCCTCCTCCTTTATCCGGGCTTGGGACCGGCCATGTAAGACATAGGCGGAGTTGGCCACTTGAGTAAAGTAATAAAAATAAAACCTTTACACTTGCTTTTCAACAAAAGATTCAATTTTCTATTCTGTTAGCAGAATTCTGATCCAATTTCTTTGATGGACAGTAGGGTTTTATTCTTTGTAAATCTTCACTATAAGGAAAATAAATAAATCAGGCTTAAGAACACAAAAAATCAGTTACTATAAAATCTTTGGGTAGACATGACTATAAACGTAGGATTGGGAAACATGAAGAAATTTCCATAAAAAGAAGCAAACCCAATTTAAACCTTAATTACTCTCCAATCTACTCCCACCTCCTCCCTATCCCAAAGTTCCTTGCCAGTTCCACCATTGGTTAATTTAAAAAAGTAACAGCAACAGTTATTGAGAGTGAGAGTGTGTGTGTGTGTGTGTGTGAGAGAGAGAGAGAGAGAGAGAGAGAGAGAGAGAGAGAGAGAAGATGAAGAAAACAGGAAATATATATGGATGCAAAAGTTCAATTCAATAGTATAACTATAACCTGATCTTCAAGCAAAATCCCAGCAAAACCAGCTTTAATGTATCCCTTGACAGTTCTCTTCACATTCATTGCATTCCCATATCCATTATCACCATCACCGATGACAGGAATTGACACAGCTTGGGTAATTTGTTGCCCCTGATCCACCATTTCTCCATAGGATATAAAACCTGTATCTGGCAACGCTAATCTAGCAGCCGATATTGAAAATCCTAATGGAAGAATAAAAGGGGCAGTAATAAGCTTGTTTTAGAGTTTGAGACACTTAAACATAAAGATACATCAGAAAAATGGACCAAGGATGCAATAACACAACTGCAGTTGCATGAACTATATTTTTTTATAAAGAGCATACAAACATAAATACAAGAACATACAAAGGGAACAAATTGCCATCCACGTATTGCACAACAGATAATTACCAAATATCTAGAATAGATAAGATCTTAAGAAACAACAGTCTGTAAATTCACACGAATAACGAAAGATGACATATGATTTTTATGTTTGAAATACTTTAGAATCTTACCATTTTTCTTCTTTGATTAAACAACTTTCATTTCAATTTCTTCATGTTAGCTTTATCGATGTAATACTACTCGGTTCACCAATGCTGAAATTTTTTTATTTCAATATACCTTGCAACTGCACCCTCCCAAACCTTTTACAAGTAATGGTATCAATAACAACGAGTATATACAATCAAGACAACTCCCAGAGTCTCACAAGAAACATGTCAAGCCAAACCCAATCAAACCCACATCAAAAACTGCTTGAAACTAAAGTCACTACAATCAAACGATGTAATTATGTCTACATCTACAAGCAAGGAAGAAAACCCACACCAACAAATTGAATAAATAAATCAAACATCATATACCACTAGTGAAGCAGCACTGAAAGCCAGCTCTTTCCACAAGCTTGGCACTCAGAGCATCAAAACAAGCAGGGGCCTGGACAACCCCTGGCAACTCCAGAATCCGACGGAGCTCTTTGGCCGGAGACTCGGGGGCCAATTCTCTGTCTCCTCGGGAGTAAGCTGCGGTGGTTTGGAGGGCCGCCCATTTGGCAGTGAAAATGGTGTGTTTGAACTTGTGGGGCAGTGAAAGTGGTCGCTGTTGATTGAAATGGAGGGCTGACGATGACCCAAATGGGAGATTTGAAGATGCGGTGGTGGGATTGATAGAGGCGGAGGAGTTGTGGGGGAGAAGAGAGACAGTGCTGCTGCAGTTTCTGCTAAGCAACACCTGATACTGTGGATTCATTTCAATGGCCTGTTGCTGTGTCTCTGTGTGTGTTCAAAGTTATCAAAGGCGTTATAACTTATGACAACACACACTGAGGGGGTTTCTGTTCACTTTCTTGCTCCAGTTATGTCTCATCTTGTCTTCTCTGGAGCAACTTGTATGATACGGGAGACATTATTACGATAGCAACTGATTATCAATGACTGAAGAATACGGAGAGATAAACTAACATGTATTTTTGCATTAGCGACATGAAATTTCATCGTGAAAATATATTCGGATCATACTTGTATTAAGGTAGCGTCCTATTATCAATGATAGAAGAGCACATGAAGATAAACTAACACATATTCTTGTATTATAGATATCAAATATCACCGTGAAAGTATACTCGTGTCATACTAATCTATGTATAGGTGGTGGCAATGTCCACGTCACATTTTAGCAAGAAGGAAGTAGAGCAAAACCTCTCTCAGTATATTCTATAAAGGAATAATCACGTCATAAGAAGTTTTGGTCTCAACTTAGAACCAGTTATGTGTATGAATAAACTTCACATTATAATAAGTTATAATTTTTCTTGGTCCCATTTTGAGAAAACATAGCTCCACACAGTAATCATTGTTTTTTTTCCCTTTAAAAGGGAGACAACTTGTGGCAAAACACGGTTATCCATCTCTTCCAAGCCCAGAGAGGCTATGGGCAATTTCATCCTGTCCGTGGCCACAGTCAAGTAGACCCATCAGCTTGGAGCATTGAACACGAGACCTCCCACATTATTTTGTTTATTGAGGAACCGCAGTCTGCGCCCTTACAACTGGACCACTTGATGTGTTTACACAGTTATAATTGTTAATAAGTACAAAAATATGTAATATCACAAATAAAAGTTTAAGATGAACTAAAATATTTCTCTAAAGTTGTTTGGAACAACGCTTTACTTTTTAGAGTTGATGTCACGTCTTTCAATTTGCTGGTATGTAATATTTTGTCAACATGACAGAATGTCAATTAAACTTTTAGTGATGTTATTGTTAGTTGATGAAAATTTATGATTTTGAAGTTGCAGTGGTTGAATGTTGATCGAATAATTGGTGATATTAAAAGTTTTTATCTTCAAATGATCCTTGAAATTTGCTTATTTCGGGCGAGTTGAAAACCCAGAAAAAGGGGAGGAATCCACCAGTTCTTCAAAACCCAGTGACCAATTTCCGGAAACATGCATCTTCAAGTTCTCTTCTCCATCAACCTCTTCACATGCTCTCCTTATCCTCGTCAAGCAACTGTTATTTTAGGGTTCGCCGCCGTACGCGTCGGTTTTTATTTTCCTCGGCAAATAAGGAGGAATTCCGGTTGCAACCACAAGATCACAAGAACGAGGAGAGGTCGACCGGAAAATCAAGGGAACCGGGGAGGTTTTAGGTTCCAAATACTTTGATGTACGACCAAGAAAGACCAAATAACCAACAAGAAATCGAGTTTTGTTTTTCGGGCAAAGGTTCAAGTTGTGACTAGAAATTCAATTTGAATTATTTCGAAATCTTATTCTACATCTCCTAACTGAAAAAAGGGAACTCCAAACGGAAACCGGCTACTAAAACTGGCTCAACTGATGCCGCCCTGCGATAATGTTACCCGAGATTAAGTATACAGGGATCTCTTGTTCAACTCGAAAGGAAAAATAAAGAGAGAGTATCTTGCCCGCAAGAATGATGAAACAGCATTGGTCCTGCACTCTACTCCCCGACAGTCAACCCAAACCCGAATTTGTAGTCTTTCTTTCTGTGATCAATCTGCGAGGCATATATTTTCGCACTTGTCAAGAGAGAACTGGCAAAGCAGGGTTTCGTTAACTGAGAAGAAAAAAGAAAACGTTGCTAAATCCTCACCTCTGCAGAAAGAACAAAATTAAGACCCATATTTAGTCGCTCTTCCAAAAATGCAGCTACGGTGCCATTGGAATCAATCTTTCCTCTAAGACGGCACTGCAACAATTAAAAATAATAATAATTAGTCAAGAAGAGTGTCAATACTTACAAATTCATATCTAAGAAACCACTATTCGAAAGAAAAAGAGAAATAACCCAATCTGTTAAGGCTTCCAGGTTCTAGATGAATAGGAAGTGATTATGGTTTACGGTTGACAAGGCAGTGTATGGTGAGTTTTACATGCATGGACTGCATATGTAAAGGTCGTACCCAGTGCACAAGGCTCCCGCTTTACGCAGGGTCTGGGAGAGGTGAATGTCGGCTAGCCTTACCCCCATTTATGGAGAGGCTGCTCCCAAGTCTCGAACCCGAGACCTACCGCTCATGGGCGAAGGCACTTGCCATCGCACCAAGTGCGACCTCTTCATGGACTGCATATGTACATAAAAAAAATTATGTAGCCAGACAGAATCTGAATCGGGATCAAGGTCTGCATAGAATCAACAGGCCATAATGTCCGAGAAACCATGCTTCATGAAATTGTTCACCGAATAGGTGGTCACATCCTCCAACAGCAATCAGATACCACTGGTTGTGTAACCGTACCATACTATGCATATAGTAAGACCACAGCATAAGAACTAAGAAGCAGAAAAGGAGAATGTCTATTTATTTCAATGAAATATTTGAACATTAACAATTCGAAAGCTACCTGTCGAAGAATGTAATCATAACCAAAACTAGCTGTGACATCTCTTGACATGTAGTTGTACATGAAATCTGATGCAAGAGAAACCTTCAAGGAAGAAACACTATAAGAAAGAGCTCGGATAAATCATGAAAAATAAAACTGCAGAAAGATACTCCAACAACATAAAAAGTAAAATATGTTCAACCATAGATCAACTTTGCTCACCTTATCAGAAACCTTTTGTACATAGCTAAGAGCAACCATTCCAGTGCTAGCGACTTGCCCTGTGGCAACCTGGGGGTGCAAAGACGAGTTGGATTAAGGTATGGATCACACAACAGTTACTCAAGTCAAAATCTCCTATTAAAACAATCAGCCAGGAAATATATAACAAAATCCCGCGGAATATGTTCTGGAGCTGCCCAGTCATACAACAGTTGGAATACTCCTACTTAGGTTCATTTAGTATAGGTTCACCTTCCAAGGTTCAACATCTCTGGCTTTAAAATCTTATGACCCTATATCACCTTTGTTAATAGTACAGGCCCCACCGGAGATGGTTATTGGTTACTGCCATGGAAAATGTTGGCCATGTGCCCTTAACAACTAATAAAGCAGCTAAGAAGCTGAAATCCATTTATAAGATTCATGAAGTACCAAAGATGATTATGAAGACCAATTAGCAATATTAGGTCTCAAGTTGTTTTGTAATTCTTTGCTTTCTGTTTTGTTTTGAATTTTCCTCCGAGAATTAGGGTGTTGCTGCAATTTTGAGTTTTTTTTTTTCTTTCAGGAGAGGACTACTTGTTTTTTATCCATGTGGCACAAATTTTGTGGGGCCTGCAAGGTCCACATGAGGAGATAACAGTGAAACTAATAGAAATTGAGACGGATGTATGACATTGGTACGTGAGACATTGTATAAAAAAGGTCGTACCCAGTGCACAAGGCTCCCGCTTTACGCAGGGTCTGGGAGAGATGAATGTCGGCTAGCCTTACCCCCATTTATGGAGAGGCTGCTCCCAAAAAGGTCGTACCCAGTGCACAAGGCTCCCGCTTTACGCAGGGTCTGGGAGAGGTGAATGTCGGCTAGCCTTACCCCCATTTTTTTAATTGTATGAAATTAAAAAAATTGGAAGACGTATGAAATTGAAATTGGACGAAAAGTTGAGGGGGGGAAATATGATTTACCCAAAATCAAAAATAAAATTATTAAGGTCTCACGCAAATGCAAATCGAAAATGTGTGGAATATGAGGTAAGCAATATATATATAACTTTTTATTCTACTTCAACCTCAATGCTTTCCCATATGGACAGCCAGACCCTGTGGTACTCAAAAGTTTGAACTAAAGTGTAATGCTGACTTGAACTACATGAAAATATTAGCATTAGTTTTCCTTTAGTTTTAATGTGCGGGATATTTGCCGCTTTTCCTCTAGAATAGAGACCATGAGGCTGCAACATGGACAATCCTACTATTACTTGACAACTAGTTAGTTTCCCTTATTTCCAATTATTTCATCATATCATTGTTATAACCAACTCTTACGACCTTAAGAGTTTCATAAAATTATTTTTGAATACTAACATTGCAATCAAAATGAGCTACAAATATAAATTTCACTTCTAGCAATACTTTTCCCTCCTTATTCCCTTTAGTTAACTGCATACGTTGAACCTAACAAAATCAACTTTAAATCTGAAAAATGAATAAAAATTCATGATGTTTTAGCTTTACCTAAACAATTGTGGCATTCATCTAAAACAAAGAAGGTATTTGGAAAAAAAAAACAATAGTGAGAAAGCATGCAGTTAACTACTGATATACATTCTAGATATATGAATCTTGATGCATGCCCTTTCTGGTGCCAGAATGTGACAAATTAATATCTTATTTTCAATATAAGAATTAATGAGTAAACAACAGTGGGAATCAATGAAAACATTATGTCGCATATTCAGGAAGTTATAATTTAAGGGTTCAAGAAGTATACCATCTTTTCTGTGTTATACCGAGCAGCATAGCCAATACCAGACTTCCGATGCTGACCAGCCCAGAACACTTCACCGCCCAAAGCGAGATGGGGGGTCACACTCTGAAAATTAATAAGCACTCAAAAGATTGGTGAAATGCACTAGGTAAATCAATAAAAAATCCCACTTTCAAACTTTCACAGAGAGAAGATGTGTCATTGGCATGAAGGCAACAAAATATGCTTATCACTAAGAATTTAAATGGAACAATCAATTACAGAGAAAAACAGTCCAGAATACATAATAAATGCCACTATAAATCATAATACGTGCCACTACCAATTGGAAGATGACAAATTTTGAGTCAATACTGTAATTATCTTATATACTTACATTTATTGCTCCATTTACCTTTGGTTCATGCTCAAATTAAAATCAAAGTGCTTTAATGGCTAACAGGGTTTTGGCAAAATCTTAGGGAACTGTTATTAGCACACTAAAAAGTCATCCTGCACTTGAAGTGCAATTTCTCCCTTGGATTGCAGGATGACATTTTTGGAGTGCCAATAACAGCTTCCACATCTTAATAGATTTATAGAAATGATAAAAGCTGGGAAAACGAAGAAAATGATAAATAAAAGCAAGTAAACAAGCAGTTATTAATAATTGGCAAAAAAACATGGTCATCAAATAGTTAAATATGGTCAGGGGAAGAACAAGAAAATCTTACTCGGTTAAATATGGTAATCAAATACCAGGGTTGATCTCCAACATTATTTCATTAATACATTAGTATAATTAATACAGATTTTTACATTTCTGCCTTTTTGTATTAAGTGCTTTCCCAAAACGTTGTGAAATACACAATCCATATAAACTAAATATAAGAACAACTTTTTTCTTCCTTGAGAGGTGACAAGAAAAAAACCTATCAAATAGCAATTACATAAAACAAAACAAAACAAACAAACCTATCAAATAGCAAAATTACAGCAGCTTTGCCAATTAACACAGATTTACAAGAAAAAAAACTCTTCAGAACTCCAAAGATACTGAAGCCCAGAAGGAGAACAAAAAATGGACCCTCTTACATAAAGGAAACCTTGTAGAATCCATTTGGCAATAATTAATATATGTAGATTAGCGAACAATAAGTAACTTATCATGATCTGAAACTTTGCTTTTGTCATAAGCTAATGAAAAGGTTAAACACAGAATATGTTGTTCAATATTTTACCTGAATGTAGTTTGCTCCAAACAGTGCACCATTTCCTAGTTGAAACTGTGACCTGTAATCTTTTCCCTGTGCAGAGGAAGTCAATGTTCGGCATAAGTAAAAAAAAAATATGATTAGAAAATTAATTACAAAGTGGTTAGCTCAAAATACATGACAAAAATCAATAACTGTGTTATCCTTTTGGGTTCCAGTTGTTGAAAAAATTAGGAAAAAAATATAGATGGGAGGAGGGGAGTCTAAATCTCTTCTTCTCAAAGCTCTTGTTCTTAATCTCTAAAGCAGATCAAAGATCAATCCAATCGATCCTAACAGCCTATACTTAATATCGTGGTTTTTTTTTTCAATACAGTGGACAAGGAGTCCAAATTGAAGCCAAAACACCACAGACCTACTTTACCATAAAACTTCATTAAGAAACAATTAAGACACAAATGCCTTACAATCTAGAACAGTAGAAACAGAACACCCCCTAAATTCCATAGAAACAGATGACCAAATCAAATCCCAAAACCTAACTCTAGACTAGCGGTCATTCCCAAAACCCTACATACTCCTCAATTTGCCAGCACAATAAATTCTCAAGGGGCTTTAGCCTTATTCCCATCACCAAAAGGTAATTCTCAAAGGGCTTTAGCCTTGTTCCCATCACCAAAAGGCTTATCACTTACCTGTGGATGCCGTAACCACCCAACTCACTGACCTCCGTGCATAAATTCTACCATAATGTAGAGATATTGGAAAGCGCATAGATATATAATCCAAACATGTCCCCCTGCTTATACAAAATGCACCAATGAGGTGAAAATTGAAATACACCAATTTGCTTGTCTTTGTATCAAATTGCACATGTTAGCCCTACCATGAGCAAAATCCACGCAAGAAGCTTCCCCTTCACGGTAGTAGAAATTCTAGAACTGTGTCAAAGTGAAACATAAGTTTCAAATAAGACATACAAGTAGGATGCTGAAGACTCCAGCTTCAAACTTCTTGAAATCTGCTCATTTCAGTACTACCTCATTTAAGTACCTCCTAAATGTCTACAACCAAAATCCCAATTCACCCGAATCAAATGAAGCCAGTAAATGGTTCCATTATGGTACCTGGACATCAATAACATTAAACAACCAAGAAGGCAAGCTTCGAAAAAAGTTCTCCCACCCAAACTCTCATTCTATCCACTCTACAAATTACCAGACAACAACAATATAAAAACTTATTCGACCCAATAAGCAACCATGAAACAATTTTTGAACCAACCAACTAGCAATCCGTATTACTGATTAATTTTCAAGAGTGAAAAGGGCATTGATGAAAGTTACAAGGTTAACTTTGTCAATCACAGAATAAATAATTAAAGGGGGCAACTGCTTCCAGCATAAGATGTTTCTTAGCTATTGGAAAAGCTACAACTTAGAGCTTCTCATTTTTAGCTTTTGCATGAACCTAACATGAAGTTTCATTTCAAGTGCTGTGAAGCGACATAGTAAATAAAGAAAAGTGCCTTTATTGCAGCAAAACTCTTACACTGCTGAAAAGGTTGTGCCAAACAGGTACTTAGAATTAAAATAGCTATATGAAAGTTCTTTCATGATCACTGCCATCAGAGAAGTTTAACCTCGTCTTGGTAGCAACACCATTATATAAAAGAAAATTAACTGAAAGATATTACAAAGTCAGCAACATACCTTGTAATCAAAATTGACCATGCCATGTGACATGTGAGGCTCGTTGGTAAGCTGGAAAGAAGCACAGAAAAGTTAACTAACTAACTTAGACATTACAGATTGTCGGCACAAACTTTGCAAATAAAAAAGGGGATAAAGCGCTTCAACAGTCTTCCAAATCACCTGAGAATTGGCCTTCAAAGTAAGATTCTCAGATAAATCGCACTTTACTCTTGCATTAAGCCTCCCATCAGTCATGATTCTCCCAAAAAGCATCAACTGCATGTTAGCATATGTTTAAATGAGAGTTTAAATTCATATTGCCATAGAAAAGTATCTGAAAAGATCAATTTCATAAGACAGTTAGTTACCTTTGGATCTATAAAGTTGGCACCAAACTCATAGTGAGCAGTGGGAATTTTAATAGTTTCCGGAGATTGTGAAGGAACCTCGGTAGGTCCCATGAACACGCTGATTGTTGGTTGTCAAAGGAGCGTTACGATTCAGATCAGTATCTAAATAATAAGAATTAAACGTAATGATGATGGGAATGAATTGGAAGTCTGATCAGACCTGTGACTGAGTGAGAACCTCTGATTGAGTCCTTTAGTGAAATCAAAGCGCATCCCCTCAAACAGTTCCGGCTTTAAAGACACTGCATACACGTACAAAATAATCCCGTCTTAGACTCGACACTCAAAGAGCACTTCTTTCCTTTCCAAGTAAACCCAAAAATAAAAAGTCATTCCCTTTGGTTTCTAAAATCGGGTGACGTAACATGAGCCACCAAAATGATAGCTAAAAGACCTAATACGTTTGTATTTCTCCGAGAATTCATAATTCACATATAAGATATATAACAGATTAATTCACAATAAAACTTTCATGAATTACATGTAAAAGAAAAACCCAGAAGAGCAAATGTTTAAACTTTAAATATTAACAAGAATAAACACAAATCTCCATAATTTGCACATCAAAAAACAATGCAAGATAAACTAGAAAGATAATGAAATATGAAAATAATGGAGGAAAGAGCGAGAGCGAGAGAGAGAGAGACTGACTGAGAGCTTCACGGTGGATCTCCTCGTAGGGAATAGGGCAAGGAAGATTCAAGTAATCCACTTTCTCATCCTCTTTCGGCTTCGGAATCGTATCAGCCGCGGCGGTTGGAGGAGGAGGAGGAACGAGGGCCGCCATTGCTTGTGCTCTGCCTTTCGTCGGCAACAATACTCGGAGAGAAGAAGAATGGCTATCGAGGATTCCGATCAAATCAGAACGAAGAGCCTGCAACTGGAGGGTTTCTAGTGGCAAAACCTCCAAAGTCTAAAACCCTAGTGGGAGAGAGACACGGGTGTTTTGGGTTGAGGAACCAAATGGGCCGTTGGTGGTGCGTTTTTGGGTAAAAAAAATAGGAGCGCAGTAAAAAATAATGGGGCTGATTGCTATGGTAAATTTGGTGTAGAAGTAACTAATTCTATTGGCACAAGAGCATCTCCAGTTTTTTTTTTTTAACAAATAATATTATCTATATTAAAGGCAAGTGGATGGGCTTAGCCTCACAATAGGTTAGCAAAAATGTGATTCAAATTCACTATTGGCAATAATCGAACCTAAGACATTTCATTTACAAGTGAAAATGAATATCACTAAATCGTAGTACTAAATGGCAAAATAACAAGGGTGACTGAAAACAAACGATATTATCTACATGGGGTGAGGGAGTGACCTAAGCCTCACAATGGGCTAACAATAACGTGGTTATATTTGTCTTTGGCGAGAATCGAACCTAAAACTTTTTACTTACAAGTGAAGAAAAAAAATCACTAGACCGTATTACTAAGTGACTGCTTTTCGTTTTTGATTTTTTAATGAAAATAATTTAAAGGGCACATTTTTTGTGTTGCCCTAGGCTTAAAAATCCTGCCAATTGGGCCAAAGTTCATAGCACTTGCACCCTTAAAAAATCACATGGGCAATAGCCAATTCAATCCCCTCAAGTGAATAGTAACTGCTCAAGTACATCTTTACTTTTAAACTGAATAATCTAGGCTATTGGTATTAAAATATTTTTTATCTATTTATAAAACTATAAATAAAATATTTTTAATTTCAGATAATAACAAAAAATTGATTCAAATTATTTGAAAATATTGAAGTATTTATATGAATTTTTTTTTATAAAATATAAATTATTCATTTTATGTATTTGTAATTAATTATTTATAACTTTTAATTGTTCTCCCATCAGCGTCAACCTTGTTCCACATGGTCTAGGGCCTGGGGTAGTTCATTTTTGACTAGGTGAGCAACTGAGCTACTCCAAGGCAGTGGCGAAGCCAGGAATTTACGGAATGAGGGGCGGAGTTAAAAGATTGCAAGGTTTAAAAAAATAGCAGCAACCAAATTCTTTTACATAGTAATGTATTCCATAATTTATCAATAAAAACAAATTAAAATTGTTGCCGGCGAGGTTTCATATCATGAAAACGTCGCATAATAGGCTCATTATCAATAAAAGCAAATACATCTCTCTCAATGTAAACAAACATGCTATCACTTAATCCTAGAGTAGGACTACCCGAAATGTTTGAAGGAGGAGAGGACCACTTGGAATATTTGAAGGAGGAGGAGGACCCGAAATGTTTGAAGGGAGATTTAAGCATTGTTTCTTATAGTATCGTTCAATTACATTACTGTAAAATGGAGAGGAAAAAAATTTCTTAGACTCTTAATCCTATAGTAGACTATACTAATA
Organism: Malus sylvestris; assembly: GCF_916048215.2. NCBI lineage: Eukaryota > Viridiplantae > Streptophyta > Magnoliopsida > Rosales > Rosaceae > Malus > Malus sylvestris. The sequence goes on along the minus strand of NC_062263.1, from coordinate 3,116,673 downwards.
TGCATAATTATTAATCCAACCAACAATCCAATTAATCAATACCAATAAGCATACAAATTATTCAATAAATAAATATTCAATTCAACTAATCATATGACTAATTGTATAGTCAATTAATTAATCAATAATCAAGAATTCAAATTTTAATTTTCACCCTAAAAAATAATTTCATAATTTTATATCAATAATCATATAATCATATCAATAATCAATAACCAATAACCATATTATTGCATTACCAAAAGATTATATACCAATTAAACAAAATTCGTATTAAATAATTAATTAAGATTATGGATTATAAATTTAAAAATTAAAAATTTAACCTTTGAAGGTTGGAAGCCGACGGCTTAGCGGTTGAAGAAGTGAAGAGTGGTTGGTGCGGCAAGGAAAAATGCCAATGGGAATTTAAAAAAAAAATTCTTTTGTTGCTGCTGGGGTTTGAGGGGGCAACTTTGCTCTACTCTTGTCTCTGATTGGCAGAAAGATTGAAAAAGAAAAGGGGATGGGACACGGCACTGAGACTCTGATTCCGAACATACAAAACGATGTCGCTTCACTTATTTTTTATTTTATTTTTTACCAAGACCAAAACGACGTTGTTTTGGCCTGGGTGTTTTAAAAAAAGGGCAGTCTGCAGATCACTATCACCACCGAGACAGACAAGGAGGGCTGAACTGAACCACTGAACCAGTGGATTTTCCGACGAGGGGAGGGGCTGACCCAGAGTTTCAGTCCTGTTTTCCAGTGAGGGGAGTAGCGGCCGCCACTCCTCGACCCCACGTGTCTTTGCCACTGCTCCAAGGCCAAGTGAATTGGAAACGGTTAGAGGAGTTTTTTTTGAACAATCAATAGTTATCTACATTAAGGGAGTAGGAATTGGGCTAAGCCTTCCGATGAGCATGCCATAATAATGTGTTTCAAATGCCTTTGGCGATAATCGAACCTAAGACCTCTCACTTACAAGTAAAAAAGAATACTACTTGTTGATGCACAAAACCGGAGGTCTTGGAACAACGTAAATCCGACCGTGAATCTGCAAGTAATGTAAATGACACAAGAGTTATCGTGGTTCACCCCAATGTTTGGGCTACGTACACACTGATTGTATTATATTTCTCTGTTGAAGAGGGAGAGAGAGCTTAGGGGATGTGAGGAGCTTTGAGAGGGGGTAAGAGGCTTCAGAAATGGCCTCAGAAATCATCCCCCTTTGTGAGGGTGAGGAGGCCCTTTTATAGAATAATGGCTCCTCCCCTAATTACATATTTGCCCATTCCTTTATTACATAATTACATTTAAGTCCCCCGAGTATTTATACAAGGTCTAAATACGAGGTCCTAAATATGGTATAAACAGTAGTCCCCCAAGTCTTCAGTCAAGAGAGTCTTTTGGCTGGAGACTTGAAATTCAGTCCATGTGTGGGCCGAAGTAACTAGATGTTGTTTTGAACTGATGTTCGATGTGAGGCGGTGCTCAATCTGAAATGATGCTCAACTAGAAGTAGCACATGCTGCTCGGCTCGTGGCTTATGTTGCCTTGGTTGGCTCGGCTTGTGGCGTGAGGGAGTCCCTTTTATAGAATAAGGGTTCGCTCATCAATACATAAATATGGGCTAGAGTTGATGCTCGCGGCGAGGCGGTTGCTCAGTAGGCGGCGATGCTCTCTAATGATGGTGAGGGAGTCTCTTTTATAGAATAAGGGCTCGCCCCTTCATACATAAGTAATGAGCTAAGTCCCCCGAGTATTTTTCATGAGGCCCAGTTGAGGCCCAATATATGGTGTATAGTGTAGTCCCCCAAGTCTTCGGTCAATAGAGTCTGTTGGCTGGAGACTTCAAATTGAATCCATGTATGGGCCGAAGTGGCGGTTGTTCGGATACGGTATTTGTATACCCTGCACTGAAGCTTTGTAGGTGAAGCTTTGCAAGTGAAGCTTTGAAGCTAAAGTTCTGTAAATGAAGCTTTCGAAGTTGGAGCTTTTGTAAATGAAGCTTTGGAAGTTGATTAACATAAGTGATGTTCATGATTGTTTATGTTGATTGACATGAGTGATGCTCATGAATGTTTATGTATGATTGTCATGAGTGATGCTCATGAATGTTTATGTATGATTGTCATGAGTGATGCTCATGAATGTTTATGTATGAATGACATGAGTAATGCTCATGTATAATTTGAAGTACTAGGCGTACTTTTGATCACCTGGTTGGTGGCATGAATGAGAGTACGGGTTGTACATTTCATCACCTGGTTGGTAGCATGAATGACTAGTTGCCAAATTAGAGTACGGGTTGTACAACTCATCACCTGGTTGGTGGCATAAATGGCTAGTTGCCAAAATTAGAGTACGTGTTGTACATCTCATCACCTGGTTGGTGGCATAAATGGCTAGTTGCCAAATTAGAGTACGGGTTGTACATTTCATCACCTGGTTGGTGGCATGAATGGCTAGTTGCCAAATTAGAGTACGGGTTGTACATCTCATCACCTGGTTGGTGGCATGAATGGCTAGTTGCCAAAAATTAGAGTACATGTTGTACATCTCATCACCTGGTTGGTGGCATGAATGGCTAGTTGCCAAAATTAGAGTACGTGTTGTACATCTCATCACCTGGTTGGTGGCCTGAATGGCTAGTTGCCAAATTAGAGTACGGGTTGTACATTTCATCACCTGGTTGGTGGCATGAATGGCTAGTTGCCAAATGATATTAGAGTACGGGTTGTACATTTCATCACCTGGTTGGTGGTAATAGGGCGGGTTGCCGAATAATTGTGGAGTACTGGGCGTACTTTTGATGGCCTGGTTGGTGTTATTTTGGGCTTATGGGCCTTCGCCCTCCACAACATTCCAGCCCATTTATTTTGGGCTTTGCCGTTTTTTTTTGTTTTTTTGTTTTTTTGTTTTTTACCCTCTGATGGGGTTTATACAAATATCTCCGAAAGATACGAAAAATAAATTACATCATTCAAAAATAAAGAAAGTAAGCCACATCATTCTGATGGGGTGTTTATTCCTTGTTTTTACTTTCTCTTTTACTTTCTCTTTTCCTGATGCTTTTCTTGATCTCCCCGCTCCTTCTCTGTCCACCTTGATTTGTAAGGTATCTTTTGCCAAACCCACTTGCTGTGGTCGTGCCCATCCATTATCTCTGTTTCTGGCTTTTCCTTTTTCGATTTTGCTTTGCTTTTGCTGTCTTTTAGAAGATGGTAGACAATAATAGCATAATTAATAATAGAAAACTTATCTTCTTTTCTCTTTTAGCTTTTGCTTTTACTTTGCAGAGTGCAGATGGCACTCAAGTTCTCTGTTTCTTGCATCTTCTTTTCTTTCTCTCTCATCGTCTTTTGAGCTCCCAACATCCCTCACCTCTTTGAGCGCCCAGCCGTCTGCACCTTAGATCTAAAAAAACTCGAAGCAAAAGACTTGGAATCCCGCGCGCTCTTCTCACATTCTTTCCCTTCCTTTTAAGCAAAAGTAGCCATGAACTTGTCGTTCCAGCTCACAGCCTTCCCCACCAACGACAGCTGTGCCGCCGTTTGCTTCCTGCAAACCTGGTCTTCCGGGAACCGGTGCTTGAGGCAAACCTTGATCTGGCAGGTCTTGCAGGTGCTGGTATTCGAAAACATGAGAATCTCCTTGCACTGGCGAACCGGGCAGGTTTAATGTTCTGAATAGCACACGACATACCCCCTTGGGAATATGTAAGGACTTCATAACCTCAGCGGTTATGTTCTTATCCCTCGAAACGTTAACTAGCAATGCATGACCATTAAGCACATCCAAGTCAAGGGTATCGACATCGAAGCCAGCGTTGAAGTAGTGATTGAAGACGTGGTCGAGGGCATCGACGTGGGTCCCAGTATGAGTGGGCAGCTTCATCTCAGGGTTGTTGGTGATTGAGTCGTTCTTCATGCTGTTAGGGAGCCAAAGGAACTGGTTGGCGCCGTCGTTGGTTTCAAAGGCAGGCATGGTGGTGCTGTACCGGTGGCTGATATCGAAGATTCGTCCATTACCGTAAACTTCACGGCGATGAGGGATCAGGGTGTCGGTTTCGGTGGCGTATTCGACGGAGGTGGTGCCCGGAATAGAAGGATAGGCCGTGGTGGCGACTGAGTAGGAGAGGCAGGAGAGTAGGAGGAGGAGACGCAGTGATGGTGGCGGTTCTGGAGAGTTTGGTGGAAGATGAGCTGTTCCACTCTTCCACTATGATCTCTGCTGATGCAACATTGTTCATGGAAGTTGCTGACGTGACAGAGGAATCGGAAATGACGGTGAGTGTGACAGATAAAAGACGTGACAGGATCGTATTCACTGCCCCTCCTGGTCTAACTTCACACGTGTCGTTTTGAAAGTGTCACGGTCAGTGTGACCGTTGAGGCTGTGACGCTGCAGGTACTCCACGTGAGCATTGTGGATGAGGATTTCAGCGAGAACTTGTTTTTGAAACTCGGCCGAGTTTTTTGTGACTTCTTCAATGAAGTGAATGATCTTGTTGTTTTTGTCTTTGAGGTTATAGTCCTCCGTGAGATTCAGAAATTTCTTTGGTGCATCATGCATGGCGTTTGTGTGTAGTTTAGAGAGAGAGAGAGATAAACTTGGTGTCTCTGTGTGGGTTTTGCAGATTCACGGTGGTGTGTGGTGAGGTCTCACGGTGGTGAGATGAAAATAATGGAAGAGAAACGACATAGCTTTTCGTATCGTTTCCCACAGACGGCGCCAAATGTTGATGCACAAAACCGGAGGTCTTGGAACAACGTAAATCCGACCGTGAATCTGCAAGTAATGTAAATGACACAAGAGTTATCGTGGTTCACCCCAAGGTTTGGGCTACGTCCACACTGATTGTATTATATTTCTCTGTTGAAGAGGGAGAGAGAGCTTAGGGGATGTGAGGAGCTTTGAGAGGGGGTGAGAGGCTTCAGAAATGGCCTCAGAAATCATCCCCCTTTGTGAGGGTGATGAGGCCCTTTTATAGAATAAGGGCTCCTCCCCTAATTACATATTTGCCCATTCCTTTATTACATAATTACATTTAAGTCCCCCGAATATTTATACGAGGTCTAAATACGAGGCCCTAAATATGGTATAAACACTACTAAATCATAGTACTAAGTGGCATGTTAGAAGAGTTTTAGGGAATGAGATTTAGTTCACTATATCCTAGGAGATTGGTGCATTTGTTGCACTAGATTAGTTCAGACTGGACTAGCTTCATGGACTAAACTAGATTGTCTTAGCTTGGACTAAGCAGTATTAAAATTGTGAAGTGTTTGGTGTAGTGTCGGATTAAAACAAAATTTTAATTTTTTAAATTTAATTATAAAAACTAAATTTCACATTCTGATCTAAATAATTAAATTTATATCTCCTAAAAAAAAAATTTCCCTTACTTTTTAAATTGATGAACTTCAAGATAATCATGGTAATTCTAATATATTACAAAAAAATAATAATAATTTAGTTCATCAATTTCACTTATTCACGCCTCTCCATCTCTCTTCGTTTGCCATAGCCTTGCTAATCCCATCATCATCCCAATTATGAAAACAAATAGTTGTAAACCTGTTTTCTCCTACCGATCTGCAGATTCAAAGCAAACCACGACACCCACCCTCCTCCTCCAACCATGATTTAGCGACCGCGATTTGCAAATATGTTTCCTCTTCTTCCAGCATTCTCTTTGGAAGCACCCAATTCTCATATCAATCCGAGAGAGAGAGAGAGAGAGAGAGAGAGAGAGAGAGAGAGGATACTTGTTCTGGATGAAGTTCACTCAATAATCGATGGCTTTGATGAAGAACAATACTTGGCTCTCACCGGTTCACGCGAATGAGGCGTCGTAGTGAGAGAAGGAGGCGTAGTGAGAGAAGGCAGTGTAGTGAGGTTCTTAGCAATACCTTGCTTTCGCGTAGGACTAATATAGGCGACTTAGTGAGGTTCGGAGTCCACGCGAGTATAAGCTAATCCCATTTAACTTAGTCCATTGCTATACCAAACATGAGTTATTAGTCCTAGCTAGTCCAGTGTAAAACCCCCAGTCCAATTTAGTATTTATGTACTTTCACAAGAATAAAAGAGACATAGTATTTGTCACTTAGTACTACGGTTTAGTGATTTTTCTTTTCACTTCTAAGTGAGATGTCTTAAGTTTGATTTTCGTCAAATGCGAACTTGAACCATATTATTGATTTTTCTCTTCACTTGTAAATAAGAGGTCTTAAGTTTGATTCTCGTCAAAGCGAACTTGAACCACATTATTGCTAGTCTATTGTAATGCTAAATTCACCCCCTCTCCTTAATGTAGGTAATATCGTTTGTTCATAAAAGAAAAAAAAACATAATATTTATCTAAATTATCGGCATCGGTACATCTATTTCTCATAAGAATTCCCCATCAATTACTGCCATGACAATTCGAACTAATTTAACTTAAAATCATATAAGATGCATCCGATCCCGAACAGAAGTGGGAACAGACATTCGTACCGTGCGGAGCGCTCCAAGCCGCCGTTGACGAAAGAAATTTATCCCTGTTCGTTGGTCGTTGGTTAGGAAAATTGACCAAAAAAATCATGTCAGAAAATAAGACTGAAAACGGCTAAAAAAAAAAAAAAAAGGAAAAACAGAGAAAGTAATTGACTAACGCCGGGACATGACTTTTCAACAAGTGCCCGGTTCTGGTGCTGGCAACTGTTTAAGACTGCAGAATTCTTCTTTCTTAGTATTTTGATTTTCCTGATTGCAATCTCTCTATCTCTCTCTCACCGGAAACCATGGCTGCTCCGATGAAGATTGTATTCGGGCTGCTAACCTTTGTCACTGTCGGAATGATCATAGGTAAAATCAAACCATCGAAGCAATTTCTGTTGTCTTGATTACATACATGCATATACATTTGATTGATTTGTGCATATGTGGATTCAGCGATAACCCAGAAAACTGTAGGAGTTTGGTCCTATGTTAGTACTTTCGATTTTCCCGTGTTTCTCGGGAACCAAACGAAAGCCCCTGTCTGGGTTTGATCTGGGTATTGGATATTTAAGGCTTGTAATCAAACAAGTCTTCAGATTCATAATTTTACCAGCTCCGTTAGAAGCTCCCTTTGACTTGGATTCTTAGGGCAAATCGTAATGGCTCCTGGCTAAAAATGGTTTTCAAATTATAGTCAATGCTAGCGTAAACCGAGCTAAATGGCGTTCTAGGATTCAAACAGCTGACCCCGCTTAGAGGGATAGGGCTTGGTTAGTTGTTGTTGTAGTCAATAAGAGCATAGTATTTGATGTAATATTTTTGAGTGAAAAATGCTAATATATTTGGTCGAGATTTATCGGATTACCCTAGCTCTGGAGTTGGTTGGGATGTGCTGCATTAATTGTAGAGGTATGCGTTTCCAATATGTTGGTGTTCATAGTTTTGCTAAGAGAAACTCCCGTTTCGGAGATAGAGGGTTTAGAAGTATGAAAGAAATGAAAGAATTTACACAAAGAAAGATTTGATATCCTCCTTCTAAACAGGAATTTGCAATAGCAGGGAGACACGTGGGCCAGTGGCACCACACCATATCCTAGTACTACGAATTATGCAGAACACAGAGAAGGTGGAGGTGCTGGACTGCCGTCTGGGGAATTTTCCGGCCTTTTTATTACCAACTATCTTCATTGTGTCTTTTGAGAACCTCTACCTTCTATTTGCTCTGCGTTGTATTGTATTGTATTGTATAATATGCTAAGTTTAGTTTTCTATAAGCTAAACATTTGAAGATCAATTGATTGTGCTACTCGGTTTTCAATAAACAAGCATCTACTGAATTCCTTTTTTGTTTAACTCACAGGTGCTTTGTTTCAATTGGCATTTATACGAAGATTAGAAGACTCATACGGTATCTTTTAGTTCTTTATTCTTATACAAATATATTTTCTTGTAATTCCCCGTCTTACTTGCATGTTAAATTCATGGTTGTGACTTTGTTATGCCTTTTTTGGTACATATCTTTCAGTTGATGTACATATCTTTGGAATTATTTCATCGATTAAACGTTTTATGGTTTTTCTCTTTTTTGGTCTATTGGACACCAATGGAACTGATATGTTTAGTTGCATAATTCTTGCAATCTTGTATTTTTAAAGCCTGTTTATTGTTGATTAAATTATTATCTAGAACAATTTCTTTGTATTGCTTTATTGTAAGTGATGTCATATTTATTTTACGGGGCAAGTGGATATCATGCTTATTGTATCGTTAATGTGATGATTTTTGTTTAAAATTTGGTGTTTATTAGGCTCGGGGTTTCCATCTCCTAGAAAAGTGCTTGGAAGTGATGGTTATCGTCAGTTGCCCGGAGGTTGGTATGGTTCTTATCATGTTTAGTTTGGTAGATAGACCACATTTGTTGCTTAAGTTACAAATATTTTTTTTTAATCTAATTTGCTTTCCTCTGTTTTGAATTCTCAGGTGCTTATTGGAGCAATGATAAAGAAGCAGAAATTTTACGCCTGGGATATGTATGTTTGCAAGTTTAGCTTTAATTTTTTATTCAAGTACTTCAGATAATCCCTGCCTGCTGGAAAAGAAAATTAAAAGTAAATATCATGCATCATTTGATGTACAGGACAATTAGAATTGGACATTTGAGTACCTTCAATTCATAATTGGGGGCAGTATGTGTGATATGACACACTTATGCAATCTATGTCTTAAAATAATTTGTTGTTGCTTAGGTCTATTAGGTCTGAACCTTCTAGTCATAGTCTACCACCTGGAGTTGTACCGTGCTGTAAATCTTTATGATTTGTGCACGTAGAAGTGAGTATTGGTATTTAATCCAATGACAGGGTGTTGGACAAAGTTTCTGAAACAATCTAGATACAAGTACAGGTATATCTGTGATTGCAGGCAGTAATGTATGATTGTCCAAAAAATCTTGTACAATTGTAGGTTAGTAAGGTTAATGATATTAGTAGCTTTTAAACTAGTGTTGACACCAGTTGATGGGTCTATCATGTTTTCCGGTACCTAGAATGTTGTAGTTAACCACTTTCCCTGTGTTAGTTCCCTACTGTGTATGTCTTCAGTTTCTTATCGCAAGAAAAATAAAGGCATAACACATCTGTGTATTTCTTCAGTTTCCTATCGCTAGAAAAATAAAGGCAGAACACATCTGAGATGCATCTCTCTCTCTCTCTCTGTGCATACAAACATGAAGCCGGACTAATATACCTCATTATAATTTCTAGTAAATAGAATTTGATTTCTTCTTTTCTTATTCTCTCAATGTAGGTCAAACCTGAAGTAATCAGCTGGGAGCCTCGAATAATTGTACTTCATAAGTTCTTGAGCATGGAGGTATGCTTATATCTTATAACAGAATTGCCTCTATTCATGTGGCATGATGTTTCTTAACTCTTACAATATTCTACCATGCCCAAGTACATGCATTAAGTTGGACCCACAAGTCAATGAAGTTCACTTAAATTAAAATAATGATTAAAACCTTTGTTGTTAGCAACCATAAGGGTCTCATATCCACTTTCGTTCTGCAGTAAAAGAGAACACTCCACCATTTAAGTTCTAACTATTTGTAATTTTTTGTTGGACATGTGATTACCGTAATTGTTTTTAAGGGTAGCTTTTCTGTAATTGTTTGCAGGAGTAACTAACTGTAATTGTCTATAGTGAAAACTGGAATTGTTTTCAGGGTTACCGAACTATAATTGTTTGGTGAGAATATGCAGTTACTGTTTACAGTAATGGTTTAATAGGGTGATCGTGTAAGTCTGTAATTGTGCAAGTTTGTAATCGTGCAATTGTGTAATTGTTTAAGTCTGTATTTTATTTTTGAAAGAAGGGACTATACTAACTTAAAATGATCTATACTAACCTTTAAAAAAACAATAACTTAAAGTGAATTGGACCAAAAAAAAAATAATAATAAAGGAATTTAAAATTATTTTCATTGTAGTTTGGAGTTGGGCTACATTGGATTTCAAAATATTATTTAAAACAAAAAAGTATGCTTCTTTGAAGCTTGGCAGGAAACGTATTTGGATGTAATTGTGTTGGCTCGTGATTCTGTGCGCGTCAAATTGTTGGTGGGGGAAGATAAAAAAAAAGAACAGAACCAGGTGGTAAAGACATAATGAAGTAATGAAAAGGGGGGTAATGATTAATGGCCCCAAAAAGTATTAGTACCAAAGTTGGAATTCCCAAGTTCTGATAGATTTTCTGCAATTGCTTATTAGTCTTAAGCTGTCATTTGCTGGCTGATCTATGTTGTTTGGTAGCACATTAAATTTGACTTCTGGTGAAATATTGAAGGTTCTTGCATTATTATTGAGCAGCTTTGGTTTTTTAAGAAGCTCCTTTATATAGTTAAGTGAAAGTGAAAGTTTTTATGGCCATTTCAGGAATGTGACTACCTTAGAACTCTTGCCTCCCCTCGCCTTCAAGTCTCCACTGTAGTGGACGTAAGAACAGGAAAGGTACGCAGGATGCCCTACGAATTATCATACACCCCGGTATCAGATAACCCTCCATCTTAGGGCATGACTTCACTTAATTTCACAGGCTTACTCATTAGTCTTTTTTCCAGTTTTATGCATGCTTTATTAGAATAGCCACAACTTTACTATTTTGGATAGAAAAGGACAATGCTTTGATATAGTTACTTACAATTGACTTCTGTATGATATCTTTGTGTTTATCTATTTAATAAAATGTGTTATTTGGATAGAGAACCTGATGAAAATGTCCTTACTTTTCATCAACAAGATAGCAAAGTGATCTCTAAATGAATCTTTTGTATATCAAACTCTAATCGAATGCACAGACATATATATATATATATATTATATTTATTGTTTGATATTCTTCCTGTTCATTTAAGTGCATAATTGATCGTATTATGTACCATTTTTTCAGGGAATAAAGAGTAATGTTCGCACAAGTTCTGGTATGTTCTTGAGTCCCGAAGAGAAAAAGTACCCGATGATACAGGTTAATTTTTGTTTTAAGTTCAGCTCTCTTCCATATGGCATTCAGATTCATATTTATAATTTTATACTTCAGAAGATACTAAATGTTATTTTTGTTTTCTTAAAGGTTCCAAGTTCAGGGTGTTTATTCATTATTTGATTTGAATATTTTGTTTATCATCGTTGGTCTGTAGGCTAGTCTTAAATTCATACCATCATGCTGTGAATAATATACAGATCTCATTTCTTATTGGAAAGGCATCCAAATTTGAGATCTTCTTTTGTGTGTTCATTTTATCTTTTTCAAATTCACCGACTACAGCATACACGCTTATTCATTTGTGATGTATGTAGAACATACAATGATGTTATGACGAGGAAGATTTAAGCATTAAGATGGAAATTAAATTTAGTCATTTTTGTGTTGGTTCAAAATGGAGGCAGTTAAAAAAAATCTTGTTGAATGTAAAGGAATGCTATCACGAACTCTTAATTTTTTAATCTTGATAGTCGGTTCTAATTTCTAAATGGATGCATAAGGCCTTCCAGAACTTGTTCCAGGAGGGTTTCTCTTGGTATCCAAGAGCCCTTTTTGTACCAAAGTGGGGACTATTTAACATGACCATAGAACAATGAGCAATTGACAAGAAATCCGGAGGTTTCTGTGTATATATGATATCTGGGCCTCATTCTTTGAGGAGTACCAGTGAGTTCTTGGGATGAAGATATGGAAGTTGTTGTTTTGGCAGATTGATCTGCCAAAAACTTGAACAATTCATATGAATAACATCCACAGCCTCTGCCCGCCAATGCATATTACTTGGGAAACCCTCCATATGTGTCAGCCATTTGCTTCCTTGTGTGCATATGTGTGTGTGTTTGTGAAGTATCTGTGATGTCCACTTTTTAGCATTTAGGTTACCATTGTTCTTTGTGGTAAAGCAGAAAGCAGAACTCTAACTGTCCTCTTTTTCTATTTCGTCATTAGGCAATTGAAAAGCGTATTGCTGTGTTTTCTCAAGTGCCAATAGAAAATGGGGAGCTCATTCAAGTTTTAAGGTGGGTGTCTTATTTAGATAAGATGTGGTGAGTTTCATGAAAATGTTGAGCAATATATTTAGTATCAAGACTAACATCTGGAGCAGCACAGGTACGAAAAGGATCAGTATTACAGACCTCACCATGACTACTTCTCTGACACTGTAAGTTTCTTTACCCTGCATTTGTAAGAATTAGTATCCCGTAATTGCAGTCAATCCTTCAATTTTTTAATGTTATAACATTAGGAATCTAAATATTACTTGATTTTTTGTTGACAGTTTAACTTGAAACGTGGTGGTCAGCGAGTAGCAACAATTCTGATGTATTTGAGTGATAATGTTGAGGGCGGAGAAACCATCTTCCCTACGGTAATCTGTCTTTTGATTTGATGCTATATTTTGATGTTATCTTCGATAGGTATAGATTTTAATGCTAAAATTACGAAGGCTAAAAGAGGCAAATATACGTGCTAAAATTATTTGGGAGTAGTGGAACATGGTTTGGAGGGGAGGAAGGGGGTAGGGTACGGTGTGCACCAAGGTGTTCACTTTGCTTCTGAATCGCTTATTTGAGGCATTTTATCAAGCATCTTTTTGGAAAGAGAAGTTTACTGTACCTGACATTGTTATTTTTATTTTTTATATATTACATCAGGGACTTAAAAACATGGGATTTAAATATATAATTATGCAAATCATTAGTTGTCTTTCGATCTATTTCTTTTGTGGTCAGTCTTTCTACCGTCAGTTTTGCATGTAATGTATGTAGAATATCGCATTGCCAATCTATGTGTTAACTTGTGTGGAATTTCAGGCTAGTTCAGGTAAATGTACCTGCGGTGGAAGAGCTGCCACAGGTTTGTCTGTGAAGCCAATTAAAGGGGATGCAGTACTTTTTTGGAGCATGGTAAGGTTCCTTAATTTCTTATACTATTTTCCGGGTGTGCCTTCGGTCCCTTGACCATTTTTAAGATATGTAAAATTCTATGTTTGCATTGCTGAAAACGAAATGATAGTTTGCCTTTAGCACAGTTGTGAAATGCAATTTCGAAGTTTCTAGTTTTCTAACGGAGTCTGACCTCTATCCATGCGAATTTTATTTTACTTGCTTCTTTCAGAATCTTGAAGGAAAAGAGGATCCGACGAGCATACATGGAGGATGTGAGGTACTATCCGGGGAAAAGTGGTCGGCTACAAAATGGATGAGGCAAAAACGTACCTCTTAGATTATAAGAAGTTTGGAGATTTTACCAGGGGGTTTACAACATGTGCAGCTTAGTGATCCTGTAGTGTTTAGGTACAGCAGATTCCGAAACCAAGATGAACATGAAGCATATCAGCTCGTCGGAAATGTGATACATCGACAGCAGCATCATACAGCCTCAGTGTAGGTAGTGGTGGTATTACCCATCAGAATCTAATAGTTGACTTGAACCCTCTCCGTATCGATAGAAAGCGAAAAATGTAACTTATGATGTCGAATACCTGCTGCAGAAAAGAGCTGTGACGATAATCTGTGTTGTTGAGTTACCAAATAAAGTACTTTTATGAAAATCTTCTTTTGCCTTTCATTTATTTTGCATGCATGAGACATGTATGGCATGACATTTAGGATTCGTTTGAAAAGCGCTTTTAAAATGGCTGAAATTGCTTTTGGTGAAATTGTTTTTAAGTTCCAAAAGCACTTTAGTGCTTCATGCAAGCAGCATTAGTTATGTGCTTTTAAGATTCACTTGCATTTTTACTAAGGAATATTGGTTCCAAAACCATTCTCATTAAAACGCTTTCAATCATTTTAAAAATACTTTCAAACGAGTCTTTATATTTACAAATCTTAGTAGGGTGGCCATTCATCTTCTGCTGGAATGTCAAGGAATATTGGTTAACAAAAAATGGATGAAACATATATTCCTTATCTCAAGCAAAGGAAAATTAATTCCATTCTTAAGCTAAAAAGAAATATTCAGACAAAAGTAGGCATTTGTTGGTTGATTATACAAGGTCTCACCGGGCGTGTCAAAAATATGTTAAAGTCTCAAAATCTGTTTGCCGAGGATATTGAGACTTATTTCAATACAATTGTGGATCGATAAGTGTTGTTCGCAGTGGAACATGAGATTTAGTGATTGGCGTGGTGAGAATGGATGGAAAATTGTGTCAAACGAATTGATAAGTAATGGAGATCTAAATGACCACTACTCCTATATTAAACTATGAATATTCTTATTGAATTAAATTTATGCTACAAACTTTGAGGGAAGTCTTTTTTTTTAAAGTACCCCTCACTTATATAATGACATATTGTGTACCACCGCGTATTTCGGGTACATTAAAAAAAACTCTCGTTTACGAGGGATTTGAAAGTATAAAGTGAATTACCCAGCGAACTACCCAAACAATACAAAGCCACTATTAAAACACTAAAATGCATTATTTTTTTTAATGTGTTATTTGAAAGTTCTCTCAGATGTATTGCGTTTTATTCTCATGTTCCTCTATCTAATTTTTGTACCGCATTACAAGGAAATTTAGCCTAAACATTAAGAACTTTAAAGTCCCTCATCCAAGCTCGCCATAGTGAATTGACCACACTTAACCACGTACGAGTGCAAAGTTATTTGACGGTTAGCATTGTTGAAGGGTTAAATTTTAGATCTACAAAGTTGGGGTGAATTTGTTTCGGGCGCAAAATTCAAGAGCACCTTATATAAAACTGATTCACCGTCATATTCATTTTATATTAAAAAACTTACAATTGACATTGTATTATCTGAATATCAGAACGACAATGAATCCGTCGTGTTATTATCTTTTTACCAGAATAACAGAATAACAGTAAATTGGTTGAGTCGTATTGTTATCGGATGGCACGGTGACGGTGAATCCGTTCAGTAATTTTCCATATAGTTGTTGACATGTTTTCCCTACTTTTGCCGTCACCTTCCCTCTTCTATCTGCCTACCAGTCTTCGGCATCACGTCAGGCAGATATACAACTACAAACAAATAAATAATTCAATATTTCAGCCATTTCCAGCTTCTTTTTTTTTTTCTTTCTCAGGAGCAGAGGGACGAAGAAAGAAAAATTAAAATTAAAAATTAAAAAAACAATTGAAAAAATAAATAAATCAATTCTCTTCCCTTTCTTTTCTCCCTCACTCGACGTTGGATTGATTGAATTGGAGTTGATAGATTGGATTAAAAATCAAATTGGAGGAGGAGGAGGAGGAGGAGATTGAATCTTCGAGTGGTGGTGGTGTCCAATGGCAATGGCAATGGCGTCGGGTCTCCTCCGCCTAGTGTTTCTGTTATCTCTGATTGCTCTTTCTTTGGCCCGTGGTGAAAAGGACATGGTTTTGGATGTGGATTCCACCCCCGACACTCCTTCCTGCAACAACCCTTACCTAATGGTAAAATTCCCTTCTTTTTTCATACATTTTTGCATTTTTTATTTCAAGAAATCGAGTTCTTAATTTTGTTAAATGGGGATTTAATTTTATGAGAAAATGCATGTTTTTTTTTTGGGGGGTTTTTGGGCTGAGAAATTAAAAATTACATTGAGTTGGGATTTTTCTGGAATTTAATTTGATACTGTCATTGTTTTCCTGCTAAAAACCCTTTTAAACTGGTTTATCTAATCTCTCAGGCAAAGGTTAAGAATTGGGTTAATGGCCATGAAGGAGAAACTATTGAAGGGGCAGGTGCAAAGTTTGGGGCTTTATTGCCTTCCAAAGAAGAAAAAGCCGTCAAATTGCCCGTTGTTATCCCGAATCCCTTAAATGGTTGTTCAGCGTCATCTTCGAAGGTTTAACTTTGTTTTTTTCCTTCTTAAATGGAAGCTTAATGTGTTGTCACTTTAAATGTTGACTGAAATCATCTCCTCTAGACACTTAAAATGTAGAAGCAAAGTGTGCCTTGAGGTTCTAGGATATGATCAAGCATCATTGTCTCTTTGGAATTCACTGTATAAGATAAACCCATATTTGGTTTTCTGAATTATTTACGGTCCCTTTTTCCTCTTTGCAGTTATCTGGAGCTATTGCCTTGTCCACGCGTGGTGATTGTGACTTCTCCGTAAAGGCAAAAGTTGCACAGTCAGGAGGTGCTAAGGCGCTAGTGGTGATAAATAATGATGAAGGTTGGAATCTCAATGCACTTAGCACATCCCATTGTGATTTTATAGTTTACTTTGCTAGGGTTCCTGTTTTGTTGTGAGACAAATTATTATGTGTTGGGACTTGCAAGTGAACTTGTGTCTGTAGGCATGTTTAGGGACTTGATGCAACACAGGAAAGACCTGCAGCACACTCTTTTTCCCCTTAAATACTAAATTCTAACGTTTTCTCCCTCTTGTTTCAGAGCTTGCCAAGATGGCTTGTCCTGATAATAGCACTTCTTTGAATATTTCAATTTTTGTCGTAATGGTTCCAAAGTCAGATGGAGAAGCTCTCAAGAAATCTATTGAAGATGGAAAGAAAGGTCAACTTCTGATGTTTACTGTTTCGTCAAATTCTTTACTTCCTTGAATGTGATTAATAGTAATAATATAACGTAATAGGAAGATAGCATGCTGATGTGGGACAGTTTGGGAGGTCTGATTTAGGGCTTTTATAAAGGGCTTGAATTAATTGAAGTTTCAGAGGCAGAACAGATGATAGATAGCTTTTTCAGGCGTCAGTTGAATTAGGGTTTTCAAGGTTGGACATATAGGTTTCCATGATATATATAGATTAAGAGTTTGCTTTCCATCTTTGTTTACATCCATATGTTAGCTAATGTGCTTGCATTTTTCAATTCTAAAGTTTGTTTGATGTGATAATATATGGATAATTCTATTAACTTATTGCAGTGGAGCTTCTATTATATTCTCCCAAGCGTCCAGTGGTGGACTACTCAGTTGTGTTCCTGTGGCTGATGGCTGTTGGAACAATAATAGTTGCCTCATTTTGGTCAAAGATTACTGCTCCTGATAAGTCTGATGAGAATTATAATGAACTAGCAGAAAAGGTTTGTACATGCAAGCCTCAATTCACTGTCTTCACACTACTTGTTTGTTCTCTAAATGCTTTTCTTGTATATATGTCTTAATTTTAATTCACTTGAACGTTTTTTTTTTACATGAAATATTGTGTGGTTATCAGGGCTGCATATTTCATTATGAACGGAAATATTGGTGGATGTTTTGATATTGGTCACTGTCAACACAACGGATAATGATTGATTTAACTTTCACTGAAGTTTCATTCAAAACTTTCATCTTTCAAAGAAAATATACATCAACCTGTTGACAGTCACTGATATTGATATAGAAACCGAAACATCCTCCATAATTTGAGTAGAGATATTTCCATCACGGCTGATATTTTCTTCTCGGCCCTCCTGTTACTGTATAATGTGTTGTAGTTATGGGAAATAGTATTTATATCATCTTTGATTGGATAGGAATCTAATACTGGAACAGCCAAAGATGATTCTGAGGACGAAGTCATGAATCTTAGTGTGGCAGGCGCTGTGTGTTTCGTCATAACAGCATCCACTTTTCTGTTGCTACTATATTTCTTTATGTCTACTTGGTTTATCTGGGTGCTGATTGTACTTTTCTGCATTGGTGGTATTGAGGTACAGTGATTAATTCTACTATTTATTATTTTATTTATTAATTTGCTTGCAAAGTAAACAAAATTGACTATAAACAGAGTTCATGGCATTTTTGTACCTATATGGGAATTAAACTGAATACAACTGTGCATTACAATCTAAAGAATGCTAAAGAATGCATTTTTTTTAATAAGAAACAGCTTTTCTTAATAAAAACTAATCCGTACAAATTAAGGACAAGATGTCAACTAACCTAAAATCCTACTAACAACATTAAATAGGAAACTAGAAGCATACCAGTAATATTAAGAAAGTTATGGACATCCTTCCCAGGTCTACCCATAATGTTTTTCAACTATTGGAACCATCTATATCTTAGATCATCATTTCAAGGGTCATCACTGTAAAAAATATCCAAATCCTAAAGTGTTTGGTCATCTAAAATGTGCAAAGCAACATGGCTCGCTACATAAAGCTGAGATGAAATTGTGGATAATCAAACAGCTAAACATTTTCTGATATAGCCGATTTTTGGCTTGGATAATCCTTGAATGAGAATCTAAAAACTGAATGGTTTCCATCATTGAATCACACCCTGGAAATAGGATGTCCATAACTTTCTTAAATGAGGACATCCTTTTGAACTGTTCTCTCAAATGTGTTTGATCTGCTACTCTTGAATCTTCTGTCAGTTGACTTGTGTGTCATACTAGCTGATGTATCTTTTGTTTTCAGGGAATGCATAATTGTGTTCTGAGCCTGATTTTGAGGTACATTTGACATTATTTTTCCTGTTTCTACTGAACCTATTACCCATGTTCCTTAATGTCTTTATTTACTTGTTGAATAGAAAATGGAGAAGTGGTGGGCAGAAGACGATAACTTTGCCTCTTCTGGATGAGGTTTCTATTCTCTCGCTTGTTGTATTGGCTTTCTGTGCGGCATTTGCAGTTTTCTGGGTTGTTACCCGGCGGGCGTCATATTCATGGATTGGCCAAGATGTTCTTGTAAGTTTCATGTTTTGATATGTGTGCTAGGCTGAGTGTACTATGCAATTCAGCAAATTTATGCAGTTTCAGAAATTTGAATTTTTTTTTATTTTTTCAAATTCTGAATACTTGGTAACAGAGTAATTGGAGATGTTCTATTGTAATATCTTAGAACATTTCTAATGGTCATACCTGAAAGAAAGCTCTTGCTTACCTTCAAAATTGTATTACTGGGGGTCATGCATGCTACAGTATAGCAAATTGGAAAAAATCTATTTCTTGCTTATATTTTTTGTTAAGCTAGTCACCCAAATAGCCAACCCCACATAGTGGGATAAGGCTTTGTTGTTGTTGTTGTTGTAAGCTAGTCACCCAAAGATCTTCTATCAGCCTAAGTTGAGCGGTTTGAGGGTTCCCTATGGACTGCTGATATAATATTGCAAAGAAACCTAAAAATTTATGACGTTTATGCCATATCGTTATCATTATTCTACCATTTTTAATCCTTGGGTTTTTCTCTACATGATTTTCTACATCCGTCTATCATTTTGTTCATATCAGCTAGTTAAAATTATAATTTTTTGACAGGGTATCTGCTTGATGATAACGGTCTTGCAAATTGCTCGATTGCCTAACATAAAGGTACCAGTTCTTTCTTTCATTTAATTAATGTATCAAGTTTTTGTCTCATAATTCTAACATGTGTTTTTGTCTCATAATTCTGACATGTCTCAGGTTGCTACCGTACTACTTTGTTGTGCATTTGTCTATGACATCTTTTGGGTATTCCTGTCACCCTTAATATTCAAAGATAGCGTCATGGTTACGGTACGTTCTGATCTCAGCTTCTTTTTCTTCTTTTTCTCCTTTTATTAGATACCTTGTATCAAAAAGTGCATAGGTTTTCGTCTGAAATGCATTGATTGGAGTATTGAGGTGTATTGCATGTGTTTATTTGATGAAGGCTCACTGTTGTTCAAAATGATTCTACATAAATTATTGATGACATAAATTATTGATGGACACCTTGTCCAATTTATTTGTAACTCATTTTTTTTTTCTTATTCAATATTTTCTGATATTTTAAGAAGAATTAAGAAATAATACAATTTTGATGTTTTCATCTCAGAAAGTCTTTACTGAAAGAGTGTTGAGTGTTTGAACAAGTATGCTTATACATGTATACTCCTTTATGTTGATTTTTAGTTGTCCATTGTCCAATCATATGCAAATACATATATCCCTAATTTGTGTTCATTTACTTCTTTTCGTTACACATGAAACCTACATAGACTATACTAATAAAACCTGGGCTGGAACATTGATAGCTAAAATATAAAGACAGGGTTTCAAGCCATTAGTCATACTTTTAGATTTTTGCAACCCACCTTGACTTCACGATCTGTCAAAAATATGATGTGTAATTTGTGGATGAAATGGTAATAGAAACAAATAAATGTACCTACATGTGGAGTTTTGACATCCATATTATATTTTTTTCATAAATTTATAATTATAAAATTACAGCAGTTAGCATACTAATGTTATAATGCATAAAAGTAGTAATTTTAAAATGTTAGCAGCAGTCTAGGCGGTGGTCCAGTGTTAAGGTGTAAAAATTATTAGTTGTCTGACTTCAGCTTGACTGCCCAGCTGTCCACCTGGTAAATAGCCTGGTCATTTGCCAAACTGGGAGAGTAGATCCTTTCAAAAGGTTTGACTCGTTGGCTTGTTTGAATCTTAAGACGCATAGAGTCTTTGTGTGTCTTTACATACGTAGAGGGCATATGTACTTTGACATGTATTTCTGTAGGTAATAAAAGCATTGCTTATATCATGGCAATTTTCCCCAACCTCAGGAAAATACTTGTTCTGGTTCACATCCATGTTTCGTCAGAAATAATTAGTCCTTTTATTTTCTGGGCTCAGTTTTAGTAATGTGTTAAGGTCAATGAATTCACCAACAAAAGTATGCAAGCATAAATGTGCCTGACATCTTTGGCTTATGTCCCATGATCCCCGTTTGAGTAAATCTTTTGTGTGCATGTATGATGCTTGTGTATTGATATCATGTACATCGTTGGGAAATTGATTCATGGATGTGAGATGTGCTTTACTATAGTATTAGCTTTTACACTATAGCCCTTTTTTTTTTTTTGGAAATCCTCATTTAAAATTCTATTAGAGAAACTAAAATGTTACAATTTGCTTTTGCTTATAGGTTGCTAAAGGTGACGGCAGTGGTGAAGCCCTACCAATGCTTTTGAGAATCCCTCGCTTTTTTGACCCCTGGGGTGGTGTGAATATGATTGGCTTCGGGGACGTTCTGTTTCCTGGTTTGCTTATTGTATTTACTTACAGGTACTGATTTCTTTCAGTTAATGTCTCTATTTTTTAAAGAGATAGTACAACATTTCCTTTTTGGATTAAGTTCTTGAGCTAGTTGATTAATTGAACAGATGTCCTTAGTTAAATGTGATTCTCTCCGGATTAAATGAGGTTTTATTTAGTATATAACATACATTCCCAGATCCCCATACCACAATTAACAGTTATTACACTCAGAAGTGCACCTAACCTATCAATTTTCATACATTTGCATATTTAGAAAGCATTCGAAAATCATGTACGAACTAAAGTGAGGGATGTATTATGTGAAAATTTCAATTATGTTGCATCATGGTAATGCACCTGTCTTTGGGATAGATACATTATCATGATGGTGAACAATTGGATTATGAATTCGAAATCAGCTCCAACATTGATTTTTATATCTGTATCAGAACTTTCTCGCTCCCTCGTCAATGAAAGAGGAAACTTAACTCCTTTCACATATATATTTCTTGTTATCAAGTCCTATAATTTTTCCTTAGTCGTCTATGTAATGAAGTCAACTCCGCCTATGTCTTACATGGCCGGTCCCAAGCCCGGATAAAGGAGGAGGGGGAGGGCGTCAGGTAGTCGACAGCCGGCACTCCATGATCACGTCGAATCCTTATGAAAATGAATCCAGAACAAAATCGCGCTAAAGCTAGGGCGTCACCCGTAAGTGGCGCGCTGTGTGGCCCAAGCACAGTGATAAGTGAGCAAGGGTCGCTGTATCTCCATCGGCACCCGGATGCAGTGTTAAATGAGCAAGGGGGCCATAGAAACTTCTTTTCGAACGAC
The DNA here is from genome assembly GCF_916048215.2 of Malus sylvestris. Lineage (NCBI taxonomy): Eukaryota > Viridiplantae > Streptophyta > Magnoliopsida > Rosales > Rosaceae > Malus > Malus sylvestris. The sequence continues at coordinate 3,094,909 of NC_062263.1, read as the reverse complement.
TCCACTCAAAGTTGTTTGGGAGCATATGCTCCTATCAACTTTACCCGGGACACACAAAAGAAGTACTTTGATCCTATTAGACGGGGGAGGGTGAAGAAGCTAGGACAGAAGGGTAGAGTTCAAGAGAGCAAAATGCGTTTAGGAACGTGGAATATAGGAACCTTAACGGGAAAATCTATGGAAGTAGTGGAAGTTATGGTGAGGAGAAGGATAAATATTATGTGCCTACAAGAAACTAAGTGGGTTGGTAGTAAGGCAAAGGATCTAGAAAACTCAGGGTTTAAACTTTGGTATTCGGGCACAAATAGAACGAGAAACGGTGTTGGCATCATCGTGGACAAGACCTTGGTACAAGATGTTGTAGATGTCAAGAGGGTAGGAGATAGAATCATGGCAATCAAGATTGTAATAGGACAAGAACTTATCAATGTGATTAGTGCGTACGCACCTCAAGTAGGGTTGGATACGAGTTCGAAGGAGAAATTTTGGGAAGATCTTGGAGACTTGGTGCAAGGAATTGTTCAGACGGAGAAGTTATTTATAGGAGGAGATTTAAATGGACACGTGGGCAGGGTGACAGGCAACTATGGAGGTTTTCATGGTGGCCATGATTTTGGGGAGAGAAACGAGGATGGGGAAGCTATCTTGGATTTTGCAATGGCATATGATCTCTTCTTAGCCAACACCTTCTTTAAGAAGAGAGAAGAACATGTGATCACCTACAAGAGTGGGTCGTCAAAAACACAAATAGATTTTCTTCTAATGAGGAAAGGGGATCGTATAACTTGTAAAGATTGCAAAGTTATACCAGGAGAGAGCGTGGCTAATCAACATCGCTTGTTGGTGATGGATGTACATATCAAAAGAGTAAGACAAAAGAACAAGACTTGGAAGTGCCCAAGGACTAGATGGTGGAATCTAAAAGAAGAAAAACAAGTCATTTTCAAAGAGAAGGTAATCACCCAATGTGTGTGGGATAGAGAGGGGGAAGCTAGCCAAATGTGGGATTCCATGGCTAGTTGTATCCGAAAAGTAGCAAAAGAGGTATTAGGAGAGTCCAAGGGCTTTGCCCCACACCAAAAGGAATCTTGGTGGTGGAATGAGGAGGTACAAACAAAGGTGAAGGCTAAGAAGGAATGTTGTAAAGCCTTATACAAGGAGAGGATCGATGAAAATGGTGAAAGGTATAGAAAAGCGAAGCAAGAGGCGAAGAAAGCTGTCAGAGAAGCTAAGTTAGCGGCTTACGACGATATGTATAAACGACTAGATACCAAAGAAGGAGAGTTGGATATCTATAAACTATCTAGAGCAAGGGAAAAGAAGACAAGGGACCTAAACCAAGTGAGGTGCATCAAGGATGAGGATGGAAAGGTTCTTGCTACAGAGAACGCGGTTAAAGACAGATGGAGAGGTTATTTTCATAATCTTTTCAATGAAGGACATGAAATGAGTGCTTCTTTAGGGGAGTTGAGTAACTCAGAAGAGTGTAGAAACTACTCTTTTTATCGTCGAATCCGGAAGGAAGAAGTGGTTGTAGCTTTGAAGAAGATGAAGCATAAAAAAGCAATAGGCCCAGACAATATACCAATCGAAGTGTGGAAACTTTTGGGAGAGACAGGTATAACATGGCTCACTGGCCTTTTCAATAGGATTTTGAAAACGAAGAAGATGCCAAATGAGTGGCGAACGAGCACTTTGGTGCCTATCTACAAGAATAAGGGCGACGTACAAAATTGCATGAACTATAGGGGTATTAAGCTAATGAGTCATACAATGAAGCTCTGGGAGAGAGTCATTGAGCATAGATTGAGGCAAGAGACACGGGTTTCGGACAACCAATTCGGGTTCATGCCAGGGCGCTCAACCATGGAGGCAATCTATCTCTTACGAAGATTGATGGAAAGATATAGAGATGGGAAAAAGGATTTACACATGGTCTTTATAGATTTGGAAAAAGCGTATGATAGGGTCCCAAGAGACATTCTTTGGAGGATTTTAGAGAAGAAAGGAGTACGAGTAGCATATATCCAAGCTATAAAGGATATGTATGAAGGAGCAAAGACTGCCGTAAGAACTCATGAAGGACAAACCGAAAGCTTTCCCATAACTGTAGGATTACATCAAGGCTCATCCTTAAGTCCTTACCTTTTTGCGTTGGTAATGGATGAGTTAACAGGACATATTCAAGATGATATTCCTTGGTGTATGCTTTTCGCAGACGATATAGTGTTGATAGATGAAACTCAGGAAGGGGTAAATGCAAAGCTTAACCTTTGGAGAGAAGTGTTGGAATCTAAAGGTCTTCGCCTAAGCCGATCAAAGACAGAATATATGGAGTGCAAGTTCAGTGCAAATGGAGGCCAAAACGAGTTAGGGGTGAGGATCGGAGATCAAGAAATACCAAAGAGCGACCGTTTTCGTTACCTAGGATCTATCTTGCAAAAGAACGGAGAATTAGATGGAGATCTCAACCATAGAATACAAGCTGGATGGATGAAGTGGAAGAGTGCATCCGGCGTGTTGTGTGACCGCCGTATGCCACTGAAGCTCAAGGGAAAATTTTATAGGACGGCAATAAGGCCGGCGATGCTGTATGGCACAGAATGTTGGGCGGTGAAACATCAACACGTACACAAAATGGGTGTAGCGGAGATGAGGATGCTTCGTTGGATGTGTGGGCACACGAGAAAGGATAAGATTAGGAATGAGGATATCCGGGGTAAAGTAGGAGTAGCCGAAATTGAAGGAAAGATGAGAGAAAATCGGTTACGGTGGTTTGGACATGTGCAAAGAAGGCCTACTGACGCTCCGATTAGAAGATGCGACTATGGGACAGAGGTTCAGGGCCGAAGGGGTAGAGGAAGACCTAGGAAAACTTTGGAAGAGACTCTAAGAAAAGACTTAGAGTACTTGGATCTAACGAAGGACATGACACAGGATCGAGCACAATGGCGTTCTAAGATTCATATAGCCGATCCCACTCAGTGACTTGGATTTTCCAAGTCTCCAACCGAGAAGTTTTCCTCACTCGGGAAATTAAGGGAACACTACCCCAACCTACATGCTCCACTCAGAAAGCTTCAATATACAAGCTTCAACAAAAGAAAATTCAAAGAACTTAGCGAAGAAGGCTTTGGTGTATTTAACACAATACGTTGAAATGAAGGAAAGCTTATTTATTGATATCCCCGATAAGCTACAAATATGTACATATACATGAGTCAAAATAAACACACAAGAGGGAGCCTTCACAAAAGTTGCTTAGGAGAAGTCTCAGCAGTCGGTAGAGCCCCAGAAAGAGAAGGCACCGGAGGGGGATCATTTGGAGCCTCAGTACTGGACAGAACCCTAGAAGGAGGAGGCATCAGAGGTTGATCATTCGGAGCTTCATTACGCGGTACAGCCCCAGAAGACGAAGGCAATAAATGCCTTTGGAACAAACCCACAAATCTCTGATGATCAAGTAAAACCTGACCATCAGTTTCCTTCATTTGGTCAAGCTTCCTCTTCATGTTTGTAGCATAGTCATGTGCGAGCCGGTGCAACTGTTTATTCTCATGCTTGAGCCCTCTAATCTCCTGTTTGAGACTCATCACTTCAGCCGCCAATGATTCAACTTGGCGGGTTCGAGCAAATAGGCGTTGGGCCATATTAGACACAGAACCTGCACACTGAACACTGAGAGCTAGCGAATCCTTAACAGCTAACTCATCAGATCGTTTGGAAAGTAGTCTGTTATCTTTGGGAGTGAGAAGGTTCCTGGCCACCACCGCAGCGGTCATATCATTCTTCATCACGGAATCCCCAACGGTAAGAGGACCAGTAGGGGAGACGAAGGATGGGCGCCATATGTTGTCTGGAGAAGGCGGGGCTGCCTCTTCAACAAGGTTCAAGTCAAAACGACGGTCGGAGGGGCCAGACATTTTCAAAGGTGTTGAAGAGAGAAGAGGTCGGACAAATCAAGATCTTAGAAGTGCAAGAATGAAGCTTCTACTGGTGGAGATTCAAGTGTGCTTTGGAACTTAATGCCAGCCCCTATAAAAATCTGCACTCGACGGAGCTTCAGAAATCGAAGAGGCGCCTGCTCAGAAATCGAAGAGGCGTTTGCTTTCTCAAAAGCTGGGCTGCTTAGAGATCACGAGGGTTGATCTCAGAAATCGAAGAGGCGTTTGCTTTCTCAAAAGTTGGGCTGCTCAAAGACCACGAAGGCCGATCTCAGAAATCGAAGAGGCGCTCGCTTTCTCAAAAGCTGGGCTCCCTAGAGACCACGAGGGCCGATCTCAGAAATCGAAGAGGCACCTACTTTTCCAGCCTGTCACACGCACACTCAGCTTTGCGGAAATTATGGGCATTCTGTCGAAGACTTCTGGGGAAGTAGAAAACACATGAATCTTACTGTTCAATCACCCACTTCCCACACGCAACAATAGCTCATGGGTACCACAGATAATTTTGCCAAAGTTCTCTGCCAAAGTTGAGCACGTGAAGCTTGCAGCTCCCACTACATCGCTCTGACCAAGAAGGGTAAAAGAATAGCAAAGAAACAGCACTAACAAAGTTTAGACCCATAAATTTTGAAGGTCTAGCTACCATATTATTACCCACAAGGGTAAAGGAACAGTACCACTGCTGGATAATTGGAAAGTCCCTGTGTGTCAACCTCTGTGCTTCGTGGCAAGGTAGACTAGCAAACATGCCCAACCTTTACTCACATTCGAGAAAACACTCCCAATAAGATTGCTTGCTCCAAAATCGAAGAGGCACCGTCCTCCGAATCTCGAGAGCCAGACTCCCAACATGACTACTTTCTTAAAAATCGAAGAGAGGGTAAAGGAACAGTACCATTGCTGGATAATTGGAAAGTCCCTGTGTGTCAACCTCTGTGCTTCGTGGCAAGGTAGACTAGCAAACATGCCCAACCTTTACTCACATTCGAGAAAACACTCCCAACAAGATTGCTTGCTCCAAAATCGAAGAGGCACCGCTCTCCGAATCTCGAGAGCCAGACTCCCAGCATGATTGCTTTCTCAAAAATCGATGAGGCATCGTTCTCCGAATCAATCGAAGAGGCGCTCGCTTTCTCAAAAGCTGGGCTGCTCAGAGACCACGAGGGCCGATCTCAGAAATCGAAGAGCCACCTACTTTTCTAGCCTTGTCAGCACCTGTCACACGCACACTCAGCTTTGCAGAAATTATGGGCATTCTGTCGAAGACTTCTGGTGAAGTAGAAAGCACATGAATCTTACTGTTCAATCACCCACTTCCCACACGCAACAATAGCTCATGGGTACCACAGATAACTTTGCCAAAGTTCTCTGCCAAAGTTGAGCACGTGAAGCTTGCAGCTCCCACTACATCGCTCTGACCAAGAAAGGTAAAAGAATAGCAAAGAAACAGCACTAACAAAGTTTAGACACATAAATTTTGAAGGTCTAGCTACCATATTATTACCCACAAGGGTAAAGGAACAGTACCACTGCTGGATAATTGGAAAGTCCCTGTGTGTCAACCTCTGTGCTTCGTGGCAAGGTAGACTAGCAAACATGCCCAACCTTTACTCACATTCGAGAAAACACTCCCAACAAGATTGCTTGCTCCAAAATCGAAGAGGCACCGTCCTCCGAATCTCGAGAGCCAGACTCCCAACATGACTACTTTCTCAAAAGCGAAGAGAGGGTAAAGGAACAGTACCATTGCTGGATAATTGGAAAGTCCCTGTGTGTCAACCTTTGTGCTTCGTGGCAAGGTAGACTAGCAAACATGCCCAACCTTTACTCACATTCGAGAAAACACTCCCAACAAGATTGCTTGCTCCAAAATCGAAGAGACACCGTCCTCCGAACCTCGAGAGCCAGACTCCCAACATGACTACTTTCTCAAAAGCGAAGAGAGGGTAAAGGAACAGTACCATTGCTGGATAATTGGAAAGTCCCTGTGTGTCAACCTTTGTGCTTCGTGGCAAGGTAGACTAACAAACATGCCCAACCTTTACTCACATTCGAGACAACACTCCCAACACGATTGCTTGCTCCAAAATCGAAGAGGCACCGCCCTCCGAATCTCGAGAGCCAGACTCCCAACATGATTACTTTCTCAAAAATCGAAGAGACACTGCTCTCCGAATCTCGAGAGCCAGACCCCCAGCATGATTGCTTTCTCAAAAATTGAAGAGGCATCGTTCTCCGAATCTCGAGAGCCAGATACCACAGACCACTTTTTCAAAGTGCTCTGACAGAGTTAAAACATGTGAAACTGGCAGCTCCCACTACCGTGCTATGACCAAGCAGGGTAAAGGAATAGCATTACTACTTGTTAGGGAGACTCCTATATATGTCGACCTCCATCCCCAACAGACAGGCAGACCTGCAAAAATGCTCAACCCTTCATCATATCTGAGAGGGCACTCCCAACGAAGCCTTTCGAAATATTCAGCTTTCTTTCCCCCCGATAATACCTCTGCAAACAAGCTATACTAGAGCAAGAATATCTCATATCATCAGGGTTAAAAGCAAGAGTATCCCATATCATGCTTTTTCCCTGTCTTTTCCTTTGGCCTTGTTTTTACCTGCAAGACAAGGAGAAAGAGAGCAATCAGTCAGCACTTGGAATTAAGCTTCCAGCCAGGAACTGACTGCCTGGAACCCCTTACCTGATTACTTACCTGGCATTGCTCTCGAGTACTCATCTTCAACATCTTATGTTTCCAGGGAAGATTCCGCATCTGCTTGAGGAACAGATAGGGCAAGTGCGAAGGATACAAGGAAGCATGTGGAGACAAGCGTAACAGCACACGTGCCGATACATCCATTACTCTGTCAAAAGCAAAAGTATCCCATATCAGCAGGGTGGAACGTACTCTAGATTTGATGGACTTGTTTTGACCCTCAAATTCTTCAGTCGGCCTTATACTCTGGAGGAAACCAGAAAACCCTCCAGCTCAGTTCAAGAATAAGCCTGTGGAAAGTTACTTCTTCAAAAGCAAAAGTATCTCATATCATCTCTTCTCATTTTTCTTCTCTTTATCCTTCATGCTGCTGCAAGATGGGGAGAAGGTAAACAATCAGTCGGAGCTCTGATTGCTTACCTTGTCTGTCACCTCTTTCAGCAGACCCCCTAGCTCGGCGACTTGGGGGACTCCTACTACATGGTTTGTATCGCGCTTGACCAAGCCTGAAACTACAAGTAAGCTTCAAGTGAAATTGATACATTACCTTGTGCATCTCCACCAGTTGAAGATACCACCCCTGGATGGAGGAAGAGTACTTCCAGAGAAGATGCCACATCTACCTATGAGACAGATAAGGCAAGTCAAGACGACACCACACTCCGATACTTAGAAGTTTCGTGATTACGAGATCATTCTCCCACAATATTTCCTAATGTCATTTGTACTAAATCATTCACTTGTACTCACTAAAGGAGAGCTTGAACCTATGTACTTGTGTAAACCCTTCACAATTAATGAGAACTCTTCTATTCCGTGGACGTAGCCAATCTGGGTGAACCACGTACATCTTGTGTTTGCTTTCCTATCTCTATCCATTTATATACTTATCCACACTAATGACCGGAGCAATCTAGCGAAGATCACAAAAAGCGACCGTTTTCGCTACCTAGGATCTATCTTGCAAGAGAACGGAGAATTAGATGGAGATCTCAACCATGGAATACGAGCTGGATGGATGAAGTGTAAGAGTGCATCCGGCGTGTTGTGTGACCGTCATAGGCCACTGAAGCTCAAGGGAAAATTTTATAGGACGGCAATAAGGCCAGCAATGTTGTATGGCACAGAATGTTGGGCGGTGAAGCATCAACACGTACACAAAATGGGTGTAGCGGAGATGAGGATGCTTCGTGGGATGTGTGAGCACACGAGAAAGGATAAGATTGGGAATGAGGATATCCGAGGTAAAGTAGGAATAGCCAAAATTGTAGGAAAGATGAGAGAAAATCGGCTCCGGTGATTTGGACATGTGCAAAGAAGGCCGACTGACGCTTCGGTTCGAAGATGTGACTACGGGACAGAGGTTCAGGGCCGAAGGGGTAGAGGAAGACCTAGGAAAACTTTGGAAGAGACTCTAAGAAAAGACTTAGAGTACTTGGATCTAACGGAGGACATGACACAAAACCGAGCGCAATGGCGTTCTAGGATTCATATAGCCGACCCCACTTAGTGGGAAAAGGCTTTGTTGTTGTTGTTGTTGTTGTTGTCTATGTAATGAAGTCCAGACGAGACATTATATGGAACACTTTGGCTGATTTTGGTTCCGGGCAATAGAGGGTTGGGGTGAGAGATTAAAGATAACACGATTCCTTTCTCTGTTATTTGCATGCTGGAATCATGCTTTGCTCAGTTTCTGCTGATGAACCCAAGAAGTCCATATAAAAATTGTTGCTGGATGGCCAAAATAATTAAAGTCAATTGGGTGATATATTGATAATGAATGCCATACAAATATTGAACTTGAGTGTTAAATTGTTATTGATTTTCTATTTCTGAGTATTTTGTTTTACATTTGATTTTCTGTATATCTTTCCCCCGTTTTTGATCTTTTCCTGGTTTGGCTGTCTCAGGTTTGACAAAGAAAATAAGAAGAGTGCGTTTAACGGATATTTTCCCTGGTTATTAATTGGCTATGGAATTGGTGAGTGCTCTTGCAACATCTAATTTGTTTTTATTTAAAAAAAAAAGTAAAAAATAAAAAATTTCTTTCCCCTCCTACAATATACATGAATTACAAAAAAAATGCCTACCTTGCTCGGGAAAAGCATTGTGTTATATATTTTCATTTTCTGCTCTGTTACGGTAACATCCATTTCGCCTTTGTTTATGATTGTAAGTTCTTGCTCATAATATCAAGTGTATTTATTTCATTTCCTTTTAATAGCAGACTGCAGCATGATCGAACTAAACATGTTCATATTGTCTTCATGTGGTACTAATGGAACGTTATTCCTTTTCCAGGACTCGGTCTTACTTACCTGGGTTTGTATCTCATGAACGGCAACGGCCAGCCTGCACTCCTCTATCTCGTTCCATGTACACTAGGTAATCTCCAGCGCATTGATCTTACATCTTCTGTTTGGTTTTCTAGACGCGTTTTTCCAATTTTAGGCCGATAAAATTTGCAGGTGTTTTACTTTGCCTTCTTATTCCTTCTCTGGTCACCAGGTGTTACAGTGATTTTGGGACTGATAAGGCGCGAGCTGAAACAACTCTGGGATTACGGCGCAGAGGTATCTCCATCGAGCGTTGAACCGTCCGTAGACGCCAGTAGATCGGTCTGACGGCCCCCGTTTGTATGTACATTGTTGGAGATGATGCTCGTCTTCTCCATAAAAGCTTCTGGTATAAGAAGTTCATTTGTTTATTTTGTACAAGAATTATGCTCAACTCAAAATGCATTCATGTATATATTACATTATCCAAGAGTTCATAGTAAAACTCAAAAATATATTTTAACCTTTGGATATTTAACGTGGGACTTAAAAATTGCCAATTAATTTCTTAAATTGTGTTGATGCATCAGCACATTTGGACGACGAATCATTTTAAGAGCAATTTTTTTGGCTTCACAAAATTGTGAAGGAATTTCCTTACAAATTAATGCGGAACCAAAGTGTTGTTCAGTTATTGGAACTATTCATATTATAATTCACTATACAAAAATCAATTTTGCAATGAACTGTAAAATTTGAGGTTGGAATAGATGGTTGGAGTTGGTAGGCCGTTTATCTATTTGCTTATGTTGATTGACTAAATGGTCTTCAGTTTTAATTAATTTCTCCCTAATTATTTTAGGATTAGCCTCTCAGACTGTCATAACCCAACTTTTGTGTTTTTTGTGAGGATGTTCTGATCAAATACAACTTTGCTCCCACACACACACACACACATTACCAAATGGGGAGAGGAGTGACTATCTATTGATGATGGTAGAAATTATAAGGACAACAGTCAAAACTACAGTCATTATGATTATTGGGAGTGCAAATATCATACCAAATGTTAGGAAAGATTGATCGGTATTTACCTTGAATTTGAGATACTCAATGAATTGATTGTGATTAAGAATTTTATGCCATTCAAAATCAATGGTTATGAAAATATTCTTCATAATAAAAATAATGAATTAAAATTAATGATGCAGATATATTTTGAAAATAAGTTTATTAAACTTTGAAATGAAGACTTACAATTTGCCTACTGGCAATTACAATTGATGAAAATGAAGATGGAGCTCGCAGGCATCCTTGGCATGATAATTAAAAGTGTTTACAGTTTTGACTGGATACAATATGTAGCTGAATATTGGACTCTGTTCTTGTTCTTAAGAATACGCAGAGTTTTCAGCCTCCTAGGAATGGGTTCTGGATTGTGATGATATAGGCTAGAGATGGTTGGATGAATGATTGAAATTGAAGCGGGAATCCCGGTTGCCCATGTGAAGAGAACTGTAAAAGTTGGAGGAATGATTTTCCTTTTACTGTGGAATCATGCGACTGCTTCTGAAATGATGGATGAATAGTAAAAGTGGTTTTACTATTCATGAATAGTGATTTGTCTGAATGATTGCTGCTACTGCAGATTCTGTCTTCTTGTGAAGGGATCACATGGCTGATACTATAAAATTTACTTGGGTAAAATACTTTGGAATGATTACAAATTATTACAAATTTTGAATTCTACCATTCAAACGGGTCTTGGGAATCCTGATAATATATCCATTTGGCTTTTTGCGTGCTGGCCGGTTGTTGAGAGGATGAGTCTAAGGATTTGGAGTCTGAGTCTTCAGTATGGAGTATGGCTGCTTCTGCAAGTAATTGTTGGGCAAGGTCCTTGAGCTGAGACGATTTTTCTTTCTTTTTCGAACTCGACTTGGATGACTTAGAAGTGCCTTTGAGACATGAAGAGGGACTAATGTCTGATAGGGATTGTTCTGGAATTGTTGGCAATGCCATTTTCTGCTGGACTGGTTGTGCCAAAATGGCTTGAACTTAAGCTTGAATGATGGGAAATTCAGAGAGGACCAAGTTGATGATTTTCTGGGGATTAAACATGTCCCACCATTTGACAGCTCTTTGTCGATAGACTTCGCCAATTTCAACTTCATTATCCATGGGATTTTGTAATTGGCCATGAACAATGGGAGAAAGGTGATATAGTGGTTGAATTTGCTTCTGTCAAATTTCTTTTGGAAATTTTTTGATAAAACGTGCATGAGGTCCTCGGGAAGGAGGCTCGCTATTGGGGCATGAAATGACCACCATCTGGGAAACCATGTTGGGAAATTTAATCTGAAACTTTTATCAAAAGTAACAAACCATGAATGACTAAAGTCTTTTGTTTGATGAAGGAAAATGTTAGACCAAGCGTCGATATAATCAAAATAATTGTATTTGTTATGGGAATAAGAACATGCTGAGAATTAAGAGGTTTGGATTGGTAAAGGGGGAATCCTCATTCTGTTTATGTTAGGATTTTTCCAATGTGAAGGGAATGGTACAGAATTTTGTTGGCATGGGTTGTACTAAAAATTGGCTTAATAGCAATGGATTCAGTCTCACTGAGAATGACGTGATAATATTTGAGGGTTTTATGTGGTGCATTTGGTAGATAATGGAAATTGGCCGGGAATACCATTTTGGCTATTTTGGCTGGTGTTTGTTCCTGGAAAATATTGGGGGATATGCTAAAAAGGCATTCCTTGGGTGATTTATTGACGTATGAAGATGTTTTAGTATAACTAATTGCTGGGTTTGATAAAGATGGGTAGTAGGATGAATAAAGATCATACTGACTGACTAATGCCGTTTGGTAGTTTGGTCTTGGTGTTTGGTAGTTTGGTTGGAAATTTCCCACTGTGGATCCTAAATGAGTGAATCGGTTGGTTATGGCTAAGGCTGATGAGGAATCGAGAATAGATTCGTGTTTTACTGGTGGTGGTAAAGTGGCTGGAAGCCTTAGGCTTTTGTCCTGACATTCTTCCCCTGCAAAAATTCTCTTGTTAGGAAATCGGGGATGCTATTGCGGCTGCCTTTAATGTATTCAATATCAAAATAAAAAATGCTTAATATGGCTTGCCACCGTGCAAAAATCTGTTTTGATGCAATGTTTTGAACATCTTTTCGTAAAACATGTTTTGCAGATTTGCAATCGACTCGGACTAAAAATTTTTGATTCAATAAATCATCTTGAAATTTGATAATGCATAATACAATAGATAATATTTCTTTCTTAATAGTACTATAGTTATATTGTGCTAGATTCCATACTCCTGAATGGAAACGAACAATTTATTCAGGAGATCCGGAAGAAATAGACTACTTGAGGATACCTCTATAACCAATGTCAGATGCATCAGTTTCAACTATTTTAAATGAGTTGGGAGTTGGAATGCCAAGACAAGGTCATGTTTTAACATGTGATTTGATTTGTTTAACAATGAAAGTATGAACAGGAGACCATGATGGAGGATTATCTTTGAGACGATCAAATAAAGGTTTACATTGTTGTCTGAGGTGAGGATAGAATTCTGAAACATAATTTAATGATCCAATTAATATTTGTAATTGGGTTTTGTCAGTAATCTGATCTGGGAATTTATCGGCAAATTGAATAACTCTATCAATGGGTTGAATGGTAGACAGATAAATATTGTATCCTAAGAACCTAATCTTAGTCTGAAACAACTTAATTTTTTATGCAGAAACAACTAATCCATTGGACTTGATTATTCTAGCAAACATATGCAAGTGTTTCCAATGTTCATCTATTGATTTTGAATAAATTAGGACATCATCAATGTAAACAATTGAAAAATAGCTGTATTGATTAAAAATATTATTTATAATATTTTGGAATTCACTAGGTGCATTCTTGAGGCCGAAAGGCATTACATTCCATTCATAGTGACCGAAAGGAGTTACAAAAGCTGTTTTGTATTTATCATTTTCATGAATTTGAATTTGCCAAAAACCTGATTTCATGTCAAATTTTGAAAAAATAATTGCTTGAGAAAGCCTTTTTATCAAATCTCTTTTGTTGGGAATTGGATACTAAATCCATTCCAAAACCTCATTCAAAGGTTTATAGTTAATAACTAATCTGTGAGTCATTCTTTCTAATTCTGTGTTTTTCTGAACATAAAATGCAGGGCATGACCATGATGATTTATTTTTTCTATTGATTCATTTATTAAGAAGTTCTTGGATCTCTGTTTTGCAGAATTCCATGACTTCTTGACTCATTTGGATAGGTTTGACTTTAGTTGGGATTTTTGATTCATTAAACTCCTTCATGTAATGAAGTTTAACAATGTGTTGTTTGCGGTGCTAAAAGGCATTGGGAATATCAGAACAGATGTCATTAATAAGTTTCTTTTGAAAATTATCAATAGTTTCTAACAAAGATTTACTTGTTAGCTATTCTTCAATTCTTTTGTGATTAATTTCTTCTTTTAAGAATTAATGTGTTGTGATTTATTAGTGATTATACTAATGGTTTTTGAAATATTATTCTTTTGTAAGTGTCTTAATTTTTTGAGGTCTGTTTCCAAGCAGAACTCAAATGTGATTTTCTGTCCTAAAACTTTGGTGGTAATCCAATTGTGATGAACCTTAAAAGGATATATAACTGCTATAAAAGGGAGACCTAATATGACTGGATTTGAAATGTTTTTTTATTAAAACAAATGGGGTTTTAAAACAAATATTGTTTTGACAAACATGTGCTTTAGGTATTTCATATTTTAATTGCATTAGTGACTGTTTAGCAGCACTAAGTATCTCTGTTGACTTATGAAAATACTTAGTAGAAATTAATCATTCTTGAATACAATTCAAGTCTGCACCGGAATCAATCAAAACAATTGTTTCTAAATGAAAGTCTTCAATTATTATTTTAATTTTAGAATACCATTTCTAAATTCTTATCTTGTCTAAGAGACCTAAGACTAAGTCTTGTGTGGAATGTTTGCTCGACTGAGCATCTGAATTGTGATCTGAAGAGGAACTACTGCATTCTTCTTCTTTGATGAGTGCTTGTGTCCGAATTTTACTAAGGTGAGTACAAACTTCTAAATTTTTCAGATTTTAAAAATCTAATTTCATCTTTGATTTTATTAATTTCTCTTTGGAGATTTTTAACTGTGATTTCTTTCTTAGACTTATTGAACATTTCCAAGGTTGTGCTAAGAGATATTTTTGGAATTTGTTGGGATTGGCTAGTGCTAGGTTCTTCTGGAGAAACTAATTTCTTTAGTTTCTGGAGGTAAAATGATTTTAATTCTGAGTCATTGACCTTGCTAATTAATTCAATAAGAAGATTCTCTAGTTCTTCTTGTTTGTTGAGTACTGAAATCTTGTTATTGCAACAGGTATCAGTACAACCTAATTTAATATCGGGTGATGAAAAACTACTAGATGAGTTGCTTTCTGAAGAAGACGACTGTACATCATCTTCTGACTGACTATAGTCTGTGTCTCTAACTTCTAAAACTTGGACTTATTGAAGTTTCTCTTCATCAGAGATTTTAACTGACTAATCGTTTTCTTTACATGACATTTATTGGCATAATGGTCAAATTTGCCACACTTGTAGCATTTTCCTTTTTGGTCCTTGGAGGGAAATTTCCCTGAGAGTTTCCTTTTTGACTTATCAGTCTTGGATTTTTCGTAAAACTTGTTGGTTTCAAAATTTTTATTTTTAGATTTGTATTTGTTGTATCTGGGGTATTTTCTACTTTAGTATCTATTGGAATACTTGTTATAGACTTGTGATTTTCTCTTTTTATTTGATGGAGCAATAGGAGGTAGTCCATATTATTCACAGAACGTTCCTAATTCATACTTAGCGATGGAATTATCTTTGTTAACTTGTTTTAAGATTTTCATATCTATACACATTTTCAAGCCTTCTTTCTGGATAATATTAATTATATTTCCATAAGTAAGGGTATGGTATAATATGACTCCTTCTTCGTTGTTTAAGACATTTCTAATTTTATGAGCAAAGAGGTTTGGTAATCCATTAATAAATTTTTCTTTCCAAAATGGTTGATTACTATCTTCTCTAAGCATAACTCTAGACATGAATACATCTTTGTACCATCTAAAGTCGCTTAATGTAGGACATCTTAAATTACCAAGTTGATCATGGATCCTGGATGTGACATTACTAGATGTTCCTATAAAATGTTCTATGATTGTGAAGAGTAATGTGTTGACTGCGTCAGGGACGCCTTGTCCTATTTGTTCATCGAAGATGGGTATTCCTTCTTCATCTCTTTTGATTGTGTGTTTTATTTCATTTCTGGATTGTTCATTGAGAGGTTTCTCCCACCAGGAATTGAGCATTCCAGTAAATCCAGTGACCAAAAGGTCGACAACTTGTGTTTGGCTGAGATTATGATTGGTGATATAGCTATTAGCAACCATAGAAATATGTTGGAGTTTATTTAAGAGTTCTTGTTCTGATAAGCCATCTATATTCCATTCATACAGTTTATCAGAAGAGACGGAAAATTGATTTGGGATATTTCTTTCTTCAAATTGAATATCAGGAGATGTAGGTCTGGGATACCAGTTTTTTTGTGAGGGATGTTGGATTAACACGTTTGTTGTTAATCCTTTTGAGTTCAAGGTTTTGAAAAGCTTGTTCCACTTTCTTTATGGAATCTGTGTCAGCTTCATTTTCTGAATCTCATATTGTAGAATTTGTTTCTACATGAGACTCTTCTTGATTTTGTAAAACATTGATTGTTTTTTCTTGTTTTAGTTGTTGTAACATCTATTCTATTTTTTGACTTGTGGACATTGTCTTTAAAGCAATTGGGTTGGAAGAAGATTTTGGGAAGTTGATTAATGGTTTTTCTTTGTGTATTGGTTTTGGTTGAGAAAGTTTATCTATCTTTGTTTCTATTTTATCTAACTGTTTTCCTATGGTATGTAGACTCTGGTTAGTGAATTTATTCTGCTCAATGACAGGTTTAACTCATGCATCTTCCTTGGGAAGCTTAAAAGGAGTAGCTGGAATTTGGGTATTGGCAGTTGTGATGAGGATTGTTTCTTGCGGGGGATGGCTGGAAGAGACAACGGTTTTGTCTTCTTTAAGCCAATTTTCCTTGGTTATTACCTCTAATTTATTTGCAGACTCATAGTACTTTTCAACATAATCAAAGAAAAATACTTCAAATCTGTGGGTTTCCATAAAATTAGTCCATTCTTTGTAAATTTCCAATTTTTATTTTTTTGTATATTTGTTTCTGAAAACATTCCTTCTGGGAATATTTTTTGTGGCTTCAATATCAGCATTGAGCCGTTTCTCGTTCCATTTGAAAGGTTTGTTTAGAACTAAGAGTTTATGATTAATCTGACCTGCTTCGAAATCAGATTTTGTTGGAGAAGTTTGTTCTCCCTGATCTTGGGTGTGAGATTGATATCTCGGATGTGTTATTTGGGAAGTTGTTTCTCCTGATTTTAATTTGATATTAATCAAATCATTGATTAATTCTTGTTGGGTAACAGATGAACTAGTGTCTACTGCTTTTAATTTCCTATTGGCTAATGAATTGATTAACTCTTAATCTTGACTCATCCTATCGGTTGGTATGGATCCAGAAAAAGAATTTTTGCTAGGAGCAAATGATCTATGTGATTGAGTGGACTCACAAGATTTTCTGGCTGAACGGTCAAAGTTGATTTTAGCAGTCCCGTCAAAATATTGTTCTATGTTGTCTAGATTGACTAGACTATTTTGGATGGCTACTGGTTTGCTTTCATTAATCAAACACCAATCTGAAGGTATACTGATATCTGACCACCTAATGGTTCTGGGAACTTTGATGTTTGCATTTTCTTGATTTGTTTGGATTAAAAGTGTATGATCTCTAGGACTTTTGGTTAAAACCTGGAAATTCATATTTGTGCCAGTGACTTTATAGTAAACTCGATATAATAATGCCAAAGGCTGTGTTCCTTCAAGGACTTGGTATCCTGAAGTTTTAATGTTTAATGTGAGTGCTTTCAGCATATGAGGATCTGAAAGACTTATGGTAAGGTCTGGAAAACAATCAAAATGGATAGGTCCACTGTAAAGACTGGATTCAATCATTCCAAGGATGCTATCACTAAAATTAGTGAATCTAGCATCTCGGAGACATAACAAAATAGAGGTGTTAAGGTCTCTACGTGTTAAAGGTTTTACGGCTATTTGAACTAAGCCTATATGGATATAGTTATGACCATCTTTTCTGTGTGTTTTAATTTGTTTAGGGGAAAACAATTGACAAGTTTCATGTTCTTTACTAAGAGCATAAGCTTTTTCAACTATCTTAACATGATGTTCACTTCTAAATGAAGCTACTGACCATTTCTTTTTGTAAATATTTTTACTTGAAACCTTGGGGATATTCCAATCTCCAAAGTCAACACTTTCACCAGTTTGAAAATTAAGTTTTTGTTCTTCATTAACAATATCTGGAATTGTACCTAGGCTGGATCTAGAGCTAGTGCTGGCCATTGAATTAGATCTAAATAATCTACTCATGAAGTTCACAATACAGGCAAACAAAATACAGAAAACTTAAATGTGTCACCTTCCTCGCGTATTAGCTAAACTTCTTCCCCGCTCATGCAATCCACTTATGCCTCTCCTGGGACTTATTGTTTGGAACATGCCTTACTGTTTGGTTGGGGAGTCGAACAAACATACTTAGAAGATTAACAGATAAGATAGACTGTAGATTGAAAGACTAAAAATGAACTTGACTTGCAGATTAAGAAGATGCTAATGCAATTACCACTCATTTGACTCTGATACCAAATGGGAAGCAGATCGACTATCCACTGATGATGGTAAAAATTATGAGGACAACAGTCAAGACTACAGTCATTATGATTATTGGGATTCAGAAATTATTAAAACTTCCCAGTCAATTCATTGAGTATCTCAAATTCTGTTTATAACATCGTCTTCTTAATCACAGTCAATTCATTGAGTATCTCAAATTCAAGGTAAATACCGACCAATCTTTCATCGTCTTCTTCCTATCTGTTAATAACATTTGGTATGATATTTGCACTCCCAATAATCATAATGACTGTAGTCTTGACTGTTGTCCTCATAATTTCTACCATTATCAGTAGATAGTCGCTTCACTCCCCATTTAGATATATATAAAACCGTCTATTTTGTAAGTAAGATAAAATTTCATTGTTTCTTATATAACAAAGTATTCATTAATTTCTTTGAACTCAATTATATGTCTTAAACATTTTGGATTTGGCTAATATATTGCAAGAATGATCTATGAGGTAAAACTTGAAAAATAGACGGTTTTGATCGTTAAAATTCGATGTGGTGTGAACCTTATAACTAATCCCCATTTTTATAAAAGAAATGGGGATCCTTCCCTTAAAGGTTTCATATATATATATACGGATTAGGAATCTTTAGATCTTAATCATCTTAATAATTATAATACTGGTGAAATTTTGATGGGAGATATTCCTCACTTGCTGGAGCCTATTAGCTTAATAAATTTCTTTTCTCTCGAAAACCATATAAAAAAACTAGTTATATGTGAAATATGTGACTGCAATCTTAATTATATATTCCATAATTTGAACGTAACCACTTATGTGAAAACCGAGATTTGTATTGAAAGAGGCATGTGGTAAATCCCGTCCCTAAAATTTGTATTCAAAGAGGCTTGTTACCGAAAGAAAAAAAGAAAAACAAAAGAAAGAAAAAAAAAACCGAGATTTGTATTATTAATAATATTACATATTCGATATCGAAAACATGATAGCAAATTGAACTAGAATGACTAAAGAAACGCACACATCCAAACTAAACATGCTTGTGGAGCCAAAAATAATATTCACAAGGTGACACGTGGATTTTTGACAAAATAAGACAAAACTACCTTTGGGGCATACCGGGATTTCCACGCGCAAGCAGCATGCACTTATCCCTCAACCAAGTCAAAAGTGCTCAAAATAGGTATCAACTTAAAACCTAATTTATTCATATATTTCCTATTTCATTATTTAGCTAATCAATTAGCTAAATATTATACCTATCCATAATTCCTAAAACATTCCTTCTAAAATAATGATAATTAGCTAATCATTCCCTTAATTAGCATTTAGACCATTCACTTTACCCTAACTCCCACAAAAAGGCCGGCCATCTTTCATCCTTCTACCATTTTTCCTTTATATGACAAATAATTAGCCAAGTTAATTAGGGAGTTATTGGCTAATTATTTTGTAACTCCTAATTAAACCCAAAAAACCCTAGCCACCTCCTATCCCTATAAATATACTCTCATTCTCACCAAAAAGGGGAGAAAAAATTCCAACACTTTGGCAAAAATCCCAAAATTCTCTAAACACTATTTCTCTCTAAATTCTAACTTTGGCATCGGAGGTTCTTCGGCCAAAGCCCCCCACCATTCATCGTGGGCGCGTGAGGCTCTTGGCCTTAACCTAAGGTGTTAATTGTTTTGTAGGTGCAAAATTGTCCAAGATCAAGGAGGAAGAAATTTGCATCCACAATGCTTACATTACATATAGGAAAGCATATTAATTATCCGAAGTTGTACATGATTGCACGATTAATCATATCTTAATCGTAACTAAATCATGTTTGTTGATTAAACCATTGTGTACGTCGCTCTGTCTAGCAATTGGCAGGATGGAGAAGCTTGCACTTGGCGGGAAGCTGTAGGGCAAGGTTAGGGTCAATCCCCAGAGAAGGCAAGACACTGGAGTTCTTGTAGGAGCAAAGGCAGCTCAGGTTGGCGTGCGACAGCGCCGCGCAGCAGGCTTTTGTAGGCGGTGCCAGATTCGGAGAAGTCACAGCCGCCCTGCAAGTCATCAAATCGGTGACAGAGACGTTGCATATGTTCTGAGCATTATCAACCTGAACAAAACCGCCATTGCCTGCAATTGCAACCAAAACCACAGCAGCCAAAACTACGACCAGCTTTTGACGAGCACCCTCCATAGAGACCTGTAGGTTTGGAAAGCCTGTCGATCCATCTTGATTAACTTACGCGTTGGGTGTTGTGGAGGGAATGCACGCAGCCAGTCGGTTCTCTGCTGCTTTAGTTTTATAGGGGGAATGAGAAGCAAAGGATTATTATTGGTGGTGGTGGTGGGAAGGAATGGGAGGAGCAGTACTGCATGCAGACAGCGGTCCCGTGAACCCAAAAGTTGCCATGCTGTGGTGTCACGGGATCTATACTTGTGATGCAGATAAGTTCAACGCACTTGTTTTTGTCTGCATATTTTAAGTTTCTAACCTACTCGTCTTTTCTTCTTCTTTTGTTCTTGCCCTAGTTATTAGTATTACTTGCCGTAGTTATTAGAATTCTGGATACGGTAGTGATTTTCACGCTCCTGTATTTATTCCATTTCCTTTTAATAGCAGACTGCAGTATGATCGAAGTAAACATGTCCATATTGTCTTCATGTGGTACTAATGGTACGTTATTCCTTTTCCAGGACTCGGTCTTACTTACCTGGGTTTGTATCTCATGAATGGCAACGGCCAGCCTGCACTCCTCTATCTCGTTCCATGTACACTAGGTAATCTCCAGCGCATTGATCTTACATCTTCTGTTTGGTTTTCTAGACGCGTTTTTCCAATTTTAGGCCGGTAAAATTTGCAGATGTTTTACTTTGCCTTCTATTCCTTCTCTGGTCACTAGGGGTGTTACAGTGATTTTGGGACTGATAAGGCGCGAGCTGAAACAACTCTGGGATTACAACGCAGAGGTATCTCCATCGAGCGTTGAACCGTCCGTAGACGCCAGTAGATCGGTCTGACGGCCCCCGTTTGTATGTACTTTATTGGAGATGATGCTCGTCTTCTCCATAAAAGCTTATGGTATAAGAGGTTCATTTGTTTATTTTGTACAAGAATTATGCTCAACTCAAAATGCATTCATGTATATATTATGTTATCCAAGAGTTCATAGTAAAACTCAAAAGTATATTTTAACCTTTGGATATTTAACGTGGTCTTAAAATTGCCAATTCAATTTCTTAAATTGTGTGGATGCATCAGCACATTTGGACGACGAATCATTTTAAGAACAATTTTTTGGCTTCACAAAATTGTGAAGGAATTTCTTTACAAATTAATGCGGAACCAAAGTGTTGTTCAATTATTGGAACTGTTCATATTATAATTCACTATGCAAAAAACAATTTTGCAATGAATTATAAAATTTGAGGTTGGAATAGATGGTTTGAGTTGGTAGGCCATTTATCTTTTTGTTTATGTTTGACCAACTAAACGGTCTCCAGTTTTAATTAATTTCTCTCTTATTATTTTAGAATTAGCCTCTCAAACTGTCATAACCCAACTTTTATGTTTTTTTTTTGAGGATGTTCCGGTAATTTCATTCGATCAAATGCAACTTTGCTCCCATATATATATATAGGGATAGGATCAAAGGACAAATATTTTTACAAATACTTTTACATTCTTTTTAAGCTTTTTGATTACATGATGTTGATGCACAAAATCAGTGAGAATTTTAGTACAACAGAAAGTGTCAAGTTTGTGACCTTCGCTAGATTGCTTCGGTCACTAGTGTGGATAAGTATGTAAATGGATAGAGACAGGGAAGCAAACACAAGATGTACGTGGTTCATCCAGATTGGCTACGTCCACGGAGTAGAGGAGTTCTCATTAATTGTGAAGGGTTTACACAAGTACAAAGATTCAAGCTCTCATTTAGTGAGTACTAGTGAATGATTTAGTACAAATGACATTAGGAAATATTGTGGGAGAATGATCTCCTTTTATAGAAGAGAGTTTCTAGCTTTGTTCTGACATTGACACGTGTCGTGTTGTGCTTGACTTCTGATGTTGACACGTGTCGCGCTATGATTGGCTTCTGATATCGACACACGTCGCGCTGTGATTGGCCTCCTGGTTGGAGGGAAACTCTTCTGGATCCTTGACGGTATAACGTTGACCAGTGCTCAGTAGTTTCGGGATTGTCAAGTATGGTACAAATACATGACATCTAATTGTTCTTATTTATTCATTAAATGACATAGATGCGTATGTGGATTTTAACTAATATTAAAGATAAAATAAAACTGAAAAAAACATAAAATCTGGAAAATGAAAACTAAAATTAAAAAAAGGAAGAAACCCTAGTTGTACGTAGTCCTCCGTCTCCCCCTTTGCTGATGTGGTTTTGCAACTTCATGTTGCAGGTTATGCTATAGGTTGGGGTCGGCAAGATGGTTGGAAATTTGAAACGAGAGCTGCAGAAATCACAACTAGAGCTTCTTGTAGAAGGCATCATAATTTCGTATCAATCCAGGACATGAAGTTGCAAAACCACATTAGCAAAGGGGGAGAAGGAGGAATGTGTACAACTAGAGCTTCTTCCTTTTTTAATTTTAGTTTTAATTTTCCAGTTTTATGTTTTTTTTTTTTCAGTTTTTTTTTATCTTTAATATTAGTTAAAATCCACATAAGCATCCATGTCATTTAATAAATAAATAAGAACCATTGGATGTCATGTAATCAAAAGGCTTAAAAAGAGTGTAAAAGTATTTGTAAAAATATTTGTCCCTTGATCTTATCCCATATATATATATTGTTGAAGGATTAGGAATCTTTAGATCTTAATCACCTTAATAATTATATTACTCGTGAAATTTTGATGGGGGATATTCCTCACTTGCTGGAGCCTATTAGCTTAATAAATTCCATTTCTCTCGAAAACCATACAAAAAAACTAGAGTTCTATGTGAAAAAAGGTGACTGCAATCTTAATTATATATTCCATAATTTGAACGTAACCACTTATGTGAAAACCGAGATTTGTATTCAAAGAGGCTTGTGGTAAGTTCCGTTTCTAAAATTTGTATTCAAAGAGGCTTGTTACCGGAAAAAGAAAAAAAGAAAAAAAAAAAGAAAACCGAGATTTGTATTATTAATAATATTACATTATATCGAAAACATGATAGCAAATTGAACTAGAACGACAAAAGAAACGCACACATCCAAACTATAAACATGCTTACATTACATATAGGAAAGCATATTAATTATCCTAAGTTGTGCATGATTGCACGATTAATCATATCTTAATCGTAACTAAATCATGTTTGTTTATTGCACCATTTTGTACGTAGCTCTGTCTAGCAATTGGCAGGATGGGGAAGCTTGCACTTGGCGGGAAGCTGTAGGGCAAGGTTAGGGTCAATCCCCAGAGAAGGCAACACACTGGAGTTCTTGTAGGAGCAAAGGCAGCTCAGGTTGGCGTGCGACAGCGCCGCGCAGCAGGCTTTTGTAGGCGGTGCCGGATTCGGAGAAGTCACAGCCGGCCTGCAAGTCATCAAACCGGTGACAGAGATGTTGCATATGTTCTGAGCATTAGCAACCTGAACAAAACCGCCATTGCCTGCAATTGCAACCAAAACCACAGCAGCCAAAACTACGACCAGCTTTTGACGAGCACCCTCCATATCTTTTCTTATAGGAATTGTTTGGTGCGTTAAGGTTGTGGTTTTTGGAGCTCCAAAGTTGGTGGGTTTTATAGGAGGAATGAGAAGCAAACACTGTTCTAAAAATCCCCGCCTAGTGCCGCTTAGGCGCTAGGCGGCTGGCCACAGCCCCAATTAATGCCTAGGCATTTCAAAATTAAGAAGGGGTGCCTAGACCGCCTAGGCACCTACCTAGCCCTCCCAGACCCGTCTAAGCACTCGTCTAGGTTGCGACTCACTTAGACAGAAAATAGATAACTTTCATTTTGCATTTTTTTCTCAATCAATTGAAAGAGACTTGTTGAATACTTAATTGAACACACATTATATGTTTGTTCCTCATGTTTTCAGTGTGTTCCAATACTTCATAATATATATATGTCATTCTATTTTGTAGTTTGTGATGAAATTATATATATATATATATATATATATATATATATATATTAAGTATAAACAAATATTTATTTATATGAAATATAATAGATTTACTTAAATCCGCATAGTCCGCCCAGACACCTTCTAGGCCTCACCTAACCGCCTAGGCATTAGATCTCAGCCTGCCGCCTGACTAGCACCTAGTTTTTTTATAACCTTGGAAGCAAAGGATTATTATTGGTGGTGGTGGTGGGAAGGAATGGGAGGAGCAGTACTGCATGCAGACAGCGGTCCCGTGAACCGAAAAGTTGGCCATGCTGTGGTGTCACGGGATCTATACTTGTGATGCAGATAAGTTCAACGCACTTGTTTTTGTCTGCATATGTAAAGTTTCTAACCTACTTGTCTTTTGTTCTTCTTTTGTTCTTGCCGTAGTTATTAGTATTATTTGCCCTAGTTATTAGAATTCTGGATACGGTAGTGATTTTCACGCTCCTGTATTTATTTCATTTCCTTTTAATTGCAGACTGCAGCATGATCGAACTAAACATGTCCATATTGTCTTCATGTGGTACTAATGGAACGTTATTCCTTTTCCAGGACTCGGTCTTACTTACCTGGGTTTGTATCTCATGAATGGCAACGGCCAGCCTGCACTCCTCTATCTCGTTCCATGTACACTAGATAATTTCCAGCGCATTGATCTTACATCTTCTGTTTGGTTTTCTAGACGCGTTTTTCCAATTTTAGGCCGATAAAATTTGCAGATATTTTACTTTGCCTTCTTATTCCTTCTCTGGTCACCAGGTGTTGTAGTGATTTTGGGACTGATAAGGCGCGAGCTGAAACAATTCTGGGATTACGGCGCAGAGGTATCTCCATCGAGCGTTGAACCGTCCGTAGACGCCAGTAGATCGGTCTGACGGCCCCCGTTTGTATGTACATTATTGGAGATGATGCTCGTCTTCTCCATAAAAGCTTATGGTATAAGAGGTTCATTTGTTTATTTTGTACAAGAATTATGCTCAACTCAAAATGCATTCGTGTATATATTATATTATCCAAGAGTTCATAGTAAAACTCAAAAGTATATTTTAACCTTTGGATATTTAACGTGGGACTTAAAATTGCCAATTAATTTCTTAAATTGCGTTGATGCATCAGCACATTTGGACGACGAATCATTTTAAGAACAATTTTTTGGCTTCACAAAATTGTGAAGGAATTTCTTTACAAATTAATGTGGAACCAAAGTGTTGTTCAGTTATTACACACACACACACACACACACACACACACACACACACACACACTGTTGAAGGATTAGGAATCTTTAGATCTTAATCATCTTAATAATTACTAACATTTGCCTACACACTTTGTGTGTATGAACACATTTTTTTTAGAAAATGAGAAGGAGAGAGGGAGAGAGAGAGAACATGGGTGGAGTGGAAGGTTTTTGTTTATGGTTGTTTTTTTTTTATAATAATATTGAAGGTATTTTAACATCACTTGTAGGTGAGGTTTTAATAAAAAACAATAAAATTTGAACCTGTGAAATTACATTATTGCCCATCATTTTTTTTTTTGTGATAGAAGACTAATTGTTCTTTTCACTTTCTTTTGGTTGACAAAAAGGATTTCATTAATTAGTAGAGATAATACTTGTGAAATTTTGATGGGAGATATTCCTCACTTGCTGGAGCCTATTAGCTTAATAAATTTCTTCTCTCGAAAACCATATAAAAAAACTAGAGTTATATGTGAAATATGTGACTGCAATCTTAATTATATATTCAATAATTTGAACGTAACCACTTATGTGAAAGCCGAGATTTGTATTGAAAGAGGCCTGTGGTAAGTCCTGTCCCTAAAATTTGTATTCAAAGAGGCTTGTTACCGGAAAATAAAAAAAAAAAAAAAACGAGATTTGTATTATTAATAATATTACATAACATGATAGCAAATTGGACAAACGCACACATCCAACTAAACATGCTTACATTACACATAGGAAAGCATATTAATTATGCAAAGTTGTACATGATTGCACGATTAATCATATCTTAATCGTAACTAAATCATGTTTGTTGATTAGACCATTGTGTACGTCGCTCTGTCTAGCAATTGGCAGGATGGGGAAGCTTGCACTTGGCGGGAAGCTGTAGGGCAAGGTTAGGGTCAATTCCCAGAGAAGGCAAGACACTGGAGTTCTTGTAGGAGCAAAGGCAGCTCAGGTTGGCGTGCGACAGCGCCGCGCAGCAGGCTTTAGTAGGCGGTGCCGGATTCGGAGAAGTCACAGCCGGCCTACACTTCATCAAATCGGTGACAGAGACGTTGCATATGTTCTGAGCATTAGCAACCTGAACAAAACCGCCATTGCCTGCAATTGCAACCAAAACCACAGCAGCCAAAACTACGACCAGCTTTTGACGAGCACCCTCCATATCTTTTCTTATAGGAATTATTTGGTGCGTTAAGGTTGTGGATTTTGGAGCTCCAAAGTTGGTGGGTTTTATAGGGGAATGAGAAGCAAGGGAATATTATTGGTGGTGGTGGGAAGGTATGGGAGGAGCAGTACTGCATGCAGACGGTGGTCCCGTGAACCGAAAAGTTGGCCATGCTGTGGTGTCACGGGATCTATACTTGTGATGCAGATAAGTTCAACGCACTTGTTTTTGTCTGCATATTTTAAGTTTCTAACCTACTCATCTTTTCTTCTTCTTTTGTTCTTGCCCTAGTTATTAGTTATAATTCTGGATAAGTTAGTGATTTTTACGCTACTGGTTTTTTTTTTTTCTCCACACTTCTCTCCTATATATTTATGTCCGTTGATTTCTATTTGATCTACTCAATTCAAATGCTACGGAAAAGATGAAAGAATGTAGGAGAAAACGTAAAGGGAAGTGCGGAAATCATTTGCACTGTGAAAGTGTGGAATATCTAATTTCTTGACAATAAGGGTTATTCTATTGTTTTGGGTCATGACGTGTTTTCCTCGGCAGTTGGGATAAAGGGTTCTTAAGTTATCTCTTTACGTGATGTTGTTTGTCTTTCTACTTTGTCAAAAACTAAAGCGCTCCACATTTTTGTTGTTATATTAAAGTGCGGGTGGTACTCATCTTATTTTTTAAGGAAAATTAATGAAAATGGTTTGAAAACTTTGAGTTTTAATGATAAAGACAAAATAAAGGGTAAAGTGAATAGTACCAGGATTGACTTTTTAGTGTAAAAATGTAGTTTTTCGTTAAAGTGAACAGTACCGGGTGCTTTTCGTTAAAGTTTCATATTTTTTATCGTTCTTATACTTTATATTAATTTATGTTTTTGACTTTTTTTAATTCATTCGATCTAATAATTGAAAATTATAAAGATATATGAAAAGTAAAAGAAAATATGTGTATAGCACCGCTCTAAAATAATATTGGTACTAAGATATTTCATACATAGGATGATGATGTGTGAGATAGCTTTGGCTTGGAAAGTAGAGAAATAATAGAAACTGTACTTTGGAAGTAAAGAAAAATATATTAGGAAATGTAGATAAGGGAATAGTGGTTGGCAAAGAAATATGGGCAATTGACTAAAACGATAAAATATTAAATCTTGATTGGAAAACTGATCAAATATCCCCTCGATCGCAAAACTAAATCTAGAAAAATGATATTGTGAGAAGGACTCATGCTAGGATGGCGACCTAAAAGAATTGAGGCTGAGTAAAAAATGTACTACAAAATGTTTAGATAAAACAGACCAAAAACGTATTTCAAGAGCATCGGAAAAGCATCAGAGATAGATTTGTAAATTACTAACAAATTAAAAGGAATTTTTAACTAGTCTGCATACATGCATTTACAAATTTCTTACTCAAAGATAACCTTAATATTTTTCTTTACTTCGTCCTGCATGTATACTAAAGAACATAATATTTTTTGCATTCTCTGGTGCATTCCACATTTATCTTGTCGGTGCTAAAAATTATCGACTTTCACCCTCGAAGAATGCACCTGCCACGACATTGTATCTGGTCGGTGATGAAAATTTTGAAAAATGGTGATCTTCGTACACTTTTTTTTTTATTATTTGCATATTATTTGGTAGTAGTTTTTTTATCTGAATTTTTTGTAATTTATTCAATTCAACGTTTAAAAATTGAGAAAAGTGTGAAGAAGTAAAAATGCTAGCTAGGAATACATTATTTATACTGACATTGATAATTTGTTAACCTGGAATGGGTTAAAGAAATCAAGAATCTTTTGATTATGCCTCGTGTTATTAGGTAAACTTTCAACTCAATTGTGTTTCTTGTCATACTAGCCTACCAAGGCCACACATGGTCTTTTATTGGAGTAGGCTTTCCTTGAGACGTTATGGGGTTGGAGTCAGTATGGCCGGAACACACGAACACATATGTTCTATGTTATTATATAAGTGGAGGACTACTTTAAGAAAGAAAAAAAAAACTTTCCTTCACTTGTATAATAACATATGAGGTATTACCTCCTATTTTGGGCACATTGAAAATCTCTCATGGGTTTGGCGTCATAATTTTTATACTAATACACACATCAAAAAACACCCAAATCACAAATGGGAAATGACTTACATTTTAAGCATATGGTCCAATATTTTAATGAATAAGATGTTGGAGTTCAATACATGCATCTCGGATTTGAAAATTCCCCTTTTCTTAATTATAATAGTATATTATCTTAACCTCCTTCCCCTTAATAATAAACAAATGGAGCAATGATATGATTTTCAGACCCTTTTTTTTTTGGAGTTTTAACGAAAAGCCCACGGTGCTGTTTACTTTAATAAAAAAACCACAATTTTACACTAAAAAGTCAAAACTGATACTATTTACTTTGCCCTTTATTTTGTCCTTACCGTTAAAACTCAAAATTTTCAAGCCTTTTTCATTAGTTTTCTTTTTTTGGGAAGGGAGGGAATGTGACTTCATTAACAACCCAATAACTATACAAAATAGGAGGCTCAATTACATGTCCAGCACAAAGTAAAAATAAGGCCTCCAAGCAAAACAAAGTCCAAACAAAGAATTGGGCCCAAACTGGAAAACAAAAAAAGACAACAAGCCGAAGCAGCCTGCACCGCAACCGCCATCGACCGGAATCCACCATCGTGCACCTCCATCCCTGGCAAATACTAGAGATCTCCAACCTGCCTCCATCAAGCACCAAATATATCTGAGTCACATATTAAAGGAAACCAGAGGGAAGGAGATCCCACCAGTAACAATGCCAATAAAGGCATACACATGGAAGGTGGTGGTGTTTGCACCGAAGCGAAAGCTGTACGCACCTTCCGAGAAGTCGCGACAAGTCACATGAAGAAAAATGGCCTGCATAGCCCAAATTGAGTGAGACAAAGGAAGGACAGAGCAAGGTTTGTTGGATAGGGTGGTGAAGGAAGAGAAATAAGGGGTATTTTTGCACAATGTTGTAAATATTATTTTTATGTATTGTCCGTATTCCATAATACATTTGTAAACCAAATTTGTAAATTAAAAATTTAAATTAAATTTACAAATCAAATAATGTATCAACAATAAGATAATCATGAGCTAGTGGTTCAACAGTAAATGACGGATTACAAGACTTTCTTAAAACTAAAAACTGGAGATTTCGAGTTTGAAACTTCCTGCTGATGTGGAAGGTAGACTTGTGGCCAGAGGTTAAAAGACTTACATAAACGTGGCTTGACACCAATTATCTCTCTTTAAAAAAAAAAAAATCAATAAAAAAAAATCATATTAATCAACAGGTCTCCATAATATTATTCGTGATTGATGCTGTAAAAGGGGCGGGGATTCTCTGTTGTCGATCCTTATTCTGCCAAGTGGCAAGAAGGTAGTACTGAGACTTCACACCACGTCAGCCGCTGTCGGTGGAGCTTCGTGAGTCAGCCCCCTCCAACGTTATTCCAGCCTGTTCCACCCATTAAACCTCGAACACCTTCCAGATCTTTGCTCCACAATTAACCCATCATCCACCGTTCACTCCCCATCAACTTGCACGCCATTTAACCACCGACACTCGCATCTACCTCCAAGTCCCGAAAACGACACCCCGTCGAACGCTTACCTCACCAAAAGCTCGCTCTTAACTCCCAGTCGCCGAGATCCGAAGCAAACCCATTTGTTCTTCCGCATCCAACCATGAAGATCTCCGCTGCTGCATTGGTGGCCGTGGTGGCGCTGAGTGTTTTCCTGTGTGCCAGCAGCGACGGCGATTACTCGTCCACCGTGGCGAAAGTGAAGATTGTGAGGGGGAAGAAGCTGTGCGACAAAGGGTGGGAGTGTAAAGGGTGGTCAAAATACTGTTGCAATCTCACCATCTCCGATTACTTCCAGACTTACCAGTTTGAGAATCTGTTCTCCAAGAGAAACACGCCGGTGGCGCATGCCGTTGGGTTTTGGGATTACCAGGCGTTTATCACCGCCGCGGCGCTTTTCGAGCCTCTTGGGTTTGGGACCACCGGTGGGAAGCTTATGCAGATGAAGGAGATCGCCGCCTTTCTTGGACATGTCGGCAGCAAAACCTCCTGTAAGTCACCACTCTTGTTTGTGCATAGAATTGCTATTTTGGGTAGCTCTTGTTTTTTTAATTAGTAATGTTTGATTGAGATTTATTGAGTTTTAGTGAATTGGGTTTATGAACAACGTCGATTTTGAGGGAAAAAACTTGGATTTCATACAATTTTTGGTCCCTGTGTTTTCAATTTTGCCAATTTGGTCGCAGTGTTTTCGATTTTCGCTAATTTGGTCGCTGTGTTTTAAGTCAAAAAATGAAAAAATTAATAATTTTTTTTAACATAAAGTTACGAGAAGGGACGAAGATTGCAAATTTTGTAAAACACGGTGACCGAATTGGCTAAATTGAAAACGCAGTGACCATAAATACGGTGACGAAAAAGATTTTTAACCCTTATAAAATACAGTAAGCTTTTGCTGTACTTCGCATTTGTATACCGGTGTTCCTATGGTTGTTGACGGCGATGGGGATGATTGTTCCAGGCGGTTACGGTGTGGCCACCGGAGGACCCTACGCTTGGGGGCTTTGCTACAACAGGGAAATGAGTCCCATGCAGTCATACTGTGATGACTATTACAAGTACATATATCCCTGCAGCCCTGGAGCTGAATACTATGGCCGTGGTGCTTTGCCTATCTACTGGTTTGTATTCCATCTATTTTATCATTGGTTTATGTCGATTTCCTTTCATAATATTCATTTGTCCGAGCTTTCGTTTACCAAATAAATTAACCAAAGATGATGTCAGTTGTGTTGTAAAGTAGAGCGAGCTATCGTTAGATGAGATTAATTCGTTGGTCTACTCGTATAATGCCATCTTAGCAAGTTCACAAATTAGATGATACATACTGCAAGCTAGTAATTTACTTGTGGCGGAAACTAGATGGAGTTGTTTTGCGGTCAGAGTCGTCAGACATATTTGTCTTCATACAGCAAACGCCGCTTAGTGGGATAAGCCTTTGTTGTTGTCTGTCAGTTTGTTCCATAGTCTAGCTATTGTCACATTTATGTTTTTTCCTCAAATCTCGTGACATCTGAAGTTCTAGAAGATACGTGAGGTTGTAGTTTGAGTTCTTTGAATAGACAATGTTACTAATTTAACATTGGTTCTACCATCTAGGAACTACAATTACGGTGCAGCTGGAGACGCTTTGAAGGTGGATCTGTTGAACCATCCAGAATACATTGAGCAGAACGCTACTCTTGCTTTCCAAGCTGCAGTATGGAGGTGGATGACCCCTATCAAGAAGTCACAACCCTCGGCCCACCAAGCATTTGTTGGAGACTGGAAGCCTACCAAGAACGATACCTTGAGTAAGCGGTTTCCTGGATTTGGCACTACAATGAATATTCTTTATGGGGAATCAGTTTGTGGCAAGGGTGACATTGATGCCATGAACAACATCGTTTCACATTACCAGTACTACCTGGACCTTATGGGTGTCGGTCGAGACGAGGCAGGGCCTCATGAAGTGTTAACTTGTGCCGAGCAGGTTGCATTTAACCCAATCCAGCCTGCTGTTACTGCATCTTCTTGAGATCTATATCGTGTTAGGTTGCCTGCCCTATCAAAGCCATCTTCTTCTTCCATCAGCTTAGAAATTCAGAAGGAAAATCGAAACCCATCTTCTCTACAAGGTGAAGTATTAATAAAAAGGCATCGAAGGTAGATGTTAATGGATTACTTGGAACCTCGCTCGTGAAGATGCATATCTGTGAGAATGTGTAAACTGTTGATTGATTTGTTGCCATACTTAAGTTATTTACTTTCTGGGTTTTGAAATCTATTCTTTTCCACCGTCGAAATGCGTCGTCTGTGTAAGTTGTTATATGCAATATATGAACCGTTTTGTTCTCGTATATCAGTTATGGACAACTAAATTTGAGTGCAAAGTTTCATCAGTATATGGCAAATTCTTGTTTTGTTCTCGTATATCACACCGGATATGGACTGAATTGTCTCACGATGTTTTGAAATCAGTTCACGTACCGCTTTAATGGGCAAAGAGCCCAACCCTAGAAACATAATACATGCCCAAGTGGTGGCTCTAGCCCAACCCTTGAAACATAATACATGCCCAAGTGGTGAAGAGCCGACATTGAGGTGTCAAACCTTTCCGTTGCTGCGAGCTCTTGGGAAGATCAACTCGTTATTCCTAGAGTAACTTTTGTCCACAGATTCCACGTGTGAATAAGTGAAATAATTTTTATACCCATTTATTTTTATTAAGTAAACATGCTCTAAGAAACCTTCACTTTAGGGTTTAGGAAGTACATAACTTATTTGTGCTAATTTTTTCTTCTAGTTGCTAAAATGGTGCCAAGAAAATCATCCATTTCCAAAACAAACGATCCCTTGTCTTCTGCCTCATCCCTTACTGCTGCTCTTATCTGCTCCCCAATATCACCCGCTTTTTTCCTCATTTCTCCTCCTTTGCCACTTTTCTCCATCACCAAATCTATCAGTCTCTTCACCTCCTTCCCAACAATAACACTCTGTGATCCCCTTGTAAGTTCGACGCTCACGCCCATCTCCTCCGCCAACATCTTCGAGTTAAATGCCTGCTCGGACGCCAATGGCCACCCTATCATTGGCACCCCTTGGCTTAAGCTCTCCATCACTGAATTCCATCCGCAGTGGCTAACAAACACACCCGTCGACTTGTGTGACAATATCTCCAACTGGGGTGCCCAATTGTGCACCACCAACCCTTGTTTTCCTCTACTCATTCGATCTTCGAACCCCTCGGGCAACCACTCTGCTCGGAACTCACCCTTCATATCATATCCAACCGGAGGCCTTATTACCCAAATAAAAGGCCTTCCACTTTCTTCCAACCCAAGAGCTAATTCCATCATCTGGTTTGAACTTATACTGTTTTGAGAACCAAATGAGATGTAAACAACCGAATCCGAACATTGTGAGTCAAGCCATTCCAGGCATGCTTCAGGAGGTATGCCGAATTCTTTTCCGGCGCGTTGCCTTGAAACACTTAAGGCCAAAGTAGATGAGTTGTTGAGTGCTTCTAAAGGAAGAAGAGGTCCGATGGACCATACAGGACGCCCCAGGTAGTTCCTCAAGATCTTCAATCCAACTGGCTCAATCTCCTCAACAGTACTACACAACCACCCAAAGGATTTCGTAGAAAGCGAAAGCTGAGGTTGAAAAATTCTTGACCCAAAGTCAGTACCATCTGCAGCTCTTAAGTATGGATTCAGCTGAGAGATATGGAAGCGGTAACTCTCAGGAAACCCCGGCACCGGGAACTCATCCGAAGCTGTAGAACGGTGTGGGAGGTTAAGCCAAATAGACACCAAAGCTGCAGTGCCATAGGCACCACCTGTGGTGAAAGTCACATGCGCAGTTCCAAAGCTGTTTGCAAGATTAGCAGCCCATCCAAAGTACATGTCAGAGATAATACAGAGCGGCGGGCGGCCTTCTTTTTCGATGATATCAGAGATAAGGCGGCGAGCAGGAGCTTCAAGACTTGTTGATGCAGCAACTAGGTTTCCTATTTTGCTGATAGGCAAGTTCTCTGTGTTCTCGCCGTTCGGGGGCAAGCCGTGGTCTGTGCCACAGAATGATAGCTCAGCCAAGCGGATGTTGGAGTCAGATTGAGAGCTTGAGTTGGAGGCGATCGTGGTGCGGAGGTATTGGATGTTGAGGGCGGTGCTTGCGACGGTGACAGTGATCAAGCTTTTTCTCTGTTGGAGATTTCTTGCCAGTTGCAGGAATGGTATGAGATGGCCCTGAGCCATGAATGGCAGCATCACAATGTGCTCTTGGTCTTGGCTTTCCATCCCTACTTTCCTTCCTCCTCCTTTTTTCCCTTTATTTTTAGTTTTTTGTATTTTACAGGAAGTTTTTCAGTTTTCTTCTGGTTGATATCAAAACAAAGAATGCAAGGTTAGGTATTTGGAGAGTTAAAAAGACACATGCCTCCCTTTTACTGTGCCACGTTCTGATGAATCAGGACTCAAGTATTGTCCTTTATAATGGAACTGGATCCCGGATCTATTTTGTGTAGATCCTAAGAATCTTCACATTTTAGTCATTTATTGTATATCGTTCGGTCAGAAATTATTTGATTTTTTTATTTAAAATTAAATACAAAAAGTATCTTATGAAAACTGGCTGCACGATGTACAATAAACGGTTAGAATGTAGAGATTTCTAGAATACCCACAAATGGTCTGGTGAGGATCCCCTTCCTTGATAAAATACGCCGGCGGAATCAAATCTATAAGTTTAAATTTTCTTATGTGATTTTATTTATTTTTTTGTATTAAAAACTACGTCATCACCAACTATGCAAATTGTTTATTGGATTGTTTGTAGTTTTGTTTATGGAATTATTGGTCCCTAGTCACTACTAATTTATTTATAAATTCTAGCTTAAGATTGACAAATAGTGATTAGTGGAGGATTCATTAATCACAACACAGATATATTTCTACTTACTCATACCGAAAATATAAAACATTTATCTAAAGATTTCACAACATTGAGGAAATTGTCGTTTCGGTTATTGAGAAATTTCTTTGCACCCACAATTTAAACTCCTATTATGTAATAGTTCTATTTGTAAAATTTATACGACGAAGATCGTTGTTATTTGTAAGTGAATTTGCATTCACCAAAAGCAACACAACTTACATAAACCACCAATCTATTCAAGTGGATTTTTAAACTTAAAGAATAGTAACACAACTATTGCTTGTTTCAAGGGGATCGAAGGCCAAAAACACTAAGATCACACAACATAACTATAATAGGCCTGCGATCACATAAGCCCTTTGGTTTCAGATCACATCTAACCAAACACAAATACAACTTTATACAAATGCACAATGTCTTCAAAAGGTAGTAATTTTGGCACTCTTAGTTTAGCTTCTCACATTTAAATTGAGTATGTTATATACTTTGTACGCTCACATCATAACTGAAGTGTCAGAAGCTAAACTGAGAATGCGAAAACCGCTATGACGATCATTTAATGAGTCCCGAATCAAAAGAAACCCCAGTGGAAGGCAACCAAACGTTCCCAGAGATGAAACCACTAACAGTGAAGGCTTGTGCAGCAACTGGTGTAAGTGATGCATGATACCCTGGCCACCGGACCCGACCCAAAGTTGAAGCCCCAGGCCCATAATTAGAATACTCACCATAATACAATGTGTTTAGAGCAAACCCACCTGACCAAGGTGACCAACCAGCCTTACTAATTGAGTCATCCAAGTAAGACTGCATGATAACTGTTCTTGAGTACTGCTTCCATGGCCTTCCAAGATGCGTCTCGTACTTGGATTTCACCGGAGCAAGATCCGAAGCAGCAGAAATTTTGCAGTTATGAATCGAAATTCCAGTGTTCTGATCCGGGGTAGTTCTGCCTTGTGCTGTGACAAAGTTTTTGAGACCAGTCGAAGCGGGTTTTCTTGCATAAATGTTGCAGTTCTGGAAAACTGCTGCTGAGTTTCCAAATATGAAATCAACTGTTCCGTAGATTTGGGTGTCTCTGTAGAACTGGCGCTTGGAGTGAGTGTAAAGGGTGTCTTGGTAACCGACGATGGAGCATCGGAAAATCACTGACTTGTCAGCGCCGACTCGGAGGGCAACCGCTTGGTGCTTTGATGGACCGGCATTATTCTCAAACGTTATGTCACGAGCTATAAATCCGTCTCCCATAGCAGCTGAAAACACGGTTGTTTGCATGTTACTATGTGCCATGAGGACATGCAATTTTTATTAGGTAAGAGAAAATTTTCCTTCTG
Source organism: Malus sylvestris (assembly GCF_916048215.2). NCBI lineage: Eukaryota > Viridiplantae > Streptophyta > Magnoliopsida > Rosales > Rosaceae > Malus > Malus sylvestris. The sequence continues at coordinate 3,058,679 of NC_062263.1, read as the reverse complement.
ACTCTTTTTGTCCAAAAAAAAAAAACTATATCCTTTTATACATAACTGAAAGAAAATTAAAAAAAATTAAAAAGAAAGTCACTAAAATAATTTTGCACAAACAAATTTTTGATGTTTTTTTTTTTCCTTCACTCAGCCATATGAAACTATAGTTTTTTCCTCCACTTTCTCTCTCCCTCGCCCTAAACAACTATCCAATGTACAACTTTTAAGGGGATGTAAAATACTCATTTTAGTTGTAAAATATAAATAAAAATAAAAATTTACAATTTGTTTTACCAAAATGTAAATGTAATTTTTTCGTCTCAAATTGTATTAATGAGTTTAATCATCTGTGTTATGAATAATTATGAAATTATGTTTAATTCATGCATGAAAGAATTTCTTTTTTCTCATGTTGGTCTTTACAACCATAAGTTGAGAATTTCCAAGCGGGTGTGCGGTGTACATGCGAGCAAAATAAGAAACACGAAATTAAAACCTTGATCATCCTTTATGAGCATCACCTCTAACATTATAATTCAGGGAAATGGATATCGAAGGAAGGTGGTGGACTAAAGCAAGAAAATAAAGAATTTTAATAGAACCAACCATTCCTTTTATGATTTCATTTCTTTTCTATTTGATGTTAGTGTATAGACATGTGAACTGCCCTTTTTGATATTTTCTTGTCTTTTTTAATTTTTTTATGAATAATAATGCTTGTTTTTACTTCATAGAGAATCTACTCATCCTCCATTTATGATTAATGTATTTTTGACGTACGGATTTCATAATCGGAAATGTTCGTATGCATTAAACAAATTGACGGACGGTTCATCACAACGATATTACTTGTTATCAAAATCGTTTATTAGTTTGACACATAGAGATGAATAAATAATATCAGATTGAATGATTTTTTGCAGATGTAATTTTTAAATGATGATAAAAAGTATGATTAGATGTAATAATTAGCTGACTAACTAACGTCGATGTTGATTGGTCTCCCACTGTAATGCGGGAGCTACGATCGAGACCATTGCTACCATTGCTCCCTCACGGACACAACAAGACAACCCAAAGTTGGCCTCTTAATGATGGGAGACCAGTTAACCAGATTTGTCAAAGAAAAGTTCTAATAAGATGAGTGGTAGCAAAGCCTATAATTTTTTCTTTATAATTTTATTTTTAATATTATCTTTCAACGAGTATAAAATCATAATAATTTTCATTTAACAGTGAGTTTTGTAAATAATTTTGGTGAGTGACAATAGCACCAGTTATTAAATATTAATTTTTCTCTAATAGTTTGATTTTTTTTAATACAAAAGTTATTATTATTAAGGAGGTTCAAAAAGATTACAGTAATTAAAGGGGGAGAAGGTTTGAACTTGTGCGACACATTACTTGTTATGATTTTATTTTTTGATATAGGACTAAATTGTCTTCTCATCATTTTTTATAACAATTTTTTTTTTTGTTAATAGGTAGTTTACATATTTTATAATTTGACAGAATAAAAAAGCCATATTAAATAAATAAATAAAAGAAGAGGGAATTCTCTTATTAATTAGAAACAAAAAAAACTTAAAAAAGAGGAAAGTTTGATATGTTCTTACCAACCGTGGCAGACTGGAAAGTGGTCCAACCATCATCAGAGTTCCTATCGCCCACAACAATCGTCGTCCCCAAACCATCACCAATTAACATAACGTTCTTCTGCTTCGTTGGTATTTTAATATATTCATGATAAGTCCCAGCTTTTACATGAATTACAGACCTGCCACCTCCTCCACTCTCAGCCAATGAGGCCACCAACCCAAGTGCTTCACCGATACTCTTGTGCGTACCACTCCCATCCAAAGCCACCACAGCATGTGCTTCTAAGTCACCCACAGAAGCTTCTAGAAGCTTTCTCTCAGCGCCGGACACCCAACTCGGAAAATCATCCGACAACAGCCTCCGGCCACCGACAATGTTATTAGGGTTTTTGTTTTGGGCCTGCTTTGGTGACCTAGTAGTGAGCATGAAAAGTGACAGAGAGTTACTTATGAATTGGTTCATATTTTTAGCTGAAGTCTCCATAGCGCCCTTGTCTACCATTGACTTATCACTCTCAAGGCTGTCTAGACAAGTTTCTTGATTGGTAAGAGCAGCACTGAGCCAGCTTTGGATATCGTCGTCAGCATGGCCATAGGTGCTTTTGGTACTGTCGTATTTGAGTATGACATTATCAAGTAAATCGATACTGTCCTCGAGCAGCTCGAGGCAGTCATTGATGCCACCAAGCGAGTGTGTTTGATGAGAGGTTTGACGATGGGAAATGGTAAGATTATAGGCAAGAGCGCGAGCCAAACGAGCCTTTATAATGCTGAAGTCGACTGAGTGGACAAGGAGGCCTTCAAGGGTTTGAGGGGGTGGTTTAGTAATTGTAGTAATATTACTTGTTTTGGAGATGAAAATGGATTCACAAGCTGCCTGGTGAGGGGTATGTTTGCACAAAGATACAATATTGTTGGCTTCTTTGGATGGTCCTGCTCTGGAGAATTTGGAGAAAAGGGATGGTGAAGAAGCCTGATTAGCTTCTGCTGATGGCAGCAAGATTTGTATGATCAAGAACATGGTTAGAAAGAAAGTGTGTGTTTTGCTTCTGTCTTCTCCAATATTATTGGAGGAACTCAGTATTGTAAACATGCTTAAATGAGAGAGACGACGGACACAGATTAGAGAATCTAGAGAGAGTTGTACGTATGTGAGCACTTAGCTTGGTTACTTATATATACACAATATGGCCTTTAGTTACATGTCACCTTATGACTTGATAGGGAATATATAAAAGCTTTCCTTTCAGTGTACGGTTAGAGGCTGACTACCAATTAAATAAATTTTGTTTCAACTTAATTACCTGTGCACCCTAGCACACTACAAAACAATCAAATATTGTCCCAACTTAACTAATTGTATAGTTCGATCGATGTTGAGTTTTATCACAAAAATACCTCAGTACAATAAACAGTGAAACCATTTATTATCACGTTGTAGTAGTTTATTCAAGTTTTTGATTTGAAATTGCATTCTTTAACAAAAATAAAGGTGACTTTGGTAGCTGTATACTCTAGATGTGATTATTGTCACCATTATTGATCACTAATTCCTAATATATTGCTTAGAAGCAACGCTATCTTGTATTTGGGTCCCTACACATATATACATACCAACTTAATTTATGCATGTAACCAAATGATGGGAAAAAATTTAGTGAACAACGAAGTTAATTAATATAATTTGCGAATTAATTTATCACTAGTACTTGATCAGTTTATTACGAACTAAGGAACTAAAACTTGCATGCATTTTTTTTTTTGTTATATATATTTATTTAATATTTAGGGTTTTCAGTATTTTCTTCCATGCAAGTGGAGTTAGGGGTGGGCACGGGTTGGGCCGGGCCCAAATTTAGAGGGACCGGACCGGACCCGCTTAAATAGGAAACGGGCCGGGCCAGGTCGGATATTACAAATTTTATCACTGGAACCAGACCTAACTCGGCCCGTTTGAAACGGGCCAGTTCGGGACGGGTCCACGAGTCCTCCTTATGTTTTTTCTTCTGTCTTTTGGCCGTTTTTGATCGCCTCCCAGAGTCCACTCACTCATCTCATCCTCCCGATCTTCAACTCGCTCATCGTTTCGGCCAAGCCCAGCCCGACCCAGATCCAGAACCACTCCACCATCACCGTCGGATTTGCCATCACCACAACCTTCCTCTTGCACTTGTCGAGCACCTCGAAGCTCTCCACCCTCACATCTGCAGCATAAAACCTAACAATCATTTCATAAATACCACTACCAAACTCACAAATTTAATCGAAGTATTCTAAAAACTCTAGAAAATAAATACTAAATCTCAGATAGAAACGTCAAAAAAACCCATAGGTTAAACGAAGAACCCTCAAAATCTCATAAATTTAAACGGATTTTTCACAAATTTGAATAAGATGTTCACATGCAATAGGCCTAGAAGGTACCTTGGGTGTTGATGAGTCATTTGAGACCAACATCGAGGCCAAACATCACCGTAATCATCATTTGCAGCAGCACGCTTGATTTAGATTAAAGAAGTCAACGACAATGGTAGTGGTTTGTGAAATTGTGAGAATTCGGTGGTGCTTTGTGAAAATTGGGGAAGACGAGAGGAAGAAAGGGGTTCAGCTGGGTTTAGGGCGGGTGAGAGAGAGACTGTGGGAAAGAGAGAGAGATGGAGGAGATCGATAGAGATGAGATCGAGATGGAGGAGATCGGGAAGGATGAGATCGACAGAGAGGAGATCGAGATGGAGGAGATCGGGAGGAGATCGAGATGTAGGAGATCGGGAGGAGATCGAGAGAGATCGAGAGATTAGGGAGGAGATTCGGATTGGACTGGGGATGAGACTCGAACTGGACTTGAGAGAGAAAGAGGGTGAGGTGAGGGTGAGGCTTGAGCGAAAAGGCCTGGGCCTGAGAAGGGTAATAAACAATAGTAATGAACGGTTCGGGCCGGGGCCCATTTTCTCTAACTTTTAGAATCGGCAAGCCCTGTTATTTACTAGGAATCGGCCCGGCCCGCCCCTTTTTGTATTTATAATTTTTGGACCCGCCTCGTACCCGCCCTGAACCTTAAGGATCCACCCCGACCCACGGGTCCAGAACCCGTTTGCCCACCCCTAAGTGGAGTGGAGTAGGTTTTGATTACTGCCTACGTACAAACTTCTCTAATCATTATTATATATAGGTTTTTTAGTCAAAATGGTCCCTGAGATTTCAAATCAATAGAAGTGGTCTCTGAGATTGTCCACCATCCATCATTTTAGTCATTCCTTTAAAAACTTCGTTAAGTGTCCTGGAGCTCTTGTGCGGAAGTTTGGACAATTTTCAAAGCTTCGTAACTCAATCGTTTCTTAACTTAATTCGACTCATAATATATCAAAATGAAGATAGGAAAGTGTAGAATAATATTATACCTATTTGGAAGCCCAATGGTTGCTAGAGATGGTCGGAAAATAGCCTAAAAGTTGACTTGTTCGAGGGAAAACAGGAAAACTCGCCGGAAATTTGGTAAACTTTAAACGTTCATAACTTCTTCAATACTCAACGAAATCAAGTGATTCAAAAACAAAAATCATACTTCTCGACGAGACGAAGAGAATGTATCTTTTCAACAGCTAAATCACCATGTTTTGGCCTAAAAACGGCTCAAAAGTGGCTGTCTTGGTCTAGAGTTAGCCACTTCCGAGCCGTTTTTCGGCCAAACCACAGCTGGTTAGCCGTTGAAAAGGTACCATTCTCTTCCTCTCATCGAGAATTATGATTTTTGTTTTTGAATCACTTGATTTCGTTGAGTATTGAAGAAGTTATGAACGTTTAAAGTTTATCCACTTTCCGGCGAATTTTCTAGTTTTCTCTCAGATCAGTCAACTTTGAGACTATTTTCCGACCATCTCCGGCAACCATTGGGATTCCAGGTATAATCTTATTCTACACTTTTCTATCTTCATTTGGATATATTATGGGTCGAATTTGGTTAAAAAACTATTGAGTTAAGAAGCTTTGAAAATTGCCCAAACTTCCAGCCAAGAGCTCCAGGACACTTAACGGAGCTTTTAACGGAATGACCAAAATAATGAATGGTGGACAGTCTCGGGGACCACTTCTATTGATTTGAAATATTTTTAGTTATTCAAATCTCAGGGACAATTTTGGCAAAAAAGCCTTATATATAACCATAACTAGATTAAGCAGATTTGTATTCTAATTAAGCAGGTTGGCACAGGCTGCTAGCTAGCTACCAAGGTTTCCTAATCACTACGTACAATTATGTCATTAATATCAGATTAAGCTGCAGAAGAAAAATTAGTTACACCAAAATAGAAAATCCACCTCTTAACGCTTGCTTTAAGGTTTTAGCACTGGCAGAATCTTCTTATGACAATATTGATCTCTAATTAATATATAAGAGCATCTCCAATGGAAGGTGCAAAATGCTTTGAAATTGACATTGATATGCTTTGATCTCCAACGGGTGATCTGTAAAACACCAATATTGGCCAGAAGATGTAATAAAATGAAAATTTACATATTTAACATCTTTTGGCGGTGAACTCCATCAGTTAAAGAGAGAAAAATAAATGAGATCCTAAATTTGCATCACTCTCATGAGAGTAGAACTAAATTATACTCCTAAATATGTAAAATAAGATGTAAATGTAGCTTTTACATCTCAAATTTGCATCTTCTAATAGAGATGCAGTAATATAATAGAATCTCTTATTTCTTGATCATAGTTGATTATACAGAGAACATATATCTTCATCTTTTCTTTTTCTTTTTATAGTTTGCAAAATAAAATTATAAGACCCATGAGATCATCTTTAGCATCTGCTAGGCTGGCCTTCTCCAAGTAATTTTTAAGTAGGGTAGTGCTATCCACACTTATTTTTACTTCTTACACATTCTTCTTAATTTTGTATCGTCAGATCGAACGAAATGAAGAAGATCAATGACAAAATATTAATAAGAGTGCGTAAGAGGTAAAAATAAATATATAAATAATATACTATCCTTTAAGTATGATGGGTTCGCGGTATTATAATTTCAATAATTTTAGATTTATATTTCAAATAGGGAAATTGTTCGCGACATTCCAATATAGTTGTCATACAATTTTTTGCTTTTGTTTTTTTTTTTTTTCTACAAGCAAGGATTACTATATGATGATTTTTGCATGAAGTGGCAATAATTGCTCCTTGAAATATATGTACATGTACTATACTAAATTTTAATATGTTGTGTTACAGTCACAAATAGTTGTTTGCGACTGTTTTGTACGATATATTGTTTTTTATAAGCCCATCACAATTTGAAAAAGCTTTATGGAGGGAATTGGATTTTATTTGGATTCAAATTGTAGGGATCTTAAGAATTTTTAAATTTTAGTCGTTCAGTGTATATCGTATTGTAAAAAATATTCAATTTTTTTATATAAAATTAAACATAAATATTACTTAACGAAAATTGACCGTACAATGTATAATAAACAATTAAAATATAAAGATTTATAGGATTCCCACAAAAAGAAGAATCCAAAGATGATCCTCATCCTTTAGACCAACTCCAATGGTGGGTTAAAAGTCAAATTAGCCCCCAAACCCACTCCAATGGTGCCCTTCTGTTTTGTGTGGTTACGGTTAAACCATATCAACATTTTATATTACTATTTATTTTGATCTTATTATATCTATAAAAAAATAATATAAAATGTTAATGTGGTTTAACCGTGACCACACAAAACAGAAGGGCACGAAAACAAGGAGGCAGACAATCCTTATCCTTTCAATTAAACTCTCTTAAGATAAGAGAGACAAGTGACAAGTCAATCTACGTACTCTCTAACAAAACCCTATTTTCCTATATACTCAGAGGCAGAGCTAAAAATGGCATACCTATCACCTCTTCGACCAATTATCATCCCTACTTGGAAGTCTATATAATTGCCTCGTGGCCAGGACTACTACGTCAGCTAAATTTCCAAAATGACGGAGCTTAAACAGGAAAAGTTCAAGAGAAATGATAAGAGGAATTTCAATGAATTATCTGTTATCTTATATTTTTTTACATAATATTTTATAAAATTAAAATAAAAATTAATGTTAAATTATAAAATAACAGTAAATTCATGAAGAACCCTAGATTGAGAGAACTTTTTGAAAAAGTCTCCATAGTCTCTCTAAAGTTCAGTTTATCAAATCAAAGCTCGATGTGACTATCGCTTGGTATACGTAATGTACCTGCAGACATATAATACTCCTTGCTTGCTGGTTAAGTAATTACTAATCAATGCTACACTATTATTGTGTATAAATCACTGCTGCACAATAATTAAGTCCTCTGTATATATATATATATATATATATTCTCACGTTAATTGATAAAATGAAAGTCAAATATTTGAATTAAATAAATAGTTTTATATCATGCTAGAAGAAATTCTTTATAAACCAATTAAAACAGCTGAATCCACATAATAAAATTGATTTCTATAGAATTTACATTAAGAATAGAAAAAATAATACTTAATAAATAACTGATTGAATCATATTATTACTAAGTCATTGTAAAACTAAGCTCATCCTATTTTTTTAGTATAGATAGTACCATTTCTTAAAAAAAAAAACAATCATTTGTCAACATTTTGCACTCTTGAACGCATGCATAAATGCTAGTGGATATAAGGCCTACTGTTATGTCCATAAGTATGTCGGTTTGGGTTTAGAATTTTGAACTTTGAATTTCTTTGAGAAGGTTATAATATGAAATTCCGGAAAATTGACGTACGTTTAAGTACAAGACTAAGGCCAAAATGTTAATTACATAATTTTTAAGGAAAACTAATGAAAATGGCTTGAAAACTTTGAGTTTTAATGATAAGAACAAAATAAAGGGTAAAATGAATAGTACCAGGATTGACTTTTTAGTGTAAAAATGTAGTTTTTCGTTAAAGTGAACAGTACCGGATGCTTTTCGTTAAAATTCTCTCATTTTTATCTCATAAAGTAGCCTTTATTGTACTTGAGATTAGCCTTAAATTAATTATGGCAGTGTTTCTGTACTACGTCAAATCAAACACATCCACTAGCTAGTACTGTAACGCAATGTCAATGTCAAAATTTGCAATTTGAATTGATATATATAAAAGGGAAAAGGAATTCTTCAGATATCTTTCCACTTAATCCATTTAGTTCAAGATTCGAACTATTTAAATTTGATTTAACGATTACAAATAGAGGATCTTTTTAAAATGATAATAACTGTAACCGTTGAATCAAATTTGAACGGTCCGAATTTCAGATTAAATGGATTAAGTTGAAGGGAATCCGGCTATAAAAGGTGGCGGATGACATCTTTTTCTAGGAAAAAAAAAATTGCGATACTTTGTAGTTGCTGGTTGCAATCTATGATATATAAGTTAGGAATTAGAAAATAAAGCATGTATGTATCAGCGGAGGTGGATTGTTTGCCTTCCTATTTTTATACTCTATCCATGCTCTACTGTTTGTGTGGTCATGGTTAAGCCACGTCAACATTTTATATCCTATTACTTTTTATTTTATTATTTCTATAAAAAATTAATATAAAATATTGACGTGACTTAACCGTAACCACACATCACATGAGGCCATGAGGAGAGTATGAAAATGGGAGGGCAGACAATTCACCTCCATGTATCAGCATACACTGTCGGCAGGAAGTCTTGTATCAAATTATGCACATTTTAGTTCAATAGTTTCAAATGAAACGGTGATTATTTTTCTTAATCAAGTTATGCACATTTTTTTTCATGGTGCAGAAGGTATTTTTTGAATCATGGTGTGTTACGTATGATTTACACATTTTAAATATATTTATATGCGTAAATTGACAAAATGAAAGTCAAATATTTGAAGTAAATGAATAATCTTATAAACCAATTAAATGAGCTGAATCCACATAATAAAATCGATATCTATAAAATTTACATTAAGAATAAAGAAAATAATATTTACTAAACAACTATTGAATCACATTATTGCTAGTCTATTGTGAGGCTAAGTCTATCCCTCTCCCTTAGTGTAGATAATATCATTTTTTTTTAAAAACAATCATTTGACAATTATTTAATTACATTATTATTCGCATGCGAAAGATCTTTTTTATAACCGGCATTGCATGCCTCTTAAGATTTTTTGAATGTGTTTAAAAATAGAGAAAATAATATTTAATGAACAGCTGATTAAATCACATTATGACTAACCTATTGTGAGTTACTAATTAAAAAAATCTGTACAAAAAAATTAATCATTAAAATGACGAAAATACCTCTGTCATATATGATGCATTATTTTGGGTTGCTTTTGAAGTTTTTTGTTCGAGGGGCATTTTTGTCCTCTTTTTTTTTTTTGGTGAAGCTTGTGACATAAAAAAACAGTATTCATTGGACTTGTTGGCTTTATATAAATGGGTAAATTACATAAAATTACCTCAACTATTGGGTCAATCACAGTTTTATATCCTATCTTTAAAACATTCCAATGTCAACCTCATCTTACGAATTTGTTACAATTTTATACCTTCGGTCAGTTTGTCTATCAATTCTTCCGTTAAATAGTGATGTGACTTGAGATGGACCTACTCTCTATTTGAAAATTAATTAAATATTAAAAACTTAAAAAAAAAAAATTTGTATGGGGGTGAGGGAGCCACCCCTTATCGCCCTCACCCTTCTTCCCCGCTCCCGTCTTCCCCCAACCCAAAACCAGAACCACCCAAAACCCAGATCTGACCCGCCTTCGCCTCCTCCACTCCAGCTTCTCGTCTGCTTCTGCCTTCGCCTCCTTCACTTCCAGCTTCTCCTCCCGTTCCTCCACCTTCTTCAACCGCACTGCTTCCCCCCGTGCCTCAATGTTACGACGGCGGCCCTATTCACGAGCAGGCGTACGATAGAGTCTACGCCACCGCACTCCTATTCACTCCCTTCGCCACCATGCACCAAATTGACCTTTTATATGGCTTGTTATTTGTCGCTGTCGGCAACGGCAAGTACTCCGACAAAGACGTCTTCCCGCTCAAGTCAATCGGGTACACATGCAACCCGTTCTGGTATAACAACCCGAAATTCCACTCCGTGCTAGGACACTGTTTGGTGTTCGCATTGCGGGTACGAGATTATACCATATCTGTTTATCGGGTTGGCTGAGGATGTCGTTTCCAACGAGGAGGTACCAAATCAGAGAGGACAAAGTTGGTGTGGACCCAATGGTGGGCGAGCGTTTAATTGGAGGAGATGTTGTTAATGAGCTCGTTGGGGACCATGATGAAGACCTGGAGGCCGGTGTTACGGAGGGCGGTGAGGATTTTGGGGTTGGCGTCGTAGAGCTTGACTCGCTTGGCCTTGAGTGACTGGATGAGTTTCACCAATTGTGACGATGGTGGGAGGTTGTTGTCCAGCTGGCCGTAGTTCACACCCACCTTGGGGGCGAGCTTTGCACCTAAAAAAATCAAAAGGGGTAAGAGAAAAATACCAAATGAACAAAACCCATGTCGCCATTTTTGGGATTTGGGTTTGGGGTGGTTCTTGTTTTGGGTTGGGGAAGACGGGAGCGGGGAAGAAGGGTGAGGGGATATGGGGTGGGTCCCCCATGCCAAAAAAAATTATTATTATTATTTTTTTAGTATTTAATATTTAATTAATTTTTTAATAGAAAATGGATCTCGTCTCAAGCCACGTTACTATTTAATTGAAGAATTAACAGACAAATTGACGGAATGTATGAAATTGTAACAAATTTGTAAGATGAGGTATAACATTGAAATATTTTAAAGATGAGATATGAAACTGTGACTGACCCAATAGTTGAGATAGTTTTATGTAATATACTCAAGAATATATATATATATATATATATATATATATATATATATATATATATATATATTTATTTATATTTATATCAATTCATCCAATAATAATGGGAAAACGAGATGCAAGCAGCTTATTCTATATCAGCTTTAACATAATTCTTCTTAAATGTATATGTTAGGTGCAAAATTGCACTCAAAAGGAAAAGCCACCCTTCCTTATGAGGTGATATATTTTATCAATTCATCCAATAATAATGGGAAAACGAGATGCAAGCAGCTTATTCTATATCAGCTTTAACATAATTCTTCTTAAATGTATATGTTTGGTGCAAAGTTGCACTCAAAAGGAAAAGCCACCCTTCCTTATGAGGTGATATATTTTTGGCGCACGCGCGCGCGCACACATATATATATATTATCTATATCATCTTTATAATCTAGTTGTTCTTCTAATTGATTAACAATCGCTGACTATAAAGTGTGTGGTTGCCTGTGTTCTTTAGACTTTAAACAGTACTACAAACACCAGAAATTTAATTATTACATAAAGGGCAATATTTTTGTGCCCTCAGATATAAATCTCATCATTTCCAGGCTAAAAGTCTTTCTAAAATTGCTTCATCTGGTAATAACTGTGTATGCATGTACGTCAAAAAGGATATGCATGTATATAATTAAGGTTGTTACTTTCAGAGCATCCCAAACCCATGCATTTATGAGCATACGAAGATTGTCCACATTTTGTACACAAGATTTTAAGCCCTCTGTGTTTTAAAACTTTGAAAATGTCATTTAGTAGTCTATGGTCAAATAGTATTTTTCTCTACGTATAAGTAAGAGATTTGGGTTTAACATCAGTAGATGATGAGTTCAATACTAAAATATTATTGCATGCCCACTTTGTTTTCTAACCAAAAATCCCCACCCATTAATATACATATATCGTTAAATTAAAATAAAAACTCAAAAAATATGTTTAATCCATACCAACTAATTAACAATCTAGTGAACAAGCTAGCCAAAACCGATTATCGAACTCGCAACAAATATATACCTTCCTCACATTCACATGACATGACTTTAGATTTCCAGCAATGATCACTAGATCACAAGGTTATGAGTATATTTACAAAGCTACGATACTTTTAAAACAGGATAATTCACTTACAATAAAGTTATGTCATTATAAGTAAGCTTACAATTAGGTATCAAACTCAGCTTAAATATATCTTCCTAGCATTATTGTCAGCCGAAGACAATGCTTTTTTAGAAATAAATAGTATAATATCAACATCTTTATCCAAACTCATCTATCCTTAAACTGATCAACTTGTAGATATTGCGCATATTTATTTCCTCAAAGCAGTTTCTAGTTAGAGCTGTAGATGTCAATCCATTGCAAATACAGCTACTAGAAAATTGACTTGAGAAGAGAAAAGAAAAGATTATCCAATCCAAAAGCATAAATATATGGATGGCATGATAGATGGAAGGGAAGAGAAAAGAAAAGATAATCCAATCCAAAAGCATAAATATATGGATGACATGATTGAGGGAAAAGTATATATAAAGTGCACTATGAAACACATTATGTTTAGGGTTTTTATCACAAATGGTTTTTGAAATTGACCCTCATCATCAAGATGGTCCCTGAAATTAAAAATCAAACAATGTAGTCCCTGAAAATAGGTGTCTTAAATTAATGTGGTCCTTTGGTCACAATTATGTTAAAATTCCGTTAAGTGCTGATCTGGCACATAAATGGGCCCACAACTTTTACGGGTTTTTATCACAAATGGTCCCTTAAATTGACTCACACCATCAATATGGTCCTTGAAATTGAAAATCAATCAATGTAGTCATTGAAAATAGGTGTCGCAAATCAATATAATCCTTCCACCACAATTTTGTAAAAAGATTTCTTATGTGCTGATGTGGGTTTAATAATTAATTAAAAAAAAGTTGTCTAAGTATCTTTTTGCTCAACTGATTTTTTTTTTCCTTATAGTAGGGCCTACTCCGAAGAGAGATTCCTTCCATAAATTCTCAAAGGCACAAGGCTTAACCAAGGCCTAAGAAGAGGTGTGGAAATAGTTTTCAACCAACAATGGATGCACCTCAGCTATAACCTCATTATTTGAAGGCAGACCTCGTTGTTCTTTGCATCACCGGACCATTATGGAAGCGCTAAACATGGTCTCCAAGATTAAGTTGTGAGAATGTTGATTGCCTAAATGTTAACAGTGATGTCCCAGTAGTCGTTGCCAATAGGCCAAGCCGTCACCAAAGGTGATCTCAATCCAGGTTCAATTCAGTGAAGTCGAAGTGTGTAAAGATGAGTGTATTGAGATTTTTTTAGAGAATAGAGAGCGAAAAAGGTAGAGAAATGTGAACTGGGACCAGAGGTGATTGCAAGACTAGGTTGTTAGGTTGACAATTTTTTTATTAACTATTAAATTATTAACCCTATTTGTAATTTTTTAATTTAATTAGACTTGTGTGATCCATTTATGTGTCACATCAGCACATAACAGAATTTTTGACAGAATTGTGACGGAATGACTACATTGATTGAGACACTTACTTGTGGACCTACATTAATCAATTTTCAATTTCAGGGACCATTCTAATGTCGCAGATCAATTTCAAGGACCATTCTGATGTCATGGGTCAATTTCAAAGACCATTTGAAAGAAAAAAAAAGACTTGTAGGGCCCATTTATGCGTCACATCAGCACTTAACAGAATTGTGTTGGAATGACCACATTGATTTGCGACACTTATTTTTAGGGACTACATTGATTGATTTTCAATTTCAGGGACTATCTTGATGATGATGGTCAATTTCAGGAACCATTTGTGATAAAAACCCTTATGTTTAGGACTCTCTATGGACTTTTCGTTACATCATGTTTTTTGCACAATGTTTTATATTGTTGACACGAAAATTAATGTTAAACTATGAAGTGACAGAAAGTCCATGAAGAGTCCCACTTGAGAGTGTCCTTAGCATTTCTCAAAAACAAAAAAAAAAGGCTAATCCAACCCCTCTTTAAGATTGAAGCAATGGTTGTTAAAAGTTCTTACAAATATGGTTTAGTGACTCAGCTTAACCTAATAATGCAATATATGGGACTATATACTATGTCATTTCCATACCAAAAGGGTTGGAGGTATACATGCGTCAGAAGTTGAATGGTTCTTAAATGTATTGAAATATGTATATGGGGCCTTATAAAAACTCAATAAGGTAAAAAGGGACAAGAGAAATCAAATCAAATGAACAACTAGACAAAACTCTCTTGACTTTTATGTTTTGGAAAGAATCATCTGGGTGTCGAATCCTCAGACTTCTCAAAGCCACTTGGATTAAATGACAGAGAGATTAAATTTGAATTTAAGTGTAATTAATTGTTTAAGTGGAGTTCAGAAATCTTAAAGATCCTCCTTGATCTCAAAAAAAAAAAAAGAAAAAAAATGATACTCGTCCTTAAATTAATCTTTTTAGAAAAGCGGAAGATGTCAAATGCTTACGAAAAGAGTGCTTGAGTTTAAAATCTATAAGGACTTGCCAATAATTATTTAATCTCTACTTTATTGGAAAATGTTAAATGTTCAAATTATAAATGCTAAGGAGACTCTTACTTTTGACTCTCCGTTATCTCATGTTTTTTACACAATTTTCGTGCCAACATTGTAAAACATTGTGCCAAAAGTATGAGGTGGCTGAGAGCCCATGAAGAGTCTCACTTTGAGAGAGTCTCCTTAGCAATCTTATTAAATTGAATTTTCTCATGTGAAATTGTTTTAATGTTCTTAAAAAATAGTGATATTCGTTAAAACAATTTCAACAATAAATTAGAGACATGTACAAGATATGAATATCAACATAACTGTAAAAACACCTAAAAGGCTAAACGCGACAAGATCCGCACTAACTAAAAAGTCCAAATATAACATGTGATCCAGTATAATAGTGGATAGGGTGTGAGGGGTTACTATATTCCAAGAAACAAAGGTTTTAGAAAATCTTTATATTTTTGCTCACTCATATTTTTGTTTTGCGCCCTGTAGGACTTAGTAGTTGTATTCTAGTGTAGACGAGGATCATTGGTACTTGCTGACATCCTGTTCCGATTATGTAAAAAGTTATTTTATGTTACTTCGTACAAATATCCATCCTATCCAAATGAGAATATTCTTTAATTGTGTTACATTTTTAAATATGCTCTGACATTGCATGCTTTGTAATAAGGGTTCACCCTACAATGCGCACTTTTAGTTAGACTTTGGTTTTAATGTATCTGTACTTTTACACATCACTTATATATTATGGCTTCGTGACCCTCCAAGTGATGGCTAGCATGCCTTGATTTTTGGGTCCACGTGGATATCTGGGTGAGGATGTATCGAAGGGCATCTCATGCCTAAGTCAAAAGTAGTGGATAGAAAAGAGAACTTGAGAGAGTTCTTAGTAGTAAGTGGTGATTACGGTTTCCTTTGTTACTTGCCTATTTATAGGGAATAATCCTAGCAGGTAGCTGGGCGGGGAGATTGCAGAACATACTAGGCAGTCCTTGATGATGCAAGCCAATATCCATAGTCCTGCCAGCTAGTAGTTCTGAAGGTCCTTGTTGGTAAGAGCACATATTGAGCATAGTGTCCATATGTCCATCTTCTATTGGATGTGGTTATTATGTCTCCACAATTACTACCAAACACGAATTTACATTATTTATTTTAACATTTTATATATTGATACCAGACGTGTTTACAATGTTTTCATTCTCAAAAATCATTCTCGAATTAAACTACTAGATGATTCTCAAACCATAAAAATCAATATTATGTGTGTGTTGCTGGTTTTACAAAACAGTTCTTCAAAAGTCCTTTTATAAAACGTTACCAAATGGCCGTTATAAACTCCTTTAAAATCTTGTTTGAATACAATTTTTTTTTTGTGTGAACAAACGATATTATCTACACTAAGAGATAATGAGTGGACTAAGTCTCCTAATAGACTAGCAATAATATGATTTAAAATTTACCTTTGACGATAATCGAACCTGAGACCTCATGTATTTAAACTCTTATAATCCATCTTAGGAATTAGGATGTGCTTCCTAACCATCCTAACAATGTCCAACGTAGCTTTGCTTCAAGCACTTCTCCATCACCCACATGAATTGCAAAATCAATGATCCAGTCTCCAAAAAGTTATGACAAAGGAGTCCACCTGCCACCATAAACCCATCTCCATTCTTTTAACAGACCATTCAACGTCTTCAATTAGGTGAGTATTGCTTTCATATTATTATTATTATTCTGATTAACCTGTCCTTTTATTAAATTGATCTACTTGCTACGAATTCAAGTGCTCATTTTTCAATGTCTGGGTCGGATGTGATTCAACGCATTAAATATGAAAACCCACAATTGAAAGTGATTCTTCTACAAACTCGCTCACAATATTCAAGCAGCAATGCAAGTAACGTCTAAAACACAATTTCAATTTTCGATATTTTTCCGGCCTCGATTGCATGAAGCATTCACCAATGTAGGTGCTATGGTCATCAAACAAACAAACAAAAATAAAGACAAAGTTACAGTTCTTGCATAAAGTTTCGATTTAATAACATAAACAACGCAGAAGTCAAGAAAATAAATAAACCCACCATTTCCAATTAACCAATCTGTGAAAAAATAGATCCATCAGAGTTTTACAATAAGCAGCAAGCAACCCTTGGAGCTCTCTGCGTTCATGTCAAAACTCCCAACCCAATAAACCGATACCCCCGACGTTTTTTTTGCTATCTCTACCGAAACAAGATGAGGAACACAGGGGAAAGACTTGCTGACTCAACAAGAAAACAGCCATTAAATCACCCTATATAATGGCCAACATTGAAAATATTAGAGACTCGGAGTGCATGGAACCCTCGCTGGTATGCACAATAATAACGTATCGGATCTGAATCAACAATACTCTGTAGAAGAGAATCTCAACCTGAATAAATGGTATGCCTAAACCACAGGAGACTCGTGAACGATAAAAGAAGAAACAAGAAAAGGACAACACAAACCGGTGGAGAAATGCGTATCCTACCACAGAATGGCCTGACTCACCGCACAATGACTAAAAGCCAAACCCAGAATTGACGTACCAGCTCCAGAGTTCCCCAAAATTTTGCATATTGTTGGAACTCATCAGAGAACCGCTCCAAGTACTTCAAAATGATAAGTCCTTTAGACTAACCGACAACTGCGAGTCTGCGACCACCAAAGCAACCAAATACTCTGAATGGACCGTCAACGACTTTGTTTCTCTATATTCCCGTTACTACATGAATGGAAGAGGCAAAGAAGAGCAAGGGAAAATTGAAGTCACAACGAGAGAAGCAAAATCATGAAGCTGTGGCAGCTGCTGCCTCCTCCATCTTCTCTTTTTCAATCTCTGCTCTCCTCTGTTCAGCATGCTGTGCAACGCCATTTGCAAGAGCCTGATACTGGAAGTCCAGAGTCTGCATAAGGCTGTGAACTCTCAACGGATCTGATGCTTGCATGGCTTCACGAGCAACGCATAGGAAATAAGGAAACATGTCAAAAATGCCATAAATTTAAAAGTTATTCAACAGATAACACGGGAAAGTTTGTCCACATACCTTTGACTGCATCAACAAAATGGATAAAAGGATCCACATCATCAATTGGTGACTGTAATTCCTCATCATCACTGAAATCATCGTCCGAGTCTGAGTCATATTCATCACTAGGGCGGAAAGACTTGCCTGTAGCACCCCGCAAACGATAATTAATTAGCCGGCAGTGGATACATATAGCAAGAAAGAACACTGTGAAAACATGCAGTAAAAGAAAATACAATCATTTGAACAGAAAATAAAAAAGCTCGCGACAATATCTCAAGGGATGCAGGGGACTAAGCGCGTCATCATTAAATTGCATGCATAAGGGTCCTATGGGACTGTTAGGCATCTTTATTGACTTATAGTACCTGGGCAAGCACCATGCTGGCCTTTCACATCACACCTCACAAGAACTAAAATAATTTAAAGAAAATGAACTTGAACAAACATCAAGCATCGAGAATCACCTGAAAGCCTGACTAACTTGTTGTGATGTAATTTTAGTATCTTAACAAAAAAAGGGGAAATGAAATTCAAATTTTGGGATGAGTTAGAAAGGTGAATTGTTCAGTCAATATTAGGCATCACAAACCAGGATAATGTGACGACACTACACAGCATGTTTAACTTCACCCTTACTCTCAAAAGATCATAAAAGGTGACCACCATAGAATAGCAAGTATTCTCTCTAAAAAAATTCTAATAAGAGAACAGGGCACACCTAACTTTTGAAGTTTAACGCTATCAACTTCATCACCATCCTCGGCATCAAGTCCCATTTCCTTGTCAGATCCATCCCATATTCATCATCATCATCAGTTTGGAAACCATCCATTTCGTCGTTATCTTCTGGTTCTTCCTCCTTTGTAGCTTCTGCCAACACAACATTATTAAGTGTCAAAAACTGATAGTAAAAAACTTAAGTGCAGGAGTCATGCAAACAAAAGTTATAAATTAAAATGTAGAAGTAACATATTTTACTAGCTACAATGAAATGTATAAACATTCTCATTTCTAAATCTGAATTGATTCACATTATAAATCTAAATATTCCCATTCGTCGAATTAAATCACTGTCACACATTCCTCTCATACTTAATTTGTTTCAAGGATATTTAATCCAAGTGGAGATACAACTAGAGAGTAAATAACACGGATAATAAAATGAAGTGAAATTAACAATAAGACTAAGATAAGGCCATCTCCAACCGAAGGGTTCAGAGGGCCAAAGGGCCGAAAATAGCCCTAAAACCGTCTCCAACCGAGGGCTAGGCCAGAGGGCTCTGGAATCTGGGAGGGCCCCACGGGATCGGAGAGGGCTGGAGGGCTGGAGGGCTGGCTATTTTTTTTTTTAATGATTTCCTATTGCTGTCGGTTATAGCCGACAGCATTAAAGATATTCTTTTTTTTTAATAGTTCTACTATTAGTGTCGGTTATAACCGACACTAATAATTTGAAATGTTTTTTAATATAACGGCTAGTAGCCGTTGTATTATTAGGCCTTTTTTTTTTTAATGAATTTAAACTTCATTTTTTTTAATTTTTTTTTAATGAATGTAAACTTCTTTTTTTCCCCTTTTTTTTTCCTTTTCATATGAATCAAATTTTGTTTCATATTTTTTTTCCTATAACTTTTATTTCACAAAATTTGTTTCATATTTTTTTTCAATTCTATTTTTTTCGTATAACTTCCTAGGCCATTTATACAACATTAAATTGTAGTTTTTAAATAATAAATTATGTTTGGCCCTATGGCCCTTTGGCCCTCGGTTGGAGACGGTTTTTTGTGACAGGGCTAAAACGAGCCCTTTGGCCCTCTGGCCCTCGGTTGGAGACGGAGGCAAATATGGCCCTGTACTGTTCATTAAAATATTAATATATTGGGGAATCTTGGAGGGCTAGAGGGCTCAAACGAGCCCTCTGACCAGCCTTCGGTTGGAGATGGCCTAACAATAGGGATGGGAGAGAATAAGGACAGAACAATTATGAAAAAAAGTAAGTTTCTTCAAGCTTAAATATTTTTCATAACAATTGTAAAACTGGCCGCACGATGTACGATGAACGAACACGATTCACGAATCTCCCAGATCCTTACCAAAAGGATCCGGAGAGGATCCTGTTGGTATGTAATGTACCTGCAGACATATAATAAGACTCCTTGCTTGCTGTCTTGCTGGTTAAGTAATTACTAATCAATGTATCAAATCACTCCTGAACAATAATTAAGTCCTATATATATATATCATCCAATAATAATGGGAAAAGGAGATGCAAGCAGCTTCTATATCAGCCTTAACAAAATTCTTCTTAAATGTATATGTTTTTTTTTTTTGGAAGAAAGAAGAAGAAGAAGAAGAAGAAACTTAAATGTCTATGTTTGGTGCAAAGTTGCACTCAAAAGGAAGAGCCACCCTTCCAAATAAGGTGATATATTTTTGGCATATATATTTTATATCTATCTCATCTTAATAATCTAATTGTTCTTCTGATTGATTAACAATCACTTGCTGACCATAAAGTGTGTGGTTGCCTGTGTTCTTTAGACTTTAAACAGTATACTACAAACACCAGAAAATTAATTTATTAAATAAAGAGCAATCTTATTCTTGTGCCCTTAAAATATAATCATTTCCAGGCTAAAAGTCGTTCTAAAATTGCTTCGTCTGGTAATAATTGTGCATGCATGTACGTCGCAAAGGAAAATATATTTGCATGAAAAAAATTAAGGTTGTTACTTTCGTTGCATCCCAAACCCATGCATATATGATGGTTAAATGTCATGCATACGAATATTGTACATCATTTTGTAAGATTTTAAGCCCTCTGTGTTTTAAAACTTTGAAAATGCATTTAATAGTCTATGGTCAAATAATATTTTTCTCTACATATAAGGAGGTTTAGGTTTAACGTCGGTGGATGACGAGTTCGATGCCAAAGTATTATGACATGCACACTTTACGGTCTAGCCCAAAATCCCCACCCATTAATATAAAGGAGTTTTAACGAAACACTCATGGTATTGTTCACTTTTAACGAAAAACCACATTTTTACTTTTTCCTGGTACTATTCACTACACATTTATTTGTCATTTTTCATTAAAACTAAAGTTTTTTTTTAACTTTTCATTAATTTTCCTTTAATATAAATATATTATTGGATTAAAAAAAAAGACTCTAATAATGTGTTTCCTTAAAAGTAAGTAATCCATAATAACTAATTAATAATCTAGTAAACAAGCTAGCCAAAACCCAATATCGAACTCGCAACAAATATTTATACCTTCCTCACATACACATGACATGACTTAAGACTTCCGGTAACTATCACTAGATCACGGAGGTTATGATAGTATATTTACAAAACTACGTAGTTTAAAACAGGATAATTCACTTACAATAAAGTTTTGCCACCACGAGTAGGAGTAGGAGTAGGAGTAGGATTCTGTCCCATCTTTTTTTCCATCCCCTCCCATTTGAATGGTCACGATTAAGCTACATTAACATCTTATATTAATTTTTTTATAAAAAGAGAAAGACAAAATAGAAAATGTAAGAGAAGGGAACGAAAGAGGATAAAAAGAGGAGAGATGAGAGAATCCTAATCTCCACAAGTACACTTACAACTAGGTATCACACTCAGCTTAAATATATCTTCCTAGTGTTATTGTCAGCCGAAAACAATGCTTTATTAGAAATAAATAGTATGATATCAACACCCTTAACTCATCTACGTCCTTAAACCGATCAGCCTGTAGATGTCAACTCATTGCAAATACAGCTATTAGAAAATTGACTTGAGAAGAGAAAAGAAAAGATGATTCAATCCAAAGCATAAATATATGGATGGCATGATAGATGGAAGGGTAGCATCATAACAGCTTAAAAGAGAACAAATAAATGAGGCAAAAGTACATATAAAGTGCACCACGGAGCATATTATATGTTTAGGACTCCTTATGAATTCTCCATAACCTCAAGTTTTTTGCACAATATTTTATAATGTTGTCATTGAAATTAATGTTAAATTATGTGACAGAGAATCTATAGAGAGTCCACTTCAAGAAAGTCTCCTTAGCATTTTTCAAAAAAAAAAAAATATATATATATATATATATATATATATATATCTTTATATATAAAGCCAACAACTCATTTTGGGGTCACAAGCTTCACCAAAAAAATTTGGACAAAAATGCCCCCAATTCAAAAAATTTCAAAAGCAACCCAAAATAATGCATGGGCATTTTAGTCATTTTAACAATATGTTTTAATAATTAATTCTTTTTGTACAGTTTTTTTATTTTATTTTAAAATTAGTACCTCACAATAGGCTAGTAATAATGTGATTAAATTAGTTGTTCATTAAATATTATTTTCTCTATTTTTAAACACGTTCTAAACATCTTAAGAGGCGTGTAATGCCGATAATAAAAAAAAAATTTCACATGCGCATAATAATGTGATTAAATTAGTTGTCAAATGATTGTTTTTTTTAACAAACGATATTATCTACACTAAGGGGGAGGGTGATGGGCTACCAATAATGTGATTCAATCAGTTGTTTATTAAATATTATTTTCTCTATTCTTAATGTAAATTCAATAGAATGTAGATGGAAATTGAAATACCAATTTTATTATGTGAATTTAGCTGCTTTGATTGGTTTGTGAGGGTTTTTTTTCTAGCATGATCTAAGATTATTCATTTACTTCAAATATTTGACTTTCCTTTTGTCAATTCACGAATATAAATACATTTAAAATGTGTAAGTCGCGCGTAACACGCTTTGATTAAAAAAATATCTTCTGCATGCGCGTGCATGAAGGCTAGTATATAATTAAGGTGCCACTACAAAACACATTCTGTTTAGGCTAATCCAATCCCTCTTTAAGATTGAAGCGATGGTTGTTAAAAGTTCATATAAATATGGTTTGGTGATTCTGCTTAACCTAATAATGCAATATATGGGACTACATCTGTATATACCATATTTAGGGCCTCGTATTTAGAGCTTGTATAAATACTCAGAGGACGTAAATGTAATTATGTAATAAAGGAAGGGGCAAATATGTAATTAGGGGAGGAGCCCTTATTCTATAAAAGGGCCTCCTCACCCTCACAAACCCTAGGTCTCTCATATCTAGAGCAAAGCTCTCACACTTTCTCCCTCACTTCTCAGAGAAATACAATACAATCAGTGTGGACGTAGCCCAAACCTTGGGATGAACAACGATACATCTTGTATTATTTACATTACTTGCAGATTCACGGTCGGATTTACGTTGTTCTAAGACCTCCGGTTTTGTGCATCAACATTTGGCGCCGTCTGTGGGAATTGACACGAAAAGTTATGTCAGGTATCTCTCAATTTTTCACCTCCGCCATGAATCTGCAAAAACCAAAAACAAGCCCACAAAAACCCAACACACACCGAATTCTATAGAACGAAGCAAAACAAGGTGCTTTATTGTCATCGGCCAGAGAAACTCAGATGCAGGAGGAGGAAGAGACTCCGGAGAATGAAGCAGCGGTAGCAATGGGTCACACACCCACTAGTGGTAGGCCGGGGGCAGTGTGGCTCCACTGGGTTTAGGCCCTTATGTCATCCCGGAAAGGCTGTGTCGGCAATTTCTTTACCAAGCCTTTCAAGGCCTTCGCCGTTGCTTCCCTCTACGTCGGCTCTGTGGCCACCGTCGGTGTTGTCGAGTTTGGCTACAACCACACCTCCGGCTTCGTCTAGCTCAAGCAGAAGAAAAGAAAAGTGTGCGATCGTCCGAACAGTAATCTGATGGCTGAGATTTGGCGAGGTCTGCGAAGAGCCAGTCCAATCTGCTACTGCATCAGCTCAAAACGCAGCACCCTCCGGTTTTCTCTGCCTGGCCTGCAACCGCAAAACGCAGCACCCCACTTCTCCACTGAATTCCGATCCAGACTAACAAGCTAAAAAAAAAAATAGAGAGAGGGATATCGGAGATGTCGTAGTGAACGGGTGACGAAATTCAGAGATTTGTTTGCCTACACAGATCTCCCTCATTTTTGATATCCCCAGACCACTGAATCAAAATCCCAACAAAGCTTAACCCATCAATTTGCATTTAACCACGCAAATGGGTTGTCTTTTGAATTAATTGCTTCTGGGTCGGTTTTCGTTTGTGGATTAACCACCAGGAATTTTTTGATTGTTTGTTGGGGGTCCGTGCTGGCCCAATCTCTCCGGTTTGAAATCAAGGAAGGAGCTCGAATTGCCTGAAATTCTTCCCGGTTCTTGTGTTAATTCCTCCTGCGGTGAATGTGAAATTTACCCTCAGTCCCAAAGGCTCTGTTTTGGTGCAGACGACCCAAAGGAAAAAGAAAGTAAAAGCAAAGCAAAGCAGCGCAAGGAAAGAGAAAGAAAAGCAAAAGAAGAAAGCAGAAAGAAAAACAATCAAGTGAGCTACGACACAAAAGCAAAAGACAGAGACGCAGTGGAGAGAAAAGAAGAAAAGCAAAAGATTTTCATATTATTATGATTCCTTTTGTCTGCCAGATGAAGAGACAGAGAGAGTGCAGTAGAAAAACACTGCAAAAGCAAGGAATAAACACCCCACCAGAATGATGTAACTTATTTTCCTTATTTTTCGGAAACATCTGTATAAACCTCATCAGATGGTAATATGTATAAATCCCATTAGAGGGTAAAAAAAAAAGCCCAAAATAAATGGGCTAGAATGCTGTGTAGAGGGCGAATACCCATAAGCCCAAAATAACACCAACCGGGTGATCAAAAGTATGCCCAGTACTTCCAAAATTATTTGGCAACCTGCCACTATTACCACCAACCAGGTGATGAAATGTACAACCGTACTCTAATATCATTTGGCAACTAGCCATTCATGCCACCAACCAGGTGATGAAATGTACAATCCGTATTCTACTTCATGCCACCAACCAGGTGATCAAAAGTACGCCTAGTACTTAAATCATGTCAATCATACATGAGCATTACTAATGTCAATCATACATAAACATTCATGAGCATCACTCAACCAATCATACATAAACAATCATGAGCATCACTCATGTCAACATCCATGAGCATCACTCATGTCAATCAGCTTCAAAAGCTTCATTTACAAAAGCTCTAGCTTCAAAAGCTTCATTTAAAGAGCTCTAGCTTCAAAAGCTTCATTTACAGAGTTCTAGCTTCAAAAGCGTCATTTACAGAGCTATAGCTTCAAAAGCTTCATTTACAGAGCTCCAGCTTCAAAGCTTCACTTGCAAAGCTTCATTTACAAAGCTTCAATGCAGGGTATACAAATATCGCCTCATGAAAAATACTTGGGAGACTTAGCCCATTACTTATGTATTGAGGAGTGAGCCCTTATTCTATAAAAGGGACTCCCTCACTTTCATTAGAGAGCACCTATTATTCATGTACCGAGGAGCGAGCCCTTATTTTATAAAAGAGACTCCCTCACTATCATTAGAGAGCAACGCCGCCAGCTGAGCAACCGCCTCGCCGCAAGCATCACTCCTAACCCATCACTTATGTATTGAGGAGTGAGCCCTTATTCTATAAAAGGGACTCCCTCACCACCATTTGAGAGCATCGCCGCCTATTGAGCAACCGCCTCGCCGCGAGCATCAACTCTAGCCCATCATTTATGTATTGAGGAACGAGCCCTTATTCTATAAAAGGGACTCCCTCACCATCATTAGAGAGCATCAACTCTAGCCCATCATTCATGTATTGATGAGCGAACCCTTATTCTATAAAAGGGACTCCCTCATCTTCAAACGCTGCAAGCCGAGCCAACCAAGGCAACATAAGCCACGAGCCTCGCAGCCTCGCAGCATGTGCTACTTCTAGTTGGGCATCAGTTCAAGACAACATCTAGTTGCTTCGGCCCACACATGGACTGAATTTCAAGTCTCCAGCCAAAAGACTCTCTTGACTGAAGACTTGGGGGATTACTGTTTATACCATAATTAGGGCCTCGTATAAATACTCAGAGGACTTAAATGCAATTATGTAATAAAGAAAGGGGCAAATATGTAATTAGGGGAGGAGCCCTTATTCTATAAAAAGGCCTCATCACCTTCACAAACCGTAGGTCTTTCCTATCTAGAGCAAAGTTCTCACACTATCTCCCTCACTTCTCAGAGAAATACAATACAATCAGTGTGGACGTAGCCCAAACCTTGGGGTGAACCACGATACATCTTGTGTTATTTACATTACTTGCAGATTCACGGCCGGATTTACGTTGTTCCAAGACCTCCGGTTTTGTGCATCAACAATATCCTATGTCATTTCCATGCCAAAAGGGTTGGAGGTATACGTGCGTCAAAAGTCGAATGGTTGTTATATGTATTGAAATACGTATATGGGGCCTTGGAAAAACTTAAAAAGGAAAAAAGGGACAAGAGAAATCAAATCAGATGAACAACTACACAAAACTTTCTTTACTTGTTTTCCAAAAAAAAAACTCTCTTTACTTTTATGTTTTGGAAAGAATCATCATGGGGTTGAATCCACACACTTCTCAAAGCCACTTGGATTAAAATGACAGAGAGATTTAAATTTGAATTTAGGGAAAAAGATTGTTTACTACCCTCATGTTTTGTGGTTTTCAACATTTAGTACATCAAGTTTTTTTCATCCCAAAGTCATACCTAAAGTGTAAATTCTAGGACAATCTCATACATCCATTAGTCAAACTGTTCAATCTGCCGTTAATTGTGACGTGGCGTCCATGTGGACAATGACTGGGCGCCACGTGTCATCCACGTTTTTTTTCCTTCTTCTTATTCTTCTTATTCTTCTTCTGGGGTTCGGTTTTTTTTTTCTTTTCTTCTTCTTCTTCTTCTTCCTCATCCTTCTTTTTCTTCTGGGTTGCAGGGGGTTAGGTTTCGGGGGGGGGGGGGGGGGGGGGAAGGAGGGACAAACTGGGTTCCCTTTTTTTTTCTTTCTTTCTTCTTCTTCCTCCGAGTCTGGGTTACAGATTCGGATTTTTTTTTTCTTCTTCCTTTTTCTTATTCTTCTTCTTATTCTTCTTCTTCTTCTTCTTCTTCTTATCGCCGTGAGTCTTTGGTGATAATAAAACTCAGCTAATAATACCTGGAGGGTGAAGACAAGACAAGGGTGAGTGGCCATGTAAGTAAATTACTAATAGAAAACATATAACACATGTAATCCCTCGTTACAACACCTGTATAATTTCCAGAGAAATCATAATGTACCACCACACAACATCTCAACAATAATATCAAATAATCAAGCGATTAATATCTCATAATAGTACGCAAGTCGGAGTCACCTCTAGTGACCTATATCATCAATCATGGCTAACATATAAGTCGAAGTCACCTCTAGTGACCTATACGACATATTCATATCTCATCAATCGTGGCTCATCAATCATGGCTAGCATATAAGTCGGAGTCACCTCTAGTGACCTATACGACATATTCATATCTCATCACATATCTCATCAATCATGGCTAGCATAGAAGTCGGAGTCACTTCTAGTGACCTATACGACATATTCATATTTCATCACAATACTCATCAATCATGGCTAGCATATAAGTCAGAGTCACCTTTAGTAACCTATACGACATATTCATATCTTATCACATATCTCATCAATCATGGCTAGCATATAAGTCGGAGTCACTTCTAGTGACCTATACGACATATTCATATTTCATCACAATACTCATCAATCATGGCTAACATATAAGTCAGAGTCACCTCTAGTGACCTATACGACATATTCATATCTCATCACATATCTCATCAATCATGGCTAACATATAAGTTGAAGTCACTTCTAGTGACCTATACGACATATTCATATCTCATCACATATCTCATCAATCATGGCTAGCATATAAGTC
Organism: Malus sylvestris; assembly: GCF_916048215.2. Taxonomy (NCBI): domain Eukaryota; kingdom Viridiplantae; phylum Streptophyta; class Magnoliopsida; order Rosales; family Rosaceae; genus Malus; species Malus sylvestris. The sequence goes on along the minus strand of NC_062263.1, from coordinate 3,030,738 downwards.
GGAGTCATTTCTAGTGATGTAGTGACCTATACAACATATTCATATCTCATCACATATCTCATCAATCATGCTAATACCGTATACCTACTTGAATTTACTTAAACTTACCTGAAATTACCTGAATGTCCTACGTTCACCCTTACACTTCAGAGCGTTCACAGCAACACACTTATATATAATGCATCATATGCCAATTCATATACAAATTATAAACTTATATGCATGGCATTTAATGCATAATCTCATTTAAACATATTTATGGGAAAATATCAAGTGTATACATATATACTTAAAACCAAAAACCCACACATATTGCTCAATTCCTTAAACAAGGCTATGGTCTCGGTTATTTAATCTCATTTCTTATATGGCTGCATCTAACGTCTCGTTAGACTGCCTACGTACCATAAGCAGGGATCAAACCATTCGTAGTTCACAATAATCATTTATAGTAATACGTATATGGATAGATCACAATGAAATCTAACTCAACCATCTCATAGTATTTTATAACATATAAATATATATGTCATGGCATAAGTTTCTCAGTTTTATTTAAAAGTATTTATAGAATTATCAATCATGAAACATAAGATGAGCAAGGAAAGATCCACTCACCTGGAGTCCATGCTACAACTTCCTAGCATAACCATCGGGGCGTCCCGAGCGATTGGCGCCAGCTTGGAGTCCAACTGGTGCCCGGAGGTGATCGGAAAATGGTCTGAAAGACGGCTGTCCGCGGGAAAACTGGTAACTCGTCGGAATTTCTGGGCAACCTTACATGATGGCTATCTCATCGTGATTTGGCCGGGAAACACCTCGAAAGTGGCGAAGGTCGTCGGAAACTGTGACCCAGGCCAAATAGGCCGGGAAGAGCTTCAATTTTGTTAAAATCCGTCGGTAACCCTATACTTGGGTGAACTTCGATTCTTTTTCCTCGGTGCTCCAACGGGGTTAAGGCTGGTGGTGATTTTCTCCTGGGATGATGGGCTAGAAAGCCCAAGTGGTGGTGTCGGCTATTGCTTTGCCGATTCGTCGGAAAAATGAAAAGGGTGGCCGGAACACCATTTGTTTTCATCGGTTTTTGTGGCCTCGAACCGCCACGTACAGGGTTAACCAAGGTGGTTCTTAGGTGGGTTCTGTAGAGGGGAATGAGAGCTTCAAGATGGTGGTGGTGGCTTCGAAAAACTTCCCCGGAGTTGGCCGAAATCAGCCTTGGAAAATGGGTGGTCGTGAGCGGAAAAACCCACGGGAAAGCTCATTTTTCTGATTGGCTAGAGGCTTTGTCCTCCTTTTATGTGATTGGTTCCCTTTTCTCTTTGCTTAAAGGCTGATTGGTTAGTCTTCCCACAAGGTGGGAGTTCAAATAATTTAACTACCTTTAAATAACAAACTTCAAACGTCCGTAACTATACTGTTATAATTTTGACTCGTAAACAGCTTTCGCCTATGCGTTCGTAGTGACAAATACTACGAGGATATGCTAAAAGAATAAGTCATACGTCACTCTAAACGATGATCCACGAAAGTCAAAGTCCTTGTCTCTAAGGTATTTTCATAAATTCACACTTCTAAAATTAATAAAAACACAAAATTTGGGACGGGCTGTCACAATTGTAACATCCCGACCCGGGTTCCACCACATCCCAAGCCCGCTCCACCACCGTAGCACGATATTGTCCGCTTTGGGTTTACCATTCCCTCACGGATTTGTTTTTTGGAACTCACGAGCAACTTCCCAATGGGTTACCCATCCTAGGAGTGCTATGGCCTCCTTCTCGCTTAACTTCAAAGTTCCTACGGAACCCGAAGCTAGTGAACTTCCAAAAGGCCTCGTGCTAGGTAGGGATGTGAATATACATTTAAGAATTACTCCTCTAGGTTTATTTTTCTTCATTCTTCCTCCGAATCTGGGTTGCAGATTCGGTTTTTTTTTTTTTTTCTTCTTCCTCCTGGGTTGCAAAATCATTTTTTTTCTTCCTTCGAATCTGGGTTGTAGATTCGGTTTTTTTTTTTCTTCCTTCTTCTTCTTCTTCTTCTTCTTCCTCCGAATTTGCAGTTTTTTTTCCTTCTTCTTCTTCTTCTTCTTCTTCCTCCTCCGAATCTGGGTTGCAGATTTCGATTTTTTTTCTTCTTCTTATTCCTTCTCCTTCTCCTTCTTCTTCTTCTTCCTCTGAATCTGCATTTTTTTTTCTCCTTCTTCTTCCTTCTTCCTTCGAATCTTGGTTGCAGATTTCGTTTTTTTTTTCTTCTTCTTCCCCCTTTTTCTCCTTCTTCCTTCTTCTTCTTCTTCTTCCGAATCTGGGGAAAATGAAGGTTTTTATTTATTTATTTATTATTTATTAAAATTTTAATATATATATATATATATATATATATATATAATTTTATTTATTTATTTAATAAATAATTTATTTTTAATTTCCACGTGGATGACACGTGGTGCCCAGTCATTGTCCATATAGGCGCCACGTCACAGTTAATGAGAGACTTAACAGTTTGACTAACGGATGTATGAGATTGTCTCAAAATTTAGACTTTAGGTATGACTCTAGGACAAAAAAAACTTGATATACTAAATGTTGAAAATCATGAAACATGAGGGTAGTAAACAGTCTTTTGCCCTTGAATTTATGTATAATTAATTGTTCAAGTGGAGTTCAGAAATCTTAAAGATCCCCCTCCTTGATCTAAAAAAAAGAGAAGAGATCATCTCCGGATCTCTTCCACCAAGGTCACCGGATCAAGTGATTCAGCCCTTTCAAATTTCATCCAACGGTCCACCTGTTTTGACTTCTTAAAAGGTGTAATAATTTTTAGCCGTTGGATGAAATTTGAAAGGCCTGGATCATTTGATCCGGTGGCCTTGGTGAAAGAAATCCGGGGATGATCTCTTCTAAAAAAAAAAAGATATTCGTTCTTAAATTAAGTTTTTTTTAGAAAAACGAAGGATGTCAAATGTGGATGCAAATTTTTGCCTTCTCCTTCTTTGACAAAATTGCACCTACAAAACAATCAACATCTTTGGTCAAGGCCAAGAGCCTCACGCACCCACGATGAATTGGGGGGGCTTTGGCTGAAGAACATCCGATACAAAAGTTAGAATTTAGAGAGAAGTATTTGGAGAGTTTTTGGGAGTTTTGCAAGAGTGTGGACCTCATTTTTTAGAAAAAATAGGGTCATGTATATAGGGAATGGAGGTGGCCGGCTCTTAGAGGTTTTTTGTGTGAAAATGGGTGATTTAATTGGTGATTAATGGATTAATTATGATTTAATCCATTAATTAGCCAATTAATCTCCATTTATATGGAATAATTTGTAGGTTATGAAGTAATTACCTAAGATGAGGATGGATGAGATAATTTGGAATTGGTTACATTTTTTGGACACTCTTGGCTTGATTAAAAAATGATTGTCCACTGCTCGCGCATAGGACAACCGGTGTGTCTCAGGGGTAACTTTGTCCTTTTTACCAAAAATCGACGTGTCGCCTTGTGATTATTTTTGGCTCCACAAGTGCCCCCACACCTACTAGGCTGCTCGTAGGAAAGGGTAGCAGGTGTAGAGATCTTCTTGCTCTAGGAAACTTAGGATTATTTCCTGTTTTGATGCAAATTCCCTCTCTAATATGAAATTAGATCCTTCTAGGAAAGGGAAATAAATTTCTCTCAAAGCCTATCTAAGTCCACCTTAAATGGGTTATTAAATCAACTTTGGAGAGTGATTTATTCTACCCTACAAGAGAGAGAGCTTAAAGGATATTTGTTCCCTCTCCTCTAACAATCTTCTACATTTTGCCCGTGTAAATGACCGTCTTTCGTTGCTTTCTTCGTCTTCTCCATGCGTCACCAATGTAATAAAAACTTAATTTCTTCTTGTATTTTTCTTGGGTGGTGCTGCCACGGGGCAATCGTCGGGGTTGTGCGGCACGTCGGTTGACAAGGGCTAGGAGTTGGATTGGCATGGGCCAAGGATGTGATGTGGCAAGGGACATTGCTTGAGCAGCTCATCTTGATTGAAGCCAAGGATTGGTTTGACATGGGCCGAGGAAGTGGCGTGGAATAGGCAATTGTTTGGGCTGTCTGCTGAAAATGAGGAAACTACTTGAGTTTGATTTTCAACTGCCATAGATGGAGCAGTCAAGGATGAAACTGCCAAGATCAGAGTTGCTCAAGATGAAGTGTCAGATGAGCGAACTATTAAGTGTAAAAGTGGCTGTTGCCCATAACCATTTATTGCTTCGTTGATCTTCAAGCATTCGATCTTTTGAACTATGTGGCCTTCTCGCACTGAAGAGTTTACCCAGATGGGTGTCAGCGATTTAGTTTACCTTAACGTATTGAAGAGCAATTAGTTTATCCTCTAGCACTGGAGAGCAAACCCAGATGGGTGTCGAGGAATTGGTTTACCTTCTCGCACTTAAGAGCAATTAGTTTACCCTTTCGCACTGGAGAGCAATTAGTTTATCCTCTCGCACTGAAGAGTAAACCCATATGGGTGTCGGGGAATTGGTTTACCCTCTCGCACTAAAGAGCAATTAGTTTATCCTCTCGCACTGGAGAGCAGACCCTTTTGGGTGTCGGGGAATTGGTTACCCTCTCGCACTGGAGAGCAATTAGTTTATCCTATCGTACTGGAGAGCATAGAAGTTGTTGTCGTGAGTGCAGCTGAGGAAAGCTGGACTACTGGATAACTGAAATAATCCTCAGGCTACGAGGTTTTGTTTAGTGAACTACTTGAGACTTCGAACTGCTTGTGGAACCCACATAAGGGTGTAAGTGCAGTGAGCTGCTCCCTGAATTATTGCGCCATCATTAGGTGTTTCATCTTGTGCCTTTTTGAGGCTTGGTTGGTGCGAGAAATTGCGTAATCGCTTGGTCATAAGCCTTTTTACTTCTTCTTGAATTTTCCTTTGTTGGGGTGGCCGAGCTCTCGGTTGCCCCCGATCATGATGTGTTGGTCTAAGCTGCTCTTTTATATGTTCGTCGGTAGGTGTGGTATCTTCCTAGCAGGCGAGTGTGTAACTCACAGGCTGTTGTTTGAACTTAAGCCGGATTGAGTGACTGTTTCTTTCCGTCCAATGTGCTACTTGCTCCGATGTGATGTGCATGATACTCATTGCTGGCCTAGCCGCAAATGAATGCTTTGCCTGTAAGGTTACTCATGTTGATTATCAGAGTGTGGCCCCAACCGTGAATGTATACTTATCCTTGGGCACGCTCCTCCGCGCTATAAGACGGGAATATACGTTATCTTGGAAGCCTAATCGGGAATGTACATTGCCCGAATGCTCGGCTCGTGGCTGGTCGAGTGGCTGCTTGCCGAGACGCTACTGGAAAGGTTCATCTGCCCTTATCTTACCTCGGGATACCTCGTCCGGGGCACGTTGGATCTCGGTGCGTTGCAAAAGTTGATTCACCAAGGTCATCTGTTGTGCAAGGGCGCTCGTCAACTCTATGACTTGTCGAGACAAGTGTTGTTCTCTATTTAGATTTGAAGAGCTTGGAAGGAATATACCTAATTGAGCAGTGGAAGTATGGTAGACTTCAGGCATGAGATTTGAGTTGGGAAATGTCAAATCTGTGGAGAAATATGGTAAAAATGCCCTTGGCTCGATGGTTGCTCAGGATGGTCGAGATATTCTTGAGCCTACTTAAGCTGCTTGGGAAATCATTGGAACAGGCAGAGCTGCGGGAGCAGGTTGGGCTGTGGGAGCAGGCTGGGCCGCGAGGGCAGGCTGGGCCGCTAGAACAGGTTGGGCCGCTAGAGCAGGTTGGGCTACAAGGGCAGGTTGGGCCACGAGAGCAAGTTAAGCCGATAGAGCAGGCTGCTCAACAAGTGATACTCGTGAATGCGAGGCCTGGGCTTGGCTTGGCAATGCATTGGGCTCGCGTTGGGCATGAAGTGACATGGCTCGGGCCGTGGTGGTGGAGCCATGGACCTCGCCATGGGTGATTGTCGTGGTGGCCACCGCGGGGGTTGCCATGGTTGAGCCTTGTGGTGGCGGTGCCGCTCCCCCTAAGATCACATTTAGTCTCGTGGATCGCCGCGGTTCCATTTCTTGAATATTGGAATTTTCACTTGTGGAATTTCTAAATTTCTAACTATTGTATTTCTCTTTTGCATTTTATCAAAGAATCTTTGCAAATAAAAAATTCTAATAATAAGAACGTACGAAACAATCAACACCTTTGGTCAAGGCCAAGAGTCTTCTATGAGTGTAGATCTCAGCTCTCAATGAAAGTACCAATTTGTGGATGCAAATTTTCGCCTTCTCCTTCTTTGACAAAATTGCATCTACAAAACAATCAACACCTTTAGTCAAGACCAAATGCCTCACGTGCCCACGATGAATGGGGGTTTTGACCGAAGAACCTCCGATGCCAAAGTTAGAATTTAGAGAGAAAAGTGTTTGGAGAGTTTATGGGAGTTTTGCAAGAGTGTGGACCTCATTTTTTAGAAAAAATAAGGTCATATATATAGGGAATGGAGGTGGCCAGCCCTTAGAGGTTTTTTGTGTGAAAATAGATGATTTAATTGGTGATTAATGGATTAATTAGATTTAATTAGTGATTAATGGATTAATTAGAATTTAATCCATTAATTAGCCAATTAATCTCTATTTATATGGAATAATTTATAAGTTATGAAGTAATTACCTAAGATGAGGATGAATGAAATAATTTGGAATTGGTTATCTTTTTTGGACACTCTTAGCTTGAGTAAAGAATGATTGTCCACTGCTAGTGATTAGTACAACTTGTATGTCTTAGGAGTAACTTTGTTATTTTTACCAAAAATTCACGTGTTGCCTTGTGATTATTTTTTGCTCCACTTCAAATGCTTAAGAAAAGAGTGCTTTAAGTTTAAAATCTATAAGACCATCTTCGAAAGAGATGATCCTAAGTTGAATATCATGTAATCAAATTTGTTCTTCTGCATCCAACCATGAAGATCTCTGCTGCTGCATTGGTGGCGGTGGTGGCGCTGAGTGTTGTCTTTTGTGCCAGCAACGATGGCGATTACTCGTCCACCGTCGTGAAAGTGAAGATTGTGAGGGGGAAGAAGTTGTGCGACAAAGGGTGGGAGTGTAAAGGGTGGTCAAAGTACTGTTGCAATCTCACCATCTCCGATTACTTCCAGACTTACCAGTTTGAGAATTTGTTCTCCAAGAGAAACATACCGGTGGCGCATGCCGTTGGGTTTTGGGATTACCAGGCGTTTATCACCGCCGCAGCGCTTTTCGAGCCTCTTGGGTTTAGGACCACCGGTGGGAAGCTTATGCAGATGAAGGAGATCACCGCCTTTCTTGGACATGTCCGCAGCAAAACCTCCTGTAAGTCACCACTCTTGTTTGTGCATAGAATTGCTATTTTGGGTAGCTCTTGTTTTTATAATTAGTAATGTTTGATTGAGATTTGTTGAGTTTTAGTGAATTGGCTTTATGAACAACGTCGATTTTGAAGGAAAAAACTTGGATTTCATACAATTTTTTGTCACTGTGTTTTCAATTTTGCCAATTTGGTCGCAGTGTTTTCGATTTTCGCTAATTTGGTCACTGTGTTTTAAGTCAAAAAATGAAAAAATTAATAATTCTTTTTAACATAAAGTTACGAGAAGTGACGACGATTGCAAATTTTGTAAAACACGGTGACCGAATTGGCTAAATTGAAAACGCAGTGACCATAAATACGGTGACGAAAAAGATTTTTAACCCTTATAAAATACAGTAAGCTTTTGCTGTACTTCACATATGTATACCGGTGTTCCTATGGTTGTTGACGGCGATGGGGATGATTGTTCCAGGCGGTTACGGTGTGGCCACCGGAGGACCATACGCTTGGGGGCTTTGCTACAACAGGGAAATGAGTCCCATGCAGTCATACTGTGATGACTATTACAAGTACATATATCCCTGCAGTCCTGGGGCTGAATACTATGGCCGTGGTGCTTTGCCTATCTACTGGTTTGTATTCCATCTATTTTATCATTGGTTTATGTCGATTTCCTTTCATAATATTCATTTGTCCGAGCTTTCGTTTACCAAATAAATTAACCAAAGATGATGTCAGTTGTGTTGTAAAGTAGAGCGAGCTATCGTTAGATGAGATTAATTCGTTGGTCTACTCGTATAATGCCATCTTAGCAAGTTCACAAATTAGATGATACATACTGCAAGCTAGTAATTTACTTGTGGCGGAAACTAGATGGAGTTGTTTTGCGGTCAGAGTCGTCAGACATATTTGTCTTCATACAGTAGACGCCGCTTAGTGGGATAAGCCTTTGTTGTTGTCTGTCAGTTTGTTCCATAGTCTAGCTATTGTCACATTTATGTTTTTTCCTCAAATCTCGTGACATCTGAAGTTCTAGAAGATACGTGAGGTTGTAGTTTGAGTTCTTTGAATAGACAATGTTACTAATTTAACATTGGTTCTACCATCTAGGAACTACAATTACGGTGCTGCTGGAGATGCTTTGAAGGTGGATCTGTTGAACCATCCAGAATACATTGAGCAGAACGCTACTCTTGCTTTCCAAGCTGCAGTATGGAGGTGGATGACCCCTATCAAGAAGTCACAACCCTCGGCCCACCAAGCATTTGTTGGAGACTGGAAGCCTACCAAGAACGATACCTTGAGTAAGCGGTTTCCTGGATTTGGCACTACAATGAATATTCTTTATGGGGAATCAGTTTGTGGCAAGGGTGACATTGATGCCATGAACAACATCGTTTCACATTACCAGTACTACCTGGACCTTATGGGTGTCGGTCGAGACGAGGCAGGGCCTCATGAAGTGTTAACTTGTGCCGAGCAGGTTGCATTTAACCCAATCCAGCCTGCTGTTACTGCATCTTCTTGAGATCTATATCGTGTTAGGTTGCATGCCCTATCAAAACCATCTTCTTCTTCCATCAGCTTAGAAATTCAGACGGAAAATCGGAACCCATCTTCTCTACTAGGTGAAGTATGAATAAAAAGGCGTCGAAGCTTGATGTTAATGGATTACTTGGAACCTCGCTCGTGAAGATGCATATCTGTGAGAATGTCACTAGTACAAAAACATGTTTGCGTGACGTAGCAAATTTCGTCGTGCAAAGTATCTTTGCGTGACGCTACACACAAAGCGTCGCACAAAGTATCTTTGCGCGACGTAGGTGCACCTACGTCGCGCAAAACAGCTTTGCGCGACGCATTCCTTTGTTGCGCAAAGTTCCGTTGTGCAAATATACTTTGCGCGACGTGGGTGGCGTCGCGCAAAGTCAACGACTTTTTTTTCTTAAATAACCACACATATGGGCCTTTTTCTTCACACTCAACCTCTCTCATTCACTCTCTTTCAGACTCTCTACCTCTCTCAACCATCACCATCTTCACCTTCAGGTATTGTATTTATTTGATTTATTAATTAGCTATTTATTAATTACATTTATGTTTGAATTTTTTTATTTTTATGTATTTATGTTTTTCTTTAATTATCTTTGTCAATGCTAGCTTATTTTTAACAAGTTGAGTTTTGGTTTTGAACAATTGAATGAGTAGAATGAATGACTAGGAGTATGAAGGATTTTGATAGGTTTAGAGAAACAAAAGCTAAGAAGAGGAGAAAAACAGCTTTGCACGATGCAGGTGTACCTACGCCGCGCAAAGTTGTTTGTTTGTTTGTTTTTTTTTCCTTTTGCTTTCTTTTGGGGTTCTTGCATTGCCTTTTTCTTTTGTGGTTTCTACTTGTGTAAATGTTTTAAATTGAAGATCAAATTAGTTCATTGTATTCATATAGGGTTAAAGAGTGTATCTCTAAAAAATTATCAAAATCGGAGTTAAAACTACCGTTAAATCGTGCTTTTTCATTATAACCATCGAAAAGTTTTGTCCCATTACTTGATCTTTGAATGTTTGTTTTTTGCGATTTTTGGCGTACACGATCTTAAAGCATATACAAACACGTTTGACGGTTGGATCGTTGAAACTAGTTTCGTACAATGCGTATCCCATTAAAACGATACATTCACTAACACTTGGAGTTTATTTATATTTTCATCAAGTATAACATAAGATTTTGTGGTGTCCACTAGTGTAAATATTTTAAATTGAAGATTGAATTAGTCCATTGTATTCATATAGGGTCAAGGAGTGTAGTTCTAAAAAATCATCAAAATCGGAGTTAAAACTACTGTTAAATCGTGCTTTTTCGTTTATAACCGTCGAAAAGTTTTGTCTCGTAACTTGATTTTTGAATGTTTGTTTTTTGCGATTTTTGGCGTACGCGATCTCAAAGCATATACAAACACGTTTGACGGTTGGATCGTTGAAACTAGTTTCGTACAATGCGTATCCCATTAAAACGATACATTCACTAACACTTGGAGTTTATTTATATTTTCATCAAGTATAACATAAGATTTTATGGTGTTCACTAGTGTAAATATTTTAAACTGAAGATCGAATTAGTTCATTGTATTCATATAGGGTCAAGGAGTGTAGTTCTAAAAAATCATCAAAATCGGAGTTAAAACTACCGTTAAATCGTGTTTTTTCGTTTATAACCGTCGAAAAGTTTTGTCCCATTACTTGATCTTTGAATGTTTGTTTTTTGCGATTTTTGGCGTACGTGATCTCAAAGCATATACAAATACGTTTGATGGTTGGATCGTTGAAACTAGTTTCGTACAATGCATATCCCATTAAAACGATACATTCACTAACACTTGGAGTTTATTTATATTTTCATCAAGTATAACATAAGATTTTGTGGTGTCCACTAGTGTAAATATTTTAAATTGAAGATCGAATTAGTTCATTGTATTAATATAGGGTCAAGGAGTGTAGTTCTAAAAAATCATCAAAATCGGAGTTAAAACTACCGTTAAATCGTGCTTTTTCGTTTATAACCGTCGAAAAGTTTTGTCCCGTTACTTGATCTCTGAATGTTTTTTTTTTCGATTTTTGGCGTATGTGATCTCGAAATATATACAAATAAGTTTGACGGTTTAATCGTTGTAACTAATTTCGTACAATGCATTTCCCATCAAGTTCAATAATATATATATTTAGTAAGTAGATTTTAATTTATTTATTTTGTACTCATAAGCAAAAGGGCAAGAGAAAAGCAAAAGGAAAAAATAAAAAAATAAAAAAATAAACACTTTGCGCGACGTAGGTACACCTGCGTCGCGCAAAACATCTTTGCACGACGTAGGTACACCTGCGTCGCGCAAAACATCTTTGCACGATGCGACGCAGGTGTACCTACGTCACGCAAGTTATGATAAATTTGGCGGTAAAATAGTGAAAAATAGGCGGTTTTTTTTCAATTCTCTCTCCGCTTTCCCTCTTTCCCGTATAATTGACCTCTCTCTTCCCTCTTTCCCGTATAGACCTCTCTCTTCCCTCTCGCTCATCTCTCATTCTCTCTTTCCCGTGGACATCTATCTCCCTCTCGTTCGCAAGCTTTCCTCTTCACAATCTCGAATCCAACCACTACCACTACTCTGTCGGTTGTCTCTCTCCCTCTCGTTCTAAACGACGGGCAGCCACGCGAATCTCGAAGCCGACGCGAATCAAGTCCCAAAATGAAGGTGAGGGTTTCTGATCTTCGATGGGTTTTTGTTATTTAGGGTTTAGGCTCAAATTGCATGTTGGTTTTTTGTGAAATTGCTTTTTCCGTGAAGTGATTCGAGTTGATTGCTTAAAGTTTTTGCAATTTTGTTGATCTGTATATGTGTTTTGTGTATGAACATGGAGGTGTTCTTGCTGAAGTTTTTGCAATTTTGTCGATGACTTTGATTCAATTCTGCTGAAGTTATTACCAAGATTGAACAATCTGTGCAAGTTCTCTGGCAAATACAAGCTCGCATCTCTAGTTTGGCAAGTTTGCATTCCATTTGAGTACGTTTCTTATTAGTGTTTTTGTTTTCCCAGTCTTTAATTTTTTTGGGGTTTTCTTTTTAATTTGTGCTAAATTTGGTTTCTTTCTGGTCAAGCTAGGGTTTTGGAATTGAGGGGTTCGTCTAGAATCAAATTTATTGTCGAAGGTAATGACAACAGCAAGAACTGTAAACTTTTAAATTCCTTAAAAGTGTTTCAATTGGTGTTATATGATTTCTGTCTTTGTTATTAGTCCCAATGCGATCACAAAATTATTTGGTGTATGTTTAATGTACATGTCATAGAAAAATATGGTGCTATGATATAGCATCGATGTATGAGTGTGCTGAGTCCCGCATAAAAACCTGTGATTGAATGGTCATTGAGCATTTGGCTTTGGTAAAAACTTATTGGTTTATTTGAACATAGGGGGCCTGAAGCTCCAGGGCAGGTGTATTCTCTTCCTTTAGGCTTTGGAAGAGTTCGTCCTGCTGCGAGTCAACCTTACCCTTCTGCAGGAGTCCATGGGTAAAGAGAACCCTTGTAAATTAAACATATAAATTCATTATTATGTGTTTCACTTAGTGTTTTATGTTTTTTTCCATGTGTATCTGTCTCAATGCGATCACATTCTTGTGGCACATGTTTAATTTATGACACATCAGAGAAGAATATAGTGTTATGATATATTATTGATGCATGAATGTGCCTGAGTTATGCATAAACACCTGTCATTGAATAGCCATTGCGCATTTGGGTTTCGTTATATATTAAAAACTTATTGATTTTTATTTCAACATAGGTTGCCTGAAGCTATAGGGCAGCTGCATTCACCTCATTTGGCCTTTGAAAGAGCTCGTCCTGCTGCAAGTCATTCTTACCCATCTGCAGGAGTCCATAGGTACGACAATCCCTGTAATTGTACATTCAGTATTCTGTGTTTAAGATGATTTGAGAAAACCAATTACATTTAGAAGCGGACTTGTCATTAGTCGGAAAAATCTGTGTTATTGTCCAATGCCATGTGAAGTAGAATTGACTAGCTTTAGATAATTGGCATTTTAATTTCTAAGTTGTAGCAGTGTTGCGTGTGTTTCAGTTTCGGCATGTGAAACTTTTCATTTCATTGTTATGACATTGGTTTCAGTTTTGGCATGTGAAACTTTTCCATTTCCTATATGCTCGCACTGATTGAAAGATGTGGAAGTTGATTTCTTAGAATTGTTTTTAAGAGAACACTCTCTCTATACATTCAGCCACAATCGTTCACTAGTTGCAGGCTGTAGAAATCATTATCAGCACCATTCTGAAACCTTTGTTTAGGGGAAGAAGAAAGATTGCTCAGTTCTCTTTCTCTTCTCCCCTTTTCCTTTCCCCTTTAATTTTCTCGTTTCTCCGTTTTGCTTCTCTGCAATAATTAAATACATATTCCAAGCATATATATGTGTGTGTATATATATGTATGTATATGCAAATAATTGGAAGATTAGTTGGTTGGATGATGGATTGCAAAATGTTTGCCACTGCAATTTGGAATGCCCAAATTTGTTTGGAACACGAACACTCCATATTTGCCTAATTGAATTGACCTACATGGGACCTTAAATTGCCTTCATAAAGCATACATATTGGGATATATATTATATATATATGTGTGTGTGTGTGTGTGTGTGTACAACGTGGTTATGCCCAATGAACGTGAGAGATTCTAGAAGAAGAAAGATTTCCGGCTATTTGCTTCGCTTGGACTTTATGGCTATGTTTGCTACACCGCATTAGTTTGCCGAATTGAGCTATTATGAGTTAGTCTAAGCTGTATCAAACAGGGTGCTATTTGCCAATCTCACTAAATGGGACTAGTGCCTCACCTAGTCTCCTTATTTTGACCTTGTTAAAATGAGGGCTTGAACTAGAACCAACCCAAGCGAACACGCCCTATAGGTTTTTTAAATAAAATAGAGCTTACTGTTTATAAAATAGTGTTGGATTACCCATTCTTTTTTGTTTCACTTGATGCACTTTTTTTTGTTGGCTATGAAAATGGATAGGTAGTTCCTCTTGTTTTGAAATTAAGAATGTTGGTAACCTACTTATTACTTTGGCTGCTAATTGATTAGTTTCAAATGCAAGAAACGATTAGTTTCTAATGTTATAATTTTATGGTTCAAAAAGTGTATAGATGTTGCAGTTGATCACTCGTCGTCGGAGTGTGACCAATGAGCTTCCCGCATTATCAGCATCTACTGCTCCAGTTCGAACACCGCATATGTCGATGTGTTGAAGGAGGAAGTGATAACCCTAAAGGGTAAGCTTGCGGTCCAGGGCAAGCAGATGATGGCCCAGGGCGAGGAGCTGAAGGCTTGTGTTGTGCACGTGAGAGACCTTGTAAGAACCATACAGATGATCGGCATCCAAATCTCGCTACCAGTACCTGATCTTACTCCACCTTCGACCTCCGAGCCACTTCACCTAGAAGACTCCATGTAATTTTTTTTTGTTTGGACATTTTGTATGTACATTTTCATATATTTTATAATTAAATACTTTTCTTTGGTTAATTAATTATCGTGTAGAATTTAATTACAATATTATTAAAAATTAAAAAAAAAAAATTGACCAAAACCAAAAAGTGATCTAATCCACTTTACGCAACGCATGTGACTACGTCGCGCAAAGTGACTTTGCACGACAAAGCCTGCGTCGCGCAAAGTGGCTTTGCGCGACGTAGGTATCTTCGTCGTCGTGCAAACCCTTCCGTCACTGCCTTGGCGCTACGGTTAGCGCGCGACGAAGGACCTGCGTCGCGCAAAGTGTTTTTTGTACTAGTGTGTGTAAACTGTTGATTGATTTGTTGCCATACTTAAGTTATTTACTTTCTGGGTTTTGAAATCTGTTCTTTTCCACCGTCAAAATGTGTCGTCTGTGTAAGTTGCTATATGCAATATATGAACCGTTTTGTTCTCGTATATCAGTTATGGACAACTAAATTTGAATGCAAAGTTTCATCAGTATATGGCAAATTCTTGTTTTGTTCTCGTATATCACACCGGATAGGACAAAACTATCTCACGATGTTTTGAAATCAGCTCACGTACCGCTTTAATGGGCAAAGAGCCCAACCCTAGAAACATAATACATGCCCAAGTGGTGGCTCTAGCCCAACCCTTGAAACATAATACATGCCCAAGTGGTGAAGAGCCGACATTGAGGTGCCAAACCTTTCCGTCGCTGCGAGCTCTTGGGGAAGATCAACACGTTATTCCTAGAGTAACTTTTGTCCACAGATTCCACGTGTGAATAAGTGAAATAATTTTTATACCCATTTATTTTTATCAAGTAAACATGCTCTAAGAAACCTTCACTTTAGGGTTTAGGAAGTACATAACTTATTTGTGCTAATTTTTTCTTCTAGTTGCTAAAATGGTGCCAAGAAAATCATCCATTTCCAAAACAAACGATCCCTTGTCTTCTGCCGCATCCCTCACTGCTGCTCTTACCTGCTCCCCAATATCACCAGCTTTTTTCCTCATTTCTCCTCCTTTGCCACTTTTCTCCATTACCAAATCTATCAGTCTCTTCACCTCCTTCCCAGCAATAACACTCTGTGATCCCCTTGTAAGTTCGACACTCACGCCCATCTCCTCCGCCAACATCTTCGAGTTAAATGCCTGCTCGGACGCCAACGGCCACCCTATCATTGGCACCCCCTGGCTTAAGCTCTCCATCACTTAATTCCATCCGCAGTGGCTAACAAACACACCCGTCGACTTGTGTGACAGTATCTCCAACTGGGGTGCCCAATTGTGCACCACCAACCCTTGTTTTCCTCTACTCATTCGATCTTCGAACCCCTCGGGCAACCACTCTGCTCGGAACCCACCCTTCATGTCATATCCAACCGGAGGCCTTGTTACCCAAATAAAAGGCCTTCCACTTTCTTCCAACACAAGAGCTAATTCCATCATCGGGTTTGAACTTATACTGTTTTGAGAACCAAATGAGACGTAAACAACCGAATCCGAACCTTGTGAGTCAAGCCATTCGAGGCATGCTTCAGGAGGTATGCCGAACTCTTTTCCTGCGCGTTGCCTCGAAACACTTAAGGCCAAAGTAGATGAGTTGTTGAGTGCTTCTAAAGGAAGAAGAGGTCCGATGGACCATACAGGACGCCCCAAGTAGTTCCTCAAGATCTTCAATCCAACTGGCTCAATCTCCTCAACAGTACTACACAACCAACCAAAGGATTTCGTAGACAGCGAAAGCTGAGGTTGAAAAATTCTTGACCCAAAGTCAGTACCATCTGCAGCTCTTAAGTATGGATTCAGCTGAGAGATATGGAAGCGGTAACTCTCAGGAAACCCCGGCACCGGGAACTCATCCGAAGCTGTAGAACGGTGTGGGAGGTTAAGCCAAACAGACACCAAAGCTGCAGTGCCATAGGCACCACCTGTGGTGAAAGTCACATGCGCAGTTCCAAAGCTGTTTGCAAGATTAGTAGCCCATCCAAAGTACATGTCAGAGATAATACAAGGCGGTGGGCGGCCTTCTTTTTCGATGATATCAGAGATAATATGGCGAGCAGGAGCTTCAAGACTCGTTGATGCAGCAACTAGGTTTCCTATTTTGCTGATAGGCAAGTTCTCTGTGTTCTCGCCGTTCGGGGGCAAGCCGTGGTCTGTGCCACAGAATGATAGCTCAGCCAAGCGGATGTTGGAGTCAGATTGAGAGCTTGAGTTGGAGGCGATCGTGGTGCGGAGGTATTGGATGTTGAGGGCGGTGCTTGCGATGGTGACAGTGATCAAGCTTTTTCTCTGTTGGAGATTTCTTGCCAGTTGCAGGAATGGTATGAGATGGCCGTGAGCCATGAATGGTATGAGGTGGTCACAATGTGCTCTAGGTCTTGGCTTTCCATCCCTACTTTCCTTCCTCCTCCTTTTTTCCCTTTATTTTTAGTTTTTTGTATTTTACAGGAAGTTTTTCAGTTTTTTTCTGGTTGATATCAAAACAAAGAATGCAAGGTTAGGTCTTTGGAGAGTTAAAAAGACACATGTCTCCCTTTTACTGTGCCACGTTCTGATGAATCGGGACTCAAGTATTGTCCTTTATAATGGAACTGGATCCCAGATCTATTTTGTGCGGATCTTAAGAATCTTCACATCTTAGTCATTTGTTGTGTATCCTACAATCAGAAATTATTTGATTTTTTTATTTAAAATTAAACATAAATAGTATCTGACGAAAACTGACTATATACGATAAACGGCTAGAATGTAGAGATTTCTAGAATTCCCACAAAGGGGTCCGGTGAGGATACCCTTCCCTTGATAATATAGGCCGGCAGAATCAAATCTATAAGTTTAAATTTTCTTATGTGATTTTATTTATTTTTTTGTATTAAAAACTACGTCATCACCAACTATGCAAATTGTTTATTGGATTGTTTGTAGTTTTGTTTATGGAATTATTGGTCCCTAGTCACTACTAATTTATTTATAAATTCTAGCTTAAGATTGACAAATGGTGATTGGTGGAGGATCACACATATATTTGTACTTACTCATACCGAAAATATAAGACATTTATCTAAAGATTTCACAACATTGAGGAAATTGTCGTTTCAGTTATTGAGATATTTCTTTGCACCCATAATTTAAACTCCTATTATGTAACAATTCTAATTGTAAAATTTATACGATGAAGATCGTTTGCATTCACCAAAAGCAACACAAGTTACATAAACCACTACTCTATTCAACTGGATTTTTAAACTTAAAGAATAGTAACACAACTATTGCTTGTTTCAAGGGGATCGAAAGCCCAAAACACTAAGATCACACAACATAACCACAATAGGCCTGCGATCACATAAGCCCCTTGGTTTCATATCACATCTAACCAAACACAAATACAACTTTATACAAATGCACAACGCCTTCATAAGGTAGTAATTTTGACACTCTTAGTTTAGCTTCTCACATTTAAATTGAGTATGTTATACTTTGTACGTTCACGTCACAACCGAAGTGTCAAAAGCTAAGCTGAGTATGAAAACCGCTATCACGATCATTTAATGAAGTCCCGAATCAAAAGAAACCCCAGTGGAAGGCAACCAAAGGTTCCCAGAGATGAAACCGCTAACAGTGAAGCCTTGTGCAGCAACCGGTGTAAGTGATGCATGATATCCCGGCCACCGGACCCGACCCGAAGTTGAAGCCCCAGGCCCATAATTTGAATACTCACCATAATACAATGTGTTTAAAGCAAACCCACCTGACCAAGGTGACCAACCAGCCCTACTGATTGAGTCATCCAAGTAAGACTGCATGATAACTGTTCTTGAATACTGCTTCCATGGCCTCCCAAGATACGTCTCGTACTTGGATTTCACCGGAGCAAGATCCGAAGCAGCTGAAATTTTGCAGTTATGAATCGAAATTCCAGTGTTCTGATCCGGGCTGGTTCTACCTTGTGCTGTGACAAAATTTTTGAGACCGGTTGAAGCGGGTTTTCTTGCGTAAATGTTGCAGTTCTGGAAAACTGCTGCTGAGTTTCCAAATATGAAATCAACTGTTCCGTAGATTTGGGTGTCTCTGTAGAACTGGCGCTTGGAGTGAGTGTAGAGGGTGTCTTGGTAGCCGACAATGGAGCATCGGAAAATCACTGACTTGTCAGCGCCGACTCGGAGGGCAACCGCTTGGTGCTTTGATGGACCGGCATTATTCTCAAACGTTATGTCACGAGCTATAAAGCCGTCTCCCATAGCAGCTGAAAACACGGTTGTTTGCATGTTACTATGTGCCATGAGGACATGCAATTTTTATTAAGTAAGAGAAAATTTTCCTTCCAACTCTTTTTGTCAAAAAAAAAAAAAAAAAAAGAACTACTATATCCTTTTATACATAACTGAAGAAAATTTTAAAAAATAAAAAAGAAAGTCACTAAAATAATTTTGCACAAACAAGTTTTTGCTGTTTTTTTTTTCCTTCACTTAGCCATACGTAACTATAGTTTTACTCCTCCACTTTCTCTCTCCCTCGCCCTAAACAGCTATCCAATGTACAACTTTTAAGGGGATGTAAAATACTCATCATAGTCGTAAAATATAAATAAAAATAAAAATTTACAATTTGTTTTACCAAAATGTAAATGTAATTTTTTCGTCTCAAATTGTATTAATGAGTTTAATCATCTGTGTTATGAATAATTATAAAATTATGTTTAATTCATGCATGAAAGAATCTCTTTTTTCTCATGTTGGTCTTTACAACCATAAGTTGAGAATTTCCAAGCGGGTGTGCGGTGTACATGCGAGCAAAATAAGAAACACGAAATTAAAACCTTGATCATCCTTTATGAGCATCACGTCTAACATTATAATTCAGGGAAATGGATATCGAAGGAAGGTGGTGGACTAAAGCAAGAAAATAAGGAATTTTAATAGAACCAACCATTCCTTTTATGATTTCATTTCTTTTCTATTTGATGTTAGTGTATAGACATGTGAACTGCCCTTTTTATATTTTCTTGTCTTTTTTTTTAAATTTTTTTTATGGATAATAATGCTTGTTTTTACTTCATAGAGGATCTACTCATCCTCCATTTATGATTAATGTATTTTTGATGTACGGATTTCATAATCGGAAATGTTCGTATGCATCAAACAAATTGACGGTTCATCACAACGATGCTACTTGTTATCAAAATCGTTTATTAGTTTGACACATAGAGATAAATAAATAATATCAGATTGAATGATGTTTTGTAGATATAATTTTTAAATGATGATAAAGAGAATGATTAGATGTAATATTTAGCTGACTAATTAACGTTGATGTTGATTGGTCTCCCACTGTAATGCGGGAGCTACGATCGAGACCATTGCTACCATTGCTACCATTGCTCCCTCACGGACACAACAAGACAACCCAAAGTTGGCCTCTTAATGATGGGAGACCGGTTAACCAGATTTGTCAAAGAAAAGTTCTAATAAGATGAGTGGTAGCAAACCCTATAATTTTTTCTTTATAATTTTATTTTTAATATTATCTTTCAACGAGTATAAAATCATAATAATTTTCATTTAAAGGTGAGTTTTGTAAATAATTTTGGTGAGTGACAATAGCACCAGTTATTAAATATTAGTTTTTCTCTTACAGTTTTGATTTTTTTTATACAGAAGATATTATTATTAAGGAGGTTCAAAAAGATTACAATAATTAAAGACGGAGAAGTTTTGAACTTGTGCGACACATCATTTGTTATGATTTTATTTTTTGATCTAGGACTAAATTGTCTTCTCATCATTTTTTATAACAAAAGTTTTTTTTGTTAACAGGTAGTTTACATATTTTATAAATTGACAAAATAAAAAAGCCATATATTTTAAATAAATAAATAAAAGAAGAGGGAATTCTCTTATTAATTAGAAAAAAAAAACCTAAAAAAGAGGGAAGTTTGATATGTTCTTACCAACTGTAGCAGACTCGAAAGTGGTCCAACCATCATCAGAGTTCCTATCGCCCACGATAATCGTCGTCCCCAAACCATCACCAATTAACATAACGTTCTTCTGCTTCGTTGGTATTTTAATATATTCATGATAAGTTCCAGCTTTTACATGAATTACAGACCTGCCACCTCCTCCACTCTCAGCCAATGAGGCCACCAACCCAAGTGCTTCACCGATACTCTTGTGCGTACCACTCCCATCCAAAGCCACCACAGCATGTGCTTCTAAGTCACCCACAGAAGCTTCTAGAAGCTTTCTTTCAGCGCCGGACACCCAACTCGGAAAATCATCCGACAACAGCCTCCGGCCACCGACAATGTTACTAGGGTTTTTGTTTTGGGCCTGCTTTGGTGACCTACTAGTGAGCATGAAAAGTGACAGAGAGTTACTTATGAATTGGTTCATATTTTTAGCTGAAGTCTCCATAGCGCCCTTGTCTACCATTGACTTATCACTCTTAAGGCTGTCTAGACAAGTTTCTTGATTGGTAAGAGCAGCACTGAGCCAGCTTTGGATATCGTCGTCAGTATGGCCATAGGCGCTTTTGGTACTGTCGTATTTGAGTATGACATTATCAAGTAAATCGATACTGTCCTCGAGCAGCTCGAGGCAGTCATTGATGCCACCAAGCGAGTGTGTTTGATGAGAGGTTTGAAAATGGGAAATGGTAAGATTATAGGCAAGAGCGCGAGCCAAACGAGCCTTTATAATGCTGAAGTCGACTGAGTGGACAAGGAGGCCTTCAAGGGTTTGAGGGGGTGGTTTAGTAATTGTAGTAATATTACTTGTTTTGGAGATGAAAATGGATTCACAAGCTGCTTGGTGAGGGGTATGTTTGCAAAAAGATACAATATTGTTGGCTTCTTTGGATGGTCCTGCTCTGGAGAATTTGGAGAAAAGGGATGGTGAAGAAGCCTGATTAGCTTCTGCTGATGGCAGCAAGATTTGTATGATCAAGAACATGGTTAGAAAGAAAGTGTGTGTTTTGCTTCTGTCTTCTCCAATATTATTGGAGGAACTCAGTATTGTGAACATGCTTAAATGAGAGAGACGGACACAGATTAGAGAATCTAGAGAGAGTTGTACGTATGTGAGCACTTAGCTTGGTTACTTATATATACACAATAGGGCCTTTAGTTTCATGTCACCTTATGACTTGTTAGGGAATACATAAAAGCTTTCATTTCAGTGTTCGGTTAGAGGCTGACTACTAAGTAAATAAATTTTGTTTCAACTTAATTACCTGTGCACCCTAGCACACTACAATACAATCAAATATTGTCCCAACTTAACTAATTGTATAGTTCGATTGATGTTGAGTTTTATCACAAAAATGCCTCAGTACAATGAACAGTGAAACCATTTACGTTGTAGTAGTTTATTCAAGTTTTTTATTTGAAATTGCATTCTTCAACAAAAATAAAGGTGACTTTGGTATACTCTAGATGTGATTATTGTGACCATTATTGATCACTAATTCCTAATGTATTGTTTAGAAGCAACGCTATCTTGTATTTGGGTCCCTACACATATATACATACCAACTTAATTCATGCATGTAACCAAATGATGGAAAAAATTTAGTGAACAATGAAGTTAATTAATATAATTTGCGTATTAATTTGTCACTAGTACTTGATCAGTTTGTTACGAACTAAGGAACTAAGAGCAACTCCACCGTCGGAGCCCTCCCCCTAGGCAATCCACTATTCAATCCATCCTGTGAACAATAATTGCCCTTAATGAATAATAATTGCCTTTTGCATCTCCACCGTTACACTTGAATAGCCCTGACAATAGGCAATAAAATAGTATTAATTTTTTTTTTACAAAATAATAGTAAATAAATTTATTTGTAATTTCGGATAAGATATTATAAATTGTTCTCGTTGCGCCACGTGTCATTTACCCAAAACGACTATTATTGGTCATAAATTTCGATAAGATTTTTATCCAATGTCATCGTGCCACGTGTCGTTATCTTTTCAGAATCTTTCAGGATAGATTTTGATCAAATTTTAAATCGTTCTCGTTGTGCAACGTGTCATTATCCGAAAAGATAATTATTGGTGATGGATTTCGATAAGATTTTTATCCAATGCCGTCTTGCCATGTGTCGTTATCTTTTCAGAATTTTTTAGGATATATTTCGATTAGATTTTTAACGAATGACGGCATGCCACATGGCACTATCTACAACCTAATCATTTCAGAATCCTCCATATAATCCATCATCCATCCTTTTCAATCTCACACCAATTTTCTCAATATTTCTATCATTATTCATAGTGTCTGCTTCCTTCTTCACCAAATCAAAATCTGTATCATTATTCATATTTTCTACTTACAATGTCTTCTTCTTCAAGCATGATGTGGGAAATCAATCAAGAAGAGGAAGAATTGTTTAACCAATTTGAAGGAGTGTTGAATCTCCATATAGCCCAAAATGAGAAGGAAGAGGATGAGGAGCGGAGAAGGAGAGATGACGAAGCAAGAATGGCTAGAGACTCACATTCCCATCGAGTCATCCAAGCTGTGGCTCAGATATGCAGGCCCACCCATTCCGGAAACCTTGATAGATACAGGCAACGACGAGGTGTGGAGCTGTTGGACGATTATTTTGTCCATAACAGTGCATTTCTTGATACGTACTTCAGACATCGTTTTAGAATGGAACGACATTTGTTTAACAAAATCATGATTGTTGTTTGCAACCATGATTCTTACTTTGTGCAAAAAAAGGATGCTTTTGGTGCTATGGGTCTCCTTCCCAAGCAAAAAATTACTGCTGCGCTGCGGATGCTTGCGTATGGAGCATCTGCAGACCAAGTGGATGAGATAGCGAGGATGGGGAAATCAACCATTCTTCAGTCCTTGATAAGGTTTTGCGGAGCAATCGAATCTATCTACACCGCAGAGTACCTCCGGCAACCTACTCACATGAACCTGGAAAGGCTTCTGAAGAATGCCAAGATGCAAGGTTTTCCTAGGATGATTGGGAGCATTGATTGTATGCATTGGACGTGGAAAAACTGTCCAAGTGCATGGCAAGGCGCTTATGGAGACATAAAATGAGCAAAAAGTATCATATTGGAGGCGGTGGCATCTTTTGATACATGGATTTGGCATGCCTTTTTCGGGGTTCCGGGAGCTCAAAATGACCTCAACGTCCTTACCCAATCCCCAGTGTTTAACGATACCAAAAGTCACGTATGAGGTCAACGGACGTATGTACGACGGGCCATACTACCTAGCTGACAGCATTTACCCAAGATGGTCAACATTTGTCAAAACAGTGCCACGTCCACGAAGTGCAAAGGAAAAACACTTTGCAAGATGTCAAGAGGGGTGCATGAAGGATGTGGAGCGTTGTTTCGGTATCCTCCAAGCTCGCTGGGCAATCGTCAGGGGTGTTACCAGATTGTTTGATGTAGAGTCACTTCGATCCATCATGATGACGTGCATCATTCTTCACAACATGATTGTGGAAGATGAGTATGATTATAAAGCTGTTGATGAATATGAGCCAGACATGATGAACAATTCAAGAACACGTATATATTGTGCTCATGAAGCCACCAATGAGCCCGTGCAACATGAGGACGTTACAATGAAAGGGTCATTCAACGATATACTGCATTTCAAAGGCCAGACATGCACAATGCCCGGCAAAATGACTTGATAGAGCACCAATGGGCATTGAAACAAGCTGAAGATAATTAAGTTCATTTAGTGTGTTTTTTATTATTTGGTGTATTTATGTAATTTTATTTGGTGTGTTTTATTTTAGTGAGTTTTTTTTATTATTTGGTGTGTTTATGTAATTTTATTTGGTGCGTTTTATTTTAGTTCATTTCGTGAGTTTTTTATTGGTGTGTTTATGTCATTTGAATAAAGATTCTCTTATAGTATAAATATATTACCATATTAAATAAATTTACTTTCACTTTAAATAAAGTACTAAATTCAATAAATTGGAAACAACATAAAATACTCTATTCAATAAATAATAAATTACAACCCAAGATGATTGGAAAACTATGGGCTCCGATTACAAAAAGTACTCTAATCATCATCACTTAACCAATTTGTGGGGCTAGGATGATATTCTCTTGTCGTGCTAGGACCATCTCCTCTTGCTCTCGCTTCTCTTGCACGCCTCCTACGCACCACACCCTCTTTCTCCGACTTCCAAAAATATTTAGAATTTGAAGACTTCCCTTCTAAAGGTGTGTTCATAATCTCACGATCTCGTTGAGCCATTCTTTCTTCTCTAACCAGTTCTCTTTCTTGCCTAAGTAGCTCTCTTTCTCTCTCATTAGCTTGAAATTCTCTCTCAACAGCTGCAGCTTTTGCCTCCTCTCTAACCTTATCAGCTTCAAATTTCGCCATTTCCCGCGCCAAAGTCAATTCACTATGACGAGTAAGTTCTTCCATGTGCTTTGCATAATCATGCTTGGAAGCACTTCCTTTTCTCTTTGAAGCCTTCTTACCTTGAGGCCTAATTGGATAACGGGTCGAACCCAACGCTTGTTCAGGGATGGGCGTTTCAGGCACTTCTTCTCCATCATCTTCATGCGAGCCATTATTAGGTGTAGAGTGTAGAGGAGTGCTGTTCATGACAACTTCTGGACCGACAGGCACAACTCTGAATTTAGGACAATCTTTGACAATATTCCAACATTCCCACCGGTTGAATGATTTATTTTTGCTTTTGGTTTTGGCACCATACCAAGCTTGTGCTTGAATTAGCTACACAATGGGGGAGATTAAATAATTATAATCAAAGTTGGTAACAAATAAATAATACAAACAAATAATTATAATTAAAGTAGGTAACAAATAAAAAATACAAACAAAATATTATAATCAAAGTATGTAACAAATAAATAATACAAACAAAAAATTATAATCAAAGTATGTAACAAATAAATAATACAAACAAATAATTATAATTAAAGTAGGTAACAAATAAATAATACAAACAAATAATTACAATGCAAATTTGGGTATAGTACAAACAAACAAATAATATATTGTTACCTGATCCGTGTAATTTTCCCCACTTCGAAGATTAGTATTAGCTTGTGCCAAGGCGTCTCTCCAAATACTAAATGATTGGTTAAGTAATTTCCAACGACTAGACATCGATTCTTTGGTTCTACTCCCACCCATTTTTTCAAGATAATTGGTACGAATAAGACTACATTTCTCGCAACTACATCTCATTACCCGTATGCGAACTATGAGTAATTTCAACCCAGCTAGTACACAATGCAACATCTTCAAGAAGCGTCCAATTCATACTTGCATCATTTTGTTGAAAAAAATTGGATTGAAACTTTGAGAGAAAGATAGGAATGTGATTGAAAGTAGTTGAGAAAATATGAAATTGTGGTGTAAGGTAGATGATAATGAGAAGGCATTTATAGAAAAGTAGAAACATTTTTTTAAAAAATTTTCAGATATTTTTTCGGATTTTTTACAATTTTTTTAAATTTTTATTCAAATAATTAATCTCTGCCGTTAGATTTAAAAAAAAATTGAATTTCAACACTCCAGATTGTGCCACATGTCAAAACGGTAACTTTTCTTAATTTTAAAACTATTTTTTCTTTTTTTTTTTAAATTTATTTATAAAGCATATTAATATTGACCGTTGATCTCAGATCGAACGGTTGATATTAAATAAGATTTTTTTTTAATTTTTTTACCGTTGAGATCGAACTATCCAAGTTAAATAGCCGTTGAGATCAAACGGACCGTGAGAAGCCATGTGGCTTCCCAAAGGTAACATTTCAGTCTGAAAAGTTGTCGGGCGACGCGCCCCCACGCACGAGTGGGGTGCTAGCGCCTGACAGAAAAAAATAAAAAAAAGGCCTGTTGCAGGGCTGACGTCAGCCCTAACAGCCAATCCACTCGAACTTGTGGGTTGACAACTCTTCACAGGCCCGGAGCTCGGGCCTCCACCTCCACTCAGGCTCCTTCACGCTGGAGCGAATCCACAGGGCCTCGGGCCCTTTTCTCTCACTTGTCCCCCGAGCAATCCACCACAATGGAGTTGCTCTAAGGAACTAAAACTTGCATGCATTTTTTTTCTCTAATCATTATTATATAACCATAACCAGATTAAGCAGATTTGTATTCTAATTAAGCAGGTTGGCACAGGCTGCTAGCTAGCTACCTTGAATATTAGAGTGCGCAACGAACAAGACTAACAAAATAGAAAGAATATTATTAAACGAACGAGAATGCCGAAACGGCTACAAAACCCTAAGAGGCTACATTGTGACTAACTTACTCTTAAACTAAATTACAAGCTCTATTTATAGAGCAATAAACCTAAGAAACCCTAATGCGTAAATGCCAAAAAATACCTTACTACAAAATCAAATCAAATCTCTAATTAATTTCCTAAATAAACCTAATAAATTCCAACACCCCCCGTCAAACTCATGGCGGTATACGACATGAGTTTGCCAACAGACGATGTGGATGCAAGCTTTGTTATGCTAACTTCCGATGCCAATTTCAATACGAAATTCCATCGGTGCAAGTGCAAGATTTCAATGCCAGTGCCAGTGCAAGATTCCAATGCCAGTGCCAGTGCAAGATTCCAATACCAGTGCCAGTGCAAATATCGATGCCAATGCCGAACAAACAAACAAAAAAATCCAACCAAATATTTTTTTTTCCTTTTGCCCGCATGGGCCTTAAACTAACAGCAAAACAAAAAATCCAAACAATTTTTTTTTCTCTTTTTTCCCCCTTTTTTTCTTTTTTTTTCTTCTATGCGAACCACCAACATCAGTCTTTTTTTTTTTATCCTTTTCTTCTGGGTTCACGGTGCAGATGGTGCGGTTGTCTGGGCAGATTGCAGTGCGAGTGATCGGGTCTGTGCAGGCTTGCAGAGGGTAGGTGAGGCGGAGAAAGTGCAGTGGGAGGTGACTACAAATTTGGGTGCAAATGCAGATGCAGGCGGGTTCGAACAGGGTCGCAAAAACGCGTCAACCTGCAGGTGTAGTGGTGCAACAGTGGTCATGTTCATTGAACTTGGTTGCAATGATTGCAGCGGTTCGAGCATGTGCGAATTCAAGCGGTGCGGGTAGGTTGCAGACAGATGCAGATTCGTGGTGAGGTACGATGCGGGGACGACGACTATGGATCGCTGGGTCGATCTGGTGGTGCGGGATGTCACGGTGCAATGGTCAAGCGGCGACAGGGCAGTGACTTCAAGTGCAGGTGCGGTTCAAGCACATGGTGGGTGGATGGTTCTGCAGATCTAGATGGGGTAGGGGCAGCCAGTGGCAGATCCAGGAAATAATGTTTGAGGGGTCAATAAGGATAGCGCGCGCAGCGCGCAATTTTTTTTTAACAGAAACGGCATGCATATCGTCATTTCATACCTGGAGGAAGAAGCTATGGGCGTGGACATGTTTCAGATATTTACCGACTAGGTGACTCCCTCTGTTACGTTTACAAACAAATATTCTCCTCTTATTGTACATTGATGAACTGTATTGGTGGCTATACGACCATCATCAGTTCACATGAATAAGCATATTGTTTGGATTTCTGTCGTCAGATCCTATCTACCATCGAGACATCTTCGACTTCAGCAAACCTTGGTGTAAACGCATAAGAATATTATGCTGCCATCTTGGTCTTCTTCCTCTAGTTTCCTGCCCTTCTTTGGCCACAGAATTTTGTACTCGGGTTTAAAATCCTTGTTTAAAGGTCCTGAACGTTCAAACCTGGAGGAAGAGATTGCTTCAACTTGTCGGCCTTCTCGGAATCAAACACACAAAGTGTGTAAAGGTACTTGGAGCACCGAACCTTGAACTTGACAGCATCCTTGGTTCTTTCAAACCTTTCGTCGAACACTTGGTGTGCAGCCAAGGGATCTCACCAGCAGCTTCAAGGGGTCGCACCAGCAGCTCCAATGGGTCTCTAAGGTTGTTTCCATGGCTTCCAAGGGGTCGTGCGACCCCATTGACCCCACTGTGGATCCGCCACTGGGCGCAGCGGAGCTGATGGCAGATTCAACCTTTTTTTTTTTTTTTTTTTTAACAAACTAGACCAACGACAATCTAAACAACCAACAAGACGGACGAACAAATTGATACGAATCGAGGGCAGATTAAATCCCGAATGATCAAACCTGCTCTGATACCAAGTTGAATATCAGAGTGCGCAACGAACAAGACTAACAAAATAGAAAGAATATTATTAAACGAACGAGAATGCCGAAATGGCTACAAAACCCTAAGAGGCTACATTGTGACTAACTTACTCTCAAACTAAATTACAAGCTCTATTTATAGAGCAATAAACCTAAGAAACCCTAATGCGTAAATGCCAAAAATACCCTACTACAAAATCAAATCAAATCTCTAATTAATTTCCTAAATAAACCTAATAAATTCCAACATGCTAATCACTACGTACGATTATGTCATTAATATCAGATTAAGCTGCATAAGAAAAATTAGTTACACCAAAATAGATAATTCACCTCTTAACGCTTGCTTTAAGGTTTTAGCACTGGCAGAATCTTCTTATGACAATATTGATTTCTAATTAATATATAAGAGCATCTCCAATGAAAGGTTCAAAATGCTTTGAAATGGACGTTTATATGTTTTGATTTCCAATGGGAGATATGTATAAAACACCAATATTGGCCAGAAGATGTAAATAAAATGAAAATTTACATATTTTTAACATCTTTTGGATGTGAACTCTGTAGTTAAAGAGAGAAAGGGATTCCAAATTTGCATATCTCTCATTAGACTAGAACTAAATTATACATCTCCTAAAAATGTAAAATGAGTGTAAATGTATATCTTTTACATCTCAAATTTGCATCTTCCAGTCGAGATGCCCTAATATAATAGAATCTCTGATTTCTTGGTCATAGTTGATTGGGAAAGAACTCCGCCTATGTAAGTTTATCTTACATTGCCGGTCCCAAGCCCGGGTAAAGGAGGAGGGGGAGGGCGTTAGGTAGTCGACAGCCGGCACTCCACAGTTACGTCGAATCCTTATGAAAATGAATTCAGAACGAAATCGCGCTAAAGCTAGGGCGTCACCCGTAAGTGGCACGCTGTGTGGCCCGAGCACAGTGATAAGTGAGCAAGGGTCGCTGTATCTCCATAGGCACCCGGATGCAGTGTTAAATGAGCAAGGGGGCCATAGAAACTTCTTTTCGAACGACTCCACTCAAAGTTGTTTGGGAGCATATGCACCTATCAACTTTACACGGGACACACAAAAGAAGTACTTTGATTCCATTGGATGGGGGAGGTTGAAGAAGCTAGGGCAGAAGGGTAGAGTTCAGGAGAGTAGAATGCGTTTAGGAACGTGGAATATAGGAACCTTAACGGGAAAATCTATGGAAGTAGTGGAAGTTATGGTGAGGAGAAGGATAAATATTATGTGCCTACAAGAAACTAAGTGGGTTGGTCTTAAGGCAAAGGATCTAGAAAACTCAGGGTTTAAACTTTGGTACTCGGGCACAAATAGAACGAGAAACGGTGTTGGCATCATCGTGGACAAGACCTTGACACAAGATGTTGTAGATGTCAAGAGGGTAGGAGATAGAATCATGGCAATCAAGATTGTAATAGGACAAGAACTTATCAATGTGATTAGTGCGTACGCACCTCAAGTAGGGTTGGATATGAGTTCGAAGGAGAAATTTTGGGAAGACCTTGGAGACTTGGTGCAAGGAATTGCTCAGACGGAGAAGTTATTTATAGGAGGAGATTTAAATGGACACGTGGGCAGGGAGACAGGCAACTATGGAGGTTTTCATGGTGGCCATGGTTTTGGGGAGAGAAACGAGGATGGGGAAGCTATCTTGGATTTTGCAATGGCATATGATCTCTTCTTAGCCAACACCTTCTTTAAGAAGAGAGAAGAACATGTGATCACCTACAAGAGTGGGTCGTCAAAAACACAAATAAATTTTCTTCTAATGAGGAAAGGGGATCGTATAACTTGTAAGGATTGCAAAGTTATACCAGGAGAGAGCGTGGCTAATCAACATCGCTTGTTGGTGATGGATGTACATATCAAAAGAGTGAGAAAAAAGAACAAGACTTGGAAGTGCCCAAGGACTAGATGGTGGAATCTAAAAGAAGAAAAACAAGTCATTTTCAAAGAGAAAGTAATCACCCAGTGTGTGTGGGATAGAGAGGGGGAAGCTAGCCAAATGTGGGATTCCATGGCTAGTTGTATCCGAAAAGTAGCAAAAGAGGTATTAGGAGAGTCCAAGGGCTTTGCCCCACACCAAAAGGAATCTTGGTGGTGGAATGAGGAGGTACAAACAAAGGTGAAGGCTAAGAAGGAATGTTGTAAAGCCTTATACAAGAATAGGACCGATGAAAATGGTGAAAGGTATAGAAAAACGAAGCAAGAGGCGAAGAAAGCTGTGAGAGAAGCTAAGTTAGCGGCTTATGACGATATGTATAAGCGACTAGATACCAAAGAAGGAGAGTTGGATATCTATAAACTAGCTAGAGCAAGGGAAAAGAAGACAAGGGACCTAAACCAAGTGAGGTGCATCAAGGATGAGGATATAAAGGTTCTTGCTACAGAGAACGCGGTTAAAGATAGATGAAAAGGTTATTTTCATAATCTTTTCAATGAAGGGCATGAAATGAGTGCTTCTTTAGGGGAGTTGAGTAACTCAGAAGAGTGTAGAAACTACTCTTTTTATCGTCGAATCCGGAAGGAAGAAGTGGTTGTAGCTTTGAAGAAGATGAAGCATAGAAAAGCAGTAGGCCCAGACGATATACCAATCGAAGTGTGGAAAGTTTTGGGAGAGACAGGTATAACATGGCTCACTGACCTTTTCAATAGGATTTTGAAAACGAAGAAGATGCCAAATGAGTGGCGAACGAGCATTTTGGTGCCTATCTACAAGAATAAGGGCGACGTACAAAATTGCATGAACTATAGGGGTATTAAGCTAATGAGTCATACAATGAAGCTCTGGGAGAGAGTCATTGAGCATAGATTGAGGCAAGAGACACGGGTTTCGGACAACCAATTCGGGTTCATGCCAGGGCGCTCAACCATGGAGGCAATCTATCTCTTACGAAGATTGATGGAAAGATATAAAGATGGGAAAAATGATTTACACATGGTCTTTATAGATTTGGAAAAAGCGTATGATAGGGTCCCAAGAGACATTCTTTGGAGGATTTTAGAGAAGAAAGGAGTACGAGTAGCATATATCCAAGCTATAAAGGATATGTATGAAGGAGCAAAGACTGCCGTAAGAACTCATGAAGGACAAACCGAAAGCTTTCCCATAACTGTAGGATTACATCAAGGCTCATCCTTAAGTCCTTACCTTTTTGCGTTGGTAATGGATGAGTTAACAGGACATATTCAATATGATATTCCTTGGTGTATGCTTTTCGCAGACGATATAGTGTTGATAGATGAAACTCAGGAAGGGGTAAATGCAAAGCTTAACCTTTGGAGAGAAGTGTTGGAATCTAAAGGTCTTCGCCTAAGCCGATCAAAGACAGAATATATGGAGTGCAAGTTCAGTGCAAATGGAGGCCAAAACGAGTTAGGGGTGAGGATCGGAGATCAATAAATACCAAAGAGCGATCGTTTTCGTTACCTAGGATCTATCTTGCAAAAGAACGGAGAATTAGATGGAGATCTCAACCATAGAATACAAGCTGGATGGATGATGTGGAAGAGTGCATTCGGCGTGTTGTGTGACCGCCGTATGCCACTGAAGCTCAAGGGAAAATTTTATAGGACGGCAATAAGGCCGGCGATGCTGTATGGCACAGAATGTTGGGCGGTGAAGCATCAACACGTACACAAAATGGGTGTAGCGGAGATGAGGTTGGATGTGTGGGCACACAAGAAAGGATAAGATTAGGAATGAGGATATCCGGGGTAAAGTAGGAGTAGCCGAAGTTGAAGGAAAGATGAGAGAAAATCGGTTACGGTGGTTTGGACATGTGCAAAGAAGGCATACTGACGCTCCGATTAGAAGATGCGACTATGGGACAGAGGTTCAGGGCCGAAGGGGTAGAGGAAGACCTAGGAAAACTTTGGAAGAGACTCTAAGAAAAGACTTAGAGTACTTGGATCTAACGGAGGACATGACACAGGACCGAGCACAATGGCGTTCAAAGATTCATATAGCCGATCCCACTCAGTGACTTGGATTTTCCAAGTCTCCAACCGAGAAGTTTTCCTCACTCGGGAAATTAAGGGAATACTACCTCAACCTACATGCTCCACTCACAAAGCTTCAACAAAAGAAAATTCAGAGAACTTAGCGAAGAAGGCTTTGGTGTATTTAACACAATACGTTGAAATGAAGGAACGCTATTTATTTATATCCCCGATAAGTCACAAATATGTACATATACATGAGTCAAAATAAACAAACAAGAGGGAGCCTTCACAAAGGTTGCTTAGGAGAAGTCTCAGCAGTCGGTAGAGCCCTAGAAAGAGCAGGCACTGGAGGGGGATCATTTGGAGCCTCAGTACTGGACAGAACCCTAGAAGGAGGAGGCAGCAGAGGTTGATCATTTGGAGCTTCATTACGCGGTACAGCCCCAGAAGACGAAGGCAATAAATGCCTTTGGAACAAACCCACAAACCTCTGATGATCAAGTAAAACCTGACCATCAGATTCCTTCATCTGGTCAAGCTTCCTCTTCATGTTTGTAGCATAGTCATGTGCGAGCCGGTGCAACTGTTTATTCTCATGCTTGAGCCCTCTAATCTCCTGTTTGAGACTCATCACTTCAGCCGCCAATGATTCAACTTGGCGGGTTCGAGCAAATAGGCGTTGGGCCATGTTAGACATAGAACCTGCACACTGAACACTGAGAGCCAGAGAATCCTTAACAGCCAACTCATCAGACCGTTTGGAAAGTAGTCTGTTATCTTTGGGAGTGAGAAGGTTCCTGGCCACTACCGCAGCGGTCATATCATTCTTCATCACGGAATCCCCAACGGTAAGAGCACCAGTAGGGGAGACGAATGATGGTCGCCATATGTTGTCTGGAGAAGCGTGGCTGCCTCTTCAACAAGGTTCAAGTCAAAACGACGGTCGGAGGGGCCAGACATTTTCAAAGGTGTTGAAGAGAGAAGAGGTCGGACAAATCAAGTTCTTAGAAGTGCAAGAATGGAGCTTCTACTGGTGGAGATTCAAGTGTGCTTTGGAACTTAATGCCAGCCTCTATAAAAATCTGCACTCGACGGAGCTTCAGAAATCGAAGAGGCGTTTGCTTTCTCAAAAGCTAGGCTGCTCAGAGACCACGAGACGTTTGCTTTCTCAAAAGTTAGGCTGCTTAAAGACCACGAAGGCCGATCTCAGAAATCGAAGAGGCGCTTGCTTTCTTAAAAGCTGGGCTGCTCAGAGACCACGAGGGCCGATCTCAGAAATCGAAGAGGCACCTACTTTTCCAGCCTTGTCAGCACCTGTCAGCTTTGCGAAAATTATGGGCATTATGTCAAAGATTTCTGGTGAAGTAGAAAGCACATGAATCTTACTGTTCAATCACCCACTTCCCACACGCAACATTAGCTCATGGGTACCACAGATAACTTTGCCAAAGTTCTCTGACAAAGTTGAGACACGTGAAGCTTGCAGCTCCCATTACATCGCTCTGACTAAGAAGGGTAAAAGAATAGCAAAGAAACAGCACTAACAAAGTTTAGACACATAAATTTTGAAGGTCTAGCTACCATATTATTACCCACAAGAGTAAAGGAACAGTACCACTGTTGGATAATTGGAAAGTCCCTGTGTGTCAACCTCTGTGCTTCGTGGCAAGATAGACTAGCAAACATGCCCAACCTTTTCTCACATTCGAGAAAACACTCCCAACAAGATTGCTTGCTCCAAAATCGAAGAGGCACCGCCCTCCGAATCTCGAGAGCCAGACTCCCAACATGATTACTTTCTCAAAAATCGAAGAGACACCGCTCTCCGAATCTCGAGAGCCAGACCCCTAGCCGGATTGCTTTCTCAAAAATCGAAAATGCATCATTCTCCGAATCTCGAGAGCCAGATCTCCGACATGATTGCTTGTTCGAAAACCGAAGAGGCACCACTTTCCTAACTTCAAGAGCCGGATCTCCTTGGATAAAGCTTGTCTGTAATCTTTACACGCAACATCAGCTTTCCAGATACCACAGACCACTTTTTCAAAGTGCTCTGACAGAGTTAAAATATGTGAAGCTGGCAGCTCCCACTACCGTGTTATGACCAAGCAGGGTAAAGGAATAGCATTACTACTTGTTGTTAGGGAGACTCCTATATATGTTGACCTCCATCCCCAACAGACAGGCAGACCTGCAAAAATGCTCAACCCTTCCTCATATCTGAGAGGGCACTCGAAATATTCAGCTTTCTTTCCCCCCGATAATACCTCTGCAAACAAGCTATACTAGAGCAAGAATATCTCATATCATCAGGGTTAAAAGCAAGAGTATCCCATATCATGTTTTTTCCCTGTCTTTTCCTTTGGCCTTGTTCTTACCTGCAAGACAAGGAGAAAGAGAGCAATCAGTCAGCACTTGGAATCAAGCTTCCAGTCAGGAACTGACTGCCTGGAACCCCTTACTTGATTACTTACCTGGCATTGCTCTCGAGTACTCATCTTCAACATCTTATGCTTCGAGGGAAGATACCGCATCTGCCTGAGGAACATATAGGGCAAGTGAGAAGGATACAAGGAAGCATGTGGAGACAAGCGTAACAGCACACGTGCCGATACATCCACTACTCTGTCAAAAGCAAAAGTATCCCATATCAGCAGGGTCGAACGTATTATAGATTTGATGGACTTCTTTTGACCCTCAAATTCTTCAGTCGGCCTTATACTCTAGAGGAAACCAGAAAACCCTCCTGCCCAGTTCAAGAATAAGCCTGTGGAAAGTTACTTCTTCAAAAGTAAAAGTATCCCATATCATCTCTTCTCATTTTTCTTCTCTTTATCCTTCATGCTGCCTGCAAGATAGGGAGAATGTGAACAATCAGCCGGAACTCGAAATCAAAGTTCTGATCTGGGACTAATTGCTTGGAGCTCTGATTGCTTACCTTGGTTGTCACCTCTTTCAGCAGATCCCCTAGCTCGGCGACTTGGAGGACTCCTACTACATGGTTTGTATCGCGCTTGACCAAGCCTGAAACTACAAGTAAGCTTCAAGTGAAATTGATACATTACCTTGTGAATCTCTACCAGTTAAAGATACCATCCCTGGATGGAGGAAGAGTACTTCCAGAGAAGATGCCACATCTACCTACGAGACAGATAAGGCAAGTCAAGACGATACCACACTCCGGAACTTAGAAGTTTCGTGATTACGAGATCATTCCCCCACAATATTTCCTAATGTCATTTGTACTAAATCATTCACTTGTACTCACTAAAAGAGAGCTTGAACCTATGTACTTGTGTAAACCCTTCACAATTAATGAGAACTCTTCT
Source organism: Malus sylvestris (assembly GCF_916048215.2). Taxonomy (NCBI): domain Eukaryota; kingdom Viridiplantae; phylum Streptophyta; class Magnoliopsida; order Rosales; family Rosaceae; genus Malus; species Malus sylvestris. The sequence goes on along the minus strand of NC_062263.1, from coordinate 2,994,877 downwards.
ATTTCGTGGACGTAGCCAATATGGGTGAACCACGTACATTTGGTGTTTGCTTTCCTATCTCTATCCATTTATATACTTATCCACACTAATGACCGGAGCAATCTAGCGACGATCACAAAAAGCGACCGTTTTCGCTACCTAGGATCTATCTTGCAAGAGAACGAAGAATTAGATGGAGATCTCAACCATAGAATACAAGATGGATGGATGAAGTGTAAGAGTGCATCCGGCGTGTTGTGTGACCGTCGTAGGTCACTGAAGCTCAAGGGAAAATTTTATAGGACGGTAATAAGGCCAGCGATGTTGTATGGCACATAATGTTGGGCGGTGAAGCATCAACACGTACACAAAATGGGTGTAGCGGAGATAAGGATGCTTCGTGGGATGTGTGGGCACACGAGAAATGAGAAGATTGTGAATGAGGATATCCGAGGTAAAGTAGGAGTAGCCGAAGTTGAAGGAAAGATGAGAGAAAATCGGTTACGGTGGTTTGGACATGTGCAAAGAAGGCCCACTGATGCTCCGGTTCGAAGATGTGACTATGGAACAGAGGTTCGGGGCCGAAGGGGTAGAGGAAGACCTAGGAAAACTTTGGAAGAGACCCTAAGAAAAGACTTAGAGTACTTGGATCTAACGGAGGACATGACACAAAACCGAGCGCAATGGCGTTCTAGGATTCATATAGCCGACCCCACTTAGTGGGAAAAGACTTTGTTGTTGTTGTTGTTGTAGTTGATTGGGAAAGCTAGCCAAACTTTTTGCCCAAATTGGAAGCGAAATTTCCACTAAGCCAGTCAAACTCTGTATGCGGCAAACTTCAATACAGAGAACGTATATCTTCATCTTTTCTTTTTCTTTTTTTAGTTTCCAAAATAAAATTATAAGACCCATAAGATCATCTTTAGCATCTGCTAGGCTGGCCTTCTCAGTAATTTTTAAGTAGGGTTGTGCTATCTACACTTATTTACTTCTCACACACTCTTCTTAATTTTTAGCCGTCAGATCAAATGAATTGAAGAAGATCAATGGCAAAAAATTAATAAGAGTGCATGAAAGGTAAAATGGATGTGTGAATAATATAATATCCTCTAAGTATGTGGTTACACGGTATTATAAGTTCAATGATTTTAGATTTAGATTTCAAATAGGTAAATTGTTGGCAACATTCCAATATAGTTATCATACACTTTTTTGCTTTTTTTTTTTTCTACAAGCAAGGATTACTATATGATGATTTTGCATAAAGTGGCAATAATAGCTCCTTGAAATACAAGTACATGTACAATACAAAATTTTAATATGTTGTGTTACAGTCACAAATAGTTGTTTGCGACTCTTTTGTACGATATATGGTTTTTTACAAGCTCATCATAAATGAGGATTCTTTTTGGATTATCTTTGTGAGGATTTGGAAATCTTCAAATTGTGTCCGTTCATCGTATATCGTGCGATCAGAAATTAATTTAAATACTTTTATTTAAAATTAAATATGAATAGCACCTGACGAAAACTAGTCGCATGATGTACGATGAATGGACACTATTTGAGATTCCTAGGATCCTCACAAAAAAGATCCAAACACTCATCATAATTTGAAAGAGCTTTATGGAAGGAATTGGATCCCATCCGGATCCAAATTGTGAGGATCCTAAGAATCTTCACATCTTAGCCATTAAGCGTACATCGTGTGGTTAGAAATTATTTAAAATTAAACATAAATAATACCTAACGAAAACGGATCGCACGATATATGATGAACAGTTAGAATACAAAAATATCTAAAATCCTCACAAAAAGAATTCGAAGAGAATCCTCATCCTTTATGGAGAACAAATCGAGCACCAAAACGTGCTTTTATAATCTATATTCAATTTCAAGTTACTTTTAAAATTTTGAACGATTTCAATTAAGCTCTCATAAGAGAGACAAATGACAAGTCAATCTACGTACATACTCTCTAACAAAACCCTATTTCTCCTATATACTCAGAGGCAGGGAGTAGGATTCTCTTCCATTTTGTCCCCTCAATTTTCTTTCCCTCTTATTTTAACGGTCATGGTCAAGCCACTTCAACATCTTATATTAATTTTTTATAACAAAAAGAAGACAAAATAAAAGAATATGAAAGGAAAAGATAGAAATGGATGAAAAAAGGCGAGGAGAGAATTATAATCCCAGAGGCAGAGCTAAAAATGGCATACCTATCACCTCTTCGACCAATTATCATCCCTACTTGGAAGTCTATATAATTGCCCCGTGGCGAGGACTTCAAATGTGACTACGTCAGCTAAATTTCCTAAATGACAGAGCTTAGACAGGGCAAGTTCAAGAGAAATGTTAAGGGAACTCTCAATGTACTTTCTGTCACCTCGTATTTTTTACATAATGTTTTATAAGATTAGTACGAAAATTGACGTTAAACTGTAAAATGAGAGTAAATTCATAAAAAGCCCAACTTTGAGAGAATTGTATTTTAAAAAAGTCTATTTAGGGCTGGTTTAGTATTGTTGTGCTTTGAAAAAAAGATGCTATGAGAATAAGCGGCTGTGAAATAAATCAGCAGAGTTTTTGGTAAACTTTTTTGTAAAAGTGCTTTTGGAAAAAAAAAAAGCAGTCTGATAGTGGGTTTTTTCATTAAAGGAGCACTGTAGCTCCGTGTGCTTTGAAAAAAAAACCAGTTTTCCAAAGCTGCAAATAGCAGCTTCAGCTTTTTCCTTTGATTTCAGCTTATTCTCACAGCAGCTTCCAAAATAAGCCTTTTTTTTTTTTTTTTTTTCAGTTTACCCAACACCTAAAACCCTCACAGCTTTTTCATAAGTGTTTTTTTTTTAAGCACCTCACTCCCAAACCACCCCTTAGTCTTTCTCGAAAGTTCAATTTATCAAATCAAGGCCTGATGTGATTATTGTTTGGTATATGTAATGGAGTCTGGATCTTCGCCGGATCCTCTTTGTGAGGATTTCGAGAATCCGTGAATCATGCCCATTTATCATATATCGTGTAGTCAGAAATCATTTTAAATATTTTTATTTAAAAATAAACATAAACAGTACTTGACAAAAACTGACCGCACGATGTACGATTCACGAATCTTCAAGATCCTCACCAAAAGGATCCGGAGAGGATCCTGTTGGTATGTAATGTACCTGCTGACATATAAGACTCCTTGCTTGCTGTCTTGCTGGTTAAGTAATTACTGATCAATACTACACTATTATTGTGTATCAAATCACCCCTGAACAATAATTAAGTCCTATAAATATATATATATATTTCATCCAATAATAATGGGAAAAGGAGATGCAAGCAGCTTCTTCTATATCAGCCTTAACATAATTCTTCTTCAATGTATATGATATTTTTTTTTTTGGAAGAAAGAAGAAGAAGAAACTTAAATTTATATGTTTGGTGCAAAGTTGCACTCAAAAGGAAGAGCCACCCTTCCAAATGAGGTGATATATTTTTGGCATATATATTTTATATCTATCTCATCTTAATAATCTAATTGTTCTTCTGATTGATTAACAATCACTTGCTGACCATAAAGTGTTGTTGCCTGTGTTCTTAAGACTTTAAACAGTATACTACAAACACCAGAAAATTAATTTATTAAATAAAGAGCAATATTATTCTTGTGCCCTCAGAATATAAATCCCATCATTTCCAGGCTAAAGGTCGTTCTAAAATAGCTTCATCTGGTAATAATTGTGCATGCATGTACGTCGAAAAGGAAAATATATTTGCATGTAAAAAATTAAGGTTGTTACTTTCGTTGCATCCCAAACCCATGCATATATGATGGTTAAACGTCATGCATACGAATATTGTACATCATTTTGTAAGATTTTAAGCCCTCTGTGTTTTAAAACTTTGAAAATGTATTAGGTAGTCTATGGTCAAATAGTATTTTTCTCTACATATAAGGAGGTTTTGGTTTAACGTCGGTGTCGATGCTAAAGTATGATGACATGCCCACTTCACGGTCTAGCCCAAAATCTCAACCCATTAATATAAGGGAGTTTTAACGAAACACTTTCGGTATTATTCACTTTTAACAAAAAATCACATTTTTACCTTTCTCTGTTACTATTTACTACACCTTTATTTGTCATTTTTCATTAAAATTAAAGTTTTTTTGAACTTTTCTTTAGTTTTCCTTTAATATAAATATATTATTGGATTAAAAAAAAGACTCTAATAATGTGTTTCCTTAAAAGTAAGTAATCCATAATAACTAATTAATAATCTAGTAAACAAGCTAGCCAAAACTCAATACCGAACTGGCAACAAATATTTATACCTTCCTCACATACACATGACATGACTTGAGACTTCCGGTAACTATCACTAGATCACGGAGGTTATGATAGTATATTTACAAAACTACGTACGTTTAAAACAAGATAATTCACTTACAATAAAGTTATGCCACCACAAGTAGGAGTAGGATTATCTCTCATCTTTTTTTTCCTCCCCTTCCCTCCCTCCCATTTGAATGGTCACGGTTAAGCTACATTAACATCTTATATTAATTTTTTATAGAAAAAAAAACAAAATAAAAAATGTGAAAGAAATGAATAAAAAGGGATGAAAAGAGGAGATTAGAGAATCCTAATCTCCACAAGTAAGCTTACAACTAGGCATCACACTCAGCTTAAATCTATCTTTCGAGCGTTATTGTCAGCCGAAAACAATGCTTTGTTAGAAATAAATAGTATAATATCAACACCCTTATCCGAACTCATCTATATCCTTAAACCAATCAGTCAGTAGATGTCAACTCATTGCAAATACAGCTATTAGAAAATTGACTTGAGAAGAGAAAAGAAAAGATGATTCAATCCAAAAGCATAAATATATGGATGGCATGATAGATGGAAGGGTAGCATCACAATTAACAGCTTAAAAGAGAACAAATAATTGAGGAAAAAGTATATATAAAGTGCACTACGGAACATATTATGTTTAGGACGGATAAGGATTATCTGCCCTCTCACTTTCCGTGTCCTTTTGTGTCTTCCTGTTTGTGTGGTCACAGTTAAGCCACGTCAACATTTTGTATTACTATTCATTTTTGTCTTATTATCTCTATAAAAAACAATATAAAATGTTAACATGGCTTAACAGTGACCACACAAAATAGGAGGGCAGACAATCCTTGTCCGTTTAGGACTCCCTACGGATTCCCCGTTAACTCATTTTTTTGCAAAATATTTTATAATGTTGACACGGAAATTAATGTTAAATTGTGTGACAGAGAATCCATAGAGTCCCACTTCGAGAGAGTCTGTTTAGCATTTTTCAAAAATATATATCTTTATAATTTTGGGGTCACAAGCTTCACCAAAAAGTTTTGGACAAAAATGCCCCCAAAACAAAAAAAAATTCAAAAGCAGCCCAAAATAATGCACCAAATAATGCAGGGGTATTTTAGTCATTTTAACAGTATTTTTTAATAATTAATTCTTTTTGTACAATTTTTTTTTAACTTTAGTACCTCACAATAGGCTAGCAATATTATGATTAAATCAGTTGTTCATTAAATATTATTTTCTCTATTTTTAAACACATTCAAAACATCTTAAGAGGCGTTTAATGCTGATTATATAAAAAAAATTCGCACGCACATAATAATGTGATTAAATTAGTTGTCAAATGATTGTTTTTTATTTTTAACAAACGATATTATCTACACTATGGGGTAGGGAGATGGGCATAGCCTCATAATGAGTTACCAATAATGTTATTCAATCAATTGTTTATTAAATATTATTTTCTCTATTCTTAATGTAAATTCAATAGAATATAGATGGAAATTAAAAGACCAATTTTATTATGTGAATTCAGCTGCGTTAATTGGTTTGTGAGGGGTTTTTTCAAGCATAATCTAAGATTATTCATTTACCTCAAATATTTGACTTTTCTTTTGTCAATTCACTCATATAAATACATTTAAAATGTGTAAGTCTCATGTAACACGCCATGATTCAAAAAATGTCTTCTGCATGCACGTGAGTGCGTGCATAAAGGCTAGTGTATAATTAAGGTGCCACTACAAAACACATTCTGTTAGGCTAATCCAATCCCTCTTTAAGATTGAAGCGATGGTTATTAAAAGTTCATATAAATATGGTTTGGTGATTCTGCTTAACCTAATAATGCAATATATGGGACTATATCCTATGTCATTTCCATGCCAAAAGGGTTCGAGGTATACATGCGTCAGAAGTCGAATGGTTGTTATATGTATTGAAATACGTATATGGGGCCTTGGAAAAACTTAAAAAGGAACCAAGGGACAAGATAATCAAATCAGATGAACAACTAGACAAAACTCTCTTTACTTGTTTTCCAAAAAAAAAAAACTCTCTTTACTTTTATGTTTTGGAAAGAATCATCATGGGGTCGAATCCACACACTTCTCAAAGCTACTTGGATTAAAATGACAGAGAGATTTAAATTTGAATTTATGTATAATTAATTGTTCAAGTGGAGTTCAGAAATCTTAAAGATCCCCCTCCTTGATCTCAAAAAAAAACAAGAGAAGAGATCATATCCGGATCTCTTTCACCAAGGTTACCAGATCAAGTGATTCGGCCCTTTCAAATTTCATCCAACCATTCACCTGTTTTGACCCCTTAAAAGGTCTAATAATTTTTAGTTGTTGGATGAAATTTGAAAGGCCCGGATCACTTGATCCGGTGACCTTGGTGGAAGAGATCCGGAGAGGATCTCTTCTAAAAAAAATGATACTCGTTCTTAAATTAAGTTTTTTTTTAGAAAAACGAAGGATGTGAAATGCTTAAGAAAAGAGTGCTTAAGTTTAAAATCTATAAGACCATCTCCAAAGGAGATGTCAAATCCTAAGTTGAATGCTATGTAATCAAATTTGAAGATAAAAGCATGCTCCAACCGATATGTCAATCATGTGAATTGACATATGAGTTTTCATATGTCAAATTTGACTATAAGAAACTGTGATGTCAAATAATTTTTAATTATTTTATTGTTTTGAACCCATTAATGCACAAATTATAGATCTTAAAAATTTATTTTAATTGATTTCTTTTTAAAATGGATCCTACAAATATCATTTATAACAAATAAACATATCGGTTAGAAAAATAGAAAATCTGACATTGTCACATCAGCCATCAAATTAACATTTAACATTTATCTTTTGACATCTCTATTGGAGATGCTTTAAGGACTTGCCAATAATTATTTGGTATAATGCCATTTAATCTCTACTTTATTGGAAAATGTTATATGTTCAAATTATAAATGCTAAGGAGACTCTTTCACTTTTGACTCTCCGTCACCTCGTGTTTTTGGCACAATTCTCGTGCCAACATTATAAAACATTTTGCCAAAAGTATGAGGTGATGGAAAGCCTATGGAGAGTCTCACTTTGAAAGGAGAGAATTTCTCCTTTGAGAGTCTCCTTAGCATTTCTCTTATTAAATTTAATTTTCTCATGTGGATTTGTTTAAAAAAAATAGTGATATTCATTAAAACAATTTCAAAAATAAATTAGAGAAATGTACAAGATACGAATCTCAACATAACTGTTAAAACACCTAAAAGGCTAAACACGAACGATCCACACTAACTAAAAAGTCCACTATATCAAAATCTAGCATGTGATCAGTATAATAGTGGATAGGGTGTGAGGGGTTACTATATTCGAAGAAACAAAGGTTTTAGAAAATCTTTATATTTTTGCTCACTCATATTTTCTGTTTTGCGCCCTCTAGGACTTATTAGTTGTATTCTGGTGTAGATGAGGATCATTGGTACTTGCTGACATCTACTTCCGATTATGTAAAAAGTTATCTTATGTTACTTTGACAAATATGCATCCTATCCAAATAAGAATATTCTTTAATTGTGTTACACTTTATCTCTGCTCTGACACTGCATGTTTTGTAATAAGGGTTCATCCTACCGTGCACACTTTTAGTTAGACTTTGGTTTCAATGTATCTGTACTTTTACACATCACTTATATATTATGGCTTCGTAACCCTCTAGATGATGGCTAGCATGCCTTGATTTTTAGGTCCACGTGGGTATCTAAGTGGGGGTGTATCGAAGGGCATCTCATGCCTAAGTCAAAAAGTAGTGGATAGAAAAGAGAACTTGAGAGAGTTCTTAATAGTAAGTGGCAATTACGGTTTCCTCTATTTGACCTGCCTATTTATAGGGAAAAATCCTAGCAAGCAGTGTAACATCCCACATCCTCCAAGGGATTGGATCCTGTAAGCCTTATATGTATATTTTCATCTTTACCTAGCACAAGGCCTTTTGAGAACTCACTAGTTTTGGGTTCCATCGGAACTATGAAGTTAAGCGAGTTCATGTAAGACCAATCCCAGGATGGGTAACCCACTGGGAAGTTCTCGTATGAGTTCCTAGAAACAAAACCGTGAGGGCATGGTCGGGGCCCAAAGCGGACAATATCGTGCTACGGCGGAGTCGGGTCCGGGATGTGATGGGGGCCTAGGTCGGGATGAGACAATTTGGTATCAAAGCCAATCCCTGGTCGGAAGTGTGCAGACGAGGACGTCAGACCCCTAAGGGGGGTGAATTGTATCATCCCATATCGCCTAGGGGAATGGATCCTGCAAGCCTTATATGTATATTCTCATCTCTACCTAACACGAGGCCTTTCGGAAACTCACTGGTTTCGGGTTCCAACGGAACTCCGAAGTTAAGCGAGTTCGCACGAGAGCATTCCCAGGATGGGTAATCTAATGGGAAGTTATCGTGTGAGTTTCCAGAAATAAAGCCGTGAAGGCGTGGTCGGGGCCGAAAGCAAATAATATTGTGCTACGACGGAGTCGAGCCCGGGATGTGGTGGAGCCTGGGTCTGGATGTGACAGGCAGCTAGGAGGGGAGACTGCAGAGCATACTAGGCAATCCTCAATGATGCAAGCCAATATCCACAGTCCTGCCAGCTAGTAGTTCTGAAGGTCCTTGTTGGTAAGAGCACATATTGAGCATATTGTCCACATGTCCATCTTCTACTGGATGTGGTTATTATGTCTCCACAATTACTACCAAACACGAATTTACATTATTTATTTTAACATTTTATATATTGATACCAGATGAGTTTACAATGTTTTCATTCTAAAAAAAATCATTCTCGAATTAAACAACTAGATGATTCTCAAACCATAAAAATCAATATTTTGTGTGTGTTGCTAGTTTTACAAAGCAGTTCTTCAAAAGTCCTTTTATAAAACGTTACCAAATGGCCGTTATAAACTCCTTTAAAATTTTGTTTGAATACAATTTTTTTTTTTGTGAACAAACGATAGTATCTATACTAAGAGATAGTGAGTGGACTAAGCCTTCCAATGTACTAGCAATAATATGATTCAAATTCGTCTTTGACGAGAATCGAACATGAGACCTTATGTTTTTAAACTCTTATAATCCATTAAAATTCCAATTATATACACCCACTCTGAGATGCATTGGTAATCCATCTTAGGAATTAGGATGTGCTTCCTAACCATCCTAACAATGTCCAACGTAGCTTTGCTTCAAGCACTTCTCCATCACCCACATGAATTGCAAAATTAATGATCCAGTCTCCAAAAAGTTATGACAAAGGAGTCCACCTGCCACCATAAACCCATCTCCATTCTTTTAACAGACCATTCAACGTCTTCAATTAGGTGAGTGTTGCTTTCATATTATTATTATTCTAATTAACTTGTTCTTTTCTTAAATTGATCTACTTATACTACGAATTCAATTGCTCCTTTTTCAATGTCTGCGTCGGATGTGATTCAACGCATTAAATATGAAAACCCACAATTGAAAGTGATTCTTCTACAAACCCGCTCACAATATTCAAGCAGCAATGCAAGTAACGTCTAAAACACAATTTCAATTTTCGATATTTTTCCAGCCTCGATTGCATGAAGCATTCACCAATGTAGGTACTATGGTGATCAAATAAACAAACAAAAATAAAGACAAAGTTACAGTTCTTGCATAAGGTTTCGAATCAACAATACTCTGTAGAAGAGAATCTCAACCTGAATAAATGGTATGCCTAAACCACAGGAGACTCCTGAACGAAAAAAGAAGAAACAAGAAAAGGACAACACAAACCGGTGGAGAAAGGCGTATCCTACCACAGAATGGCCTGCCTCACCGGACAATGACTAAAAGCCAAACCCAGAATTGACGTACCAGCTCCAGAGTTCCCCAAAATTTTGCATATTGTTGGAACTCATCAGACAACCGCCCCAAGTACTTCAAAGTGATAAGTCCTTGAGACTAACCGACAACTGCGACCACCAAGGCAACCAAATACTCTGAATGGACCGTCAACGACTTTGTTTCTCTATATTCCCGTTACTACATGGATGGAAGAGGCAAAGAAGAGCAAGGCAAAATTGAAGCCACAACGGGAGAAGCAAAATCATGAAGCTGTGGCAGCTGCTGCCTTCTCCATCTTCTCTTTTTCAATCTCTGCTCTCCTCTGTTCAGCATGCTGTGCAACGCCATTTGCAAGAGCCTGATGCTGGAAGTCCAGAGTCTGCATAAGGCTGTGAACTCTCAACGGATCTGATGCTTGCATGGCTTCACGAGCAACGCAGAGGAAATAAGGAAACATGTCAAAAATGCCATAAATTTAAAAGTTATTCAACAGATAACACGGGAAAGAATAATGTGAAAACATGCAGTAAAAGAAAATACAATCAATTGAACAGAAAATAAAAAAACTCGCGACAATCTCTCAAGGGATGCAGGGGACCAAGCGTGTCATTAAATTGCATGCATAAGGGTCCTATAGGACTGTTAGGCATCTTTATTGACTTAGTACTTGGACAAGCACCAGGCTGGCCTTTCACAGCACACCTCACAAGAACTAAAATAATTTAAAGAAATTGAACTTGAACAAACATCAAGCATCGAGAATCACCTGAAAGCCTGACTAACTTGTTGTGATGTAATTTTAGTATCTTAACAAAAAAAGGGGAAATGAAATTCAAATTTTGGGATGAGTTAGAAAGGTGAATTGTTCAGTCAATATTAGGCATCACAAACCAGGATAATGTGACAACACTACACAGCATGTTTAACTTCACCGTTACTCTAAAAAGATCATAAAAGATGACCACCATAGAATAACAAGTATTCTCTCTAAAAAAAATTCTAATAAGAAAACAGGGCACACCTGTGCAGCTAACTTTTGAAGTTCAACGCTATCAACTTCATCACCATCCTCGGCATCAAGTCCCATTTCCTTGTCAGATCCATCCCATATTCATCATCATCATCAGTTTGGAAACCATCCATTTCGTCGTTATCTTTTGGTTCTTCCTCCTTTGCAGCTTCTGCCAACACAACATTAATAAGTATAAAAAACTGATAGTAAAAAACTTAAGTGCAGGAGCCATGCAAACAAAAGCTATAAATTAAAATGTGGAAGTAACATATTTTACTAGCTACAATGAAATGTATAAACATTCTCATTTCTAAATCTGAATTCACATTATAAATCTAAATATTCCCATTCGTCGAATTAAATCACTGTCACACATTCCTCTCATACGTAATTTGTTTCAAGGATATTTAATCCAAGTGAAGATACAACTAGAGAGTAAATAACACGGATAATAAAATGGAGTGAAATTAACAATAAGACTAAGATAACAATAGGGATGGGAGAGAATAAGGACAGAAAAATTATGAAAAAAAGTAAGTGGCTTCAAGCTTAAATGTTTTTCATAACAATTATAAAACTGACTGCATGATGTACGATGAACGAACACGATTCACGAATCTTCAAGATCCTTACCAAAAGGATTCGGAGAGGATCGTGTTGGTATGTAATGTACCTGCAGACATATAAGACTCCTTGCTTGCTGTCTTGCTGGTTAAGTAATTATTATCAATACTACACTATTATTGTGTATCAAATCACTCCTGAACAATAATTAAGTCCTATATATATATATATATATATATATATATTTCATCCAATAATAATGGGAAAAGGAGATGCAAGCAGCTTCTTCTATATCAGCCTTAACATAATTCTTCTTAAATGTATATGTTTTTTTTTGGAAGAAAGAAGAAGAAGAAGAAACTTAAATGTATATGTTTGGTGCAAAGTTGCACTCAAAAGGAAGAGCCACGCTTCCAAATGAGGTGATATATTTTTGGCATATATATTTTATATCTATCTCATCTTAATAATCTAATTGTTCTTCTGATTGATTAACAATCACTTGCTGACCATAAAGTGTGGTTGCCTGTGTTCTTTAGACTTTAAACAGTATACTACAAACACCAGAAAATTAATTTATTAAATAAAGAGCAATATTATTCTTGTGCCCTCAGAATATAAATCCCATAATTTCCAGGCTAAAAGTCGTTCTAAAATTGCTTCATCTGGTAATAATTGCGCATACATGTACGTCGCAAAGGAAAATATATTTGCATGAAAAAAATTAAGGTTGTTACTTTCGTTGCATCCCAAACCCATGCATATATGATGGTTAAACGTCATGCATACGAATATTGTACATCATTTTGTAAGATTTTAAGCCCTCTGTGTTTTAAAACTTTGAAAATGCATTTAGTAGTCTATGGTCAAATAGTTTTTTTTTCTCTACATATAAGGAGGTTTAGGTTTAACGTCGGTGGATGACGAGTTCGATGCCAAAGTATTATGACATGCCCACTTTACGGTCTAGCTCAAAATCCCCACCCATTAATATAAAGGAGTTTTAACGAAACACTCCTGGTATTGTTCACTTTTAATGAAAAACCATATTTTTACTTGTTCCTAATACTATTCACTACATATTTATTTGTCATTTTTCATTAAAACTAAAGTTTTTTTGAACTTTTCATTAATTTTCCTTTAATATAAATATATTATTGGATAAAAAAAAAAGACTCTAATAATGTGTTTCCTTAAAAGTAAGTAATCCATAATAACTAATTAATAATTTAGTAAACAAGCTAGCCAAAACCCAATATCGAACTCGCAACAAATATTTATACCTTCATCACATACACATGACATGACTTCCTTCCGGTAACTATCACTAGATCACGGAGGTTATGATAGTATATTACAAAACTACGTACGTTTAAAACAAGATAATTCACTTACAATAAAGTTATGCCACCACAAGTACGAGTAGGATTCTCTTCCATCTTTTTTTTCCTCTCCTCCCATTTGAATGGTCACGGTTAAGCTACATTAATATCTTATATTAATTTTTTTATAGAAAGAGAAAGAAAAAATTGAAAATGTGAGAGAAGAGAACGAAAGGGGATGAAAAGAAGAGAGGAGAGAATCCTAATTTCCACAAGTAAGCTTACAACTAGGTATCACAATCAGCTTAAATATATCTTCCTAGCGTTATTGTCAGCCGAAAACAATGCTTTATTAGAAATAAATAGTATGATATCAACACCCTTAACTCATCTATATCCTTAAACCGATCAGCCTGTAGATGTCAACTCATTGCAAATACAGCTATTAGAAAATTGACTTGAGAAGAGAAAAGAAAAGATGATTCAATCCAAAAGCATAAATATATGGATGGCATGATAGATGGAAGGTTAGCATCATAACAGCTTAAAAGAGGACAAATAATTGAGGAAAAAGTACATATAAAGTGCACTACGGAACATATTATGTTTAGGACTCCCTATGAATTCTCCGTAACCTCAATTTTTTGCACAATATTTTATAATGTTGTCATGGAAATTAATGTTAAATTATGTGACAGAGAATCTATAGAAAGTCCACTTCAAGAGAGTCTCCTTAGCATTTAAAAAAAAAAAAATATATATATATATATATATATATATATATATGTATGTTTATATATAAAGCCAACTACTCATTTTGGGGTCACAAGCATCACCAAAAATATGAATAAAAATGCCCCCAATTCAAAAAATTTCAAAAGCAACTCAAAATAATGCACCAAATAATACAGGGGTATTTTAGTCATTTTAACAGTATGTTTTAATAATTAGGGTAAAAGACTGTTTACTACCCTCATGTTTCGTGGTTTTCAACATTTAGTACATCAAGTTTTTTTCGTCTCAGAGTCATACATAAAGTGTAAATTTTGGGACAGTCTCATTCATCCGTTAGTCAAACTATTAAATCTGCTGTTAATTGTGAAGTGGCGCCAATGTGGACAATGACTGGACGCCACGTGTCATCCATAGTTTTGTTTTTTTTGTTTTTTTCTTCTTCTTCCTCCTTCTTTCTTCTTCTTCTTCTTCTTCTTCTTCCTCCGAAGCTGCAACTTTTTTTTTCTTATCTTCTTCCTCATTATTTTCCTTCTTCCTTCCTCCTTCCTTCCCATTCTTCTCCTTCTTCCTTCTTCTTCTTCTTCTTCTTCTTCCTCTTCCTCCAAATCTGGGGAAGATAAAGTTTTTTTTATCTTCTTCTTACTTCTTCTTCCTTCTTCTTCTTCTTCTTCTTCTTCTTATTCTTATTCTTCTTCTTCTTCCTCCGAATCTGCAACCTTTTTTTTTTCCTTCACCTTCTTCCTTCCTCCTTCTTCTTTCCTCTTCTTCTCCTTCTTCCTTCTTCTTCATTCTCCTTCTTCTTCTTCCTCCGAAATTGGGGAAGATGAAGTTTTTTTTTTCTTCTTCCTCCTTCTTCCTTCTCCTTCCTCCTTGCTCCTTCTTCCTTCCTTCCTCCTCTTCTTCTTCTTCCTCCGAATCTGGGTTGCAAATTTGGTTTTTTTTCTTCTTATTCTTCTTCTTCCTCCTTCTTCCTCCTTCTTCTTCCTCCCCTTTCTTCTTCTTCTTCTTCTTCCTCTTTCTTCTTCCTCCCCCTTCTTCTTCTTCTTCCTCCGAATCTGGGGAAGATGAAGTTTTTTTTTTGTTTTCTTCTTCCTCCTTCTTCCTTCTCTTTCCTCCTTCTTCCTTCCTCTTCTTCTTCTTCTTCCTCCGAATCTGGGTTGCAGATTCGGTTTTTTTTTCTTTTCTTTTCTTTTCTTTTCTTCTTCTTCCTCTTTCTTCTTCCTTCTTCTTCCTCCGAATCTGCAACTTTTTTTTTTTCTTCTTCTTCTTTCTCCTTCTTCATCCTTCCTCCTTCTTCCTTCCCCTTCTTCTTCTTCTTCTTCCTCCAAATCTAGGGAAGATGAAGGTTTATATATATATGTTATTTATTTATTTTATAAATAATTTATTTTTAATTTCCACGTGGATGACACGTGGCGCCCAGTCATTGTCCACATGGGCGCCACATCACAGTTAACGGGAGACTTAACAGTTTGACTAACGAATGTATGAGACTGTCCCAAAATTATACTTTAAGTATGACTCTGAGACGAAAAAAAACTTGATGTACTATGTTTATACCATATTTAGGGCCTCGTATTTAGACCTCGTATAAATACTCAAGGGACTTAAATGTAATTATGTGATAAAGGAAGAGGCAAATATGTAATAAGTGATGAGTCCTTATTCTATAAAAGGACCCCTCACCCTCACAATTAGGGGAGGCCATTTTCTGGAGGTCATTCCTTAAGTCTCTCCTACTAGAGCAAAGCTCTCACACTCTCTCCCTCACTTCTCAGATAAATACAATCAGTGTGGACGTAGCCCAAACCTTGGGGTGCACCACGATACATCTTGTGTTATTTACATTACTTGTAGATTCACGGTCGGATTTACGTTGTTCCAAGACCTCCGGTTTTGTGCATCAACATTTGGCGCCGTCTGTGGGAATCGACACAAAAAACTGTCGGTTCTCTTTCATTTTTTTACCTCCACCGTGAAACCTCACCACAACCTCTACCGAAAATCTGCAGAAACCACCCACAAGCAGAGACACACACATTCTGCACTACTTCCAATAGCATCCAACATTGGATTCCAGAAATCTCTATCCCTCTCTGCAACTTATCTTTCTGCTGGAGTAGATAATACTTTCAGAAGGAAATTTGATCGAAAAAGGTTCTTGGAGCCGAGCTCGTGAACGTGAAAGACAGGAAGAGGAGGGAGGACCGCATAAATCCAAATCGAAAGGGCCGACAGCTTGACCAAGGAAGCACTTTCTCCTCTCTCTCTCAGAGGTTGATATTTTGGTTTGGAATAATGCTCGGAGCAGGACCTCAACTCCACGTGACAGATCGCTGAGCTGCCTTCTGTCAGCTGACAGATCACCTTCTTTTTCCTCTTTGCACCGCGTGGTCTTCACGGTTCGAATAGGGTTCATCAGACCATCAAAATGGTGTCGTGCGCTCAAACCTCTCCGCATTACCTGCAATAGCTCTTCCTCTCGTTCTAGATCCCACAACGCCAACGACTCATCAAAACAACATCGTCAACACCACTGCCAACACCAACTCGTAAAAAAGCAGACTCCTTCTTGCAGATTCATAGTCTCTCTGTCTCTCTCAATGGAAGCTAATCCGACTGCAACCTCCAGCACCTTCATCGACCTATGCACTCCCTCCAGCACCTCCATCGACCTGTACACTCTCTGGCACCAAATCGCTTATCCGCTTCTCTCATACTTTCTTTTAGAATCGCTCAAATCGGATCTGGACAAGCTACCCGGGTTAAAATAGATGACCCATACTCGAAACGGCGCCGACGCTGGCAGATCTTTTGTGCAACAAGTGGGCCTAGACGTCGGTAGATCTCTTCAGCTCCTCCCGCCGATCCAATCGCCCAGTAGAACCTGGACAGAGTTGCCGAGCTCCCGGGACAGAGCTTCAACCTTTTGGGTACGTCCCTGTCAATGAAGATTCTGGGAGAGCTTTCTCCTACTGGTTTATCGAGGCTGCCGAGGACCCTCACTCCAAGCCTGTTGTTTTTTGGCTTAATGGGGGAGGGCAATTCTACCAGTTAAGCTCGTTGCTGCATCCACAAAGGTCATAAATAAGTCTCGAAAGATTTATCTCTTAGCTCGTTTGGGATCTCATAGTCCCCCATCCACAATTCCAAGTGCTGACTCGAGAGCAATGCCACGTTATCTTGCTGACTGCCCGCATCCACGAGTCCACCACCGAGTCACCCTCCAACTCGGCTGAGTCAATCATCAAAGCCGTCTGCAACATGACGTGTTTCCCCGACTCATGCTTCACTCTGATAATCAAACTGGCGGTGAACAAGTTCTTCATCAAATCGAGGACCGAAAAGGTCGCCGACTCCTCCCGTGGCTTCGACGACGACCAGGACACCGACGACTCCGAACCCGCCCCGATTTCCAAAACGCGGTGGATGGCGCGCTCGCTGCGTTCTCTGGACACATGCAGCTCGGGGACACGTGTTCAATGCTGGGTCAGGTGGACCGGTCCATTGAAAGCTATGAGATGGGATTGAAGATTTCAGACAGCAGAAAAAAGAATATTTCAGACAGTAGAAAAGAAAAAGAGAGGCTCTCCTCGAAAGCACATGGGGACTACTTTATCGGGGACATAGAAAGGGAGAAACGTTTGGGCCTAACCTACACCTCTGGGATATAGATGGAGGTGGTATCAATTATGAGTCACAGGAATTCTTTTTCACTAAAAAATGGTGCTGTGGGGGACATGACCATGCAGCAAAAAAAGGAAAGCATAAATGGAATGGGATAAATAAAGAGAAAGCAAAAGGGAGGCACATGGGGACATTGCAAAAGCAAGGAATAAACATCCTACCAGAATGATGTGATTTACTTTTCTTGTTTCTGAATGGTGTAAATTTATTTTCCTTATCTTTCGGAAATATCTGTATAAACCCCATCAGAGGGTAACCTTAAAAAAATAATAATAAAAAATAAAAAATAAAAAATAAAAAATAAAAAATAAAAAAACCGCAAGCCCAAAATAATGGGTTGCAATGTCATGTGGGGGCGAATGCCCATAGGCCCAAAAAAGCCAGGCCCTCTATTATCACCAACCAGGTGATCAAAAGTACGCCCAATGCTCCAAAATTATTCGGCAACCTGTCGCTATTACCACCAACCAGGTGATGAAAAGTACAACCCGTACTCTAAAATCATTTGGCAACTAGCCATTCATGCCACCAACCAGGTAATGAAATGTACAACCCGTACTCTAATATCATTTGGCAACTAGCCATTCATGCCACCAACCAGGTGATGAAATGTACAACCCGTACTCTCATTCATGCCACCAACCAGGTGATCAAAAGTACGCCCAGTACTCCAAATTATACATGAGCATTACTCATGTCATTCATACATAAACATTCATGAGCATCACTCATGTTAACATTCATGAGCATCACTTATGACAACATCCATGAGCATCACTCATGTTAATCAACATAAACATTCATGAGCATCACTCATGTCAATCAGCTTCAAAAGCTTCATTTACGTAGCTCTATCTTCAAAAGCTTCATTTACAAAAGCTCCAGCTTCAAAGCTTCATTTTACAGAGCTCCAGCTTCAAAGCTTCATTTTACAGAGCTCCAGCTTCAAAGCTTCATTTTACAGAGCTCCAGCTTCAAAGCTTCATTTTATAGAGCTCCAGCTTTAAAGCTTCACTTGCAAAGCTTCACTTACAAAGTTTCAGTGCAGGGTATACAAATACCACCTCCAAACAACCGCCACTTAGGCCCATACATGGATTCAATTTGAAGTCTCCAGCCAAAAGACTCTATTGACCGAAGACTTTGGGGACTACACCATACACCATATATTGGGCCTCAACTAGGCCTCATGAAAAATACTTGGGGAACTCTAGCCCATTATTCATGTATTGAGGAGCGAGCCCTTATTCTATAAAAGGGACTCCCTCACCATTATTAGAAAGCATCGCCGCTTACTGAGCAACCGCCTCGCCGCAAGCATCAACTCTAGCCCATCGTCCATGTATTAAGGAGTGAGCCCTTATTCTATAAAAGGGACTCCCTCACCTTCAAGCTCCACAAGCCGAGCAAACCAAGACAACATAAGCCACGAGTCGAGCAGCCTCGCAGCGTGTGCTATTTCTAGTTGAGCATCATTTCAGATTGAGCACCGTCACATATCAAGCATCAGTTTAAGACAACATCTGGTTACTTCGGCCCACACATGGACTGAATTTCAAGTCTCCAGCCAAAAGACTCTCTTGACTGAAGACTTGAGGGACTACTGTTTATACCATATTTAAGGCCTCGTATTTAGACCTCGTATAAATACTCAGGGGACTTAAATGTAATTATGTGATAAAGGAAGGGGCAAATATGTAATAAGTGAGGAGTCCTTATTCTATAAAAGGACCCCTCACCCTCACAATTAGGGGAGGCCATTTTCTGGAGGCCATTCCTTAAGTCTCTCCTACTAGAGCAAAGCTCTCACACTCTCTCCCTCACTTCTCAGATAAATACAATCAGTGTGGACGTAGCCCAAACCTTGGGGTGCACCACGATACATCTTGTGTTATTTACATTACTTGCATATTCACAGTTGGATTTACGTTGTTCCAAGACCTCCGGTTTTGTGCATCAACATACTAAATGTTGAAAACCACGAAACATGAGGATAGTAAACAGTCTTTTACCCTAATAATTAATTCTTTTGTACATTTTTTTTAATTAGTACCTCACAATAGGCTAGTAATAATGTAATTAAATCAGTTGTTCATTAAATATTATTTTCTCTATTTTTAAACACGTTCAAAACATCTTAATAGGCGTGTAATGTCGATTATAAAAAAAAAATTCGCACGCGCGTAATAATGTGATTAAATTAGTTGTCAAATGATTTTTTTTTAACAAATGATATTATCTACACTAAGGGGGAGGGGGATGGGCTACCAATAATGTGATTCAATCAGTTATTTATTAAATATTATTTTCTCTATTCTTAATGTAAATTCAATAGAATGTAGATGGAAATTGAAAGACCAATTTTATTATGTGAATTTAGCTGCTTTGATTGGTTTGTGAGGGGCTTTTTCTAGCATGATCTAAAATTATTCATTTACTTCAAATATTTGACTTTCCTTTTGTCAATTCACGCATTTAAATACATTTAAAATGTGTAAGTCACGCGTAACGCCGTGATTCAAAAAATATCTTATGCATGCGCGTGAGCACGTGCATGAAGGCTAGTATATAATTAAGGTGCCACTACAAAACACATTCTGTTTAGGCTAATCCAATCCCTCTTTAAGATTGAAGCGATGGTTGTTAAAAGTTCATATAAATATGGTTTGGTGATTCTGCTTAACCTAATAATGCAATATATGGGACTATATCCTATGTCATTTCCATGCCAAAATGGTTCGAGGTATACATGCGTCAGAAGTCGAATGGTTGTTATATGTATTGAAATACGTATATGGGGCCTTGGAAAAACTTAAAAAGGGAAAAAGGGACAAGAGAAATCAAATCAGATGAACAACTAGACAAAACTCTCTTTACTTGTTTTCCAAAAAAAACTCTCTTTACTTTTATGTTTTGGAAGGAATCATCATGGGATCGAATCCACACACTTCTCAATAGGGGTGGGCGCGGTGTGGTTCGGTGCGGTTTCAAGTAAACCCGCAACCGAAACCGAAACTTTTTGCGGTGCGGTTCGGTGCGGTTTTGAAGCCAAAACCGAAATGAAACCAAACCGTTTGGTTCGGTTCAGTGCGGTTTCAAACGATTTCGGTTTGGTTTTTGAGAAAAAAAATGTACAATTTAAAATATATACCTATTTATGCATAAAACGGTCTTATTTTCCTCATATATTAATTAATGAACATGTAGCAACAACAATGTAGCAAAAACAACAACAACAATGCAGCAAAACTGCAGCAAAAAACAGTGGAAAACAATGCTCCATGCAATTTCCCTATGCTATTCTGAAAAGTGTGAGTTTGTTTCCGTAGTATTACAATATGTTCTTATGAAAGACTACATACGCAGCGTGCAATCCCGGGATAGCAAGTTAATCATCTACCTTAAACACATTACAAATATTAAGCTGCTATGAAATCATTAAGTGGGCCACTAGCTACTCTTTCTGGTGGCTACTAGTCTAGCATTTTCTGGTACCTTTGAAGCCAAGAATGCTATCAGAATTATTGAAGCCATGCGATGATCAAGGACTACACTCGAATGATGAACTTAGAATATGGTGTGATCCGAATTCCAAAGGATTGCAAAGAATGAAGCAGTTAGGCTGTCACCATGGATATGTCAGGGGGCATGACATGAGCTAGAGGTTGTGCAGATTGTATTGCGTAATACTGATCAATACAAAGATTATGCGTTGTGCAGGAGGTAAACTTTGATAGGGGTTTTCATGACATTGTGAAGAAGATCAAGCATTGATCTGGTAAGTCTTTGACAATAGAATTTATACTAAGATGATACAATAAACTAATTTAAAACAGAGAGACAACATTATTTTGATCTTAAAACATAATATTTAATATATGGTGCGGTTTCAGTTTCGGTGCGGTTTTGAAAACCCAAAACCGAAACCAAACCGTTTTCTTTGCCGCGGTTTGGTTTCGAAACCGAAACCATTTCAAAACCGCAAAACCAAACCATTCGGTGCGGTCCGATTCGATTCGTGTTTCGGTTTCGGTTTTCGGTTCCAAGTGCCCACCCCTACTTCTCAAAGCCACTTGGATTAAAATGACAAAGAGATTTAAATTTGAATTTAGAGAAAATGACTATTTACTACCCTCATATTTTGTGGTTTTCAACATTTAGTACATCAAGGTTTTTTTTGTCCCAGAGTCATACCTAAAGTGTAAATTTTGGAACAGTCTTATACATGCCGTTAATTGTGACATGGCGCCCATGTGGACAATGATTGGGCGCCACGTGTCATCCACATTTTTTTTCCTTCTTCTTCTTCCTCCTCATTCTTCTTCTTCTGGGTTGCAAGGGGTTGGGTTTTGGGTGGGGAGGGGGGGGAGGGGAGACGAACTGGGTTGCAAATTCTGGGTTGCAAATTCGGTATTTTTTTTCTTCTTCCTCCTCCCTCCGACGAATCTGGGTTGCAGATTCGGTTTTTTTTTTCTTCTTCTTCTCCTCCTTCCTTCTTCTTCTTCTTCTTCTTCTTCTTCTTCCTCCTCCGAATCTGCAGTTTTTTTTTTCCTCCTTCCTCCATCTTCTTATTCTTCTTCCTCCTCCGAATCCGGGTTGCAGATTTCGATTTTTTTTTCTTTTTCCTCCTTCTTTCTTCTCCTTCTTGTTCTTCTTCTTCTCCTCCGAATTTGGGTTAGAGATTTCGGTTTTTTTTTTCTTATTCCTCTTTCTCCTTCTTCCTTCCTCCTTCTTCCTTCTTCTTCTTTATCCTTCTTCTTCTTCTTCTTCCTCCGACTCTGGGGATGAAGATTTTTTTTTACTATATATATATTTATTTATTTTATAAATAATTTCTTTTTAATTTCCATGTGAGTGACACGTGGCGCCCAGTCATTGTCCACATGGGCGTCACGTCACAGTTAACGGGAGACCTAACAGTTTGACTAACGGATGTATAAGACTATCCCAAAATTTAGACTTTAGGTGTGACTCTAGGACGAAAAAAACTTAATATACTAAATGTTGAAAACCATGAAACATGAGGATAGTAAACAGTCTTTTGCCCTTGAATTTATGTATAATTAATTGTTCAAGTGGAGTTCAGAAATCTTAAAGATCCCCCTCCTTGATCTAAAAAAAAGAGAAGAGATCATCTCTAGATCTCTTCCACCAAGGTCACAAGATCAAGTGATTCGGCCATTTCAAATTTCATCCAGCAGTCCACCTGTTTTGACCCCTTAAAAGGTGTAATAATTTTTAGCCGTTGGATGAAATTTGAAAGGCCCAGATCACTTGATCCGGTGACCTTGGTGAAAGAGATTTGGAGAGGAACTCTTCTAAAAAAAATGATACTCGTTCTTAAATTAAGTTGTTTTTAGAAAAACGAAGGATATCAAATGTGGATGCAAATTTTCACCTTCTCTTTCTTTGACAAAATTGCACCTACAAAACAATCAACACCTATGGTCAAGGCCAAGAGCCTTACGCACCCACGATGAATTGGGGGGGCTTTGGCTGAAGAACCTCGATTACAAAAGTTATAATTTAGAGAGAAACGTATTTGGAGAGTTTTTGGGAGTTTTGCAAGAGTGTGGACCTCCTTTTTTAGAAAAAAAATATGGTCATATATATAGGGAATGGAGGTGGCCGACCCTTAGAGGTTTTTTGTGTGAAAATGGGTGATTTAATTGGTGATTAATGGATTAATTAGAATTTAATCCATTAATTAGCCAATTAATCTCTATTTATATGGAATAATTTGTAGGTTATGAAGTCATTACCTAAGATGAGGATGGATGAGATAATTTGGAATTGGTTACCTTTTTTGGACACTCTTGGCTTGATTAAAGAATGATTGTCTATTGCTCGCGCGTAGGATAACCGGTGTGTCTCAGGGGTAACTTTGTCCTTTTCATCAAAAATCGACGTGTCGCCTTGTGATTATTTTTGGCTCCACAAATGCCCCATACCTACTGGGCTACTCATTGGAAAGGGTAGTAGGTGTAGAGATTTTCTTGCTCTAGGAAACTTAGGATTGCTTCCTGTTTTGATGTAGATTCCCTATGAAATTAGATCATTCTAGGAAAGGGAAATAAATTTCTCTCAAAGCCTATTTAAGTCCACCTTAAGTGGGTTATTAAATCAATTTTGGAGAGTGATTTATTCTACCCTACAAGAGAGAGAGAGAGCTTAGAGGATATTTGTTCCCCCTCCTCTAGCAATCTTCTACATTTTACTTGTGCAAAGGACCGTCTTTCATTACTTTCTTCGTCTTCTCCGTGCCGTACCAATGTAATAAAAACTTAATTTCTTCTTGTCTTTTTCTTGGGTGGTGCTGCCACGGGGTAGTCGTCGGGGTGGTACGGCACGTCGGCTGACAAGGGCCAGGAGTCGGCTTGGCATGGGCCAAGAAGGTGATGTGGAAAGGAACATTGCTTGAGTAGCTCGGCTTGATTGAAGCCAAGGATTGGTTCGGCATGGGCCGAGGAAGTGGCGTGGAATAGGCAATTATTTAGGCTGTCTGCTGAAAATGAGGAAATTACTTGAGTTTGATTTTCAACTGCCATAGATGGAGCAGTCAATGATGAAGCTGCCAAGATCAGAGTTGCTCAAGATGAAATGTCAGATGAGTGAACTGTTAAGTGTAAAAGTGGTTGCTGCCCCTTAACCATTTGTTGCTTAGTTGATCTTCAAGCATTTGATCTTTTAAACTATGTGGCCTTTTCGCACTAGAAAGCTTACCCAAATGGGTGTTAGGGATTTAATTTACCATCTCGCACTGGAGAGAAATTAGTTTACCATCTCGCACTGGAGAGCAATTAGTTTATCCTCTTGCACTGGAGAGCAAACCCATAGGGGTGTCGGGGAATTGGTTTACCCTCTCGCACTTAAGAGCAATTAGTTTACCCTCTCGTATTGGAGAGCAAATAGTTTATCCTCTCGTACTGGAGAGCAAACCCTTTTGGGTGTTAGGGAATTGGTTTACCCTCTCGCACTGGAGAGCAATTAGTTTATCCTCTTGCACTGGAGAGCATGGAAGTCGTTGTCATGAGTGTAGCTGAGGAAAGCTGGACTATTGGACAACTGAAATAATCATCAGGTTGCAAGGTCTTGTTTGGTGAACTGCTTGAGACTTCGAACTGCTTGTGGAACCCACGTAAGGGTGTAAACGCAGTGAGTTGCTCCCTAAATTATTGTGCCATCATTAGGTGTTTCATCTTGTGCCCTTTTGAGGCTTAGTTGGCACGAGAAATTACACAATCGCTTGGTCAGGAGATGTTTTACTTCTTCTTGAATTTTCCTTTGTTAGGGTGGCAAAGCTCTCGATTGCCCTCAATCGTGATATGCTGGTCTAAGCTACTCTTCTATATGTTCGGCTAGTCGGTAGGTGTGGTATGTTCCTAGTAGGCGAGTGTGTAACTCACAGGCTGCTGGTTGAACTTGAGCCGGATTGAGTGACTGCTTCTTTCTGTCCGCTATGCTTCCTGCTCCGATGTGATGTGGATGATACTCATTGCGGGCCTAGCCGGAAATGAATGCTTTGCCTGGAAGGTTACTCATGTTGATTATCAGAGTGTGGCCCCAACCGTGAGTGTATACTTATCCTCGGGCCTAGTCGAGAGTGCACGCTCCTCCGCGCTCTAAGACATGAGTATACGCTATCTCGGAGGCCTAATCGGGAATGTACACTGCCTGAATGTTCGGCTCATGGCTGGTTGAGTGGCTGCTTGCTGGAATGCTGCTGGAAATGATCGTCTGCCCTTATCCTACCTCAGGATAACTCGTCCGGGGCACGTTAGATCTCGGTGCGTTGCAAAAGTTGATTCACCAAGGTCGTCTGTTGTGCAAGGGCACTCATCAACTCTATGACTTGTCAAGACAAGTGTTGTTCGCCATTTAGATTAGAAGAGCTTGGAAGGAATATGCCTCATTGAGCAGTAGAAGTATGGTAGACTCCAGGCATGAGATTTGAGTTGGGAAATGTCAAATCTGTGGAGAAATATGGTAAAAATACCCTAGGCTCGATGGTTGCTCCGGATGGTCGAGATATTCTCGAGCCGACTTGGGCTGCTTGGGAAATCATTGGAGCAGGCAGGGCTGCGGGAGCAGGTTAGGCAGTGGGAGCAGGCTGGGCTGCTAGAGCAGGTTGGGCCGCGAGGGTAGGCTGGGCCACGAGAGCAAGTTGAGCCGCTAGAGTAGGCTGCTCAGCGCGTGATGCTCGCGAATGCGAGGCTTAGGCTTGGCTTGGCAACGCATTGGGCTCGCGTTGAGCATGGAGTGACATGGCTCGGGCCGTGGTGGTGGAGCCATAAACCTCGTCGTGGATGATTGCCGCGGTGGCCACCGCGGTGGTTGCCATGGTTGAGCCTTGTGGTGGCGGTGCCGCTCCCCTAAGATCACATTTAGTCTCGTGGATCGCCGCAGTCCCATTTCTTGAATATTGGAATTTTCAATTGTGGAATTTTCTAAATTTCTAGCCATTGTATTTCTCTTTTACATTTTATCAAAGAATATTTGCAAATAAAAAATTCTAATAATAAGAACGTACGAAACAATCAACACCTTTGGTCAAGGCCAAGAGTCTTCTACGAGTGTGAATCTCAGCTATCAATGAAAACACCAATTTGTGGATGCAAATTTTCACCTTCTCCTTTTTTGACAAAATTGCACCTACAAAACAATCAACACCGTTGGTCAAGGCCAAGAGCCTCACGTGCCCACGATGAAAGGGGGGCTTTGGCGAAAGAACCTCTGATACAAAAGTTATAATTTAGAGAGAAAAGTGTTTGGAGAGTTTTTGGGAGTTTTGAAAGACTGTAGACCTCCTTTTTTAGAAAAAATAGGGTCAAATATATAGGGAATGGATGTGGCCAGCCCTTAGAGGTTTTTTGTGTGAAAATGGGTGATTTAATTGGTGATTAATGGATTAATTAGAATTTAATCCATTAATTAGCCAATTAATCTCCATTTATATGGAATAATTTATAGGTTATGGAGTAATTACCTAAGATGAGGATAGATGAGATAATTTGGAACTGATTATCTTTTTTGGACACTCTTGGCTTTAGTAAAGAATGATTGACCACTGCTCATGCAGAGGACAACCCGTATGTCTTAGGGATAACTTTATTATTTTTACCAAAAATTCACATATCGCCTTGTGATTATTTTTTGCTCTACTTCAAATGCTTAAGAAAATAGTGCTTTTAAGTTTAAAATCTATAAGAGCATCTTCAAAGAGATGTTAAATCCTAAGTTGAATATCATGTAATTGTTCTTCCGCATCCAACCATGAAGATCTCCGCTGCTGCATTGGTGGCGGTGGTGGCGCTGAGTGTTGTCCTGTGTGCCAGCAGCAACGGCGATTACTCGTCCACCGTCGCGAAAGTGAAGATTGTGAGGGGGAAGAAGCTGTGCGACAAAGGGTGGAAGTGTAAAGGGTGGTCAAAGTACTTTTGCAATCTCACCATCTCCGATTACTTCCAGACTTACCAGTTTGAGAATCTGTTCTCCAAGAGAAACACGCCGGTGGCGCATGCCGTTGGGTTTTGGGATTACC
Organism: Malus sylvestris; assembly: GCF_916048215.2. Classification (NCBI taxonomy): domain Eukaryota; kingdom Viridiplantae; phylum Streptophyta; class Magnoliopsida; order Rosales; family Rosaceae; genus Malus; species Malus sylvestris. The sequence continues at coordinate 2,967,835 of NC_062263.1, read as the reverse complement.
AGGCGTTTATCACCGCCGCCGCGCTTTTCGAGCCTCTTGGGTTTGGGACCACGGGTGGGAAGCTTATGCAGATGAAGGAGATCGCCGCCTTTCTTGGACATGTCGGCAGCAAAACCTCTTGGAAGTCACCACTCTTGTTTGTGCATAGAATTGCTATTTTGGGTAGCTCTTGTTTTTATAATTAGTAATGTTTGATTGAGATTTGTTGAGTTTTAGTGAATTGGGTTTATGAACAATGTCGATTTTGAGGGAAAAAACTTGGATTTCATAAATTTTGTAAAACACAGCGACCGAATTGGCTAAATTAAAAACGCAGTGACCAAAAATAGATTTTGACCATCAATACAGTGACGAAAAGGATATATGTATACCGGTGTTCTTGTGGTTGTTGACGGCGATGGGGATGATTGTTCCAGGCGGTTACGGTGTGGCCACCGGAGGACCATACGCTTGGGGGCTTTGCTACAACAGGGAAATGAGTCCCATGCAGTCATACTGTGATGACTATTACAAGTACATATATCCCTGCAGCCCTGGAGCTGAATACTATGGCCGTGGTGCTTTGCCTATCTACTGGTTTGTATTCCATCTATTTTATCATTGGTTTATGTCGATTTCCTTTCATAATATTCATTTGTCCGAGCTTTCGTTTACCAAATAAATTAACCAAAGATGATGTCAGTTGTGTTGTAAAGTAGAGCGAGCTATCGTTAGATGAGATTAATTCGTTGGTCTACTCGTTATGCCATCTTAGCAAGTTCACAAATTAGATGATACATACTGCAAGCTAGTAATTTACTTGTGGTGGAAACAAGATAGAGTTGTTTTGCGGTCAGACATATTTGTCTTCATACAGCAGACGCCGCTTAGTGGGATAAGCCTTTGTTGTTGTCTATCAGTTTGTTCCATAGTCTAGCTATTGTCACATTTATGTTTTTTCCTCAAATCTCGTGACATCTGAAGTTCTAGAAGATACGTGAGGTTGTAGTTTGAGTTCTTTGAATAGACAATGTTACTAATTTAACATTGGTTCTACCATCTAGGAACTACAATTACGGTGCAGCTGGAGACGCTTTGAAGGTGGATCTGTTGAACCATCCAGAATACATTGAGCAGAACGCTACTCTCGCTTTCCAAGCTGCAGTATGGAGGTGGATGACCCCTATCAAGAAGTCACAACCCTCGGCCCACCAAGCATTTGTTGGAGACTGGAAGCCTACCAAGAACGATACCTTGAGTAAGCGGTTTCCTGGATTTGGCACTACAATGAATATTCTTTATGGGGAATCAGTTTGTGGCAATGGTGACATTGATGCCATGAACAGCATCGTTTCACATTACCAGTACTACCTGGACCTTATGGGTGTCGGTCGAGACGAGGCAGGGCCTCATGAAGTGTTAACTTGTGCCGAGCAGGTTGCATTTAACCCAATCCAGCCTGCTGTTACTGCATCTTCTTGAGATCTATATCGTGTTAGGTTGCCTGCCCTATCAAAGCACATCTTCTTCTCCCATCAGCTTAGAAATTCAAAAGGAAAATCGAAACCCATCTTCTTCTCTACAAGTTGGAAGTATTAATAAAAAGGAGTCGGAGCTAGATGTTAATAGATTATTTGGAATTTCGCGCGTGAAGATGCATATATGTGAGAATGTGTAAACTGTTGATTGATTTGTTGCCATACTTAAGTTATTTGCTTTCTGGGTTTTGAAATCCATTCGTTTCCAACGTCGAAATGCGTCGTCTGTGTAATTTGTTATATGTAATATATGAACCGTTTTGTTCTCGTATATCTGTTATGGACAACTAAATTTGAGTGCCAAGTTTCATCAGTATATGGCAAATTCTTGCTTTATTTTTTATTTCGACAAGGTACGTTATCTTATTCCTGTTAGGCATTTGATTACGGCATACAAGAGGAAATTCACACTTCTAATGCTCTATGGATCGATGTTCTGAAATCAGCTCATGTACCGCTTTAATGGGCAAACAGCCCAACCCTTGGAACATACTATAGCCCCAGGTGGCGAAGAGCTGACATCAAGGTGCCAAATCTTCCGGTCACTGTGAGCTCTTGGTGTAGATCAGCCCGTTATCCCTTGAGAGTAATTTTTATCCGCAGATTACAAGTGTGAGTAAGTGAAATAATTTTCATACCCATTTATTTTTGTCAAGTAACATGCTCTAAGAAACCTTCACTTTAGGGTTTAGGAGCTACATAACTTATTTGTGCTCATTTTTTCTTCTAGTTGCTAAAATGGTGCCAAGAAAATCATCCATTGCCGAAACAAACGATCCCTTGTCTTCTGCCTCATCCCTCACTGCTGCTCTGATCTGCTCCCCAATATCACCAACTTTTTTCCTCAGTTCTCCTCCTTTGCCACTTTTCTCCATTACCAAATCTATCAGTCTCTTCACCTCCTTTCCAACAACAACACTCTGTGCTCCCCTTGTAAGTTCGACGCTCACGCCCATCTCCTCCGCCAACATCTTCGAGTTAAATGCCTGCTCGGACGCCAACGGCCACCCTATCATTGGCACCCCCTGGCTTAAGCTCTCCATCACTGAATTCCATCCGCAGTGGCTAACAAACACACCCGTCGACTTGTGTGACAGTATCTCCAACTGGGGTGCCCAATTGTGCACCACCAACCCTTGTTTTCCTCTACTCATTCGATCTTCGAACCCCTCGGGCAACCACTCTGCTCGGAACTCACCCTTCATGTCATATCCAACCGGAGGCCTTATTACCCAAATAAAAGGCCTTCCACTTTCTTCCAACCCAAGAGCTAATTCCATCAACTGGTTTGAACTAATACTGTTTTGAGAACCAAATGAGACGTAAACAACCGAATCCGACCCTTGTGAGTCAAGCCATTCGAGGCATGCTTCAGGAGGTATGCCGAACTCTTTTCCGGCGCGTTGCCTCGAAACACTTAAGCGCAACGTAGATGATTTGTTGAGTGCTTCTAAAGGAAGAAGAGGTCCGATGGACCATACAGGACGCCCCAGGTAGTTCCTCAAGATCTTCAATCCAACTGGCTCAATCTCCTCAACAGTACTACACAACCAACCAAAGGATTTCGTAGAAAGCGAAAGCTGAGGTTGAAAAATTCTTGATCCGAAGTCGGTACCATCTGCAGCTCTTAAATATGGATTCAGCTGAGAGATATGGAAGCGGTAACTCTCAGGAAACCCCGGCACCGGGAACTCATCCGAAGCTGTAGAACGGTGTGGGAGATTAAGCCAAGTAGACACCAAAGCTGCAGTGCCATAGGCACCACCTGTGGTGAAAGTCACGTGCGCAGTTCCAAAGCTGTTTGCAAGATTAGCAGCCCATCCAAAGTACATATCAGAGATAATACAAAGCGGCGGGCGGCCTTCTTTTTCGATGATATCCGAGATAAGGAGGTGAGCAGGAGCTTCAAGACTAGTTGATGCAGCACCTAGGTTTCCTATTTTGCTGAGAGGCAAGTTCTCCGTGTTCTCGCCGTTCGGGGGCAAGCCGTGGTCTGTGCTGCAGAATGAGAGCTCAGCCAAACGGATGTTGGAGTCAGATTGAGAGCTTGAGTTGGAGGCGATCGTTGTGCGGAGGTATTGGATGTTGAGGGCGGTGCTTGCGACGGTGATTGTGATGAAGCTTTTTCTCTGTTGGAGATTTCTTGCAAGTTGCAGGAATGGTATGAGATGGCCCTGAGCCAGGAATGGCAGCATCACAATGTGCTCTTGGTCACGTCTCTCCATCCCTACCTTCTTTTCTTCCCCTTTTTTTGTCTTTTTGTATTTGACAGGAAGTTTTCGGTTTTTGTTGTAAAGGTGAATGGATGGCTGATCACTAACCCACTTATTTGCCTTTCACTATGCTGCTTGTGATTTGCTTCTATACAAGCAAATCTTATAGAACACAACAAAGAGATAGTAGATGAAGGTGAGAGACTCACGGGAGAGATAGGAAGGAAGAAAGGAAGAGAGAAAAAGAGAGGAAGAGGAGAGGAGATAATAAAGAGTTATCTTTGCACACCTATTATTCCAAATTATAATGAAAGCACCACTGCTGCTCCGAGAACGTACTCCAGTCACACTGACTGTAGAGGAACCTCGTAAATTTTGTGTTTTGTTTATTTATTCCACTGCACACACTGTCGATTTTACAACACGTTATCAGCACGAGAAACTCTCATGTCAGTGAAAAGCATAGAGCCACAAATCCTGTTCATCTCCTTCAGCTAGAATATCACAGATAAGAAAATTTTTTCAATTCATCTTAAAATCTTTGTACTACTGATTTTCCTAAAGCAAATATATATATATATATATATATATATATATATATATATATATATATATACATGTTGCATGACTGTATATCATTCTTTGCAGAAGCAAAAGAGTACAGACTCAAAATTCGTAGAGAATTTGACAACCATGTAAACAGCCTCAGAACTCCAACTTGCGGACCTCGGATTGAAATACGTTCTTCTTGAAAGTTGTTCGTCCACTCAGTATCTACAACATATCTAAATTTCAGAAAACTTAAACGGTGCGATCGTCGCAGATGTCTGAAATACCAAACCAGTTTCCAATTTCCGCAGAAAACTGGACAGCCACCTTATGAGTACCACAACTCCATTTCTGAGGCTCAAATCGAAATTGTTTCTTCATGAAAGTTGTTCGGTATCCTCTTATCCATTTCATACTAAAATTTGAGCTAAATCTAACGGCTTGATCTTATCATAAGTTGCAAACACTCTTGACTCCAAAACTTATGGGAACCGTTTCGACTTTTTCGAAACTCACGGAGGAGGAACACCAATTGGAACTTATTATTACTATTATTTACTGAGTAACCAAAATGACTTCAAAACTGTGAAATAAAAATAAAAATAAAAGGAATCAAACAAAAGAAGTGGCAGACCAAGAAAAAAAAAAGCAAAAACAAAAGATGAGGACTTAATCATTGCATTTTCTGTTTTGGCATATTTATGTGCATGGTGTTGGTTTAAAACCCATGTCACAAGTTCTATTTATTTAAAGCAATTTATTTACAGTGGGTAGAATTATTACCCTTTGCTTTAAAGTTTTGATATTTATGAGAATGGTGGTGAATCAAAGCCCTTGTCACAAGTTTTATTTACTTTAAAGCAATTTATTTATCATGGACGGTTTTACCGCCTACTGCTTTAAGTTTTGATTTATGTGAATGGTGCTGAATTAAAGCCCTTGTCACAAGCTTTATTTACTTAAATGTAATTTATTTACTATGGCTGGAATTACTGCCTATTGCTTTAATTTATTTAATATACTTATTTTTGTTACGATAAGTACATACTGGACCTGAAGTTCCTTGATCAGATCAGAACCTGTAGTTTCTTGATCCTCATCATATAAAATGATTGAACCCGAAGTTCCATCATACAAAAAGATCAGGCATGAAGTCCCTTGATCCCGAAGATCAGGACATGAAATTCCTTGATGAGTACCGTAAGTTTGAAATGTCGCAGTGCTTCAACTTAATTGTAATAAAAGTCATAAGAGTCTCAGTCTACAGACTATTTAATAAGGACCAGAAGTTCCTTATGTCCATACTCAAAATGGTTTACCAGAAGCATTTATTAAGCGGATGAAATTGATTACCCGCGCTCTGCCCATGAAAACGAAATTGCCAGTTTTGACATAGGGACAAGTCATTTTACATAATTCATTATTAAGTTTGGTTGAGGCCAGTTGCCAACCATCAATATTTCTCAGTACAACTCGTGTTTGGGCACCAACCAAACATTAACATTTACGAGTTTTTGGTTGTGTTATCTATGTGCCTGTAAGACTGCCACAACGTACTAAAATAAGGCATCAATACAAACTGGTAATTTATGTTGAATTCAATCCACCATCTATCATTCAACATTTGGAACCCTTGACTAGGGATATATTTACCGTATGATTTGCGGACTATGATTTTGATAAGACAGTTTTCCTGCCATTAGGGGGAGAAAATAACATTGTTCCAGAAGAACAATGAGAAAATATCATTCCAGAAGAATGACAAGAAAAGACCGTTCCAAAAGAGCAAAGAGAATTTGTCTTATGATTCACGAAGCAATCAATGAGAAAATGAAGAATAATTGAATGATGCAACAAAAGTGATGAAATCATATACACTTGTTGCAAATGTGCCTACAAGAATTGATGTCCATGTTAGACAAAATAATATGGCAGTAAATGATTTATCTGTTGCACGCCTAAAGCGTGGCAGACCCTTAGATTCAAAAGGTTCATTCATTCGAAAGATGAAGAATATGGCACTACTAAACTATTGCATTCCCGAAGCATAACTGTTGCATGCCAGAAGCATGACAGTCGCCGCATGGATATACGTCCCAGAAAGGACAATTCGCAGACATGGGAATGTTGATGTCTCATGCATGGAGCATGATAGACATATAGGTTCCAATGACTCAACTCCCGGAAGTGGAGATTAAAATCCAAGCTCTATAATGCTCTAAAAGAGGTTATGATTCGCATTCTCTAAATTACGACTATCCTGAAAGAGATAGTGTAATGCCCTTGAAGAGGCAATGGATATCCAAAGAAATAAAAAGCTTTTATGCATGCGCATGCACATGAGAATATGGGATCACGGATTGATGATAACCAATGGTAATTTTGGTTTTTACAAGTAGCTACTAAATTCATCAATGAGCTATGTTGATATTGAGTCTTGTTCTTTTTCGTCAACAAAATTATTGGTCAAAATGGAGAAAGGCAATTCCATTATAATTTTGTACGAACGTGGAAAAATGGACCTATATATTTGAATATAATACAAATAGCCAAAAGATGTTGAACCAAGGAGGTTACATTGGGCATTTGTAATACAGTGAAATACACTCACATGATATGATACAAGGTATTGAAACGTGAAATTATACTCTAGTAAACAAGTTCATATGAATAGAGAATTATATACGAAGGGTTGTGAGTCACCCACATCATATCTCCACAAGTAAATCCCTCATGTATACATGGAAGCAAATTGCTCTGTATAAATTCCAAAGGAAAATGTGTCATGAAGTGTAGAAAATCCATGAAGGATTCAAATTTCTTGAAGTAAGCCCCCGAAAGGTAAAGCATAAAATATGTACTCAATACCAATGGATGTTATAAATTGCCTTAGTGAGTACTATTATTATGATGTTGTTGCAACATACTAAAATCTCTTGCAAGAAGTTGATGATATTAAATTAGAACTCCTGAATAATTGAATTGAAACTCCTGAATAGTCTAGAAAGATTATAAAGTGTTGAGAGAAATATTGTCTAGAGCTGCAGATCGAAAAATATGCCAACACGAATCTTATCCATGATGTTTATGATATTAAAGAATCATATGAATTTAAGATTATGAGTTGAATACTCAAATGATGTCGACACTAAGAATGATCATTTATCTTGGTGAAGTATATGCTTTATTGTATTTGACATGATACATTGAATGCAATAAAGCATATCTATTAATATCTCCGAGAAATTACAGATATGTATATACACATGAGTTAAAACAAACAAACAGGATGGAGCTTTCACAAAGGTTGCTCATGTGAAGCCTCAGTACTCGGAAGTACCCCAGAAGGGGGAGGCACTGGAGATTGATCATGTGGTACCCCAGTACTTAGCAAAACACCAGAAAGGGAAGGCATCAGTTGCTTTCGAAATCTAGCAACGAACCTCTGGTGATCAATTTGAATCCGACTTTCAGATTCTTGCAGCTGATCTAGCTTTCTTTTCATGCTCATAGAGTAATTATTTGCAAGCACGTGTAACACTCTATTCTCGTACTTGAGCCCTCTAATCTCTTGTTTAAGACTTGCCACCTCAGCCATCAATGATTCAACTTGGCGAGTTTGAGCAAGTAGGCGTTGCCTTATATTGGATACAGAGCCCGCACACTGAACACTAAGGGCCAAAGAATCTTGAACGGCCGACTCATCAAACCATTTTGAAAGGATCATGTTATCCTTTGGAGTGAGAAAATTCCTAGCTACCACAGTAGCGGTTATGTTATTCTTCATCACAGAATCCCCAACTGTAAGAGGACCATTAGAAGATAAGAAGGACGAGAGCCATATGTTATCCTAATGCTGCTCATCTGTATCACTCCTAAGACTCAAATCTAAGCAAATGTTAGATGGGCAAGTCATTTTCAAAAATGATGAAGGAAAAAAGAGGTCAAATAAAATTTCAGAAGTGCAAGAAGGGGGAAATTTCTCAGGCAACAACTTTCTGAGCATACTCTTAAACATAATTGATGTCTCTATAAAAGAAGAGGCAACAGAGCCACTTGTTCAAAGATCGAAGCGGCACGGCTCTCTGAATTTCAAAAGCCAGAATTTCTTGAATAAAGTTCGTTGGCATTTTTCAGACGCAATCTCAGCTTTTTTGGATATCGCGTGCAACTTTGTCAAAGCTCTCTGACAAAGTTGAAAATGTGTAAATCTTACTGTTCTAATTACACCACAGTTGCTGACAAGAGTAAAAGTACAGCACCACTACCTGCTATTGAAAAATTTCTATATATGTCGATCTCTATTCTCCATAACAAGGCAGACCTGCAAGAATACCTAACTCTTCCTTATCTCCGAGAATGCATTTTCAACAAAGCATCTCGAAATACTCAGTTTTCTTCCTCTCCTAGAATACCTCTTCAAACAAGTCACACCAGAGCAAGAGTATCTCATATCTTCAGGGACGAGAGTAAGAGTACCTCATATCATGCAATCTCTCTGTTCTTTCTTTTGTTCTTGTTCTTACCTGCAAAAACAAGGATAAAGAAAGCAATATGTCGAAACCTCCACTCAAACTCCCAGTAAGGATCCGACTGCCTGGAACCTTTCCTGATTGCTTACCTAGCTCTCGAGTAGTCATCTTCAACTGTTGGAGCTGGGTCTCCAGTCACCAAAAAGTGTTAAACCATCCAAATGCAAAGGTTGCATTCCACTCCTGCATCAGAGGGTAAATACTGTAGTAGAATATCCTACACATGCATAGGGGAAAACCAGGGAAAATACTACTTAAGCAAGGAGAGCAAGAAAGGCAAGTGAAAATGTTACCTTGAAGCATGTGGAGACAAGCGCAACAAACACGTGTTGATTCATCCTCGTCTAAACCGAAGATCACTTGCCACGTGAAGCTCTTTATGGTCCAATTTCATTCAAGATCAAACCTCGAAGCCCTTGAAGAAATCACAAGTCCGATTCAAGATCAAGTGTCCACCACCCTTGAATCAAAATCTGCTCTAGATAAAAGGAGTAAATTCAGACCTTTGGGGTAAGTCTAGCAGAAGGCCCTCCAACCCAGTTCAAGAACAAGCTTGTGGAAAGTTAACAAGTAAAGCATCTCTTTCGGCAACTCTTCTCGCTAAGAGACTGAAGCAGAATGATCAACGATCAGCATAAATGATTTGAAATCAGGGGGAGATATTCATCAGGGGGAGCATCCAAAACAGATCAAGATTTTAACGAGTCAATCGAAGACTTGTGGCCATCCAAGGAGGAGTGTTGTAAAGGTGAATGGATGGCTGGCCACTAACCCACTCATTTGCCTTTCACTATGCTGCTTATGATTTGCTTCTATAAAAGCAAGTCTTATAGAACATAACAAAGAGATAGTAGATAAAGGTGAGAGACTCACGGGAGAGATATGAAGGAAGAAAGGAAGAGAGAAAAAGAGAGGAAAAGAGAAAAAGAGAGGAAGAGGAAAGGAGATAATAGAGAGAGTTATCTTTGTACTCCTATTATTCTAAATTATAATGAAAGCACCACTGCTGCCCCGATGACATACTCCAGTCACACTGACTATAGAGGAACCTCGTAAATTTTGTGTCTTGTTTATTTATTCCACTGCACACACTGTCGATTTTACAACAGTTTTTTTTTTTCTGGTTGATATCAAAACAAAGAATGGTTTTCAAAAAAAAAAACAAAAAATGCAAGGTTGGTTAGGAATTTGGAGAGTTAAAAAGACACGTGTCTCCCTTTTATGGTGCCACGTTCTGATCAATCAGGACAGGACTCAAGTATTTTCGTTTATAATATACGTCGGCGGAATCAAATCTTTAAGTTTATATTTTTATGTGATTTTATTTATTTTTTTGTATTAAAAACTAGGTCATGTCACTCTTTACTATGGTCTGGTAAGTGAGAGGTCTTAGGTTCGAATCCAGTGGACAGCGAATTTGATACCAAATTAGGCTACTCATTGTGTGGCTTAGCCGAACTCCCCTTCCCTTAGTGTAAAAATATCGATGTACTCAAAAAAAACAAACAAACTAGGTCATCATCAACTATGAAAATTGTTTATTGGATTGTTTGTAGTTTTGTTAATGGAATTATTGGTCCCTAGTCACCACTAATTTATTTATAAACTCTAGATTAAGATTGACAAATGGTGATTAGTGTGACGACCCGTTCCTAATTTTCTATGTAATTTCTCTCCGAGTATGTAAATTGACATTTATGCCCTTGTTGGCAAAGTGACATGAACGTGATTATGCAGCTTTAAATTATTTTTCTCGCTATCGTCATTAAATAGTATTGTTTATTTGATTGTTTGTAGTTTTTTTTTTTGGCATTAAAAAGTAGGTTAGCGTCAATATATATTACAAATGGTGATTAGTGGTGATTAGTGGAGGACTCATTGTGTGGTTTAACCGAACTCCCCTTCCCTTAATGTAAAAATATCGATGTACTAAAAAAAAACCTAGGTCATCATCAACTATGCAAATTGTTTATTGGATTGTTTGTAGTTTTGTTAATGGAATTATTGGTCCCTAGTCACCACTAATTTATTTATAAACTCTAGATTAAGATTGACAAATGGTGATTAGTGTGAAGACCCGTCCCTAATTTTCTATGTAATTTCTCTCCGAGTATGTAAATTGACATTTATGCCCTTGTTGGCAATGTGACTTGGACGTGATTATACAGCTTTAAATTATTTTTCTCACTATCGTCATTAAATAGTATTGTTTATTTGATTGTTTGTAGTTTTTTTGGCATTAAAAACTAGGTTAGCGTCAATATATATTACAAATTGTTCATTTGATTGTTTGTAGTTTTGTTTATGGAATTATTGGTCCCTAGTCACCACTAATTTATTTGTAAACTCTAGATTAAGATTGACAAATGGTGATTAGTGGAGGATTCATTAATCACAACACACATATACCTGTACTTATTCGTACCGTAAATATCAGACATTAATCTAAAGATTTCACAACATTGAGGAAATTGTCGTTTTGGTTATTGCGAAATTTTTGCACCCATAATTTAGACTCCTATTATGTAACAATTCTAATTGTAAAATTTATACAATGAAGACCGTTGTTATTCGTAAATGAATTTGCATTCACCAAAAGCGACACAAGTTACATAAGCCACTATTCTATTCAACTAGATTTTTAAACTTACAGAATAGTAACACAACTCTTGCTTGTTTCAAGGGGATCGAAGACCCAAAACACTAAGATCACACAACATAACTACAATAGGCCTGCGATCACATAAGCCTTTTGGTTTTAGATCACATCTAACCAAACACAAATACAACTTTATACAAAGGGATGCACAACGCCTTCAAAAGGTAGTGATTTTGGCACTCTTAGTTTAGCTTCTCGCATTTAAATTGAGTATGTTTTATACTTTGTAGTTTTGTTTATGGAATTATTGGTCCCTAGTCACCACTAATTTATTTATAAACTCTAGATTAAGATTGACAAATGGTGATTAGTGGAGGATTCATTAATCACAACACACATATATCTATACTTACTCGTGCCGAAAATATAAGATATTTATCTAAAGATTTCACAACATTGAGGAAATTGTCATTTCGGTTATAGAGAAATTTTTTTGCACCCACAATTTAGACTCCTATTATGTAACAGTTCTAATTGCCATTTATAGTATACGTCGGGGATGTCAAATCTTTAAGTTTATATTTTTTATGTGATTTTTTTTTTTTTGTATTAAAAACCAGGTTAGCATCAATATATATTACAAATTGTTTATTGGATTGTTTGTTGTTTTGTTTATGGAATTATTGGTCCCTAGTCACCATTAATTTATTTGTAAACTCTAGATTAAGATTGACAAATGGTGATTAGTGGAGGATTCATTAATCACAACACACATATATCTGTACTTACTCATACCGTAAATATAAGACATTTATCTAAAGATTTCACAACATTGAGGAAATTGTCGTTTTGGTTATTGAGAAATTTCTTTGCACCCACAATTTAGACTCCTATTATGTAACAGTTCTAATTGTAATATTTATACGATGAAGACCGTTGTTGTTCGTAAGTGAATTTGCATTCACCAAAAGCAACATAAGTTACATAAGCCACTAATCTATTCAACTGGATTTTTAAACTTAAAGAATAGTAACACAACTATTGCTTGTTTCAAGAGGATCAAAGGCCCAAAACACTAAGATCACACAACATAACTACAATAGGCATGCGATCACATAAGCCCTTTGGTTTCAGATCACATCTAACCAAACACAAATACAACTTTATACAAATGCACAACGCCTTCAAAAGGTAGTAATTTTGGCACTCATAGATTAGCTTCTCACATTTAAATTGAGTATGTTATATACTTTGTACGTTCACATCACAACCGAAGTGTCCGAAGCTAAACTGAGAGTGCGAAAACCGCTATTGCAATCATTTAATGAGTCCCGAATCAAAAGAAACCCCAGTGGAAGGCAACCAAAGGTTGCTAGAGATGAAACCACTAACAGTGAAAGCTTGTGCAGCAACCGGTGTAAGTGATGCATGATACCCCGACCACCGGACCCGACCCGAAGTTGAAGCCCCAGACTCATAATTCGAATACTCACCATAATACAATGTGTTTAGAGCAAACCCACCTAACCAAAGTGACCAACGAGCCCTACTAATTGTGTCATCCAAGTAAGATTGCATGATTGTTGAATTGTAATCTTGTCTTGGCCCAAAGATAATGAATCCAGCCCATGCACAAAGAAAGATCCATGCACATGCTAGAGAATTCTAGCAAAGTTCAAGTTGGTGGAAGAGTTTAGAAGAATGGTAAGGATTCCACCAACCTACAAGATTAGTGTAGATAATTCTAGCTTAGGAAGGTAGTGGAATTATCCAGATATCTCTAGCATGATGCTTCCATGCTTTTCCAAGGTTCCATCCATGCCTATAAAAGAAGAAGGCATCCACACCATTTGAAACAACCAAGAGAGCAAGTAGTGAGAAGTGAGAAGAAGCAACAAAACTTCTTTGAGTGTTTGAGTGTTTCCTCTTGTACTAAGTTTGTGAACGAATAAAAATCTTGTGTAATACTTTGAGTATTCTTTCTTTCTCTTGCCTATCAATTCCGCTGCGTTACATTCTCCTTTGTAAGATAAACTACTCCAAAGTAGTGAAGTCTTTTTAAGCCCCAACAAAGTGGCATCAGAGCTATGGCTAGCAACGCTATAGCAGGCTTCCAAGTTCCAGTGCTCGACAACAACAACTTCGATAATTGGAGTATCAAAATGAAGGCCCTTTTGGGAGCACACGATGTATGAGAAGTCGTGGAGAAAGGCTTCACTAAGCCAGACGATGAAGCTATTATGTCCCAACCCCAGAAGGAGAGTTTGAAAGATTCAAGAAAGAGAGATAAGAAGGCTCTCTACCTTATCTACCAAGCATTAGATGACAATGGCTTTAAGAAGGTCTCAAGTGCAACCTTTGCCAAGCAAGCATGGGAGAAGCTTCAAACCTCTTACAAATGAGCCAAACAAGTGAAAAAGGTTCGTCTTCAAGTATTAAGATGTGAGTTCGAATCTCTACAAATGAAAGGGTCTGAATCAATCTCTGATTATTTCTCAAGCGTTTTAGCTGTTTCCAATCAATTAAAAAGAAACGGTGAAAAGTTAAAAGATGTTAGAATTATTGAGAAGATACTACGCTCATTGGACCCCAAGTTTGAGCACATTGTCGTGACGATTGAAGAAACTAAAAACTTGGAAGAAATTAGTATAGAGTAATTAATGGGTTCGTTACAAGCATATGAAGAGAAACATAAGAAGAGGCAAGGGAATGAAGAGCAGCTCCTCAAGATGCATGTCCAACCAAAGAAGAAAGAAGAAAGCTTCGACAACGAGAGAAGCCAGTATGGAGGAAGTCATGGTCGAGAACGCGGACGTGGACATGGACGTGGACGTGGTTGGAACTTCAACAACCATATTAACTATGAAAGAGGAGAAAGCTCAACAAAAGGTCATGGAAGAGGACTCTCAAACTTGAGGTATGAAAAATCTCAAGTTCAATGCTACAATTGTCAAAAGTTTAGGCATTATGCTTGGGAATGTAGAGCTCCAAGCAACAGGCTTGATGAGAAGGTCAATTATGTGAAAGAAACGAAAGAAGAGAATGGCATTGTGTTACTAGCATACAAAAACAATGATGGAGACCAAGACTATACATGGTACCTTGACACCGGCGCCAACAACCACATGTGCAGAAGAAGCATGTTCGTAGAGCTTAATGAATCGGTGAATGGCAACGTTTCTTTTGGAGACAAATCCAAAATACCCGTAAAAGGAAAAAGTAACATCCTTCCCCTGAAATATGGAGGTCACCAATTAATTTCTAATGTCTACTACGTGCCCAATATGAAAAGCAACATTTTGAGCTTGGGTCAACTCTTAAAAAAAGGTTATAATATTCATATGAAAAATTATAGCCTTTTTCGTAGAGATGACAAAGGAAGATTAATTGCCAAGGTGAAAATGTCAAAGAATAAGATGTTTCCTATGAATATTCAAAATGATGTTGCAAAGTGCCTCAAAACATGTTACAAAGGCACATCCTAGCTTTGGTATCTTTGTTTTGTGCATCTTAACTTTGGGGGACTAGAGTTATTATCCAAGAAGGAGATTCTGAAAGGCTTACCGTGCATCAGTCGCCCTGATCAAGTTTGTGAAAGATATTTACTTGGGAAACAGTTCAGGAAAAGCTTTCCAAAGGAGTCGACCATAAAAGCCCAGAAGACACTCAAGCTTATTCACACCGATGTGTGCGGTCCAATAAAACCAAGCTCTTTGGGTAAAAATAATTATTTCCTTTTCTTCATTGATGATTTTTCAAGGAAAACCTGGGTATATTTCTTAAAGCAGAAATCAGAGGCCTTTGGAGCATTTAAGAAGTTCAAAGCCGCTGTAGAAAAAGAAAGTGGTTGCAAGATCAAAGCCATGACATCTGATCGAGGAGGAGAATTCACTTCGAAGGAATTTCAAGAATTATGTGAAGCAAATGGAATACGTTGACCTTTGATAATTCCAAGATCCCCTCAACAAAATGTTGTGGCAGAAAGAAAAAATCGAACCATCCTCAACATGGCTCGAAACATGCTCAAAAGTAAGAGATTGCCTAAGGAGTTGTGGGCAGAAGCTATATCATGTGTTGTCTACCTATCCAATAGGTCACCAACAAGAAGTGTGTGGGGAAAGACTCTGCAAGAAGCATGGAGTGGAAGAAAACCAGGTATCTCTCATCTAAGAGTTTTTGGAAGCATAGCCCATGGACATGTACCAGACGAGAGGATAACCAAACTCGATGACAAAAGTGAGAAGTTCATCTTCATTGGCTATGACTCAAATTCAAAAGGCTATAAGCTGTATAATCCAAACAATGGGAAGACAGTGATCAGTCGAGACGTGACGTTCGATGAAGAATGAGAATGGGATTTTGGCTCTCATGTAGGTGTGATCTGATCTTTCCTCAGTTTGAAGAAAAGAATGAGCAAGGGATGGTGGAGCAAGTAGGAGAGGTTCAACAAGAATCCACTACTCCACCTACTTCACCAATATCAACCAATCATGGCAATTCACCAGCATCAGCATCGTCAAGTAGGAGTTTAAATGAAAGAGAAGTACCACGCACAAGAAGTATACGAGATCTTTATGAGGTAGCTGAAAGACATGATAATCCTACAATTTTCTGTCTCTTTGCTGATTGTGAACCAGTCGACTTCCAAAAAGCAGTGCAAGATACTAAATGGAGTAAAGCAATGGACGAAGACATCGAAGCAATTCAGAAAAATGATACATGGGAACTTGTTATTCTTCCGAAATGACACAAAGCCATCGTAGTCAAGTGGGTGTACAAGACAAAGAAAACTGCCAACGGAGAGGTCGAAAGATACAAGGCGAGATTAGTAGCGAAGGGCTATAGTCAAAAAGCCAGAATCAACTATGATGAGGTATTTGCACCCGTTGCTCGGTTGGAAACTATACGATTACTAATTTCTTTGGCAGCTCAAAACAAATGGAAGATTCAACAAATGGATGTGAAGTCCGTTTTCCTAAATAGAGTCCTTGAAGAAGAAGTCTACATTCAGTAGAGCATGAAGATAAAGTTCTGAAGTTGAAGAAAGCCTTCTATGGGTTAAAACAAGCACCATGAGCATGGAATAGTCGCTTGATAAGTACTTCCAAGAAAATAACTTCATCAAGTTCCCTCATGAACATGCTCTCTACGTCAAAGTCAAAGATGAAGATATTCTGATTGTGTGATTATATGTGGATGATCTAATATTCACCAAAAGTAATCCAAGCATGTATGAAGAGTTCACGAGAATGATGACCAAAGAATTTGAGATGACCGACGTCGGGTTAATGGCATACTACCTAGGCATTGAAGTTAAGCAGAACGAATAAGGCATTTTCATCTCCCAAGAAAGCTACACAAAGGAGATACTGAAAAAGTTCAAAATGGACAATTGCAAGCCCATAAGCACGCCAGTGGAGTACGGAGTCAAACTAACCAAGCATGACGAAGGAGAAAGTGTAGATCCAACATTTTTCAAGAGTTTAGTTGGAAGCTTGCGCTACTTGACTTGCACAAGACCAGATATTCTCTATGCCATCGGATTAGTCAGTCGCTACATGGAGAATCCCACAACTACACATTTGAAGACCGCCAAAAGAATTCTTTGATATCTTAAAGGTACTGTTAACTTTGGCTTATTATATTCAAGTTCTGATAACTACAAACTTGCTGGATATAGAGACAGTGATTGGGCAGGAGATTCCGACGATAGAAAAAGCACTGCTGGATTTGTGTTCTTCATGGGAGACACTGCATTCACATGGATGTCAAAGAAGCAACCGATTGTCACTCTCTCTCTACCTGCGAAGCTGAATACGTATCTGCTACCTCATGTGTCTATCATGCAATCTGGCTGAGAAACTTGCTGAAAGAATTAAGCATGCCACAATAAGAGCCAACAGAGATCTATGTCAACAACAAGTCTGCAATAGCTCTAGCAAAGAATCCAGTATTCCATAACAGGAGCAAACACATAGATACCCGTTATCATTACATAAGAGAGTGTATTGCAAGAAATGATGTACAAGTGGAATACGTGAAGTCTCAAGACCAAATTGCAGACATATTCACTAAGCCACTCAAACAAGAAGACTTTATCAGACTGAGGAACTCAATCCGCGTCACAAGACAAGATTAAGGGGGGATGCGAAATTGTAATCTTGTCTTGGCCCAAAGATAATGGATCTAGCCCATGCACAAAGAAAGATCCATGCACATGCTAGAGAATTCTAGCAAAGTTCAAGTTGGTGGAAGAGTTTAGAAGAATGGTGAGGATTCCACCAACATACAAGATTAGTGTAGATAATTCTAGCTTAGAAAGGTAGTGGAATTATCTAGATATCTCTAGCATGATGTTTCCATGCTTCTCCAAGGTTCCATCCATGCCTATAAAAGGAGAAGGCATCCACACCATTTGAAACAACCAAGAGAGCAAGTAGTGAGAAGTGAGAAGAAGCAACAAAGCTTCTAAGAGTGTTTGAGTGTTTCCTCTTGTGCTAAGTTTGTGAGTGAATAAAAATCTTATGTAATACTTTGAGTATTCTTTCTTTCTCTTGCCTATCAATTCCACTGCATTACATTCTCCTTTGTGAGATAAACAACTCCAAAGTAGTGAAGTCTTTTTAAGCCCCAACAATGATAACTATTCTTGAGTACTGCTTCCATGGCCTCCCAAGATACGTCTCATACTTGGATTTCACCAGAGCAAGGTCTGAAGCAGCCGAAATTTTGCAGTTATGAATCGAAATTCCAGTGTTCTGATATGGGCTGGTTCTACCTTGTGCTGTGACAAAGTTTTTAAGACCGGTCGAAGCGCATTTTCTTGCGTAAATGTTGCAGTTCTAGAAAACTGCTGCTGAGTTTCCAAATATGAAATCAACTGTTCCGTAGATTTGGGTGTCTCTGTAGAACTGGCGCTTGGAGAGAGTGTAGAGGGTGTCTTGGTAGCCGACCATGGAGCATCGAAAAATCACTGACTTGTCAACGCCGACTCGGAGGGTAACCGCTTGGTGCTTTGATGGACCGGCATTATTCTCAAACGTTATGTCACAAGCTATAAATCCGTCTCCCATAGCAGCTGAAAACAGGTTGTTTGCATGTTACTATGTGCCATGAGGAAATGCAATTTTTATTAGGTAAGAGAAAATTTTCCTAGAAACACTTGAGGCCAACGTAGATGATTTGTTGAGTGCTTCTAAAGGAAGAAGTGGTCCGATGGACCATACAGGACACCCCAAGTAGTTCCTCAAGATCTTAAATCCAAATGGCTCAATCTCCTCAACAGTACTACACAACCAACCAAAAGATTTCGTAGAAAGCGAAAGCTGAGGTTAAAAATTTCTTGATCCGAAGTCAGTACCATCTGCAGCTCTTAAGTATGGACTCAGCTGAGAGATATGGAAGCGGTAACTCTCATGAAACCCCAGCACCGGGAACTCATCCGAAGCTATAGAACGGTGTGGGAGGTTAAGCCAAATAGACACAAAAGCTGCAGTGCCATAGGCACCACCTGTGGTGAAAGTCACAAGCGCAGTTCCAAAGCTGTTTGCAAGATTAGCAGCCCCATCCAAAGTACATATCAGAGATAATACAGAGCGGCGGGCGACCTTCTTTTTCGATGATATCAGAGATAAAGCGGTGAGTAGGAGATTCAAGACTCGTTGATGCAGCGCCTAGGTTTCCTATTTTGCTGAGAGGCAAGTTCTCCGTGTTCTCGCCGTACGGGGGCAAGCCGTGGTCTGTGCTGCAGAATGAGAGCTTAGCCAAACGGATGTTGGAGTCAGATTGAGAGCTTGAGTTGGAGGCGATCGTTGTGTGGAGGTATTGGAAGTTGAGTGCGGTGCTTGCGACGGTGACAGTGATCAAGCTTTTTCTCTGTTGGAGATTTCTTGCCAGTTGCAGGAATGATATTAGATGGCCTTGAGCCATGAATGGCAGCATCACAATGTGCTCTTGGTCTTGGCTTTCCATCCTTACCTTCCTTTCTTCCTCTTTTTTCCCTTTTTGACAGGAAGTTTTCAGTTTTTTTCTTTCTGGTTGATATCAAAACAAAGAATGCAAGGTTGGTTAGGTATTTGGAGAGTTAAAAAGACACGTGTCCCCCTTTTATGGTGCCACGTTCTATCAATCAGGACTCAAGTATTGTCGTTTATAATATATGCCGGCGGAATAAAATCTTTAAGTTTATATTTTTATGTGATTTTATTTATTTTTTGTATTAAAAACTAGGTCATCATCAACTATGCAAATTGTTTATTGGATTGTTTGTAGTTTTGTTTATGGAATTATTGGTCCCTAGTAACCACAAATTAATTTATAAACTTTAGATTAAGATTGACAAATGGTGATTAGTGGAGGATTCATTAATCACAACACACTTATATATGTACTTATTCGTATTGAAAATATAAGACATTTATCTAAAGATTTCACAACATTAAGGAAATTGTCGTTTCAGTTCTTGATAAATTTTTTTGCACCCACAATTTAGACTCCTATTATTTAACAGCTCTAATTGTCGTTTATAATATACACCGGTGGAATCAAATCTTTAAGTTTATATTTTTTATGTGATTTTTTTTTTTTTGTATTAAAAACTAAGTTAGCATCAATCAATATATATTACAAATTGTTTATGGAATTATTGGTCCCTAATCACCATTAATTTATTTGTAAACTCTAGATTAAGAATGACAAATGGTGATTAGTGGAGATTCATTAATCACAACACACATATATATGTAATTACTCGTACCGTAAATATAAGACATTTAAATAAAGATTTCACAACATTGAGGAAATTGTCGTTTTGGCTATTGAGAAATTTCTTTGCACCCACAATTCAGACTCTTATTATGTAACAATTCTAATTGTAAAATTTATACGATGAAGACCGTTGTTATTCGTAAGTGAATTTGCATTCACCAAAAGAGACACAAGTTACATAAGCTACTAATCTATTCAACTGGATTTTTAAACTTAAAGAATAGTAACACAATTCTATTGCTTGTTTCAAGGGGATCGAAGGCCCAAAACCCTAAGATCACACAACATACCTACAATAGGTCTGCGATCAAATAAGCCTTTTGGTTTCAAATCACATCACATCTAACCAAACACAAATACAACTTTATACAAATGCACAACGCCTTCAAAAGGTAGTGATTTTGGCACTCTCAGTTTAGCTTCTCGCATTTAAATTGAGTATGTTATATACTTTGTAGTTTTGTTTATGGAATTATTTGTCCTTAGTCACCACTAACTTATTTATAAACTCTAGATTAAGATTGACAAATGGTGATTAGTGGATGATTCATTAATCACAACACACATATATCTATACTTACTCGTACCGAAAATATAAGATATTTATCTAAAGATTTCACAACATTGAGGAAATTGTCGTTTCGGTTATTGAGAATTTTTTTTGCACCCACAATTTGGACTCCTATTATGTAACAGTTGTAATTGCCATTTATAATATACGTTGGGGGAGTCATATCTTTAAGTTTATATTTTTTATGTGATTTTTTTTTTTGTATTAAAAACTAGGTTAGCATCAATATATATTACAAATTGTTTATTGGATTGTTTGTAGTTTTGTTTATGGAATTATTGGTCCCTAGTCACCACTAATTTATTTGTAAACTCTATATTAAGATTGACAAATGGTGATTAGTGGAGGATTCATTAATTACAACACAAATATATATACTTACTCGTACCATAAATATAAGACATTTATCTAAAGATTTCACAACATTGAGGAAATTGTCATTTTGGTTATTGAGAAATTTCTAGACCTAGCAGTTTCTGACACGGCACGAAAATTACGGGTTTCGGGTCAACGCGATAACTAATCGGGTCATTATCGGGTGACCCGAATAACGCGCTCTTAACGGGTATACACGAGGGTAACACGTGGGTAACCCATTTCGACCCATTAAGGAAAAAATTATGCTGATCATTTTAAAGTTTAATTACTAAAAGATTTATTATAAAATACAATAGCCATATTAATATATACAATATATTCTATATTAAATATATAGTTTTGTATTATTATTCGATATAAGTTTAAAAAAAAAAAAAAGTTTTTGTCATTATTTATTTTAATTATGAGAGTTCCTTATTATCATTACTAGGATAAATTTTACTTAACATGTTGTTGTCCAAAATTAAAATAAACTAGTATAGTATTTGTGTAGGTGAGAACTAAGAAGACATACATACAAGTATGAAAAATGTGAAAAAATATATAAATACTCGTGATTCATCATTATTCCTCCACGAGTAGATAATGGTTACACTTACATTATCGTTTAGATTTTTAAAATCCTCCAAACCCTCATGAATAATGTTTTTTATTCGAGGGAAAAATTAATAAAATCAAGAATAATTATTGTACAAGTGTAAAAAATGTAAAAAAAAAATATACAATCACTCATAGTGACAAGCTTTACAACTTTCATGAAGGGGTCAGCTTCGAAATCCAACACTATAATCCATAAACCTTAAATTTATATTTAATTGTCGATTGTCATTTATGCTTTATTCTTCTTACTGAATTTCATTTTTAAATTTTCTTTTTTGAAAACATGATCATCTAGCAGATGTAAGAATATGAATAGTTCAGATATTTGATATCATGTTTCGATATTTACGGTTAATTGAAATATGAGTCGATGTCATATAGTTTGTAGAAACTTTATAAACATCAAGCAATATTTTCACTAACCATAAAACTCTGAATATAATATCAACGATCCAAACCATTCATCTTCCTGCATCCTCCAATAGATCATGTTTTCAAAATCAAAATTTGATGAGAACAATGAAGCGTAAATGTAAACAACAATCAACGATTAAATTTCGATCTATGATTTATATGATTATTGTGGCGAATTTCAAAGTTAAGCTTTTCATTAAAGTTGTAAAGCTTGTCATTACAAGTGTTTATATATTTTTTACACTTCTACATTAATTAAAAAACTATTAAAGACTTTACTTAAATAACAGCCGTAAGATAAATGAGAGTAAATATGTACCTTTGGATTCTATTTCACTTATATTATAAAAACTTTTTTGGACGAAAAAACCCCTTCTCTATTCTAATATTTTCCAATTTTACCATTTGATCAATTTAGGTAAGCAAAAATATACTTAAAAGAAAATTGCGTTTTTATGTTTTGGATGTGACAATATGGTATGTATATACTTATTTAATATTATGTTTTTCATTTGATTATTTATTGGTTTAAAATATATTTTCCTTAATGGGTAAGAGGTCGGGTCATATTACCTATTAATATTATCAGGTTGATTTCAGGTCGGGTCATTTTACCCGTTTATTTTAACGGGTGTTACACGACACGACCCGTTAAGATATCAGGTATGACATGAAAACGACACGAATGTTAGGTCTAGAAATTTCTTTGCACCCACAATTTAGACTCCTATTATGTAACATTTCTAATTGTAAAATTTATACGAGGAAGACCGTTGTTACTCGTAAGTGAATTTGCATTCACCAAAAGCAACACAAGTTACATAAGCCACTAATCTATTCAATTGGATTTTTAAACTTAAAGAATAGTAATACAACTATTGCTTGTTTCAAGGGGATCGAAGGCTCAAAACACTAAGATCACACAACATAACTACAATAGGCCTGTGATCACATAAGCCCTTTGGTTTCAGATCACATCTAACCAAACACAAATACAACTTTATACAAATGCACAACGCCTTCAAAAGGTAGTGATTTTGGCACTCTCAGTTTAGCTTCTTGCATTTAAATTGAGTATGTTATATACTTTGTAGTTTTGTTTATGGAATTATTGGTCCCTAGTCACCACTAATTTATTTATAAACTCTAGATTAAGATTGACAAATGGTGATTAGTGGAGGATTCATTAATCACAACACACATATATCTATACTTACTCATACCGAAAATATAAGATGTTTATCTAAAGATTTTACAACATTGAGGAAATTATCGTTTCAGATATTGAGAAATTTTTTTGCACCCACAATTTAGACTCCTATTATCTAACAGTTCTAATTGTCGTTTATAATATACGCCGGTGGAATCAAATCTTTAAGTTTATATTTTTTATGTGATTTTATTTTATTTTATTTTATTTTATTTTATTTTATTTTATTTTATTTTATTTTATTTTTTTGTATTAAAAACTAGGTTAGCATCAATATATATTACAAATTGTTTATTGGATTGTTTGTAGTTTTGTTTATGGAATTATTGGTCCCTAGTCAACACTAATTTATTTGTAAACTCTAGATTAAGATTGACAAATGGTGATTAGTGGAGGATTCATTAATCACAACACACATATAAATGTACTTACTCATACCGTAAATATAAGACATTTATCTAAAGATTTCACAACATTGAGGAAATTGTCATTTTGGTTATTGAGAAATTTCTTTGCACCCACAATTTAGACTCCTATTATGTAACAGTTCTAATTGTAAAATTTATACGATGAAGACCATTGTTATTCGTAAGTGAATTTGCATTCACCAAAAGCAACACAAGTTACATAAGCCACTAATCTATTCAACTGGATTTTTAAACTTAAAGAATAGTAACACAACTATTGCTTGTTTCAGGGGATCGAAGGCCCAAAACACTAAGATCACACAACATAACTACAATAGGCTTGCGATCACATAAGCCCTTTGGTTTCAAATCACATCTAACCAAACACAAATACAACTTTATACAAATGCACAACGCCTTCAAAAGGTAGTGATTTTGGCACTCTCAGTTTAGCTTCTCGCATTTAAATTGAGTATGTTATATATTAGTAGTTTTGTTTATGGAATTATTGGTCCCTAGTCACCACTAATTTATTTATCAACTCTAGATTAAGATTGACAAATGGTGATTAGTGGAGGATTCATTAATCACAACACACATATATCTATATTACTCGTACCGAAAATATAAGATGTTTATCTAAAGATTTCACAACATTGAGGAAATTGTCGTTTCAGTTATTGAGATTTTTTTTTTGCACCCACAATTTGGACTCCTATTATGTAACAGTTCTAATTGCCGTTTATAATATAAACCGGGGGAGTCAAATCTTTAAGTTTATACTTGTTATGTGATTTTTTTTTTTTTTTTGTATTAAAAACTAGGTTAGCATCAATATATATTACAAATTGTTTATTGGATTGTTTGTAGTTTTGTTTATGGAATTATTGGTCCCTAGACACCACTAATTTATTTGTAAACTCTAGATTAAGATTGATAAATGGTGATTAGTGGAGGATTCATTAATCATAACACACATATATTTGTACTTACTCGTACTGTAAATATAAGACATTTATCTAAAGATTTCACAACATTGAGGAAATTGTCATTTTGGTTATTGAGAAATTTCTTTGCACCCACAATTTAGACTCCTATTATGTAACAGTTCTAATTGTAAAATTTATAAGAATGAAGACCGTTGTTATTCGTAAGTGAATTTGCATTCACCAAAAGCAACACAAGTTACATAAGTCACTAATCTATTCAACTGGATTTTTAAACTTAAAGTATAGTAACACAACTATTGCTTGTTTCAAGGGGATCGAATGCCCAAAACACTAAGATCACTCAACATAACTACAATAGGCCTGCGATCACATAAGCCCTTTGGTTTTAGATCACATCTAACCAAACACAAATACAACTTTATACAAATGCACAATGCCTTCAAAAGGTAGTGATTTTGGCACTCTTAGTTTAGCTTCTCGCATTTAAATTGAGTATGTTATATACTTTGTACGTTCACATCACTATTAGACCAAGTCAGAGTTATCAAGAATTCAGCTCATGTTTAAACTCTAAAGTCTGTTATCCAGGAATGCAGTCCTTATCCAAGGATAACTCTGATAGGTCTAGATTATTTTAAATGTTTTAAAGTTTGTTTTCACAGATGTTGTATTATTCAAATTCAAAAATTGCCGTGTAAATAGGGATGATAAACCCCTGATGTAATATCAAGATTATTATAAATACTTGCAACCTATCAGTTGATGGGTATGCAAATTCTGAGCTGGAAACCTGAGAGTCCTAAAGTTTTACAATCACAACCGAAGTGTCAGAAGCTAAATTGAGAGTGCGAAAACCGCTATTGCAATCATTTAATGAGTCCCGGATCAAAAGAAACCCCAGTGGAAGGCAACCAAAGGTTCCCAGAGATGAAACCACTAACAGTGAAGGCTTGTGCAGCAACCGGTGTAAGTGATGCATGATACCCTGGCCACTGGACCCGACCCGAAGTTGAAGCCCCAGGCCCATAATTTGAATACTCACCATAATACAATGTATTTAAAGCAAACCCACCTGACCAAGGTGACCAACCAGCCTTACTGATTGAGTCATCCAAGTAAGACTGCATGATAACTGTTCTTGAATACTGCATCCATGGCCTCCCAAGATACGTCTCGTACTTGGATTTCACCGGAGCAAGGTCCGAAGCAGCCGAAATTTTGCAGTTGTGAATCGAAATTCCAGTGTTCTGATCCGGGCTAGTTCTGCCTTGTGCTGTGACAAAGTTTTTGAGACCGGTCGAAAAGGGTTTTCTTGCGTAAATGTTGCAATTTTGGAAAACTGCTGCTGAGTTTCCAAATATGAAATCAACTGTTCCGTAGATTTGGGTGTCTCTGTAGAACTGGCGCTTGGAATGAGTGTAGAGGGTGTCTTGGTAGCCAATGACGGAGCATCTAAAAATCACTGACTTATCAGCGCCGACCAGAAGGGCAACTGCTTGGTGCTTTGATGGATCGGCGCTGTTCATAAATGTTATGTCACGAGCTATAAATCCGTCTCCCATAGCAGCTGAAAACAGGGTTGTTCGTATGTTATGTGCCATGAGGACATGCAATTTTTATTAGGTAAGAGAAAATTTTCCTTCCAACTCTATTTGCCAAAAAAAATACGAAACACGAAATTAAAACCTTGATCATCCTTATGAGCATCACGTCTAACATTATAATTTAGGAAAATGGATATCGAAGGAAGGTGGTGGATTTAAGCAAGAAAAGAAAGAATTTTAATAGAACCAACCATTCCTTTTTGTGATTTCATTTCTTTTCTATTTGATGTTGATGTTGATGTTAGTGTATAGACATGTGATGAACTGCCCTTTTTATATTTTCTTGTCTTTTTTTTTTGGGTAAAAGATTGTTTACTACCCTCATGTTTCGTGGTTTTCAACATTTAGTACATCAAGTTTTTTTCGTCCCAGAGTCATACCTAAAGTGTTAATTTTGGGACAGTCTCATACATCCGGTAGTCCAACGATTAATTCTCCCGTTTAGTGATGACGTGGCGCCCATGTGGACAATGACTGGGCACCACGTGTCATTAAAAATATTAAAATAATTAATTAAAAAAAACCATCCCTCCCCCCCCCCCCCGCCGCCAACCCAGAAGAAGGAGGAAGAACAAAAAAAAACAAAAAGCCGAATCTGCAAACTAGAAGAAGGAGGAACAAGAAGAAGAAGGAAAAAAAAACAAAAAATGAGTCTGCAACCCAGAAGAAGGAGGATGAAGAAGAAGAAGAAGGAAAAAACCCAAAAAGCCGAATCTGCAACCCAGAAGAAGAAGAAGAAGAAGGAAAAGAAAAAAATGAATCTGCAACCCAGAAGAAGGAGGAGGATGAAGAAGAAGGAAAACAAAAAACAAAAAAAAAACAAAACGAATCTGCAACCCAGAAAAAAGGAGGAGGAAGAAGAAGAAGGAGGAAGAGGAAGAAGAAGAAGAAGAAGGAAAAAAAAAACAAAAACAAAAAATTGAATTTGCAACCCAGAGGAAGAAGAAGAAGAAGGGAGGGAGAGGGTGAGGGTGCGGGGAAGATGAAGGTTTTTTTTTAAATATATATATAATTATATTTATTTATTTAATAAATAATTTATTTTTAATTTCCACGTGGATGACACGTGACGCCCAGTCATTATCCACATGGACGTCATGTCACAATTAACGGGAGACTTAATAGTTTGACTAACGGATGTATGAGACTGTACCAAAATTTACACTTTAGGTATGACTCTGGGATGAAAAAAATTTGATGTACTAAATGTTGAAAACCACGAAACATGAGGGTAGTAAACAGTCTTTTACCCTTTTCTTTTTTTTTTATGGATAATAATGCTTGTTTTTCCTCCATAGAGAATCTTCTCATCCTCCATTTATGATTAATGTATATTTGACGTACAGACTTCATAATCGAAATTGTTCATATGCATCAAACAAATTGACAGTTCATCACAACGATGCTACTTGTTATCAAAATCATTGATTAGTTTACACACATATGGATAACTAAATGATATCAAATTGAATGATTTTTTGCAAATGTAATTTATAAATGATGATAAAGAAAATGATTAGATGTAATATTTTAGCTGACTAACTAACGTTGATTGGTCTCCCACTGTAATGTGGGAGCTACGATTGAGACCGTTGCTCCCTCGCAGACGAGAGATTTTTAAGTGTGATCGGCACATGGAATGGTACATCACGTGTCACTATACAAATAGTGAGATATATGTGTTAAAAAGTTAATAACTTAAAAAATAAAATTTCCCACCACTTACATAAAAACACGTGGTGTACCACCCGTGTTCCTGTCACAATGAAAAATCCTCACGGACAGACCAGTTAATCTGAATTGTCAAAGAAAGGTTCTAATAAGATGAGTGGTAGCAAACCCTATAATTTTTTCTTTATAATTTTATTTTTAATATTATCTTTCAACGAGTATAAAATCATAATAATTTTCTTTTAAAACTAAGTTTTGTAAATAATTTTGGTGAGTGAGAATAGAACCAGTCATTAAATATTAGTTTTTCTCTAACAGTTTTGATTTTTTTTTTACAAAAGTTATTATTATTAAGGAAGTTCAAAAAGATCACAATAATTAAAGAGGGGAAAGTTTTGAACTTGAACCACACATTACTTGTTATGATTTTATTTTTTGATATAGAACCAAATTATCTTTTCACCATTTTTTATAATAAAATTTTTTTTGTTAACAGGTAGTTTACATATTTTATAATTTGACAAAATAAAAAAGCCATATATTTTAAATATATAAATAAAGAAGAGGAAATTCTCTTATTAATTAGAAGCAAAAAAAAACCTAAAAAAGAGGGAAATTTGATATGTTCTTACCAACTGTGGCAGACTGGAAAGTGGTCCAACCATCATCAGAGTTCCTATCGCCGACAATAATCGTCGTCCCCAAACCATCACCAATTAACATAACGTTCTTCTGCTTCGTTGGTATTTTAATATATTCATGATAAGTCCCAGCTTTTACATGAATTACAGATCTGCCACCTCCTCCACTCTCAGCCAATGAGGCCACCAACCCAAGTGCTTCACCGATACTCTTGTGCGTACCACTCCCATCCAAAGCCACCACAGTATGTGCTTCTAAGTCACCCACAGAAGCTTCTAGAAGCTTTCTCTCAGCGCCGGACACCCAACTCGGAAAATCATCCGACAACAGCCTCCGGCCACCGACAATGTTACTAGGGTTTTTGTTTTGGGCCTGCTTTGGTGACCTACTAGTGAGCATGAAAAGTGACAGGGAGTTACTTATGAATTGGTTCATATTTTGAGCTGAAGTCTCCATAGCGCCCTTGTCTACCACAGACTTATCACTCTCAAGGCTGTCTAGACAAGTTTCTTGATTGGTAAGAGCAGCACTGAGCCAACTTTGGATATCGTCGTCAGTGTGGCCATAGGCGCTTTTGGTACTGTCGTATTTGAGTATGACATTATCGAGTAAATCGATACTGTCCTCGAGCAGCTCGAGGCAGTCGTTGATGCCTCCAAGCGAGTGTGTTTGATGAGAGGTTTGACGATGGGAAATGGTAAGATTATAGGTAAGAGCGGAAGCCAAACGAGCCTTTATAATGCTGAAGTCGACTGAGTGGACAAAGAGGCCTTCAAGGGTTTGAGGGGGTGGTTTAGTAATTGTAGTACTATTACTTGTTTTGGAGATGAAAATGGATTCACAAGCTGCTTGGTGAGGGGTATGTTTGCAAAAAGATACAATATTGTTGGCTACTTTGGATGGTCCTACTCTGGAGAATTTGGAGAAATGGGATGGTGAAGAAGCCTGATTAGCTTCTGCTGATAGTAGTGAGATTTCTATGATCAAGGACATGGTTAGAAAGAAAGTGTGAGTTTTGCTTCTATCTTCTCCATTGGAGGAACTCAGTATTGTAAACATGCTTAAAAGAGAGGTATTAGAGAATCTAGAGAGATTTGTACGCATGTTACCAGTTAGCTTGGTTACTTATATATACACAATAATACAATATATAGGGCCTTTAGTTTCGTGTCACCTTATGACTTGTTAGGGGAATATGTAAAAGCTTTCATTTCAGTGTTCGGTTAGAGGCTGACTAATAATTAAATCAATTTGGTTTCAACTTAATTACCTGTGCAGCCTGGCACACTACAATACAATCAAATCGATATTGTCCAACTTCACTAATTGCACAGTTCCATCGATGTTGAGTTTTATTATAAAAATGTCTTAATGCAATTAACAGTGAAACCATTTAAAATTACGTTGTAGTTTATTCAAGTTTTCGATTTGAAATTGCGTATTCTTCAGCAAAATAAAGTTGACTTTGGTAGCTGTATACTCTAGATGTGATTATTGTCACCATTATTGATCACTAATTCCTAATATATTGTTTAGAAAGAACCTTGTCTAGTATTTGGGTCCCTACACATATATACATACCAATTTAATTTGTGCATGTAACCAAATGATGGAAAGTGAACAATGAAGTTAATTAATAATATAATTTGCGTATTAATTTATCACTAGTACTTGATCAGTTTGTTACGAACTAAGGAACTAAAACTTGCATGCATTTTTTTCGTTATATTTATTTAATTAATATTTAGGGTTTTCAGTATTTAATTTTTCCATGCAAGTGGAGTGGAGTAGGTTTTGATTACTGCCTACGTACAAATTTCTCTAGTCATGATTATATATAACCATAACCAGATTAAGAAGATTTTAATTCTAATTAAGCAAGTTGGCACAGGCTGTTAGCTAGCTAGCTACCAAGGTTTCTTAATCACTACGTACGTTTATGTCGCTACTATCAGATTAAGCTGCAGAAGAAGAAAAAATAGTTACACCAAAATAAATAATCCACCTCTTATAACGCTTGCTTTAAGGTTTTAGCACTGGCAAAATCTTCTTATGACAATATTGATTTCTAATTAATATATAAGAGCATCTCCAATGAAAGGTGCAAAATGCTTTGAAATGGACGTTTATATGCTTTGATCTCCAACGAGAGATCTGTAAAACACCCATATTGGCCAAAAGATGTAAATAAAATGAAAATTTACATATTTTTTAACATCTTTTGGATGTGAGCTTCGTAGTTAAAGAGAGAAAGATAAATGGAATCCCAAATTTTCATCTCTCTCATTAGAATAGAACTAAATTATACATCTCTTAAAAATGTAAAGTGAGATGTAAATGTATTTTTTGCATCTCAAATTTGCATCTTCCAATAGAGATGCCCTAATATAGTATAATCTCTGATTTCTTGATCATAGTTGATTAGGAAAGCTAACCAAACTTTTTGCCCAAAGTGGAAGCGAAATTTCCACTAAGCCAGCCGAACTCTGTATGCGGCAAACTTTACTACAAAGAACATATATCTTCATCCTGTCTTTTTCTTTTTGTTAGTTTGCAAAATAAAATTATAAGACCCATGAGATCATCCTTAGCATCTGCCAGGCTGGCCTTCTCCAAGTAATTTTTAAGTAGGGTAGTGTTATTCACGCTCATTTTTACTTCTCACACACTCTTCTCAATTTCTAACCGTCAGATCGAATGAATTGAAGAAGATCAATGGCCAAAAATTAAAAAGGATGCATAAGACATAAAAAAATAAGTGTGTATATAGTATACTATCCTCGAAGTATGATGGTTATGCGGTATTATAAGTTCAATGATTTTAGATTTAGATTTCAAATAGGGAATTTGTTGGCGACATTCGAATCACACACTTTTTTGCTTTTGTTTTTTTTCTACAAGCAGGGATTACTGTATGATGATTTTGCATAAGAATTAAAGTGGCAATAATAGCTCCTTGAAATACAAGTACATGTACATTACAAAATTTTAATATGTTGTGTTACAGTCACAAATAGTTGTTTGCGACTGTTTTGTAGGATATATTGTTTTTTGGAGAAATTAGGTTTATATCCTTTTTTTTGCTATTCCATTGATTAAAATCTTATTCATTTTCAATTTTTGATCAAGGTCCTTGGGTATTAATAACATCATTAATTATTTGAATAATAAAATATTTTTATTTTTAAATATATTCCTTTAGTGTTAAAAATGTTACAATTAGTATATTTATATTTATGGCTAAAAATTTTATCATATATTTTTATTTTTAGTTTGTACCTATTTTTAATTTGTATCAATTTTTTTTTCATTTTTAATTTGTACCCATATATTAGTTTCTTTTTGCGCCCATATTTTTTAAAGTTTTATTTGTGTTTGTACCCATGTGTATACCGTCACGTGACATTGTATATTTAATCAATAATAGAAAAATTACATATGGTATATTTATGTTTTATGCCTAAACTTTGTATCATATATTTATATTTTTAGTTTGTACCCACTTTTAATTTACAACATTTTTTTAAATTTGTAGTATTTTCTTTTTAGTTTTATTTATACCCATGTATTAATTTCTTAGCGCCTATATTTTAAAAAAAAAATCATTTGTACTCATAATTTTTTAATCTTTTATCTGTACCCTAATTTATTTATAATGTACCCATTCTTCTTTATTAATGTACCACTTTGTTATATGTGAAATGTACCAATTTTTTTGTAAAATGTACCAATTTTTTTAACACTATGGATACATTCTTTTGCCATTTATTATTTCTTATTTTTACATATTTTTTATCCATTTATTCAATTAAAACGTTTGAATTTTTTTATTGTAACCATTTCTAATAGTATTATAATGAGGGATTTTAAATTTATAGGATTATAAATCTCATAAAATATCAAACCATTAATGTCAAAACTATAAAAATATTAATATTAATTGTAAAATAATGAGGTGTACAAAGTCAAGGGACTTTGATCAAACTTTGAATATCATTAAGATTTTAGTCAAAGAATGTTAAGGATTAGGGACCGCATCCAAAGTATCCCTTGTTTTTTTATAAGTTCATCATAATTTGAAAGAGCTTTATGGAGGGAATTGGATCCCATTTGGATTCAAATTGTGAAGATCTTAGGATCCTCACATTTTAGTCATTCATCATACATCATGAGGCCAGAAATTATTTGTATTTTTTTATTTAAAATTAAACTCAAATAGTATATAACGAAAATTGACCGTACAATATATGATAAACGACTAAAATGTGAGAATTCCTAGGATCCCCATAAAAAGAATCCAAAGAGGATTCTCATCCTTTATGGAGAACAGATCGAGCACCAAAAAGTGCTTTATAGTCTATATTAATTTTCAAGTTACTTTTAAAATTTTGAACGATTTCAATTAAGCTCTCTTAAGAGAGACAAATGACAAATCAATCTACGTACTCTCTAACAAAACCTTATTTTCCCTATATACTCAGAGGCAGAGCTAAAAATGGCATACCTATCACCTCTTCGACCAATTATCATCCCTACTTGGAAGTCTATAATTGCCTCGTGGCGAGGACTTCAAATGTGACTACGTCAGCTAAATTTCCTAAATGACAGAGTTAAACAGGGAAAGTTCATGAAAAATGTTAAGGGGATTCCCAATGGACTCTCTTCTACCTCATGTTTTTGGCGCAATATTTTATAAGATTAGCACTAGAATTGACGTTAAACTGTGAAGTGACAATGAATCCATGAAGAACCCTACTTTAAGAGAATTCCACTTTGAAAAAGTCTCCTTAGCAGACATATAAGACTCCTTCCTTGCTGTCCAGCTGGTTAAGTAATTACTAATCAATACTACACTATTATTGTGTATCAAATCACTCCTGCACAATAATTAAGTCCTATATATATATCAATTCATCCAATAATAATGGGAAAAGGAGGTGCAAGCAGCTTCTTCCATATCAGCTTTAACATAATTCTTCTTAAATGTATATGTTTGGTGCAAAGTTGCACTCAAAAGGAAGAGCCACCCTTCCTAATGAGGTGATATATTTTTGGCATGCATATATATATATCATCTTTATAATCTAGTTGTTCTTCTAATTGAATAACAATCGCTGACTATAAAGTGTGTGGTTGCCTATGTTCTTTAGACTTTAAACAGTACTACAAACACCGGAAGTTTAATTTATTAAACAAAGAGCAATATTCGTGTGCCCTCAGAATATAAATCCCATCATTTCCAGGTTAAAAGTCGATCTAAAATTGCTTCATCTGGTAATAACTGTGTATGCATGTATGTCGAAAAGGAAAATATATATGCATGTATATAATTAAGGTTGTTACTTTCAGAGCATCCCAAACCCATGCTGTGCATATATGATGGTTAAACGTCAAGCATACGAAGATTGTCCATCATTTTGTACACAAGATTTTAAGCCCTATGTGTTTTAAAACTTTGAAAATGTCATTTACTAGTTTACTGTCAAGTAGTATTTTTCTCTACGTATAAGTAAGAGGTTTAGCTTTAATTTTGATGGATGACGAGTTCGATACCAAATATTATGACATGCCTACTTTGTGGTCTAGCCCAAAATCCCCACCCATTAATATAAATATATCGTTGGATTAAAATGAAAACTCTAAAAATGTGTTTCCTTAAAAGTAAGTAATCCACACCAACTAATTAATAATCTCGTGCACAAGCTAGCCAAAACCCATTATCGAACTCGCAACAACTATATACCTTCCTCACATTCACATGACATGACTTAAGATTTCCGGCAACTATCACTAGATCACAGAGTTTATGATAGTATATTTACAAAACTAAGTACTTTTAAAACAGAATAATTCACTTACAATAAAGTTATGCCGCCACAAGTAAGCTTACAACTAGGTATCAAACTCAGCTTAAATATATCTTCCTAGCATTATTGTCAGCCGAAGACGATGCTTTATTAGAAATAAATAGTATAATATCAACACCTTTATCCGAACTCATCTACCCTTAAACTGATCAGCCTGTAGATATTGCGCATAATTTTTTTCCTCAAAGCAGTTTTTAATCAGAACTGTAGATGTCAATTCATTGCAAATACAGCTATTAGAAAATTGACTTGAGAAGAGAAAAGAAAAGAAAATATTATTCCATCCAAAAGCACAAATATATGGATGGCATGATAGATGGAAGGGTATCATCTATCATTGCAATTACAGCTATTAGAAAATTGACTTGTGAAGAGAAAAGAAAAGATTATTCAATCCAAAAGCACAAATATGTGGATGGCATGATAGATGGAAGGGTAGCATCACAATTAACAGCTTAAAAGAGAACAAATACTTGGGAAAAAGTACATATAAAGTGCACTACGAAACACATTATGTTTAGGACTCTCTATGGACTTTTCGTTACCTCATGTTTTTTGCACAATGTTTTATAATGTTGACACGAGAATTAATATTGCAGTGGCAGAGAGTCTATGAAGAGTCCACTTCGAGAGTCTCCTTAGCATTTCTCAAAAAAAAAAATTATATATATATATATATATAATTAAGGTGCCACTACAAAAACACAATTAGGCTAATCCAACCCCTCCTTAAGATTGAAGCGATGGTTGTTAAAAGTTCTTATAAATATGGTTTAGTGACTCTGCTTAACCTAATAATGCAATATATGGGACTATATACTATCTAATTTCCATACCAAAAGGGTTGGAGGTATACATGCGTCAGAAGTCGAATGGTTGTTGCATTTATGTATTGAAATATGTATTGGGGGCCTTGGAAAAACTAAAAAAGGAAAACGGGACAAGAGAAATCAAATCAAATGAACAACTAGACAAAACTCTCTTGACTTTTATGTTTTGGAAAGAATCATCAAGGGGTCGAATCCACATACTTCTCAAACCCACTTGGATTAAAATGACTGAGAGATTTAAATTTGAATTGAGTGGTACTTTCCGCCACTTCATGTTTTTTGTAAAATTCTCGTGTCAACATTATAAAAAATTATGCTAAAAATATGAGGTGGCGGAGAGTCCATGGAGAATCTCACTTTGAGAGAGTCACTTAGCATTTCTCTTATTAAATTGAATTTTCTCATGTGGATATGTTTTTAAAAAAATAGAGATATTCATTAAAACAATTTCCACAATAAATTAGAGACATGTACAAGATATGAATCTCAACATAACTGTAAAATCACCTAAAAGGCTAAACTAAAGCGAACAAGATCTGCACTAACTAAAAAACTCACCATACCAAAATCTAGCATGTGATCTAGTATAATAGTGGATTGGGTGTAAGGGCTTACTATATTCCAAAAATTTTAGAAAATCTTTATATTTTTGCTCACTCATATTTTCTATTTTGCACCCTTTAGGACTTAGTAGTTGTATTGACACACCCCGACCCGAATCAGGGCATGCTGGCCGTCACTTGAGGGTGACGTAGCCATGTGCACAGTGCAGAAGCAATAATGATAATAAAGAATACGAATAAATGAAAACCAACTCGTAAGAGTACTAGTTACGGCAGGTGCTAGAATAAGTGTGAATACATAATCAGAGCGAGAGTAGCCTAAGTTCAGTCCAAAAAACAAGTACTAAATAAACGACATCCAAAGATACCCTACATTTGTGATAGTCTGTCAGAACCTCCACTAATCCTCGTGAGCCACCAACGAACAAGCTTACCTAAAACCTGGAGGGGCGCAAAACAGAAAGTGTGAGTGGGCAAAAACAAAACTTTTCAAAACCATTTCATTTATCAAATGCTCTAACCCCTCGCTGTAAAACATGTATAACTTTCCCAAAAATGGAATATAAATTAAAAATATATATATATATCAATTCATGCTTCACATATCCATAATCATAAGTATGCCATGCCAAATACAAAACAGAATAAGTAACTCAGGTGAAAATAAATTCATGGAAAATAACATATTAGCCGGAACCCCTGCAAAGGTCTGTACGACTGAATTCATAGCTCATTTATCAATCTAGCCGGAGTCATCATCAGTGACCTATACGGCACTACATCTGCACACGAGTCGGAACCACCTGTAGTGGTCTGTACAACAAGACTAAGTGTAATATAATTATGCTCAATGTTACGCTCTCATGATAGCTGTGCGATAATTCGCTAGTCATCTACGAGTCGGAACCACCTATAGTGGTTTGTACGACAAGACTGTGCACCTAAATTGGATCCAATGTGAGCGTATGGTGCGGAATGTGACATTATATACAGGTCTGTGCCATATCTTTGGCTAAATCACAATCACCGGGGTGCAGGTTTATGAGCTCTCAATCACATCTCACATTATCAATATCTCATATAACAAAACATAACTCACCTGGTACTTACCTGAGCGTCCATAGCACCAATTCACATTTAAGCATACAATTCTAACTCATAGTTTAAGCATAATTCAATAGGCATGGCATTTCAAAGCATACTTTCATTTAAACACATTTTCTGGGAAAATATCAAGTATATAAATATATACTGAAAACCAAAAGCCCACTCATTGGTATGTCGAAGGGTCGTAGCCCCCTAGCCGCCCTTGACTACGCTCGTCCTCAGGATAGGTCTCCCATATATGTGAAACAATTATAAATACGTTAATTTAAAGCACATAACCAATACTAACTAATAACTTCTCATACATTACTCAAATGGGATGTTTGAATATACCAACGTCATCTACACAACCTCACGAACATCCCCATATTTTTAGAAAATTTTCCAATGCCCCACGCAATGTCACGCACCGGCAAGGGCAAGGTCAAACGTGCGGCCACGCGCAGGGAACCCTAACGGAATCCCTAACTGCCGTTAGGAATATTCCATCCAAATTACCTGATGTCGTTACCCTCCGTTAAGAATATTCCATCAACTTTGACGAAACATTCTTATGTCTTCTCCGGTGAACCTCGTCGGTCGTCACCGTCGTCGGAAAACTGGAAAATGTTTAAACCTTGATATCTCAGTCAATTCTTAACCAATTTTCATGAAATTTGTACCAAAATGAAGCTTAGGACTAGAAGAACACAATCGTACCAATTTCAAGTTCCAAAAATCACGAAATCTCGCCGGATAGAGCACGATAATTCCGGCCAAACTTTGAACTCGTCGATCTCCATTTCCCGACGTCCAATTCAGTTGGTTTTTCTTCTCCGAGCTTCATAAGGATGTTCTAAAGCTTCCTATTAGCTTCAAATCTTCTAAAAACTTCACATTTACATGTGCATGAACAGTACCTCGAATCGGAGGTTATGGTTTCTCGGGAAAACGAGGGTTTCACGTCCAAAGAAAGGTATACTTGTGATCCTTAGCTTGCCAAGAACTCAAAGGCACTAACTTTAGCCTCGATCCGTGAGTGAAACTGGTCCGTACGTTGTACGAAAAATGGAAAGAATTTCGAAAGGGATGGGAGAGAATGTACACAGGAGAGAGAGAGATATATAGTGGGAGTGAGAGTGTGATCCTAGTTGGTCACAAACCAAACAAAACTAAGTCCTAATTGGTTCCAAAATAATAGGACTTAGTACTAATTGGTCCAAAATCTAACCTACCACACCACCACACAA
Organism: Malus sylvestris; assembly: GCF_916048215.2. Classification (NCBI taxonomy): domain Eukaryota; kingdom Viridiplantae; phylum Streptophyta; class Magnoliopsida; order Rosales; family Rosaceae; genus Malus; species Malus sylvestris. Next base: position 2,929,616 of record NC_062263.1, on the reverse strand, counting down.
AACGTCCAAGGGTATATAAGTAATTTCACGCCGTCGAAAGTAAATATTTTGGGACGGGCTGTCACATGTATTCTAGTGTAGGCGAGGATCATTGGTACATGCTGACATCCACTTCCGATTATGTAAAACATTATTTTATGTTATTTTGTACAAATATCCATCCTATCCAAATGAGAATATTCTTTAATTGTGTTACACTTTTAGGGCGTGTTTACGTAAGGGGATGGAGTGAGAGGAATAGGAATTGCTGTCACGCCCCGGACCCTAGGTCAATAGGAAAAATAACTCCGAATCCGAAACGTGAGATAAAAGCTAACTAATTAAAATAAAAATTAAATAACGGAGTGAAAATATAAAATTCTTCTTATTTAAAATAACTCAATAATTCTTTACAAGGCTAAATAAATAAATACAAATTCTAGCCTCACATCTATTTCGTCTCATCTAGTCTACCCTTTTGACAGTCTGGTTAGTAAATCTGCATAAAAATTGAGGGTGAGCTTCAACATCTCAGTAGGGATATAACCTTACCACAATAAATTGACAATACTAAATTACGTGTTATAATCATGTAATCAAGTACCAAATCATTATCGATAACAATGCATGAATGCAATGCCATACATACTCTTCATCTTTACCCGTTAATTCATATAGTAAAACACGTGGACCTGCACGTCCCATACCGTGCATTTTACCCCTGCAGTGGTGGTTCAAATGTTCTAATATACAAATTAACCCCATGTAACTCAATCATCCCAATTTTCCCTTTTGTTAGTCATCTTGCCAAAACCCTTCGTCACCAGTCCCGAATTATCCTTAAAAACTCTGTGCACTGTGGGCTCGCTTGAGACCTAGTACCTGCTAAGAGTTTGGCTCAACTACACAAAAGATCATTTCCAACTACACTCACTTCCAATTCCTTCTCACCACTGAAACTCCAACCACACGACCAATTATGAATGATTCACAAATACCTTCATATATCATTCACAGATACCATAGTATAGTCTCAACCAATAGCATTTCACCAACCAATAACAAGTAAACACGCAAGAGCAGTATTTGTCCAATTAGCAACCCAGATCACATTAATTAACCAACAAGATCGATAATAATAATATAATGCTTCACGAAATTTAATAAAGCCAATCTTCGTAAAGATCTGCTGTATTTCCCCTATCTGAACTCCAAAGCATTGCACCAACTCTCTATTACAAGAGTGCACCACCATTGTGATCAATTCCCTGCTGCAGGCTGACATCCCAAGCAGGAAGATAAATACGAATATTTCAGCACCCTTCTCTTTGATTCTATTTGATTTCTTAATTCCTTCCTTCTATTTGTCTTCTCTTCTCTCTCTAACATATATAATGTAGACACACAAACACACACATACACAGACATACATGCATGGCTTCCTAGCAGCCAACATATGTTTCCTAAAGTGGTGAATAAAAGAATGAAATGCAACCTCTATTTTTAATAGAAAGGGTCAGCTCCCTACAGTGTAAAATATAATATATGTAGGGATAGAAATGTAACTGACGAATGGGCAGTTGACAAGTGGGTTCCAAGGTGTCGTTGTGCATGGGGTCGATGACTAGGGATTAACACATATGGCTTTGCAAACAATGGTGGAAGCTGGTGGTGTCAATGGAATCCCTCAAAACCTCACACCTCATTGTAAATATAACAGTTGTCAAGAAAATGAAGTGTTGCGTGTTGGACTATGAAGGAAGCCATCTAATTGTTGGACACCTCCAAGCAAAATGGGATAGACTTCAATTGCAAGACTACACCTTGCTAATTGTAAGAAACTATCGACTAGAAGATGACAGCAAAATGCAAAAACTAATATGTAATATATATATATATATATATATATGGAAAAGAAATAAACAATATCATAGTAGTTTCAAAATACCATATGTTCTATATTTTAAAAATACGGGTTCTCACAATTGCATTCATTCCAAGTGATTCATGTGTTTACTAACATAGGGGCAATGAAATTGTATGTGGGACCCACTAAAAATAGGGAATCCGATCCCTGATTTGCATGGAATTGGATTGCCAACCAATAGGTGGTATTTGGATTCCGGAAGAAGCAGACATAAGAGAGAGACAAAGACAGAGGACCAATATAATAAATAAATAAATAAATAAATATTTTGAATTAATTAGTTATTTGGAAGAAGAAGAAGAATCAGAAGAAGAAGAAAGAATAATCAGAAGAGAAGAGGAAGAATCAGAAGGGAAGGAGATGGGGATTTATAGAGGGCGAGGAGAGGAGGGGGAAGGCTGCGTTAATTTCGTTGTTTTTAATTGAAGGCGTTCATAGAATTTGGTGTAGGGTGGGGGATTTTTATATGGTAAATAAAGATGTTTTTAGGATAAATAATTGTATTAGTGTCATATATACAAAATAATTGTATTATTAAAGGCTTCTTATATGGTAATTAAAGGTTTTTTAAGGATAAATAATTGTATTATTAATTAGTTAAATAAAATTTATATATGCTTTCTACAAGGGTATTTTAGTAATCAAACTGCTTTTGATTCCGATTCATGTGAATTGGTAAATAGTAATATAAAATATGCATCATTTACACTCTGATTCCATACAGTTTTAGTAAACAACTTCAACAGGAATCTGATTCTAATTCTGATTCCACCTCAATCCAATTCCTCCTTAATTTAATTCCTCCTCAATTCAATTCCCTTCAATCTGATTACGGATTAGTAAACGTGCCATTAATTATGCTCTAACAATGCATGCTTTGTAATAAGGGTTCATCCTACAGTGCGCACTTCTAGTTAGACTTTGGTTTTAATGTATCTATACTTTTACACATCACTTATATATTATGTATTCGTGACCCTCCAGATGTTGGCTAGCATGCCTTTATTTTTTGGTCCACGTGGATATCCGGGTGGGGGTGTATCGAAGGGCATCTCATTCATAAGTCAAAAAGGAGTGGATAGAAAAGAGAACTTGAGAGAGTTCTGAGTAGCAAGTGGTGATAACAGTTTCCTCTATTTGACCTACCTATTTATAGGGAAAAATCCTAGCAAGCAGCTGGGAGGGGAGACTGCAGAGCATACCAGGCAATCCTTGATGATGCAAGCCAATATCCACAATCCTGCTTGCTATTAGTTCTGAAGGTCCTTGTTGGTAAGAGCACATATTAAGCATATTGTCCACATGTCCATCTTCTACTGGATGTGGTTATTATGTCTCCACAATTACTACCAAACACGAATTTACATTATTTATTTTAACATTTTATATATTGATATCAAACACGTTTACAATATTTTCATTCTCAAAAATCATTCACGGATTAAACTACTAGATGATTCTCAAACCTTAAAAATAAATGTTATGTGTATTGTGCTAGTTTTACAAAACAGTTCTTCAAAAGTCATTTTGTAAAACGTTACCAAAAGGCCGTTATAAACTCCTTTAAAATCTTGTTTGAATAAAAATGTTTTTTTTTTTGTGAACAAACGATATTATCTACACTAAGAGATGAAGAGTGGACTAAGCCTCACAATAAACTAGCAATAATGTGGTTCAAATTCGCCTTTGGCGAGAATCGAATCTAAGACCTCATGTATTTAAACTCTTATTATCCATTAAAATTCCAATTATATACACCCACTCTGAGATGCATTGGTAATCCATCTTAGGAATTAGGATGTGCTTCCTAACCATCCTAACAATGTCCAACATAGCTTTGCTTCAAGCACTTCTCCATCACCCACATGGATTGCAAAATCAATGATGCAGTCTCCAAAAAGTTATGCCAAAGGAGTCCACCTGCCGCCATAAACCCATCTTCATTCTTTTAACAGACCATTCAACGTCTTCAATTAGGGGAGTATTATTTTTATATTATTATTATTCTGATTAACTTGTTCTTTTATTAAATTGATCTACTTGCTACGAATTCAACTGATCCTTTTTCAATGTTTGAGTCGAACGTGATACAACGCATTAAAGATGAAAACCCGCAATTGAAAGCGATTCTTCTACAAACCCGCTCACAATATTCAAGCAGCAATGTAAGTAACGTCTAAAACACAATTTCAATTTTCGATATTTTTCCAGCCTCGATTGCATGAAGCATTCACCAATGTAGGTACTATGGTGATCAAATAAACAAACAAAAATAAAGACAAAGTTACAGTTCTTGCATAAAGTTTCGATTTAATAACATAAACAACGCAGAAGTCAAGAAAATAAATAAACCCACCATTTCCAATTAACCAATCTGTGAAAAAATAGATCCATCGGAGTTTTACAATAAGCAGCAAGCAACCCTTGGAGCTCTCTGCGTTCATGTCAAAACTCCCAACCCAATAAACCGATACCGCCGACGTTTTTTTTGCTATATATACCAAAACAAGATGAGGAACACAGGGGAAAGAATTGCAGACTTAACAAGAAAACAGCCATTAAATCACCCTATATAATGGCCAACATTGAAAATATTAGAGACTCGGAGTGCATGGAACCCTAGCTGGTATGCACAATAATAACGTATCGGATCTGAATCAACAATACCCTGTAGAAGAGAATCTCAACCTGAATAAATGGTATGCCTAAACCACAGGAGACTCGTGAACGAAAAAAGAAGAAACAAGAAAAGGACAACACAAACCGGTGGAGAAATGCGTATCCTACCACAGAATGGCCTGACTCACCGCACAATGACTAAAAGCCAAACCCAGAATTGACGTACCAGCTCCAGAGTTCCCCAAAATTTTGCATATTGTTGGAACTCATCAGACAACCGCTCCAAGTCCTTGAGACTCACCGACAACTGCGACCACCAAAGCAACCAAATACTCTGAATGGACCATCAACGACTTTGTTTCTCTATATTCCCGTTACTACATGAATGGAAGAGGCAAAGAAGAGCAAGGCAAAATTGATGCCACAACGAGAGATGCAAAATCATGAAGCTGTGGCAGCTGCTGCCTTCTCCATCTTCTCTTTTTCAATATCTGCTCTCCTCTGTTCAGCATGCTGTGCAACGCCATTTGCAAGAGCCTGATACTGGAAGTCCAGAGTCTGCATAAGGCTGTGAACTCTCAACGGATCTGATGCTTGCATGGCTTCACAAGCAACGCATAGGAAATAAGGAAACATGTCAGAAATGCCATAAATTTAAAAGTTATTCAACAGATAACATGGGAAGGACTGTCCACATACCCTTGACTGCATCAACAAAAAGGATAAAAGGGTCCACATCATCAATTGGTGACTGTAATTCCTCATCATCACTGAAATCATCGTCCGAGTCTGAGTCATATTCATCACTAGGGCGGAAAGACTTTGCCTGTAGCACCCCGCAAACAACAATCAATTAGCCAGCAGAGGATGCATAGCAAGAAAGAATAATGTGAAAACATGCAGTAAAAGAAAATACAATCACAACAGAAAATAAAAAAGCTCGTGACAATCTCTCAAGGGATGGAGGGGACTAAGCGCATCATTAAATTGCATGCATAAGGGTCCTATGGGACTGTTAGGCATCTTTATTGACTTAGTACCTGGGCAAGCACCAGGCTGGCCTTTCACAGCACACCTCACAAGGACTAAAATAATTTAAAGAAATTGAACTTGAACAAACATCAAGCATCGAGAATCACCTGAAAGCCCGACTAACTTGTTGTGATGCGAAAAAAGGGGAAAAGAAATTCAAATTTTGGGATGAGTTAGAAAGGTTAATTGTTCAGTCAATATTAGGCATCACAAACCAGTATAATGTGACAACACTGCACAGCAAGTTTAACTTCACCCTTACTCTCAAAAGATCATAAAAGATGACCACCATAGAATACCAAGTATTCTCTCTAAAAAAATTCTAATAAGAAAACAGGGCACACCTGTGCAGCTAACTTTTGAAGTTTAACGCTATCAACTTCATCACCATCCTCAGCATCAAGTCCCATTTCCTTGTCAGATCCATCACCATATTCATCATCATCATCAGTTGGGAAACCATCCATTTCATCGTCATCTTCTGGTTCTTCCTCCTTTGCAGCTTCTGCCAACACAACATTAATAAGTATCTAAAACTGATAGTAAAAAACTTACATGCATGAGCCACGCAAACAAAAGCTATAAATTAAAATGTAGAAGTAACATATTTTACTAGCTACAATGAAATGTATAAACACTCTCATTTCTAAATCTGAATTGTTCACATTATAAATCCAAATATTCCCATTCGTCAAATTAAATCACTGTCACACATTCCTCTCATACGTCATTTGTTTCAAGGATATTTAATCCAAGTGGAGATGCAACTAGAGAGTAAAAAATGGAATGAAATTAACAATAAGACTAAGATAACAATAGGGATGGGACAGAATAAGGACAGAAAAATTATGAAAAGAAAAGTAAGTGGCTTCAAGCTTACATGTTTTTCATAACAATTATAAAAGCGATAATCTAACAGATATATTCATTAAAATTTCAAAGTGAAAAAAAAGAGCGATTTATTGTGGACAAGTCCAAGGAAGAAAAATGGAGGATTAAAAGAAATTAAGTGCATATGAAGGACAAAAGCTCACAACAAAAAAAATGGAGGCCTGTATTAGTATATAATCTATATAGTTAAGAGGGAGAACAGACCTGCAACTTGTTCCTTGTACGCAACTAGGAGATCAAGGGCAGCCCTGAAAACACGGCCCAATGCCTCCCCAGGCAACAGTTCAGCTGGGAGTGTCATTAATGATGTCAAACCCAGACAGCATACTTTTTTGTCATGTTCCCTGCAATGAAAAACTCAATCACGCTCTACAACAAACACTTCCAGAAGGAGCAATACCAATGTGAGCATTCACATACAAGACAGGTAAACACATGGAAACAAACTCAGTTCGTGGGGCAACAATATGTGAAACAAACTTCACAATACCAATGTGAGCATTCACATACAAGACAGGCAAGCACATGGAAACAAACTCAGTTCGTGGGGCAACACAATGTGAAACAAACTTCACAAATTACCTCTTAAAATTGGCACGCACACCACTTTTCTTGACCTGTTGCAGCATCTGGAACCAAAGATTAAAGATCTCTGTTGCAACACCCAGGTTCTGCAATATGCTGAGCGCCAAAGCTGCGTTATAGTACAGTGCATCCGCAATCTGCCAACAGAAAAAGAAAACGATTAATAACATATATACAAAGGCTCCGACGGTTGTCATTATAAAAGCTTTAAATGGCCAGTTTACAATGTCATATATAATAGAAAGTTCTGAATGGGTATCACCATCACTTATGGCATTGCAGTCATACAATAAAAGGAAAAGGCTACACCTTGCTCATGTAGAAACTGCAGCGGAGCTTCTTTTACTTATGTCAATTTGTTAAGCAAATTTTTTAGAGAAACAATAAAGCCAATGAAACATTGTCCACTGACAATTAAAACCACTTTCTGCAGACATGTCCTTATTGTGAGAGCAATACTTATCATGTCAGGTTCCAACCAACATTCAGTGGCTTCATTATTTTAATGGACTAATATAAGAGTTTCTAGGTCCATGATAATATAAATCCATGTTACATATGGGTTGAGACTGCATTAATAAAAAACCAAACAAAATAAGAAAATGTCTGAAAACGTCCTATGTGGCGAAAAGCACTCATTTTATCGAACTAATAGACTGGGTCCAGGGGAAAAATTGATATGGCTAATAGCTACGTTGACAGAAATAATCTAGAATGTCTACTTTCCTCTAAGGCACAGATCCACTAGGCAGACATAAGACTTTAGAGAAGATTTAAAATGAGAAATACAGAGTTGATGTCTGGCTACTTACCACTTCAATGAGAAGGCATTTCAAGTACGGCTTCTCAGATCGGCGTAACCGCTCAACTGTAATTCTAAGGTACGGTTCAACCCATTGATCAACCTGCCCTCTGCAGTTCTGAAAAACTACTTGAATGAGCTTTGGAGCAGGCTCAATATCACCGTCTTCCATATTTTTATCTGCCATGATCTGAACAGAACAAGGAGAATGCACAAATATCATCAACAAGAGCATAGAGACCGTATTTCGATAAATTGCAATCACCAGAGATATTAAGGGTCTTCTTGGTTGCCAATAAATATCTATTAGACCAACTGAAATTCACAATAGGATCTAACCATATGAAATCACTAACTTAATTATCACATTAACTCAAGCAACTTACAAAAGTCAATTGAACAGGATTAATGACCGAATATCTTCTTAATTGGGACAGTTCGAGGGTTACCATCTAGTGTTTTATTAATTTATGAACTGTTCCATTCACTAGATGGTTCCTTAAATAATATAGAAATAAAGTGCACGAGACATATTCTATATGTATTCTTCAGTCTAACAAGAATATAAAAACTTGGTAACATAAAGGAAACTCACAGCTGCAATCATATTCCAAAGGCTTTGCTGGTAGTCTGGTTCTTTACAAGTGAGGAACTGTGCTGTCCCCCTGGATATGTAGTTATCCAAAGGAACCAGAATATCTGCAGGGGAACAAATAATATGAGTCGTGTATGGGAAAGAAAAAGAGTACATCAGTCCATAATTGCATGAACCATCAAAAGTTCCACTTACATAATGATTTTTTCTATCCCACACCCCCCCCCCCCCAAAACCCCAAAAAAAAAAAAAAAAAAAAATGAAAAAATCAATGTTGTACATCCATGTTAAGCATTATGTACAGTGGCATTGTATCATTTTACAGGTTCAAGTTTCTCCTAAGGTTTCTTTAATTGCTTTTTTATTGTTTGCATCAAGAGGAAATGGTAGGTTACTAGTTATACACTATAGCATACTGCAATAGGAACTGCAAGCCCAAAAACAATAGCTTCTGCCCAGAATATCCTAAGATGAGATAATTATCACAAAAAATAACAAAATTATAGAACATGAAGCAGGGAATCATGGAATGATACTATTTGTCTTGTGCTTTTGTTTCATGCAAAATTGAAGTTTTAATGCATAGATCTTGAAAATATGAGACTAACTTGGAAAGAAATCAATAGCCCATTCTGCCAATGCTTCCATCATCAATGGCCAGAGACTCCACATATCTAAAGATATCGTTGGAGAGAAAAATGTCATATATGATACAATTTCCAACACTTCTTCAAAAACCTCTGCAAGGGAAATCATAAGAGGGGTGTAGACCTGTTAGTCTTAATCAACAATGTGCATAACACCAAAGAAAGAGAAATCAGGTTTCTTAATCACGTAAGATCTTACAAGTGTTTTGAACTGTAATAACAAAGATCATTAAACTAATCTAGAAACGTACATTGTAAGTTTCTTGAATTGTAAAAAAATTCAAAGGAGAGTTATAAATCAAATTGGACCTCAGAGAAACAAAGTTTTTATTTTCTGACTTGAGGGGATTTTAAAGGAACAGAATACCCAAGAGCTTTTTTACTATTAGTTAAAAACTGCCATATAAAGCATTGACGAAGTTCAAGATGAAGGATACACCCATCAAGCAGTGTTCTGTTTTATATAACAGTGACCTCAACCCTAGTGAAAGCAGTGAAACATACACTTTTTGAACTGGAGTAAACAGAAGTACTAGATATACAAGACAAAGGAAAACAAGTATCATTCAAACCTTGGCCATCAGTTGTCAACATCCTGCGCATTATAGGAAGCAAAGTTGGTTCAACTTGAACGAAAAGGTGAGGAAGCCGGCTCACTGACTCAAGAATGGTGCTAATAGCACGCAAACAACCAACTGCTGCCAAAGCACCAGGATCATCAACATCATCATCAGCTTCAGCTGTATTCATACACCTCCAAAATGCAGCTGCCTGCAAACAAGTAAACAACAGAATTATGCAAGCACATTTGAAGATGAAGCAGAAGTACTCTCAAAAACACCGACAAGTAAATATTACCAGATTTTGGCACAGACCAAGAGCATAAGGTGCCATTTCCTCCCCGAACTTGTCCACTATTGTCTCCAGAGTAAAGACAAGATCCTCATTTTCAACCTCATTCATGAGCTTGAAAAACTCTGAACAGAAAAATTACACATTGGGTAAATCTCATGATGATTGTTAATGATGCAAACAATGTTTTCTATCCCACATACCATCAAGAAGCTGCGGAAGAATTGGCCGGATCTCATTCAAATCTGCACAGCATACAAAAAAAAAATTCACACACAAAAAGAAGACTACATGAATGCGTGTGTGTGTGTGTGTGAGAGAGAGAGAGAGAGAGAGAGAGAGAGATGTAGCTATGTACCACTGCAAGCTTCAACAAAAGAGCGTAATGCAAATACTGAGTCAACTCGAACAGGAAGTTCTGAATCTCGCATCCCCGAGACAACACTATGCAATGCCTTACGAAAATTGTTCGAATCCGAGAAGTTAATATGAGCATACTGTCCCGCAACCCAGGCTGCCTAATATTCATTTCATAATGAAGGATAAGAATACCTTTTTAACAGAAAACAGAAAGGTACAATGAATGCATATAAAACTCTACAAAAGGGAAGAAGAATCAAGTACATATTAAAGTCAAAACTGCTGCCAAGTGTAAGAATAAATAAAAACTGAGCATCTACTCTCCTCCATTAATTTACAAAGGGTTCAACAAAACATTAAGAACATTTGTGAAATGAAACAAGGAAAACCAAAGACTGTTGCACAGAAATTATCACGACTGACGAGCATTGTTGTCACTATTATTAAAAGCTCACTCTCCCTTGCTGGACAAAGAGGCTCCAACATTTTCACCACCAACTTTTGATAAAAGACTGAGAAACAGAGAATGTTCTATGGTTCACTTAAAATCGACTTACTATTTTCATTTAAAATCGATCTACCAATAACTCCCTCTATGATGCACATGCATTGTATGAGCACCTTTCTAATATATTGATTTGTGTGCGAAGGATGTATAATTCGAGTTTCATCTAGACAAAGTAGCAAGTGTTGACAGGTTCTTGTCCATCGTTGTGCAACACTCTAGTTTACGCCAATTTCTAATACCACGTGGACCTCTTTTGAGATTTTATGGATAAAGAGAAATAAAAGATTCTTGATTATGGAAAGATCAGATGTCAGTTCAAGGATCCTTAGGGTCGGTGTTTCAAGAACACTAGCATGTCACTGTCCACCTCATTTTCATATGCAATAATTTCTTGCATGGGTGCAACAAGTGGAGAGTCTTAATAAAGATCTATAGAATATCATGGAGGTGCAACATAGCCAGAAAAATAAAAAACCAACACAATTATTGTAAGAAATACAGAAAAGGAATTTCACGTAGCAAACCTTAGCTCTAAGATGGCCAACAGGACTGCTAAACTCGGGGAATACATGTTGCACCAACATACGCTCAAGTTCAGACTTGTAGGGTTCAGTTTGTTTCAGTTTGTCGCAAAGTGATCCAATAGCAAGAAGAGCACCATCTTTTTGTCGATATGGCTTATATTCCACTGGTGCTTCGTCATACCTGGATCAAGAAATAAAAAATTTAAGAGGAAAAAAATGGTCAATGTTAAGTCACCAATACATACGTATCATATTCAAAAGATAACGAAAAGCTACCTCTTAAAAACCTCCACAATGAATTGAATGAACTTGTGAAGATTTTCCTTTCCACGTTTTCTAACCAACTCACTCACAAAATCCATGGAAGCTGTCCTTGGACTATACAAGTCTTCAATGATATCTGCACCAACAAGAAAACGAATAAACCACCAATGAAGCAGAGATCTGCAAGTAATAAAACTCGAGTTTGAAAACTGACCATAACCCTTTCTCACATATTCATGTGGGTCTTCATCCCAAAGCCTTAGATCATTATCATTGAAACACATAAGGGGAAAAACAATCTCGAAAAGAAGAACATTAAGTCGAGGTTGCATCAGATTATACATGCTATTCTTCGAGATACTGCATATATAAACAAATGAAAGGAGGTTAGGGAGATACAAAAATGTTCCGTACATCTCCACCATTGGAGCAGTACTATAAGCAAATCATAAGTTAATTAACACAAAGAACATTGTCGTATACAGAGAATTCATATCGAAGGTTGACAGATCCAATACAACAGAAACCATTCAACAATATAAGTATTAACAAATTTTTTTCTTTAGGGATTATACATTAGTAATTAGTCACATGAAATAAGCTCACTTCAAAAATTAGGTTTTCTTTCTTAGTGCAACACCATGAAAAATTCAAGTACATTCAATATTCATAGGATCACAGTAATTTCAAAATTAAAAGGGGATAATAAAATGGAAAAGTAAACGATCAAGTCATATTTTCCGAATATTCAAGAATAATATGCTAAAGTGCATCAAGGAATAATAAGCAATGAAGTGGTGGTGCTAAGGTTCTCTGTTAGAGGATACAAATATATGCACCAGATTATGCGAAGTGTCAACTGATTAGGAAAGGAATTATAGTTAGTTAGTTTATTAGAGAGTTGTTACATTATTGTTAGATTAAATAAGTGAGTAATTGTAATGACTTTCTCATTAAGGGAAATGTATCAGAATTTTACATTTCTTCTTCTCTAAGCTTTCCCTCTCTCTAAACTCAGAAATTACTCCTCTCTCTAGCCTTCTGTGCTATGTTCTACATAGCAGGCTATAAGTAGAATCAGGACCTATTAGCACAACTTTGAAGTTTTCCATAACGTTATGGAACCATGCTCACAAAATCTGGTACATTAAAAGTTCCAATTTTGACATGAAAATTTATTTTAGTCAAGAGATATCAATCCTGTTGGAGTTCATTGAATTTGTATTGGACACACAAAAAGCATCACATTTTCCAACTGTTTCAGAGGTGTAACGAAAAACAATACATTACCGAAAACAAGTAACTTTTCCACATCATACATCAAAACCACATCATACATCAAAACATCATACATCAGAACTACCAGTGATCTCCCTTGTGCATGAGTTCTCCGTATCCAATAGAAATTCATTAGACATTTGGGACTATATAAATCACAAAAAATAATTGCTCAACTCCGTTTAAGTTTTGGCCACCTTCCTATCCATTAAATGAAATTTAACAAAAAAAAGATCATTAAATTTCCAATAAAAGAATAAATACACCACCAGACAAATAAAATGCAATCAAATAGGACTTAACCCATGAGGAAAAAAAATTGCCCACCTATTGCTTAAATACTGAAGAACAAGATTGATAACTCTGTCAGGTAAGTAGCCACCAGTTCGGATCACATTCAACAAATTTAAGTGACACTCCAGAATCTTCCCTGCATAATTCTTCTGAAACATTTGAGCAAATGCTTTGTTTTCTGGTTGTTGAATTTTTAAATCTCCAAACCTAGAAACAACAATACAAAATGTGATATGCTTACATCGTGATCCCTAGTTCTTATTCAGTTTTAATTTGATCTAAAACTTATTCTAGAAGAAACTTATCTAAAAATTTACCGAGTGTACAGGCGATTCAAAATGTGAACAGTCCATTTCTTCACTTTCCACCACCCCCATGCTTTTCTAAGATCGGGATCTGAAGGCTGGCCTTCAGAAGGAACAGGTCTCTCCAATATGTTTAAGAAAAGCATCATCCAAGCATTAAACACGTTTGCATCAAATAGTTGCTTTGGAATCTCCAGCTGAGAAAAGGCACCAAAAAATGATACATATAAAAGTTAGTCTAATATTTATTTTATTCTAGTGAACATATCATGATTCCTTTGACCTTTATGTCCAGAACGTACATATATGGATGACCAGAAAATTTTACAGATAAGCTTGATCAAATCTGCTACTTCCAGTGATGGGTTGGGAATTTGGACAAGCCTATTGAATATATTTAGCAGAGCTGGGAATGTTTCCTCAACAATGCGATAAACCGGTGTCCTCTCCTCATCAGATTTGAACCTAAGAATATAAAATCACTAGTTAAACTTCAAAAGTAACTCTGAAGATACATATTACACAAATATAGAAAGTCAAGGCTTTCTGTTAGTTATTTCATCAATTCAAAATACTAGAAAGATGACAACTTAATCAACGCAACAGTTCTCCATATGTAAAACTATGGATCAATTTGAAGGTCTGTTTACTTACAGACAGACAGTGGTTTCAAGTTACAACTACCCACTAAACAAACTAGATTTTTTAGAATATAACTTCAACACAGAAAAATTGAAGAAAAAAGCTTAAAAAGTGAGAACTTGTGAATTTTTCAACAGTACAGAACTTTTGATCTGCATAGCAAGTAAAACTTGGATATTGTTTCCTGAAATATTAGAATTCTGCATTGCATAAAATATATGCACAACTTTGATACTCATTCTATTCATTTTGAGCAGATCAAATTAGTAATATAAACTGTAATTGCACCGAGTAAAAAGCAATACAATAGAGAAGTAATGATGTGAATTAATAGAACTAGATGAAAGAATGACAGGCAATTCTCAGAAATTGGAATGAAATAATATTGGCCTAGTTTATATTCATAAACCCTAACCAACATGTTCCCCTAATCCTATATTTTTAAAGATTGGGTGGACTGAATCAACTCCAAACTTTCATCACAGCAGTGACAATTTCACAATGTCCATGCATCACTTTGCACATCAAGATATGTGCATAGACCACACACCCACAAACATGGTTACAAGAACAACAAGGAACTTATGAAATAGTCATCATGTGACTAAATAAATTTGGGAAATTTTGAATCCTATATTTTTTCTAATGAACAGTAGATAGGTTGCACACAATATAGGAGAACAAAGTGAGTCAATTATATATGTCACAAACAAACTACATGTTCAAAACCATTGGCATGCATCACATAGCAAAACTAGCTAAGCTTGTAGCTTTTTTTCAGAAGGCAATGCAGCTGTTTATAATAGCCATTAAACTAGGAATTATTTCAAAATAATAGCAGAAATAACTTAGCATACTCATATTTTCTAGAGAGAATCCGCAAAACAAACAAAGCTCCATAGACTTGTTGATCTTGTAAGTTATGCTTCACCCAGTCTAAAAGGCGTGGCCACTGCTCGGGGTAATCAGCATGAATAATTGTCTTCAGGCACTCACCTAGCTGTACCCTGTAGAACATGACTTTGAGATTTGACATTGCCAGCAAATAAGAAGATAAAGCCAAATATTATTCTACAGCACATAATATTACAAAGGAGCTAACAAACTAAAACTACTGAGAAATTTTATGTCTCTGCACTCGCAGACATAGTGGTTTCATTGACCTAGTTATGCACACATCTCAACTAAAGTAACTGAAAACAGTGAACAAAATAGCAAGTACCTTAATAATGGGGGAACCTGTGTGACAAAGACTAGAATGTGATCCCTCACCACGTCTTTATCACTCTGTGATATCTTCTGCTGCACATCTACATCAACACGCAAAGAATATAAGCAACTGCCAACTGGATTGAATCACCAGTGGGCATTCGATACTAGCTAAATTCCACACAATCATTGCATACCAGGATCAAGAGGTGACCAGTTCTTTGCAATGAAATTCTTGAAATGGATGCTGCCAACTTGCCGCACAGCCATGTCACAATTGCTGTCCACTATAATTTGCAACATTCTCACCAAATGCTGTGGTGTATACTGAAACTGCAATACACAAAACCCCAATATTAACAACTCCATCGAAGAAAATACAGCAGTAAATTTAAAAAATAAAACAAAATAAATCCTTAACTATCCACTTCAGTTGCAAAAATACTTTCGAGACCTTCTCCCATTGCAAAGTAAAAAGGTGTTTATCTAAATAGTGGAATTGAAGTGTTTTTTGTCTAAAACGTAATCTTATAAAACAGAAAGAAAAAAAATAAATAAATGGTTTCTCATCAACTAACCTCTGGTAGTATGAACATATGCATTAATTACGTGTGGGATTTTGTTTTCTTCCCAATCAAGAAGTCAATATACAGCTCAAAACCAAATATAAATCCGAAATAAATAGTTCTCTCTAATAATTTCTCAGAACCAATTCTCCTCACTACTCAAAAGCAAGTAAAGGTATCGAATTGCAAAATCAAGTTCAATTCTCATCACAAAAATCCCCAACTTTGCATCAAATTACACCCAATTAATCGAAAAATGGCGAACAGCTTCAGTACAAGGCAATACTCAAGGAATTTAAGCCAACCAAATGGTGTATGTACCTGATTGAGGCTCTGCTCGGCGGCTTTCCGCTCATCGGGATTGGTACTGAGAGCAGCCTGTAGTATTACAGCGAGGCTGGGAAGATCCATAGCTGACGATTGGAGCACCAATTCGGATCAAAACTCGACGATCAGAAATTGATGCGAATCAATCCAAAACCCTCGAGGGGAAAAGGCATATGATATGCGAACGGGAATGGGGAGAGAAAGTGTTGACGACTTACTAGGGTTTAGACAGACTCGAGGAGAGAGATAGCTACGGAGTGTGCTGCTATTTAAACCACTAGGGTTCTTGCGGTTGTTGAACTCACGTACCAATATATGAAATCCGTACACTCATTTTTATTTCTTACGCAACTCTTTTAATTTTCGATCGTCGAATCAAATAAATTAAAGAAGATTAATAGTAGAAAATTAACAAAAATGTATTAAAAAATAAAAATAGATGTGTAAGTAACAAAAGTGGTTTTTTGTTAAAATAAACAATACCGAAAACTTTTCGTTAAAATTGCCAATACTATTTGATTTAGATGTAGTGGTTATTTTGGGTTGGAAATGATAGGTGAAAATACAAAAGTGACGAGTTTTATTTTCGAATTTTATGATTTGACGAGTTGAATATTAATTTATTTTCACATTTTTTAGTGTAAATATATCTATGTATGAAAAAAGGTTATTGACACTCGTTTAGGCAATTTGATCTTGCTTTTTATATAAATAGCTTTTAATATATCTTGAGAATAATCTGTTGTAAATTTGTAATTTTTAACAGCGTTATGAGCAGGAAAAGCAATGTCACAACTGCAATATCCCATCTCGAAATTTTTTATTTATTTATTTTACAGTTTTGGAACAAACGATTTGAATAGTGATTTGGTCATTTTAAATTTCACTTTGGTGTTTGGAGATGAGTTTAGAATGGGTGGATAGAGCCCGATCCCAATCTTACAAGCGTTAGGCGAAGAAGTTACGAGCATTGGAAGTGGCGGACGAAGAAGTTACGAGCATTGAAAGTGACGGACGTTTTGGTATTTTGGACTTACTACAAGTAGTAACTTTCTGTTTTTGGAAACTTGCTAAAATAAAAAACTTCCTAATTTCAGAAAATTCACCCAGAGCCACCGACATGTGGGTGGGAAGCCATGACCCGTTCCCTTTGAGATTTTCTGACTCAAATTCCGGCCATATTCAACATAATTGGTTGACACCACTACTACCAAATTGAAGCTTTCACTCCCCCTACAAAGCCCACCCAAGAACCACCTTAATAAACCACCACACGTGACGGTGCGAGGGCGTGAAGTTCTAATGTTTCTAACCATTCTGGTGGCTCTTATCCATTGGTCGGCAAATCTACAAAGCAACGACCGACGCCACCTCTCGGATTTGGGTCTTGTAGCCCTCCATCCCTGGAGTAAAACCAAACCAACCCAGGCCTTATTAGACCATTGTAGGCGGTGACTCAACACCGTGAAATTTATTGCACATGCGACTTTTATTGGTAAAATTGGACGTCTTCCGTCCACTTTTGGACTTCATCGCAGGTATAAAAGTACGATTATTTGATTTTTGGGATAATTATACAACTTTACGATTTTCGAAATTAACGACAATCCGACCGTTAGATTGTTGTACAATTTTGTGATCCTGCTATTTATTAATATTCAAACATTTGAGAACTTGTGGATTAGAAACCTGACATTCGAATCTTCTGGATTCGATAATCTTCGATTGTTGACTCTAACAGGGCCTACTTTGAGCGACGGTTGACTTTTTTTGTGTGTTGTAGAGGCTTGATGGAGCTTAGCTGGCTCATCACAATGATGTATTGTCCTCGATTAACGTGCATCTCGAGCATTATGACTATGACTCGTTTTGCGTGTCAATTTTGATAAGATTCCTAAGTGGAGTGTCGTGTACAATATTACGTTATACCGGAGTATTGTTGACTCACTTAGGATATGAGATGTCTCGGTGACATGCACATGGTTTTGCGTGCACATTAGTTTGCATGACGCTTTTGTAGTGGTTATTCTGGAAGTGCGCAAGACTCGAGGTGAATGGACTTTAATATTCTATGATAAACTATTTTGCATATGAAAGGTTCCTTTGTTATATACTTTGTGTGTATAGCATGGGTTTACAAATGTGTTATTACCGAGTTGTCAATCTGCTTTGAGAAATGATATATATGTATGTTTGAAATGATTGCAAACTGAGAGGGCTCGCAGATAACTATTGTGGTTGTATACTTTCTTTCTAGCTCCATGTGTAGGTTTGGAACCCTAGATTTATGTTATCAGATTGCCATGAGAAAGTCTAGGACAAAAAACTATGCTCGTATTGCCATGAAAATTGTTGGAATGCAATATCTATATATTTATGTTATCAGATTGCCACGAGAAAGTATGAAATCCAATGTCTATATATTTCCGTTATCTGATTCTGTATGTGCATCGGGAATGAGGAATGTTGCACCTTTTTTGTCATTTTTCATTAAAACTTGTTGATGCACAAAACCGGAGGGGTCTTCGAACAACGTAAATCCGACCGTGAATCTGCAAAAAAGTAAAGAACACAAGATGTATCGTGGTTCACCCCAATGTTTGGGCTACGTCCACACTGATGTTGATATTGTTTCACTTTGAATGGTGAACATACAAGAAAGCTAGAGGCATTGTGCTCTCTAAGCTATTTTCTCTCTTCCCATGGTCTGAAACTTGACCTCCCCTAATGAGGAGAGTGAGGAGTCATTTTATAGAATAAGGGCTCATCACTTATTACATATTTGCCCCTTCATTTATTACATAATTACATTTGAATCTCCCGAGTATTTATACGAGATCTAAATACGGAGGCCCTAAGTATTATACAAACAACACTAAAATTTTTGAGAACTTTTCGTTAGTTTTCCTGTGTTTTCTTTTGTGATAACTTGGTATTTTAGACCAACCATATGACTATTTGAATCTGTTGATGTTGATTTAGTTAAAGCACTCTAATTAGGATTAAATTTGAAAGTGCATGTATTTAGTGATTTGCTTATACATCTGAAATAGGAGTTGACCACGGTGGTGAACTTTTGTGTTAATAACTCGTTGATTGATAAATATGGTTGAATGTTATACGTATATAAGATGGAATTCACGTCATGCATTGCAATTATGAGAGGCATGAGTCGTGTGAGTTACATGGGGTTGCATCGTGATGGATTGGTGTATTGGAAAGATTGGATCCAATTTTCTTAGAGGACAAGGTTTTCGGTAAGCTGATCGTCGGTAAAGACAATCTTCATGTGAGGGGCGACTTGGCGACCGAGAGACCAGAATTGTGATTTGAAAGAGCAATAGCAAGTGAGCGAATGTGCCAGGGGTGGTAATTCATATAACAAGACACTCGAGGCCAAGACACGGTATGAGACGTGAGAGTGTTGTGTGCTTTGGTGTGCGGATTAACAAGAATAGAGGCGGGAATGAGAGAACATTCATGCATAAAGAAACAGAAATAGAGATAGAGAAATGACGGCCTTCCCTGCCCCCACTAAATGTAAATGGTAGTGTGAGGAGGTACACTTTTAGCATTAAATGCGGCGTCGTGGAATCTTGTACCTCCTTGCACTACTCGTTTTAGTAGCTGTGGTTGGCTATTTCCCTTAGGGTAGGCCTTTCTGTAAAACTTTGGCATCTTTGTCCGGATAATGATATATCCCATCTACCCAAAAAAAGAAACATAAAAAGAGAAATTTGCCGCACCCATCATATTTCGTCTTAATTTTCTGTTTGAAAGTTGTAAAAGTACTCTAAACTGTTATTAGAAAATATAATTTTAAAGCCCCTCTCCCCTCCCTCGGTCCCGCACTGCCCCAGCCCTCAGCCGTGATCAAACCACTGCCAGCCCCCTTCCTCGAGCTATCATTCCGATACAAATTGTAATATTCGACACATGATCAATGGGAATGTCTTTATTTTACCACAGAAGAGCATAAGATGGTTTATTTGCATAAAAGCATATCAGTATGGTACACTGAAACGCTGTCGGAAACATGACTGATTAGTAAGCAGATATACGGACAATCTGAACGTTAGTAGCCTTCTAACGAGCAGGAAAATTTAAAGGAAAACTAATGAAAATAGCTTGAAAACTTTAAGTTTTAACGATAAAGACAAAATAAAGGGTAAGGTAAATAGTACCAGGATTGACTTTTTAGTATAAAAATATGATTTTTCGTTAAAGTGAACAGTACCGGATGCTTTTCGTTAAAGTTCCCAAAATTTAATTGGTAACAGTGGACGAATCATTGTTCCCGTTATACAATGTTCTTACAAAGCTCAAAATTTATTTTAACATGCATTTTACTACATTGATGATTCCATAAGAGGCAAACAATCAATAAATTGAGTATAACAGCTTATTTATTTGGTTATGTACAGAGGAAAGCACACCCGAAGTCCCGCTTTAGCTCACCATTCTCCGCTCAAGCACAAAATTATAAACTCCTACTCCATCTGACCTGCTAGAGCTGCATTTTCATCATCAGGATCTAGCTCTTCCTCTACACTTTTGACCTACAAATGCACACATCTATGTCAGATAAACAGAAATAAAATGGTCATATTTTGTCAGCATCTATTCAGAAAGAGCATCAGAGAGAGAATCACTTTATGGTCTCACTCCTCTAATAAACAATACAAATTTTAGAAAGATTTTGGAAGAACTTGTCACCCGGTTTTCTTATAGTTCTTGTGCTCGTTAAGAAGTGGAAAAAAGTACAAAAACTCTATCCTTATCATATTATATTCAAAAAGCTGCAGTTATACTGATATAGAGGTCTTAACATGTACTAAATTTCATCCATACATGTCAAAGTTAGATTGCCTCCACACCCCAAATTCGGTATGTACCAAACTTCGTTGAGAATAATAGGCCATGAAGAAAATGGCTTTGTAAATTAAATCAAAGAAATTGATAATCTAGTAAAGGCACGGATCATAAGTGAAGCTTTGAGGACTGAAGGAGGTTATCTTAAGACGAGTAGCAAAAGAAAAAGTTTCTTGAACAATAAAACCTAACTATAAATGAATCAAAATAATGCCATGAAACTGTTTAATACGATATAAAGTGGTACTGGAAACAACCTGACTAATTAATTGCAGGACTGGCAGTATTTTCAACAAGATTCATCTTTCAACTCTTGTTTACCGTGTTTTCATATAGGAGGATCTACTAATTATAATTTTGTAATCTCTTCCACTGCTTCTTGGTCTTCTTCTACAACAATCGTCTGGAGACTTTAATTTCAGGGGTAATTTGAACGACAGAATTTTCATATCTTTTGCCCTGTGTTCAAAATGCATCTTATAATTCTAATAGGTCCAACAAGCCTTCTTGTACTAAGGTCTCCTAGAATTTTTCTTATAGATCTTTTCTTCATTCCCCATTAGAAACTAAATTTGGTTGAAGACTGGTGCTACTTTTTCGGTCATTGAAATTTTCTAGTTTTTATTAATGGAAAGAAACAACAGAATTTCAAAGATAACAGGGATAGGAGAGGAGAAATTTTGTGTTTTAGAAGACTTGTCTGTTTAATTATTTTAGGGTCTACATTCCCTCTAACGGGTGATTAATCATGTACCATCATTTATCATACAGACAGATTCAAAGACAAAGAAATACATACATTCTTGAAAATGCAAGAAAATGGTTGGCATTTGTTACCTCGGGTACATAGTGCATGAGCATATTCTCAATTCCAGATTTCAGGGTGACTGATGAGCTTGGGCAGCCACTACACGCTCCTTGCATTCTCAATTTCACTGTTCCAGTTTCTCTAAACACAATTTACAAAAAGTTAAAAAAAAATACACACAAAAAAAAAAAAAAAGAGAGAAGCCACGCAACCAGAAATAAAAACAAAAACGAAAACGACAAAATGAAAAGAATTGAGGCATTTTCCAATATTAAAATTAAAAACAGTATATCAAATGAAGGAGAACAACTTACGGATCAAATCCCCTATACTCAATGTCCCCACCATCATCTTGCACTGCTGGTCGGATGCGAGTCTCCAACAATTCTTTTATCATTGCAACGATTTCTGAATCATCCTGCAAAGCAACCACCAAAATAGTTATATCTCAGATTTATGCACAAAAGAAATTAATAACATAACCAAAATTCCTTTTCTCATTTCTGCTCTTTCATACTGACACATGAGAAAAGGAATTTTGGTTATGTTATAGATGGAGAAAATGGGTGCTTGGTTGCTTAAGCACGGCTAATTTCTCAGTTTTGATTAATGGGAGACCTAGGGGAAAATTCAAAGCTTCAAGAGGACTGAGACAAGGTGACCCTTTGTCTCCGTTCTTGTTCACCCTAGTTGTAGACGTGCTGAGCAGATTGATTGAGAAGGCTCAAGAGAATCATTTGATCCAAGGGCTGCGTGTTGGGCAAGATAACGTGGAGATTTCTCATCTTCAATTTGCGGATGACACCATCTTTTTCTTGGCAGGGCATGAGGAGGCTTGGAACAATTTATTACATTTGCTGCAAATTTTTGGCAAGGTTTCAGGTTTGAAGATTAACAAAGCAAAGTGTTCCTTGGTGGGAATTAATTCTGATGGTGAGAAAATTACAAGGCTAGCAAGTTCTTGGGGCTGTGAGGTGGGCAGTTGGCCATTGAAATACTTGGGTCTACCCTTCGGAGGTAAGCCAAAATCTATTAAGTTCTGGGACCCGGTGGTAGAGAAGGTGGAATCGAGACTTCAGGGTTGGAAGAAAGCTTTTTTATCTAGAGGCGGAAGATTAACATTGATCCAAGCTATCCTGGGATCCTTGCCCATATACTACATGTCCCTGTTCAAAGCCCCACGCGGGGTCATTGGGAGACTGGAAAAGCTAATGAAAGGGTTCCTTTGGGAAGGGGTTGAGGAAGGAAAGAAGTTTCACTTGGTTGTCAAGTGGGAGAAAGTGTGTAAAAGCAAGGAGGAAGGTGGCCTTGGTCTGGGAAATTTGAGAAATCGGAATGCCGCCTTATTAGCCAAGTGGCTGTGGAGATTCCCGCGCGAATCAAACTCTCTTTGGCATAGGGTGATAAAGAGCAAGTACAGTCTGGTGGCAAATGGTTGGGATGCTAATTGTCCAAGTCGAGGCTCGAGCAGGTGTCCCTGGACAGACATCTCGGCTGGTTACCCTCCCTTTCTTCACTCATGCAACTTCGAGGTTGGTAACGGAGAGAGGCTGAGGTTCTGGGAGGACGGTTGGTTGGAGGGCGGTCCGTTGAAGGAGCAATTCCCTAGATTATTTTCTTTATCAAGGACAAAAAACCAAAGTATTTCCAATTTGGTAGCTTCTTCTTTACAGCCGGTCAGTTGGAATTTAGAGTTTAGGAGAAACCTAAGAGAGTCGGAGATTGAAGAGGTGGCTGGTTTACTGCAGAAGGTGGAGTCCGTACGGCTGTGCCATTCTAGAGAAGATAGGAGAAGATGGAATTTAGAAGGCTCTGGCTAGTTCACTTGCAAATCCTATAACTCTTTCCTTTGCAACAATGATGTTGTGCAACAATTTCCCCCTTTCGCTCAGATATGGAAAGCAAAAGTGCATCCAAAAGTCAAAATACTTGTGTGGCTAGTGGCACTCGGTAAGGTTAATACTTGCGATCAAGTCCAAAGACAAATGCCTTTTGCATGCTTCTCCCCCCATTGGTGCACTTTGTGCAAATCCGGGGAGGAAAGCGCCAACCATGTTTTCCTCCATTGTCCGTATAGCATTCAACTCTGGTGGAAATTGCTCAAGGAAGCCGGAGCAAGATGGGTCACCCCAAAGGGTTGTTTTGAGCTCCTAAGCACTAAATTCGAAGGCCTAGGGAAAGGGAGGAAAGCCAAAACTTTGAGGGGATCTCTGTTGATGGCCCTCTTCTGGAACATTTGGTTGGAGCGTAATAAAAGAGTCTTTGAGGATTACAAGGGAGTGGGGGTTGAGGAGCTTTGGGATAGAGTAAAACACTGGGCAGCCCTTTGGGCTTTGGTTTCAGTGGAGTTTAGAGATTACAATTTCTCTTCTATTTTTAGGGATTTGTTAGCAGCCGTTATTTGATTTGGTCTAGCTTTTCCTCTATTCAATTAGTTTTCTTTAGGGGTCCTTGCTAGTTCTCTTATAGCCCCAGGTGGATATCTTTTCCACGTGGTTTACTTTTTCTCTTTTGTAATTCTTTCGTTTTATAAAATTCTATCGTTTCTTTTCAAAAAAAAAAAAAATACTGACACATGACTCTGTTCATCAGAGCCACATCCCAGTAAATAACAGAATATCACATCACTGTACAGAGTTTAATGAATCATCTTGCATGTCCATTATAGCCTAGTAATGATAACCCCTAACAATAACCAAACAGTATCATCTGTAAACTCAAGCACGGATGATTGCTCGCCAAAGCAATCCCACATCTTTCAAGCATACAAAAAACACCTACGAAGAAATACAAAAATACAATCCAGAAGAGACCCCCTTGTGGAGCTAGTAAGGCAGCATTGGTAGTTAATAGGAAGCAACCACTCACACACAAACACAATTTTGAAAGGCAGACATAATGATGAACTCAGACACCAAAAAGAATCAAATGCTGCATAAGTGAAAGTTTTGTCACTAGTTGAAAGTAATTTCCAATTCCTTCTAACTCTAAAGCGCTGCACATTCTTTAAGGGTTTCTTTTTCTAATAGATAAGTTATCCTGCTCCTCAAAATATTTGAGATTCTTTTAGGATCTGTAAACTTGGCAGTACCATAGCACTAAAATAGGCAACGGGTAGCAGAATCAATAACAATTGAGGAATGATTGGCTACAAGCAGTGTTGTTGGGTTTGCTAAAGTAGTAAATCCTGCTTCAGACTTCAGAGATTACATTCTTAGTATTTAATACAAGAGATGCTGTAAAATAAAAGAGATTTAACATGAAGCTGCACAAACTTCTAACTGTAAGATTATCAAAACACTGATAATGGTTACAAAGTGAAACCACAACATTAGTTACTTGTGACAGTGCCTCAAACAAAAGACACAACACAAGGTTCCTCTTTGATGCTCCCCAAAGTCTATTACACACTCGTCCTAATAAGACTTCACAAAAGACTGATTCTATACCTTGACCAACACCTAGGAGTTTCCTACGCCAGATGGTATACTCCCACAGTCCCACTTGGGGTGACTTAATACTAGCATATCCAGTCTATGAAAGTACAATCTAATTATAGCAAATGCTATTTAATTACTAAAGAAAAATTAAAATATCTTCAAAGCAAAGGTAAAACGTTGATCTAATCGTTCTGTTAACATGTTGGCCCCAAAACTTAAAAAGTTCACAGAGAGAAATTTGATGACATACTTCTTGAATAGCCGTGTCCATTGCTGATGCAGCTTTTTCGTCTAGAAAGAGTGGCTGCCCAGAAGAATAAAAATCCATGATTGCTGCAAAGATTTCAGGCTTCAATAGATCCCAAGAAGTATCTTCAGATTTTGTTACAGTAACGAAATCTGATCCATAAAACACTCGAGTGACTCCTGTATTAGGATCCCAGGTTAGATTTATTACTTCGTCAAACAAAATATTACTAAGCAACTAAATGTTTAGAATAAAAGAAGAAGAAAAAGATAAATTAAACCTGAAATAACAAAGTTCAATGAGTGGAAGAAAACTAGTAAGTAATAAAGTCCGCATCAACTGGATAAAATTGTAAAAATGATGACTGTTCTAATTTCAAAGGATTCAGACAGAATCTACCAACACTCAATCCAATGGAAGGGTGGGTGGGGGTTGGGGTGGGGAGAAGTCAAATAGTGCAAAGTTTGCCCACATAGCAATTAAACCATATTTTGAAAGAGTTTTTATGGCACATTTGAGAGTTACTTAGTCTATAACCTCCATTTCACGATTCTAGCCTGCACTGAAAACTGTTTTTTTTCCTATCCACATGTTCTCATGAATCATAAACAAGCTAAAACCACAATAATATTCATTCACTATTCAGAGAAAAAATAAATCTTACACAACAAAAGTAGAAAACTAAAGGCTCAGAGTCATAGATAACCAAAAAAAATGATTGCCATCCTTGAAGGCAATCCAAAACCAAAATCAAGTGTTAAATTTTCATAAGCACTACTCTTAAATTCACAAACACGCAGGCAATCATTCTCATGAAAACAAAGAAATAGGATGACTATGCATACTTGTAAAGTAATGGCAACAACAATCTTACCATCAATTCCATAAAGGGCTTTGGCAAGTGGTGAATTCATGGCCGAACGAGCATTCGGGAAGTCTGCACTGCCAACTTCCATAACGGGCTTCCCAGGATAAAACATTAGAGATGCAGGGTTAGGTGTGGATTGAGTTTGGATAAACATGCTTCTCTTCTGCCCTGTGAAAAAACAGCAACTTAATGTAATTTAAACACTAAACATAAATATGAAACTACTACTAGTTTTTGTTGATGTTAATTAGGTAAAAAATTATGCAAGTGGCCCTTTACCACATTGATGGAAAGGTGTTGAGCACTTGCATGTCGGCGTGGGTTCAAACCCCGTTGATGGCTAATCTAACATCTAATCTAACAAAATCTATTGTTCGAAAAAAAAAATTAGGTAAAAATTATGAATGACACAAAATTATGAGTAATCGTGGGTAAATGGCAGATTGGAATAGTAAAAACAACAAAGCTATAATCGTTTCATTTCCTTCATTTTCCAAGCGATTCGATAAAGGGTAAAAAAAAAGTGAATTAAAAATCGGAATTTCAATTGAAAATTGTAACATATAGGAAACTAACCGCCGAGAATGCCCCATTTCAGAGAATTGAAAGGAGATGCGTCGGAAAAGGGGGAGTTGTTGTGAGCCAGGTACGACGTCGTGGGAGCTGAATAAGCAGATAGGAAATAGGTTCGGCGAGAGATGAACTGGGTGCCATTGCGATGCCGAGGAGGTTGGCATCTTGTGTGAGACGAAAGACTTCGTCCAAGCAATCTTCGTAGCCCTCTCATCCCCGCAAGCTCTCTCTACCTCTTCGGTTATGGAGTTGAAGAACAATTCTCAGTAAGATGTATCAGACTAACGGAATTTGGGGCCAATTTGGGATTCTAGGGTTTCAACTTTCAATTGATTAGGGGATGATGAGACCCAATTACTATTAGAACGCTTTACGAAGCCCAAGCTGAGGCCCAATTGTGGTACTCCGTATCTTACCGTATTTCCTTCGTATTTCTTATGTATTTCGTTAGTCTTTTCCGAGCTATACTAATATCTTTTTTTTAGAGGCTAAGGCCATCTCCAACCGATGGTTGGCCAGAGGGCTCGTTTTAGCCCTCTGGTCCTCCAAGATTCTCCAAGATATTAATATTTTAATGAACAGTACGGGAGCCATATTTGCCTCCGTCTCCAACCGAGGGTCAGAGGGCTCGTTTTAGCCCTGTCACAAAAAACCGTCTCCAACCAAGGGCCAAAGGGCCATAGGGCCAAACATAATTTATATGTTGGTTAATGTTATTTAATGTTATTAAATGTTTTTAAAAATGTTGTTTAAGTTTCATGTTGTTAAATGTTTTTTTATGTTGTATAATTTGTATGTTGGTTAATGTTATTTAATGTTATTTCATATTGTTTAATGTTGTTTCATGTTACTTAATTTAATTTAATGTTGTATAAATGGCCTAGGAAAAAAATAGAATTGAAAAAAATTATGAAACAAATTTTGTGAAATAGAAGTTATAGGAAATAAAATATGAATCAACTTTTGTAAAATAGAAGTTATAGGAAAAAAATAGAATTTAAAAAAAAATTGAAACAAATTTTGTAAAATAGAATTGAAAAAAAATATGAAACAAAATTTGATTAATATGAAAGGGAAAAAAAAAGGGAAAAAAAAAGGCCTAATAATACAACGGCTACTAGCCGTTGTATTAAAAAACATTCAAACTATTAGTGTCGGTTATAACCGACACTAATAGTAGAACTATTAAAAAAAAATAAAACCTGTTTAATGCTGTCGGTTTTAACCGACAGCAATAGAAAACAATAAAAAAAAAAATCAGCCAGCCCTCCAGCCCTCTCCGATCCCGTGGGGCCCTCCCAGATTCCAGAGCCCTCTGGCCTAGCCCTCGGTTGGAGACGGTTTTAGGGCTATTTTCGGCCCTCTGGCCCTCTGGACCCTTCGGTTAGAGATGGCCTAAAGTCCTTCTGCGAGTCTTTCTGGCTCTGAAAGAGGTCCGTGGCTTCCCACCATTGTCCCTCTTTTAAAAAAAAAAAATCTCTTTTTTTTTGGGTCAAAATTGGTTATTAATGAATTGTTATTCAGTATTATGGTCTAGTGGTATTCCTTTTTACTTAGAAGTGAGAGGTCTTAGGTTCAAATCTCGTGGATGACAAATTCAATACCAAATTAAGGTCCATTGTTTGGCTCCCGTTCCTAGTGTAAAAATATCGATATACTAAAAAAAATATATATATATATGGTTATTAATGAATTTAAATATATTTCCTTTCTCTTTGTATTTTCTTTTCTCTCTTCTTCTCTTTGAATGGACAGATACTATCATTCTGATGCCAGAGCCAGTACAATGGGGACACCGGTGTAGTCGTTGGCGTCAGCAAATGCCACCACCGTGGTGGCTACCGAAATCAAAATCCCGCCACTTCCAAGCCGGCCGCCGTACTCCTTTACACCACCAACCCACTATTCCGATAATCCTTGAGCAAATCCTTCACCAACTGGCCAAGGTAGTTCCCCTATTTGAGCAACTATGGTACCACATATGTAATCGTAGTACTCCCTATTTTATCCAAATATCAATCTCCTATGAGATATTTCAAACCGACTTTGCAGACGATGGAAGGTCACTTGTCTTTGTTAGAATTTATATGTCCCACATCGGTAGAATACTTGAAAACAAACCCTTAAAGTATAATTACATCACTTTAATTAATACAGATGTCTTTTGTATTAAAACTTCACACCTGACGGATTGAGCAGGTGACCAAGTGAGGACAATATCGGTGTTATTGGAGTGGATCCATGACCTGTCTACTTGAAATTTAAGATGATATTAGAACCAAGGAACGGACTCATACATCCACGTGAACGGGTGGATCCCCCTTGACCCCAAGCGAACGGGTGAGCCCCAACTTGCATTTATAGAGTATAATACCTACGTAGCATTCTCATTTCAAGAATTTCATCATGAAGTGATGAAGTTGCATCTTAATTCAGAAACATCTCATATGCAACGAGATCTGCAAAATTGACACTATTGTCTCCCAAATGTAACCCACCAAAATTGTCCATAATGTTGAACAACTCTATTTCTCTAAATCAATATGTAATGATTAGTATCCAATTCATAATAAATGAACTACAGAACTAGTTTAAGAAGAATAATAAAATATAACTTTAACTAAAAGCTCCCGGTAATGTTTATTTTAACAAAAAATAATATTTTTACACTTAAAAGTCAATCTTTGTACTATTTACTTTACCTTTTATTTTGTCCTTATTGTTAAAACTCAAAGTTTTTAAGCCGTTTTCATTAGTTTTCCTTAATAAAATTCTTGTTATTCCAATCAACTATGCCCTCAAATGAGCTATTAACCTATTTAACTTAATATATTATTTACAACCGAGTGCTCTTATACCATTCCGTCATACTTCAATTCGAAACCATAAAACTGCTTCTCAAATTAAAGGTTTAAATCATAAGATTTCTTCCTAACCCAAAAGTGATGTTCAAAATCTTGTCCATCTGATGCCTTCTTTTTCTCATCTCCATCTGAAAAACCACAACTGCCAACACGAGAGAGGATCCTCGCCGGATCCTCTTTGTGAGGATTCCGGGAATCTTCCAATAACATTCGTTCATCGTACATCGTACGATCAGTTTTTGTTAGGTATTGTTTATATTCAATTTTAAACAAAAAAATTTACAATGATTTATGACTGCACAATGTACGATGAACGGATGTGATTGGAAGATCTCCAGGATCCTCACAAAGAGGATCCCGTGAGGATTCTCCTGGCTGCCAACACCACCAAGACCTAGACTTCCACCTATTTGAAGCTAGAACTATGTCACCTGCTTGTACACCTCCGACAAATCCCCATAGATTGCTCACAAGCTCCTCAGTTCTATATATAATGATGAATTGAATGACCTCCAATTTGATACAATGAGAAGAGAACATGTTGTGTTCTCTGTTTTCACGCCATAAGTCTTGAATAACTAGTTACACAAAAAAAAAAAAAACAATTAATCAAACAAATAATCAAATATTAATACTAGTATAAGAATTTAGGTTTTTACATCCTCACATGTAGCTGGAAGGGAGGCCGTAGGCCATACAGGTCATACCATTATGTTATGTTGTATGATACAAATCAATCTCCGTATGCAGATACATGAAGTTTCTCAGAGGCATCTGGTAGGTAGTGACACCGTAGTGTAGGGCACCCAAAGGAGACATTGAAGAGTCAACTCCTACCTCCCTGGGTGAGAGTACACGGTGGTAAGAGTGAGATATTATGGGCCCGATGAACACCTTGATATGTGTATGAGCCTGAAAGCCCAAGACCTATAGGGCAGACGGATGTCGGGCCCTTAGAGGTCTAGTGTCCACATGACATTCTCATATTGGATGTGGTTACAATCAGCTTTAGTGGGCTTGCTCACATGAATATATTATGGATCAATCCCTCTAAACAATTTATCAACCCCTTAATTACTTTTAGAGCATACATCCAACCGTCTTCGGACGAGATATCACATAAGGTACATACATGGCTGTGAGAGATTACCGATTGTGTTGTTGGCTTGAAAATATAAGGCCAATAATTTGGGGAGTTGGAGATGATAACAATAAAGAGGCCCAAAAAGATGATAAATCATTGGGATTTTTAGAGTTTCCTTCAACTAAGGATTTTAGGATTTGTGAAAGATGACAGAAAAGGCACGTCATAGGGATGAGAGGTAAAAGGGTGAGAGAGATGTGATGGAAGTAGTTTTGTGAGAAATGATAATAGATTTCCAAATTTGGGGGTTCGAAGGATTGCTCGAGTGGAGGGAGAAAATGATGGGAGAGAAGGCGCGCTCTTTGAATGTGTTTGAAAGAAAAATAGAAAAAAAAATGTGATAAAGACTGTTATACACTTGTTTTATATATGCTATATAAGGAAATATTAAAAAAAACGATTATATAGAGGATAATGTTTGCCGCACTTCTATTTCTCCTCATGCATCATCTTCCATGGAAAATGAAAACTGCATTGTATCTTCTCCTTATGCACCTTTTGGTTTTTTGCTTTTGCGCTATCTTTCGTGAAATAATTTTACCCTATCTGCTTTTGTCCTTCTACACCATCTTTCATGATAAAAGATAAAGATTGATGCATTATGTCTCTCCTTCTGCACCATCTGTTTTCCGCTTACGCACTATCTTTCATGGAAAATGATTGATGCACTTTTGTTTTGTCCTTCGGCATTATCTTCTACGGGAAATAATTGCCCGCATTTCTGATTTCCCTTTCTACACCGTCTTTTTATTTCTATTCGTTGATTTTTCCTTTTTATACCGTCTTTTTATTTTTATTTGTTGATATTTCTTTAATTTATTCAGTAAAAAACCTGAACAAAAAATATGAGCGCATACCAATAAGAAACAGAGTACGAAAATCATTTTCCGAGTCGATATATCTTTCGAGGCGGGCAGTGGGCACTTAGCAAGTAAAATAAACATGTTAGAAGTCCCTCGAGTTGTGAGGATTGGGTACACATGATCAAATGTCCCACCTTTTTAACACGAGTTTCAGTGGTTCCATTTCTCTCTCTCTCTCTCTCTCTCTCTCTTACTGCAGGCGGGAAACTGATATTTGGGAACAAAACCCTCCCACCAAAAAACCGCAGAGACACCTGTCAGAAGGCGTCTCTCTTCTTCTTTCTTCTTTCCTTAAATCCCCAACCCTAATCCACTCGAACCAACAAATCCCCAGATTTAGAGAGAGAGAGAGAGATTTAGAGAGAGAAAGAGAGAGCAAAAGCGAGAAAGCTCCCCTCTTTTGCTCTCTCTCTCTCCATGGCATTTCCCCTCAAGCACCAAAACGACGACGCCTCGACGCCCCTCCGCTACCTATCTCTGAACCACGTCTATTCCGCCACCTCTCCTTGCGTCAGCGCCAGTGGGTCCTCCAACGTCATGTCCAAGAAGGTCAAAGCTCGCAAGCTCGACGACTTCGACGATGGCAATGGCAGTGGCAATGACGGCGATCAGAACCTTCAGAAGCCCTCTCCCAAACCCTCAATTGTCAATGTCTACTCGCGCCGTGCCAAGCGGCCTCGCCATTGCTCCTCATTCTTCGATGCTTTGCTTGCCCGGAACGAGCCGGCGGAGGTGAAGATTGAGGAGGTTGAGATTGATGATGTCGATGGTGAATTCGAGAGGGTTTCAGAGACGAAGAAGAAGAGGAAGCTCGGGTTTAACGAGTTACTTAAATTGGGGGTTGATTCTAGTATTCTGTCTAATTTGGAGGGGCCTCGATTGAGGGATTCCCGCAGCAATCCGAAACTCGTGGGCAGTAAAAAAGGAGAGAAACTGCGCCTCAAGAAGCGGAATTCTTCTGCTAACTGCGAGAAAATTCTTTCGGATTCTCCTTCTGTGAAGAAATGGGTCGGGTATGTGTTAGTTCAGAGTTTCAATTCTCTATCTTTTTGTTATTTCGTCGAAAAGGTTTCAATTCTAATATGTTTGAATGATTATTGAGAAAGTGTTAATGGTTGTTTTCGACAGGTTGAGTTTCAATGATGTGAATCCCAAAACTTTTATTGGATTACAATGCAAGGCAAGCTCTCTGTAAGCTCTTTTTGACAATTGTTACAAGTTTGCTCTGTTTTGAGGATGTGAGGAACATAGCATTGCTGTGCTTGTTGGAAATTCTGAACATTTGCTTTGTTGAGTACAGGTCTATTGGCCATTGGATGCTGATTGGTATTCGGGCCGCATTGTGGGTTACAACTCTGACACTAATAGACATCATGTATTGCTCTTATCATTTTTATTCTGTCTGCTTTGTTTAATCATTTTTATGTTGTTCTGGGCGCCCGAGACAATTTGCGAAAGTTAAGGCATAAAAAGTCGTTCGAGCCATAACTTATGAATTTTGCAATGTAGATTGAATATGAAGATGCTGATGAGGAAGATTTGCTTCTATCAAGCGAGAGACTCAAATTTTATATCTCTCGAGAAGAAATGGAAAGTTTGAATTTGAGTTGCAGTCCCAAGAGTACAAACAGTGATGTCTATGATTATAATGAGATGGTTGTGTTGGCTGCGAGTTTGGATGACTGCCAAGAACTAGAGCCTGGGGATATTATATGGGCCAAGCTTACTGGTGTGTGATTAGTCTACTGTTTTGATTTTGCTTTTAGTTGTTATTATATTTCTTATGACTTTTGAGTGAGAGGATGATCACATATGATAACAAATAACAAGGTAATCCCTTTGCATTGGAAAAAACAAATTGTTTCTTTGGCCTTTCAGGCGCCTACACAAACCACATGGTTTTTGTCCTAGATGATTCAGAGGCTCCTCCGTAGAAACTAGATTCCAGTTTGATGTTAAGAGTATATTGACCCAACTGAACATGTTTTCTGTTTGGTTATGGTTTAGGAGCAGTACTAGGGCTCTGGTTGTGTTAGGCGGCCTGAGTGGCTCCTTTCCTTCTGCTATGTTAACCACTGTAGATATTGATGTTAATTATCGCTGCGGTTCCTTGATATGATATTTTTTTTCGTGGACAAGAACACAAACTTTTATTGAAAAGAAAGAAGGGAAAGAGTCAATGGTGTTCATCAAAATCAGAATCATGAAATATATATCATATCACATTGAACTCAAAACTAGATCGGAATTGTTAATAGTGATGTATCCAAATATCTGCATAATCTAATTTCTCTTGCTTTGTTTTTAATTGGAAGTGTAAAGCTACGGCAATTTGATCATTTCATCTTCCCTGACTGTTGTCTGACTTGATATATGAGGATTTATTAGGTTTCATGTAATAGATATAAATATTCAGTTACTTGTGTTGTGAGTTTCTTCCACTGTTATACATCTGTTTTTTATTCCTTGGAGTTTGCACCAACTGGTGGTTTCAGTTATTGGATTTCACACAAACTTCTTTCAACCGCTGTAGTGCAGGTTATGCTATGTGGCCAGCAATTGTTGTGGATGAATCCCTTATTGGTGATCGTAAAGGCTTAAGCAAAACTTTGGGAGGAAAATCAGTTCCAGTGCAGTTTTTCGGTACCCATGACTTTGCAAGGTTTGGGTTCCTTTGACATCTACGGAACTTTTAAGTATAGTTTGTGCACTTAATTACATATTATACCTGAAATTTCCATTTTTTTAAAATGACATTGTTTTCCTGTTGTTATTTATACAGGATTAAAGTGAAACAAGCAATCTCATTTCTCAAAGGGCTTCTTTCTTCATTCCATTTGAAGTGCAAGAAGCCTGGTTTCATCAAAAGCTTGGAAGAAGCAAAAATGTAATCTTTTATAGTTTTTTACAAGACCTTTTCATTTATGAGTTTATTCATGGTGCTAAACTTGTGAATTTAAAATCCATGCATTTGTTCTCATTTGTTAATATAACCTGCTTACATCATAATGTATTTTTGTAACATGGCATTGCATCCTTCATGAATCGGGCATGTTGAGATTATTGTAGTTCTGACCCTAACTCTGCATGCTCTGAATATGTTGTGCAAGTATATAATGACCTAATATGCTAAGAGGCAAGTTTTGATGAGACAATGTGTACATTCACTTTAATTAATATTTATGCGCAAAATTATTATGTCTTTGAGACATTATCAAGGAGGCTATGTGAATCCATCACCCTACAGAGCTTTAATTGGTAATGACTGCATTGAGGTTTTTTCTTATTCTTATGTAATTCCTTTTGTTTGTAGTTTGTACCCTTTCAAATTTTACCGATCATTTGTAAGATACAGGCTTTAACCTGATTAAATTTGTTTATCAGTGCAATATGAAGACCTTTTTTATTATAGCATAACTGGGTAATCTTTTGTTTTCATCAGGTATCTCAATGAACAAAAGCTTCCAAGAACAATGCTAAGGCTGCAAAATGGAATTAACATTGATGAACGTGAAAGCATAAGTGGAGAGGATGAAGTGAGTGCAGATTCTGGTGAGGGATGTTTTGATGATGCAGGGATTCCGAGGACACTGGATTACCTTGGAACTTCTCCCTTTGTGATCGGAGATTTACAGATAATAAACCTTGGTAATTCTGTATACTCTTGTAGACATTATATAATATAAGCTGGATGGTTCCCATGCATTGTCCAAATTTTGATGGTATAATTGTTGAACACATTTTCATTTTCATTCTTCAAAGCTAGATTTTCTGAATCCCAACTGTGTGAGGAAACACCACTAGTCTTGTAGCCAAAGTTGTACCTCCCCCCATCAAAGGGAGGGTATTGGGTTCAATCCATGCAAAGCGGGGGTGGGGTTGGGAGAGGGAATGTTATTTCAATTTTGTAGACCATGCATTTTGTGGAAAAAGAATGTATGAGAAAAGGATGCCTGGTGCTGATTGCCAGCAATTTTTTATTTAATATTTTTAGTATTTAATTGATTTAGAGTTATTCTGCCAAGAAATATGGATTAACTTCAATAGTTTCTATACAATTATTCTTTAACATCTGGTAGTTTATAGAAACTGTTCAATAAATGGTACTTCATTAGTTATTGACCTTTGAAGTTGTGCTTCAACGACAATTATAGAGAATAGGAGTGTTTCAAGGTTGTTTCCATTGAGGAGCTGGGTTGTTTATAGGGTAGAATTTGATTTTAGTCTTCTTTGTGGGCATCTACCGCATCAAAGTCGAGAGAGTTATCTTTTTCTGTTATTTGTTCTGTTTAAAGAGCAGGTGTTCTGTAATATGCAGGCTTCTCTGTAGTCTTATTTTTTTCATTAGTTTAAGGCTGATACTTTAAATTTAGTATTTTCAGTTGTGGACTCCACTTTTCTTGTACCTTCTGTATTTTAATAAGTGCCTGTTTTCTATACACACACATATAAGAAACAAAGTATATCCAGTTGGTTCTTGAGACTTTCATCCTACTCATCGCCATATGGAAATTTCTTGCAGGAAAGATTGTCAGGGACTCAGAATGTTTTCAGGATGAGAAGTACATTTGGCCTGAAGGCTATACTGCCTTGAGGAAGTTTACTTCAATTACAGGTGGGATTCTCTCTTTTTTATAGACAGCTTTTTCATAATAAAGTTATTTTTATTTATTAGGTTAATGCCATCTTTATTGCAATGATATTAGTATTGTAATGATCTTGCTTCTGATAAATATTTGGATCAGATCCGAGTGTACTTGCCTTATATAAGATGGAGGTGTTGAGAGATACCGAATCAAATATTCGACCTCTGTTCAAAGTGTCATTAGATACAGGAGAGCAGGTTAGGCTTTCTCCAGTTTCAGTTTTGAGTGCATTTGAAAGTATGTGATTGTCTCTTGAACTTCCTCACCAGTTTATCAGTTCGTATAGTATGTGATTGTCTCTTTAACTTCCTTCACCCAGTTTATCAGTTTGTGCCTCAATAATATACTTCTATTCTTGTTGACTCATATGTTATTCATCACTTATGATATCTCAGATGTCTGAGTAATACTCAAGTGCATATAATATGCGTATATTTATCAGACATGATCATGCCATCTGGTAAATCCCATTTTAGCAGAGACAGATTTTTAGGTAATATTTGGGGGATTGGAACTTTGCACCCATGGATTAGCACTGTTGCCCTTGAAGAATTGTCAATTGTGCTTTTCTTTCTCCTCCTCACTTTCTTATAGGCCTAGCTCAGAGTAATAACTTTCCTGACTAGCTTGATGACTCTGAATTCGAAAGTGTTGCTTCTTACCTTGTTGTCTTCCAAAAAGGCTCAGTTCCTGGATCACTCTGATACTTAATCTTGGATCTTACATTTCTCAAAATCTAAAATCAATATAGGTGGTTAGTTTCATCTGTTGTGTGGGAAGTGAATAACCAGTTTTCCTCTATTGTTTTATGTTTATGTGGATCTTGTCCGTGTACTTCTTTTCCCGATGTATTAATGTGTATAGCTTCACCACCTGTTAAGCTGTACTTATACCTCTTCAACGGTGGTTTTCTTGCAGATAATCTTCTTGAATTATATAGTAAAATGGACTTGTATATTCTCCTCCGTTTTCATCCTAATGTATATAAACATGTTAGGCATCTGATTAAAGGTTTAGTAACTTATCATTGCTTAGTTTAAACTTT
This sequence comes from Malus sylvestris, assembly GCF_916048215.2. NCBI lineage: Eukaryota > Viridiplantae > Streptophyta > Magnoliopsida > Rosales > Rosaceae > Malus > Malus sylvestris. The sequence continues at coordinate 2,892,040 of NC_062263.1, read as the reverse complement.
AAATCCCTTAAATGGTCTACAATTACAATCCAGAAAACATATCTATTTACAGTCCAGAATACATATCTATTGTGTTATTTACACTAATTTTAATAGCGATGACAGCTGTGTATGCTCTCTTTATAATTATGATGCACTGCCTAGGCAGTACACAATAAAAGGTCGTATTGTCTTGTTATATGTTTCATCTTCTATTTGTGATTCCTTTATTGAGTACAGGAGTATGATGCACAAAAAAGTATCTGGAATGAATATCTGCGGATGTTCTGTTATTCATTTTCCTTTCTGCTCATCTCTTCTAGTTCAAAGGATCTACACCATCAGCTTGCTGGAATAAAATATACAAAAGGATAACGAAAGCACAAAACAATTCATTTGGTGGTTCTAATGCTAATGCTGAAGGCAGATTAGAAGGGACCTATAAATCTGGTTCTCATATGTTTGGTTTCTCTATACGGGAAGTTGCTAAACGTATTCAGGTACCTAAGCTGAGTTATGCATTAGCACTATTTAAATTTCTTCTGCCGTTAATGTATTTATGAATAAAATGTGATTTTTTTTTCTTGGGCTTTGATGCCAAGTTTTATTTATTTGTTCTGTCAGGGTCAAGTATTGATTTATTTTTGTAATAACGATTGTCATAACTATTAATTCTTAAGCATGTTCAACTGTTTTGTACTGCGCCTCTCTAATGAATAGAATCAAATTAAGGAATTGGGAATCAGGCCGAACTACTGTACTCTTGGGTTGGATATAGAATAAATGCCATATCAACCACGAAGATATAATATAAATGTAATGCATATGTTTGTTTGTATATATGTATATGTGCACACGCATATGCATAGCTAATTTCAGATCAATATTATCCTTTATTATTTAATTTTGACGATATACTTCTCTGTTGAATATATGGAATCTTTTCTGTTGCTTAGTTAATGGTTCTTGACTAATATTTGTTTTGGCGACATGTTGTAAATTATTGAAGCCCATTCCATTTTGAGATGCTACACAAATTTTTGCATCTTCCTGTATTCCTTGATTTCTAGCCTAATATAAATATCTGGGGTTTTGGCAGAGGTTATCAAAATCCAGGCTTTCTTCAAAATTACCCAAGTGCAAGTTAGCCTCTAGGAGATATCGAGATGCTCCTGTTGGTTACAGACCTGTTCGTGTGGACTGGAAGGACCTTGATAAATGCAGTGTTTGCCACATGGATGAGGTGGACATCGAAGCTTTTCCCCATTTCAGTGACATTCTTTTCTTCTGCATAATAGTTGTCTGTTGGTTTTCTGTATTTATTTCATCTTGTTTCTTTACTTTAAAAGGTCTACTATATATATATATATTACCTTTTTCTTTCATTTCTGCAAGTTGCAGTGTTTTATTTATTAAGTGGGAGTTTATTTAAACTTTTTTTCCCTATTGGTTTGCTAAGTGGTGTTTTGTTCATAGGAGTACGAAAACAACCTGTTCCTGCAGTGTGACAAATGCAGAATGATGGTAATGGTCTTTTCTGATACTGGGGATCACATTACTGCTAATGGTGGTTAAACTACTAAATGCAGAATGATGCTTTAGTCAACCAAGTTTCTTTTTCAAGGCTATTTGGAATGCTTTGTTTTCTGTTTTCGTAGGTCCATGCAAGATGCTATGGAGAATTGGAACCTGTTGGTGGGGTACTATGGTTATGCAACTTATGTCGGCCTGGGGCTCCTGAACCTCCACCCCCTTGCTACCTTTGTCCTGTAATAGGTACTTATAATTCAATTAATCTTTGACCTTTGTAACGCCATGGATTTCACATCATTAAATTATTGAACTGATTTTCCTCCAGGGGGTGCAATGAAGCCTACAACTGATGGGCGCTGGGCTCATCTGGCTTGTGCCATATGGATACCAGGTTCATGAAAATACAGTTTCCATTTTTGGTCATTGAATATTTATTTATTTTTCCGTTAATGCTTTGAAAATGTATCAGAAACCTGCCTGTCTGATGTTAAGAGAATGGAGCCAATTGATGGGCTTAGTAGAATCAACAAGGTATATCCTTGTTCACTTGATGTTTCCACACCATATGGCCGCCTCCTTTTGTTCGCACCACTCCCCTTTGTCTTTGACATGTGTCACCTTTTTTATGTTTATCTTGTGAGGATTTGTGTGTTGCAGTGGTCTCATATACTTTTGATCATTTCAGATCAAAATGGCTAAAAACCTTACTGTCGAGGTTTTCCCGCTTCCACTAATCTTCTGTTTTGTGACAGGACCGTTGGAAGCTATTATGTAGTATCTGTGGGGTTTCATATGGAGCCTGCATTCAGGTAAGTTGATTTATATTCAAATAACAGCCAACGGCTTGTCAATTTGTTGAATTTATAACATGTATCGTGTTGTCAAACTGGCCGAATATTTTGTTGCAACTTGCAGGGAAGAAATTTTGTTGAATGTTTTCTCGTCTGTTTAGAAACTCACGGAATGAATGATTCATATTGAGGGTTTTCTAGAATGTTTTACTTGTATGATGGTCATCAATCTGCTTTATTTATTACATTTTTGAAGAAAAAAGGGTACCTGATCCAAGTAAAATAATTAACATAATAAATGTTCCAGAGTTGAGCATTTGGTAGAATCTTTTAATCTTATGCTATAATGCTAGTTACCAATCTTCTTTATTTGGTGTTAAATTTCTTGAAAAAAATGGTTACTGTGTCTTAAAGAAAAATATACTTTTAATCCATCTTAGAATATCATGTGAAAAACTTTAAATTTGTATTCTTTTTGTCCCGTACATGATTGTTGCATCTATGTAGAAATTGGTTGGTTTTCATATGTTCTTTACTTATTTTCATATGATATATATATATATATATATATAATATATATCCATCTTTGTATCTTCCCTGATTTATTTTTCTTTCTTAACTGTATAAATGTTGGTGGTCAAAATTCATTGATAATAACCTGTTTGATTTTTTGCCCCTTCCAGTGTTCGAACCATACGTGTTGTGTGGCATATCACCCACTTTGTGCACGAGCTGCTGGTCTATGTGTTGAGGTAGTTGATTTTTTTTCATTTTACTTGCATTATTGGTTTTATGTTACTCTCTATTTTTTTCAATAATCTGCTGGATGCATTACTGAATGATTTTGATAAATTTTTTGCCCGAGGTAGTTCTTAATTATTTGCTGTTTGTTTTTGTATTCTATATTTATTACTACAAAGCTTGAGGATGAGGACAGACTACATCTACTATCTGTAGACGATGATGAAGTAGAGCAGTGCATTCGTCTTCTTTCCTTCTGCAAGAAGCATAGGCAGCCAACAAATGACCGTTCAGCTGCTGATAACTGTATTAGCCGAACGGTGCGCCGATGCTCAGAATACATTCCACCGTCCAATCCATCTGGTTGTGCTCGGACTGGTAAGTAAATGCATAATCAGTCTTCTTTAGAGTAAAGTTTACTAGTGAAATTTTATGATCCTGCTGCAAATTACCTTACAAGTTTGTTTACATCTCTACGTCGCTTTTGGTACACTTGACAGATATGATGTTATAAATCATAATGTCTCTCTGCTTATTTTCGCATTCTTTGCTTATGTACTGGTTCCAGTCCCCCATGTTATAGGAAGATTTGTCTCTCTTGAAGTATTTGTAGTTTTTGCACAGATGGTCATTGCAATATTGCATCCTTTTAAGGAAAATTGTACTATGAAGCCATGAATATTTGAGGTTGCCAGCCTCCATTTACTGGGAGTCAAAGTTGATTATGAGTTATACTGCTTGTTTGTCTTCTGCAACATGTTCCAAACTTACTAGGTTTGACACTCTGAACTTGACTCCATCTTCAGTATAACTTGCTATATCTCCTACCATCCCTCGTCATCTCACTCTCACTTACTCTTTTGGCCTTTCCTGCCATCATCACTTTACTTCTTTTTTGGGATCATACTAAAAGATGGTTCAACGCTTTATGGGGTAGATACTTAATTCCAAACAATCAAGTGCATGTTTATCTTTTCTGTTTAATTAATGAGATTCAGTAGAGTTTGTGATCTTATTTTATGAATGCTTGTATAGTGTATTTATACTATGACTGAATCATTGATATAGATATTAGACACTCAGTTTGTTGAATTTATTATTTTGAAATTCATTAATTTTGTGCTCCTTTCAACCCTTGGGCAGAGCCATACAACTATTTTTGTAGAAGAGGGAGAAAAGAACCTGAAGCCATAGCTGCTGCATCCTTAAAGCGTTTGTTTGTCGAAAACCAGCCTTACTTAGTTGGTGGTTACACCCAACACCAACTGTCAAGTAATTCACAGCCTCCAAATGGCTCTAGGTTCTGCTGTAGCCTTCAGAGGCTGAAAGCCTCCCAGCTTGATGCTCCTAATGACATACTATCTATGTCTGAGAAGTATAAATACATGAGGGACACCTTTCGAAAAAGACTAGCATTTGGTAAGATATAGTTTTCTTACTCACATGGTTACCTGAATTTCCTTGAAACATTTAAGAATGTTGTATGTAAATCTAGCTTCTCCTATTTATGTTCAGTTTAGTGATCTTCATCACTCTCCTATCTGGTTCTTTTACTTTCTATTTAATTTTCGTAACAATATTGTGTTTCTTCTTTGAAGCTAGCAGTGTATGCTGGTATCCCAGAGTTTTATTATTTCTTCCAGTAGTTTTCATATCATAGATGTTTTCATGACCTTGGTTGTGTAGTTCAGTCACGTCATTCAGTGTTGTATTTTTCTCTTACCATTGTTATTCTGAGTTGTCTTTTGGAACTTCCTTTTCTTTTAACTGCAGGAAAATCGGGAATTCATGGTTTTGGTATCTTTGCAAAACACCCACATAGAGCAGGGGACATGGTAAACTAATGTTCTTAAGTAAATTTTGACCTGTAAAAGAATACTTTGAAGACTGATCATATCTCTTGTAGGTGATTGAGTACACGGGTGAACTTGTTAGACCTCCTGTAGCTGACAGGAGGGAGCATTTCATATATAATTCATTGGTGGTAAGTTAGGCTTTGTTATTCTTGCATGCATTTTATGTTGCGGGACAAATCACATCAGAAGTAGATATCAAAATTGTTCATGGATAACGAATTAGCTAGATGGAAATCGATGTTGCTATCTTCCCTTGATCTTGTTGTTCTTTAAGTGTAAACTATTAAAAGTGTCAGAGCAATGTGAGCCGTAGATATAAGCCCTAGCTGTATTAATAGATTTATACTTTATTAAATTCCATTCACATGGATAAGCAGCTTGGCTATAGTGCATACATCCTATCCTAAATTTTAGTTCACTAATCATGCGCTTAGGCATCTATTATTTTAGATTTCATCGTGCTCATCTATTATTAGTTCTGTATACATCATATGTATCTCCATTTTAGAAACTTGTACATTTGTTGATGCTTGCGTACGAAATGAGAAAGAAATGGCTCTCTAAAGCTTTACCTTTTTGCATGCAGGGGGCTGGGACTTATATGTTCCGGATTGATGATGAACGAGTCATTGATGCCACAAGAGCTGGAAGCATTGCGCACCTTATTAATCACTCTTGTGAAGTGCGTATTATCTGACCCTTGATTATTTAGTTTTAATTTTGTGAAGTATCCATCATCTTGAATTGTCCTTGTACTGAACATAATCCAGAAGAAACTGAACTTCCCAAGGATGTGCAGAATCAAACTCTCCCATAAATACATGCCCACCACCTGCTGCAAAATCTCCAACTCCTCTCCATTTAAGAACTCAAATTAAATATTGCCAGCACGGCACATCAACCAAGCACCAAGTCTCTTTTTCTCCCTCTAGAAACTTAGGGCATGCTTACTTATTTGGAATGGCATACCTAAGTTCAACATGGGATGCACTTTTTCATTCATGATAAGTAAGCATCCCTTTGGGCTTCTCACAAAGTAATGCATCACAAGATTCTGGGAGTCATAATGTAGATTGACTTGATATCGTTTTCATTGAAGCAACAAGCTAAATGTGTCAACATAAGAAATTATGGGAGAATGATGCCTCTGTTTAATAAGAAACGAGTTAATGAATGAATTTACTGATTAGAAGTTTTCTTATTCCTATTGATTTTTCCGAAACAAAAATTCATTGAGAAGAGAGCAAAGTGTTTGTTCTCAAGTAATATAGTAGTTGTAGAGGCTCCTAATTTTGTGTTCCTTTTTAACATTTTACACAGGTTTTTATTGGCATTTTTTAGATATGCTTGAAATCATATAATTTATATTTTTAATGTTGCATATGCTTGTGATTACTGAATTTATATTGAATGGCTTCTGCACAAGCTTTTTATTTGTTTATTTAACTTTATACTTGCTGACGTTTACCTTTCTGGTGTGCAGCCAAATTGCTACTCAAGAGTCATAAGTGTTAATAACGATGAGCATATAATTATATTTGCAAAGAGAGACATTAAACGATGGGAAGAACTTACATATGATTATAGGTTATCCTCAATTCTGGCTATATGCAAATTTTCCTTTTTATTCATTTCAGGTGCTAATTTCTTCTTAATATCGCAGATTCTTTTCAATAGATGAACAGCTAGCATGTTATTGTGGTTTCCCAAGATGTCAGGGGGTGGTTAATGATGTTGAATCCGAAGAGCGAGCAACCAAGCTTTGTGCCCCTCGCAGCGAGTTAATAGATTGGAGTGGTGAATGATAAAAGGTAGGTGAACAGTAACGCACTTTCTAAAATTTTGGTCCAAGATATATGTAAGCTGAAGATTTTCGGCAAGATATATAATTAGACATTTTACCTTGAAAATTGATGTTTGTTAGTAACCAACACGTTGCATCTGCAATGCCCCAAAACCTACCTCCTTTCCCCCAATATTAATATTTTGGTATCTGCTCTGTATTTTTTTTTTTCAGTGCCGTCTCACACTTCTGCCTCTATGTCGCTGTGCTCATTTTTCTCATCGCTGTCAATATCACATGACTAATTTGGTGTTCTTTGTCAATGTCCGATGCCATTTGCATTGATAACGTTTCGTTGTGCTGATTGTACCCTCCGTTTTTGTTTGTGCAGAAATGTCTTGTTGTAAAATATGTTCATTCAAGATCTCGAGGAGACGGATTTCTCCCAACAATCTGCTATAACTGTCTATTCTCTCAAGGCAGATGGAGTCCCCGGTTCTCGTGTTTTTACATGACAAAAAAACTAGCGATTCAGCATTTTTTTTTTCGGAAGTTGATCCCTCTTCTTGGTTCGGGGATGTAAACTTGAAGAAGTCATTGAGATCCATAGCAAAGGTCAGTTTTACTTGGTTAATTGTAATTGTTCATTTAAGTACATCAAACTTTGTGGAAAATAACTAGAGACTTTATGAATGGAAGGTAATTTGGTGGGTATAATCTCACCTTGGTTTCCAAGTTTTTGATGATTCCCTTGATCTCTCGAAGCCACCTGTTTCACTGCCTTACCGGCATTTTCTTTGAATAAATCTGCAGGGTTCCATTCCATCTAAGAGATTGTTGGTCTTTTTCGGTCATTGTATTTTGTATATTGGCTCGTTTGAGATTGCTTTTGTAAGAAACGCCAATATACACTCGTAAGAGTTTTTACTCTGAACAACTCGCAGGTGCTTTCGGAACATTTGCTAGATTAATGAAAACATCTCAGGAAAATTCTTTCTCAACTGTTCGTTCTTGATAAATTCAAGAATTGCATCTCTGAGTATGAAAGATATTGTCCACGACTGTCGTTGTTCTTATTACTTCGTTCGTGAAAGCTAATAGAATAGGACCGAAATCTTGATCTATCGTCGCCACATTCTAATGTATTGAATGATGCCACAATGACAAACACCACATGCCATGTACTACGGAAAACTTCATAGATGCTTGGTCAGGACACAAAATCTGTATAAACGTTATGATCTCTTCTTGCCCATTATGGTTAAAGAGGGACTCTAATTATCAACCGTCACACCATGTGCAGAATCTTCCCCTATGTTCGCTTTTGTCCCAAGTCTAGGATTAAGGCGAAAACAACTCTCACTTTACATAATAATTACCATAGCTAGAGCCCAGAGGTCGATTGTTGGGGAAGGGGGAATTAGTACAAATTGAAAGTTTAGAGGGGCATAAGAGAAGAAGATGAAACTTGCGTGTCGAAAATGTAAGGTCTGGATTTTGTTTACTTGCAAGACAGATTTTTGGGCCCGAGATTTTTCATACTGCAATAAACTGGACCCAAGCCCAAGCTCAAGCCCAATAAAACAAAAATATGATGAACCCAGCCCATGATTAAAAGCAAATAACCGCGTTAAGGCGGTGATGAGTCTTGCAACATCAAATTCAAACGGTCGTCTCTCACTCTCTCTCTCTCTCTCTCTCTCTCTCTCAGAGGTCGAATTTTTCAGCGCAATCAATTTCCGGGTTTGGTTTTTTGGGCGACGAGCTTCGGTCTGTTCTCGGATCGGAGGAACCCTAACGAGCAAGCGAAATCGAAATCGAAATCAACTTCCAGGTTCCCCTTTTTCTTTCCTTTAATTTCTGGCTTTTTCTTTCTCTACTTTCTGGCTTAATTTGCACTGCACCGTGCGAAAAAGTTAGGGTTTTGTGTCTTGATTTGAATTGTAATCCCATTTGAAAATGGGAATGCCGTTGGGTTATTGGGGTGCGCCGTTGGGTTGTCGGTTTCATCCAACTGATCAAGAATTGGTCGCTTCCTATCTTCGCGTCAGAGCGCTCGCCGGAAAGCCGTTGGGAATTCCCTTTATTTACGAGTACAATCTCTTTGGCCAAACACCACCCTGGGTGGTTTGGGAAAACTTGGGCGGGAATTCCCTACTCGATCAGGACTTGTTCTTCTTCTACGAGCTGCGTTCTAGCGGCAGCCGCAGCAAACGCCAGATCGAAGCTGGAGGCACTTGGAGCGGAACATCCTCCGACAAAGTTTTAGGCTTGGACGGAAATCAAATCGGGGAAAAACGGCACTTCAAGTATACAAACAAAGGCTCTGAGAACAATGGCGACTGGCTCTTGGAAGAGTACAGTCTTCTTCCTAGCGCAGTTGCTGGCGCAAAGGTGGTTCTTTCTCGACTTAAAAGGAATCCGAGGTCTAGGTGTGGAAACAGGATGGATTCCTCGGTTCCAACTCCTGAATTCAATGAGAAGCCACCAGTAAAGAGGGCAGGAAAACAAGTATTGAATGAGAAGCCGCCGGTTAAGAGAAAGAGAGCAAGAACAGAGGAATTGAATGAGAAGCCGTCAGTTAAGAAAGAAAAAAAAGAAGTGGGATCGCAAACAAATACTAGTGCGAGTGTGGTCGCCATTGGTGAACTACAAGACTGCCCTAGTACAAGCAGTAGTCCTGATGAAGGAAATAGGATGATTAGTGAGACTGCCAATGATGATCAGGAGTGCATAAGCAACATTCACGGCAATGTGAAGATGACCGATTTTTCTGTTCACGATTATGTGCCGCTGATGAGTGATGTTTATTCTGATCCAATATGCTTGGGCGGTGAATATGGTGCTACTACTAGCGATGAAGAAATTCTTTTACATGCTGAAGAATTTCTTCTAGGCTTTGACCAATGGTTGGGAACGGTTGAAGGTGAATCACCACAAGAACATCCTCAAATTGACGAATGCAGCCAACCGTCGGATGGAATCAGATACTGGACGGACTGCTTGTGGATGAGCGATTCTGTGAATGATCAATAGAGGAGATGTAGAAGGGACGGCAGCTGTCTAATTTCCACAGCGTCAGAAGCACAGTTTTTTATCAGGAGAAACTTTAATCGTCTTTCTTAGTATATATTTTATTTTGTTTGGTTCTTTAGTTAATTGAGAAATTTGGTGTAGGTGTTTTCCTTGGCTTTCTTCTCTGCCTTACTGATCCATTGCATGCCTCTTCATTTTGCAGCCAACGGGTCTACTGTGTTCTCCCATTCATGTACCGAAGGACACATGTCCTTATGTAAATTCTAGTTTTTCTGGGACGTGGTTGAACGGTGAAGCTAGTGACCCCTTGGATGATCAGTTTCCACTGTGTATGTATGTGTTTCTACGATCAGTGCCAATTTTAATGCACTGAAAGCTTATAATACAATTCTCTTCTGCCCAACTTTCTTACTTTCTGTTTATTTCTACTGCCGGAAGGTATCAAGGTTTGGTGATTTCAATTACCATACTCAAATCTCTTTTTATTTGAAAATCAAATTGATACTTTCTGTTCCTTTGAATTACCCCCTCTGTATGTGTGGTCGTGTGAGCGTGTGCGTGTTCTGTTTATTACACTTGCATTTTGATGTCAGAATGGCGTGTTTAGTTTTCATGTCATGCTTGCCGTTCTTCTTCGCTTTTTTGTGAATGTGTTGTTAGTTTTGTTGGTGATGAGGACAATTATGATGTTTCTTGCCACTGCTTCTATGGCTTTTGCTCGACTGTATGTTTTCCCTCTTTAATTTTTAGTCTTGATACCTTAGCAACAACTTGTCTATATTAGATGAGGGACTTTCTGTTTTTGGCCTGCAATGCAATTTTCTTACTGTAATTTTTTGTACTCAATCTCTTACTATAATACTATAATACTTGCTGTGTTAGTTTACGTTTAACTACTTTTTTCATTAATAAAGTGGAAGCTATGGGCATGTACAACAATAAAGATATACATGGAACAGATTCAACGCCCCGTGGAGCACTGGTCCAATAACATAGTGTCATGTGTAAGTTTTTCTTCACATGTCAATATATTATTGGATTTGGATGTCACGGTGACGGTTAACCCATTCCATGTAAGCTTGGAAGTTTTCCTGAATTTACAGTCAAGATTGTTCCGTTCTGTGCATTGTTTTTTCTGTTTTACAGGTTCAGTAGTCCAATAGTCTTAAGGCTGCTTTTCATGGAGCCTCATGTAAGTCCCTCTCTCTTTTAATTGTTCAGTGAATTTTTTTTTATTCTTCCTTGGCAGTCGAGGCAAAAAAACTCATCCGGATCTGCTTCAAACACGAACTGTGAATGTTATGTTTATGTACTTAAACAGAAGTTTCCTGCAAGCACACATACCTGCATACTATTCATATATACGTGGGTGGGTTCATGTGTTTACGATCTTCATTTTTGAACTGAGTAGCTGGTAACAGACGTGTTTAACAATATGATCTTGTTATTGTAGAAAAATAGAATGATATTTAAACTTTTGTAGATCTGAAATAGTATGATCAATCTTAATTGATCAAAAACTCTGATGACAGATGCAAGGAAAATCGTATTATGTTCATCGATGCAAGGCTAGATATTAAGCTTAGCCAACTACGCAAACATGATGTTTTATGTGCTTTCACATTGTAGGGGACTTGGCCGGGGAACGAGCTACGTGGACTTGATCAGGGATATGAGTTCAGAAGGTTTAGCAAATAATTTCAAGGCGAAGAAAAGCATCATCGAACCGTTGCTAAATAGTTTGTACAGAATGTGATGATTCATTTGTAAAAATATTACCCAAAACGGGGTTACGTTACGTTGTTCTAATGTCTTTTCATTAATCTCCGTTACTCTGTTAGAAAATGTACAGAAAAGCTGGAAGTAGCAGTATGAATTTTGTTTGAGTTATGCATCTGAGGTTGTACTTGATGTGTTAATTTACGTTTAACTACTCTTTTTAGTAATAAAGTGGAAGCTATGGGCATGTGCAACAACACTTTTGCAATTCTGTGGGAGGGGAGGGTATGAGGGTAGTTTGGGTAAGTTAGTTCTAGGATATTTCTTAACCAACAAGCATGTGGATGGTGTTTTTAGTTAAAAGTTGTGTTCAACAAATTGTGGGGAGTCCATAGAACCACTCAAGAGGAAGAAAGAAAAGAAAATGACGAAGAGAGAGGCCCCACCATGCCATGTGACAATCCAAAAAGGGGTAAAGACTTACATGGAACATGCTCAACGCTCTAGGGAGCACTGATCCAATAATGTGTTGTCAGTGCGGATGCATTGAGGGGCAAGGGGATCAGCTGACCTCCCGAACTTTGGTAAATGTCCATGGACATCTTGGGTGCTGCCCTTTTGAAGATTAGAATTGATACATGCCCTCCAACAGTTTGATAAAATGTCTGAAAAATAGTGAATAAAATGGTGATCTCAGTGAATAACAAAGCATTCTTGGACAAACATATTAATAGGATGCAATGATATCAAGCATTGTTAGTGTGTTCAAGCTAAGTGTGTTTCTTTGTTAAATGTGTTTCTTTGTTAAACATTCATATGGGAGCAGCCTTGGAACATATTAGTTACCCTCGCAAATGAGGCATTAACAGGTGTGCAGTATGCCTTGCCAAATAACTTCAGGCCTACCAAGACTTGATGAAATGGCGATATGCATGCTATTTATGGTAAAAAAAATTTGCGCGCTACGCACGCTATTCTTACAGACCCTCATAATATTATTTCCTGAATCCGTCATTGTGTATTGTCATGTGTAAGCTTTTCTCCACATGTCAATGCATTATTGAACTTGTATGACACGGTGACGGTTAATTGATTCTATGTAAGATGTTGTCCAATAGAGGCCCACCATATGTTCAAAATGACTACAATACCTATATCACATAAGCCACGTAAAACAATATATTACTTTATCCTAATAAAACAATATTTTACTTCATCTTAATTTTTACCGCTGAGGCATTGCATTTTTTGGGAATTAAAACAATTATTACTATGTAGAGGCAAGTTTCTTACAACATGAACTAGAAAGATTATAACTTTGGTATAGTATGAAATTTATTCATATACATATAATTGGTTTAAGTTAGGATCAAATTTTTTTTATCCCAATATGGAAATTATTCTTAAATAGTTGATTTTTAATGAGCTGTCTGATCATCAAGCAACATTACAAAATTAAAATGAGAAGACAGAACAAGAAAATCTGATTTCAAATGAAAATGTTACTAGCATTCTTGCTTGAAGTCATGATAATAATACTTAACGATTGAATGATTGAGGCTGGCATCATTCTACATGCATAATTAGTTGACGCAGACAAACCCGTGCTACTGTATGAAGATTCATGCATGTGATTGGTCTGACTTCTGTGTCTCTGAGAGAGAGAGAGAGAGAGAGAGAGAGAGAGAGAGAGAGCAATATGATCAACACACAGAAAACTTGGAATTGTTGTCAGCTTTTTCGGGCACTGACATTGGCCATGTGAGTCTGCTTGTATGTATGGGAAACATTGTACGTAGAAATACTGGCCCTAAGTTCCTTTTCCATATGCCTTTTTTCCCTTCCAATTGCATGTGACTCCCTCCGCTCTCTAACAACTAACAAGCAAAGAGATTCATCGATTTCATGGCTACACTGTTATTACAGCGTCTCGTACTAATAACATAATATATGTTTGTTTCAGTCTATATAGCGTTATCATTGATATAGGGCATCATAACTCGTGTTATCTAAGTTGCTCTCTTCCGAAAGAACATCAACCACATAAAAAGCTTGCTACTCACTCCACCCCATCCTTCCGCTCCTCCTAATTGTCTCTATATAAACCAGACGCTGAGAGTCTGGATCCAACCACTTTAACCTTCTTCTCACTTGATATCTTACAGTCGAAAGATCAGCAATGCATTGCCAACCAGCTTTCATGCTTCTTCTCTGCATTTCTCTTACACTTGCTTCTCTTTTCCCCCATGGTCTCTCTCTCTCCCCCTCTCCCTCCCTCCCTCCCTCTCTCTCTTTCTCTCTAAAATTTACTTGGGTTTTAATTAACTTGGTTAATTTTGATACATATATGTGTATATATATGTTGCAGGATGGGGAGCAAAATGCAGTATCAATGAGGAAGCTCCAACAGTGCAACAGACCCAAGTGGAGTTTGGAAGCTCTCCCAAATTCATGGTGGAAGTGAACAACAAGTGCCCAATGTGCCCAATCATCAACGTCCATTTGAAGTGTGGAAGCTTTCCTCAAGCTCTGGTGAATCCCCGGCAGCTCAAAGTGCTAGCCGTCGATGATTGTGTCATCAACGGCGGGTTGCCGTTGGCACCTCTGCAGACGTTTTCCTTCAATTACTCTCACCCAAAGTATCTCATGTATCCTAAGATTTGGTACTTTCAATGCGAGTGATTTAATGTAATTAAGTGATTAATTAGCATACACTAATTTCCTTTGCTTTTAGTACAATTTGTTAGTTCATGTGAATTGTTCTTCTTTAATCTCATCTGCATGGAGCTAGTAGGGGATTAGATTAAAAGGAAAACTAATGAAAATGGTTTGAAAACTTTGAGTTTTAACGATAAGGACAAAATAAAGGGTAAAGTGAATAGTATCAGGATTGACTTTTCAGTGTAAAAATGTGGTTTTTCGTTAAAGTGAACAGTACCGAGAGCTTTTTGTTAAAGTTCCCTAGATTAAATGGATCAAAACAGCATTTGTTGATCCAAAGAAACCAAATTGATGATAGAAGCTTTAAACTTGCTATGTAACTCAGAATTTAGGATAAAATTTGGGGGTTTTTTTTAGCCAAAATGGTCTTTGAGATTGACATAACTTCTCACTTTGGTCCATGAAATTTAAAATTGATAAAATTGGTTCTTGAGTTTGTCCAACGTAAAAAATTTAGGTCATTCCGTGAAGATTCTCCTTTAAATAAAGGTAAAATGACAAAAATGCCCTCAAAATTTGTCAAATGACCCATTGTTCATTAAATTGAGAGTATTTTTGTCATTTTGATCCTTCTTTAACCGTGGTTAATAGTGGTTTCAAAGAATAACCAAAATAATTGACAATTGACAAATTCAGGAACCAATTATATTGATTTCAAATCTTAAGAGACCAAATTCAGCAACAATTTCTGGATAAAAAGCCGAGTTTTGGGTACTCCTCCCTTCGAACCCAAGTTCGAAAAGACATGATCACAACCAAACGTAAGATGAATTTACTATAGAATATCGGCTTAAAATGTTTCATTAGCTTCAATAATGCGCATCCTTTTTCACCTGTTGCACGATCCACCCAAATTATTATGCCAAAACGTGGGCACAAATTATAGCTTGGGCCATATTTTTGTCTAGTGTTGGACTTTTATCATTGGCTTGGTTTTGGCATAACATGCCCTCATTTCCTTCTCCGGACAAACGCTGCAAATTTGTCATTGACAACTCAATTGTTTTCATCTCCCGACCAACTTTGTTTTTCCATGGTATTCTCCCTAGTCTACAAAGCTGTCACATTTCTTTCGATTAAAATGTTGTCGGGTGCGCGTCACTTACCGCACCTAACTCTGTCTTTCTCTGGCCGTTGGATGGAACAAATCAAAAGAAAAGAAAACCGAGGAATACGATTACGAAGAAAGTGCGAGAGGTAAAAAAAGGATAGCCAAAACGTAAAACTTTAGATCTTACATTAGCTCCGGTAAAGTTTTCGCAACTGTAACGCAACACACGATGATGTGAAATTTAACATGCATCTTGTATGTGCGGATGAAATTAACTATGTGGGCAATTCATCTGGGCAATACAAACAATGAAGCGATAACTGGCGCAGCCATCGAACCACTGGATCGAGTCACAGAGGACACAGAACCACTGGATCGAGCAACAGAGGACACATATAGTAACGATATTATGTACAATTATGTCAGGACCTAAGTTGAGACAGTTCAAGACTTGAAAGCATATACAATATTCTCAGAAATCTTCAGAAATTCACAACGGGCAGAAAAATACAAAACCCATAGCGAAGCTTCAAAACCATAAGTCTATCCTAGCTTGTGTTTTCACCTTTGGCGTTAATATAGACCCGCAAAATCACAACCTTTCTATACACCATGTCAAAAACAGTTTTCATAGTATTTTCTCTATTTTTTTTTTAATTTTCTTTCTTTACCTTGAAATCTGGCTGTCAGTATTTTGTTTTAGCTGTCCTCTTCACTAAACTAGACTGTGCAGCAGCATGGTTAGCAACACGAAGATTATAGCCCATCGGGTATTCAAATAGGGAGCAGAAGAGGAAGAAATATAGTGGGAACCTACTAAGTGCACTGTTCCACTCTGTTCATCCTGTACCTTAATACTCGATGAGCCTGAAATTGACCATAGAAAAGTTCAGATTAGTAAAAAGACGAGAAACTCACATTTGACAAGTGTCTAAAACTGTCTCTGGTAAGTAACCGGTAAGCCTAATTAGGATGTACTCATATTACTTGAACACAGAGACATTGAGAACAGAAAATAACATGATACTCACAGTTATACTCGGTCCATCCAATGACTTGATTCTCAAGATCATATAGGACTAGCTTGTTTGAAAGTACCAAATCTGCAAGAAACACTTTAAATGATCAAGTCCACCGGGAATTTCATGCAACTCTCTTGTGTCTTGCTCGTCTCATATATCATGTCATTTAAACTTTATAAAGCTATAGTTACCCAGTCTTTAGTTGCATTTGGAGATGATTCGCTTATACTGAAGATTAACCATAATTACTTATAATACTACACACAATAAGTGTGGGAAAGTTGGCTATATTTATGATACATGGAATCGTAGTATAGAGCTAAACCCAAATATTATTCTTTATTAAGCGAAATTTTACATCAAATAAAAAAAATGGACATACGGTCTAATTGGTACATTTGGTTCAATTGTTCCATTAGAATCCTCAATTCCTCATTGGCATCCCAACACTGAATCTATGATATCATCTTACCCTAAAGTAAATGTTACTATGAGAATCACAAGTATCAATGACTACTAGAGCAACGGTGTGAGTCAGCATGAACTGTATTACAGTCCTTAAGTTTCAAAAGAAAATTTCCATATTTTCCTCATAAGTTTTTTTTTTTTTTTTTTTTCGTTGAGTGTTTACCAACACCTTCTGATCCTTAATATTTTTATAGGCACTTTGTTTTTGTCCATCCTTCCTTTTACATTCCCCTTTCGTAATAAGTATTTGTTTCTTATCAAAAAGCAAAATAATCAAGACACCCTTATGTGACTCCTCTATTTACTAGATTTCTCGTGACTATAAATCTTTAAAAGAAGAATTGATATTACAATTACTTACAATACCTAAGAAAGTCTTGCCTTGAACTTCGGAGTATAAGCTATAACGATTCTAGACCTTTTATTTTGGAAGTTCTATATTTACTCAAGAAACTGAAAAGCCACTCCTTAACACAAACTAAGAATGAGACATTACCTCCCAAAAGAGTCAAGTTCTTCCTATCCCTTGATTGTATCCCACTGTTTTGCCAACCAATACACCAAAAGCCTTCCTGTAGAATAATAGATTATAGTGGAACAGAAATAAAAAATTATCAAAATGAGAGGGCAACAATACTTGCATTAATAGCTCAACCAATATTTATCACATTTTAAAAAACAAAAATAGTAGCAACTGAAGAAATATAGTAATTGTTGGCCTATTTTAATTTTTTAGTTGGAATCTCCCTTCGATGGACAACTTGTCCGGTTTCCTCAGCATCCCTTTCCTCTTTTCTTTTACAGGATTGCAGTTTCTTATAAATAAATTAATAACAATAAATTTGATAATTGGTACCACGGGAATAAGTATGCTAGCTGGGCCCATAAACTAAACACACAGAATACTAAAATCCAAAGCCAATTAGTTGGTAATGATATGAATGCAAAAACAAGCTAGTAATACGGGTAAACCTGAATAAGAATTAAGAACAACTTATCAATAAAGCCTGAAAAAAATTTCAGTATAATATACTTACGTAAGGGAACAAATAGTCATGTGGATAAACCTTCAACGAAAGTGAATTTTCAAAGTAAAAGGTGACCGCAGGAAACCCATCATCAACACTGCAATAAAAAGCAAAAGGTACAAATATCAGGGAAGCGTCCTGCACTATACAATTTATATATTTTGAATAAGAAACACAAACATAATGGACAAGCATTATATAAAAGCTAAAAACTGCCGGTCGCTTACCAAATTACATCTGTTCCAAATGAACAAGTTCAAGATAACGAATATATTGATTTACATCCACACAAAAACAGATTTACTTATATCCATTTTAACATTTACGGCTGTGGCATCCCTTCTAAACTTATTGCTCGTCTTATCTGATTCCAGTTAGCATTTAAGCATCTTATATAGAGATCCAATCAGCATTTTCTCTCTGGAATAATATATCACTCCAGACAAATCTTAATCTAATGACTCAAACATTCAAGATATTATAAATAATCAAAATTCAATAATATATAACTTTCTTATCTGCTATTACTCCTAAAAGAAAATTCACAATGGAATACACCATACCTTCCTGGATACTGGAAGCATGTATACTCTCCGTGAACAGTTTGAACATTCAAATCATTCTGCTGAGCGATAATCTAATAAGAAAGCATTTCATTCAATACTGATGTAAATATTCACAGATTAAAAAATAATAATAAAATCATATTTATGAATGGAAAAAATGAATGACAATCTCCAAAAGAGAAGGTTCTTGCATACCACATACCTTACTTACTAAGGGCTGATAAATCACATCCGGAAGATAAGCCAATGTCGTACCACTGTCAATTATTGTCCCTTTTCTATCTCCCGCTTCAAATACATCTGTTGGAAGACTTAGAAAAGAACGGCCAACTTGAACTGCTTTCATGTTGACGTTGTAGTGCGACCTAAATTTTTATAACAAATTGCAGCTTAATTTTCCAACAAAAGAAGAGCATTTTTTTCTGGTGACATTCTCATAGATGCAATTGAAACATATTCTACATTTGAGAAAATATAGAAGTAATAATATTTGGTACTTCTTATAAGGTCCTTGAAAGCATTTTTAGAAAAGAAAGGGCAGTGATAACATAATGTTAAAAGTCCTAATCCTAAAGATAAGAAGATATTAGACATGTTTCAAAAGAAAATATGAATAAGATATAGTACATAGATAATTTTTTCTAGCCCTTTTCAGTCTTCTTTGTTTTATTGCTTTTGAATTACTATAAAATCAGAAATTATCTTCAACAATCTAAGAGAATGGTTGAATTGAATGGCTGTTACAGTTTATAATATTTACAAGTTTGAAAACTTAATAAGAATAAATGTTTGCACTTGTTGTTTGACTTCTTGGGAAGCTTGGCTTTTAATCTGAGTCATATTATAAGTCCGATGATTCTCCTCTAGTTTTATACATACCTAACATGCAAAGAAAAAAATTAAAACATATAATACCACTAAATTAAGGGAATAAAAAGTACTAAAATAAAACACCAGTTTTATCTAGCAAGAAAACGACCACAAAATACCACTTAAATGTACATAAAACAGATGAATGAAAACATTACAATATCAAAATGCAGAATAGAATACATACTGGTTTGGTACCAAGGGAGTCATGTTAACTTTTGGTTGTACAACACGCCCGATAGCAAAGATACCACCTCCATTCTTGCCATCTAAGCAATGAGCAAACATCTTCTTCACTTTCCCAGATGAAGCTAGCTGTGAAATAATTGAGGAATTTGATTTGCCAAAACCAAGTATTCCATCAAGTGCTCCTTCCCCAGATGAGCCTAGGTCACCAGATTGTGTAGCACCACACCTATTTCACAAACGTCAATACAACCATACGAATGGTAACCATATTACACATATACATGCACGTGTATATGGGCACACAATCGAGAGAGAGAGAAAGAGAGAGAGAGAGAGAGAGAGAGAGAGAGAGAGATTGTTTTCTCCTATCAATCAACAACTGTTAGATTGTTTTCTCCTATCAATCAACAACTGTTTGTTCACTTTCTTTTCCTTTAATAAAAAGTAATTTATGACAACAAGCAAGTAGGTGGAATATCATTGTCCAGCAAGGGACAAGCAGTCCATCCAAAATTTATAAGAAGAACAAAATACTACACTGTCCTAATTACACAGTTCAATGCAAAATAACAGCTGATGGTTTACTTTGACCATTTTTGTGATGATAAAAGTATTTAGTTTTGCACACATAGAGCATAGGAGTTACAAAAACTTCAGCAGAATTAAATGGGGGAAATGAACAGAAAAGGAGAAAAGGAAAGTTCAAGCAGTTAACCTAACTTCCTCGTTAGGGGAGGAGGACTTTGTTGAGTTGGAAGAATAAAATTCTTGAAGATTTTGGAACACCATATCATTGATTTATCCACTAAGAGCTCATTTATCATCAGCCTGACCCAAAATTATGTTTTATCCCCTCCATTTTTTCCCAAACTTACAACCCTCCCACCCTTGAACTAAATTCTCCTTGTACCATAATTTAGAATCGGTCCATAGTTACAGCTGAAAATTGCATATCTTTGTCTTTTATGCACAGAACAAGTTTCCTCTCACTACTTTGACCACTAATATTCTCAACATGGCTGAATTAATATTGATTTGAGAACTTGTTTCTCCCCATACAGTTATGTGTAACTTTCCACGCATTAGTCTCAATGAAGCATTTATTCCAATCAAGTACAAAATATCATACCAAGTAGGAAGAAATTACCCAAAAATGATGCTCCCATTGGCAGACGTAGTTTCAAGATCACCGGATACTCGATCATAAAACACAATATCCTTGACAAAGTAACCGGCAGTGGAGCTGCCATCCCCATATATTTGCAGGTAAGGGCATGTCATATTAGCCGTACATCCAGACAGCGGACCGTCATTTACCTCCAAGCAGAAATCTTGATTACAAGGAACCAATTTACCAGTGGAAGACTGCTTAACATCGTATAGAGTAAGATCAATCTGCCATTGCCCAAAAACCGAAATAAGCTAAACACAACCAATTCATGGGGCAAAACAATAACGAAAACCCGAAAAGAAAACGATGTAAAGAATCAGATGGAGAGGTCTCAATCTCATACCCCAAGTGTGCTTCTCTTTGGGCAATCTCTGCATTGGATACAGTTGACCCACATAAGATCACTGCCTGTATCAACTTGTACATAGTAGTCCTTGATAGGTGTTCCAATTCCAATTTTGGCATAGTATAAACTACAAATTCCAAAACAAACAAAAGATATTAACAATTACCCAACTCAAAACAACACATAACATATATATATATATATATATATATATATATACACACACACACACATATATGAAGGATTGGGGAGAGAAGAAATGGGTACCCGACGGCATCAGGGCGGCCAGAGCCGCCCAAGGGGAGGTCAACGCCGGCGAGAAATCGAAGAGTCCGCTGGATATCGTGAGCTTTAAGGGCGCTCAAGGAAGGCTCGCGGCCGGCGTACTTGTACTTGACGCTGAGAAAGGCGTTGTTGAGAGCGAAGGCGATCGTGATTTTGGTTGAAATCAGGAGCAGGAATAGCAGGGAGAAGCTGGCGCACGAGCTTCTCAGAGTGGCCGCCGCCGTCATGATCGACACCGTCGTTGAAGCCATGGGTTGTTGGGTAGCAATGGCATGGAGGAGGAGACCCGGAGAGGCCAGAAGCGAGAAGGAAGGAAGGAAGGAAGGAGGAATTTGTATCGTCTTTTTGGTTTCGTCGTTGGCTGAGAGGCAAGTTGGTGAGAGGCGCATTACTGTGGTGGGACCCACACCCACTCGCGTACTGCAAAAGTCGCGAAACGAACTAATAACTGCCTCCCCTTTTGTTCATTTCTTTCTTTTCCCTTGTTTGGCATTTGAAAATCCAAATTTGATCATTTCCCATGATCCTTTTTTGTAATTTACCTTTTGCTTGCAACTAAATTATTAGGAACTTTCATTTGCGCTAAGTTTATTTTAATAAAAAATTATCAAATAATT
This sequence comes from Malus sylvestris, assembly GCF_916048215.2. Classification (NCBI taxonomy): domain Eukaryota; kingdom Viridiplantae; phylum Streptophyta; class Magnoliopsida; order Rosales; family Rosaceae; genus Malus; species Malus sylvestris. Next base: position 2,870,268 of record NC_062263.1, on the reverse strand, counting down.
TTATTTAATAAAATAAATAAATATTAAGGATTTTTTTTAATAAAAATAACAAAAGAACTTAAATTCTAATAAAAATGACATAATTTTAATAAATAAATAAAAAAACCTGACGCGCAAGACTCGTGCGTTCATCATAGACACTGAACAGTACTACATTATTTACTGATCCAGTTTCATAAATAATGTCTATTTTTTTTTCAACTTTAAAAAATATTGTCTAATTCTTGATCATGTTCATAAATAGTGCCTAGTTATTGGGTCTAGTTTCATAAATAACATATAGTAATTGATGCAGTTTCATAAATAGTTTTCACCTATTGGTTTAGTTTTGGAAATAGTGCCTAATTTTTGTTTTTGTTTCATAAATAGTGTATACTTATTAGTCCAATTTCATATATAGTGTTTACTTATTGGTCTAGTTTCATGAACAATGTCTACTTATTGGTCAAGTTTTATAAATAGTGTTTAATTCTTGGTTTAGTTTCATAAGGTTTGAAACTTAGACACTTTTTGGTCCTGTAAAAGCACCCATTGCGCTGAAAACGAAAAGCCCAGAAGTGACCCTATAGGTCAAAACCTTTAGAAGATTATGTTTTCAGTAATTATATTTAAAAAGTTTTCAATTACCAAATTAAAATTTCCTCATTTTTTTTACATACCTACAATAATAAATGTAATTCTCCATCCAATTTCTTGAGCTTGGGTGTCATTTTGGATAAATTTTTCCTTGTGCCCGTAACACAAATGGTATACCACATGTTATTATGTAAGTGATGAAAAATTTTATTTTTATGTTATTATTTTTTTAACACAAAAATCTCACAACCTGTATAGAAACACGTGGTGTATCATTCTGTATTCCAAGCACATTGAAAAGCTTTCATCATCTTGACTACTATTGGAAAACAACACCACAAAATTAAAATTGGGGAATGTAATTCAATTTGAAGTCTTTTTTTTTATTCTAAGCAAAAAATAAATAAAGAGAAAAAATAAATCTATTTATGTAGCTGACAATGGGAGAAAAAAGTAGAGTGTGGAAAGAGGGGAGTTGGGAGAGGAGACACGCCCAGCGCAAGTTGGGGTTTTAATATATATATATATATTTTTTCTTATTATTAAATAAAGTTATTAAATGATTTTTGATTAAAAAATAAATAAGGATTTGAAGTTTTTTTATTAGTTTTTCTAAATTACTATTCACTCTTCTCGAGGAATTTACATGGAACAAGTATTCAATGGTGATAGGATTCGATGTCAAACACGCGATATCAACTGCCATGGAAATTTCATTATATATCGGCGAAATATAAAAAAATCAATGAATTTTGATGATATTTACTGATTCACTACATAAATTTTGTCGGAATTCATTGCAAATTTTGAACTTTTGAATTATTTTTGAATTTTTCTCAATTTTCGACTTAATCTGAATGAGTTGATATACTCACTCCATTGTAAGTTTTATAATTTATGTCGAACACAATTGATATTAATATATCTGTAAATATTTTCATAAATTTGTATATTGATATTTCTATCTCTATTCGATATTTTAAACACAAAGTACGTGACAAATGTAAGATAAGTTTGAAATATCGCGACATTTGATTTTAGTTGCAAGTAAGTTTTCTTCAATTATGTAAAATTTAAACCCAAAAATGTTCCACAATGACTATTCAAATGACAATTAATGTTTGCCTTTTTTTTCGTTGGCGGGTTGATATCTATACAACGTATTTTGAAACCGCAAGCTTTTTATTTGACTTTTATTTCGAAGACCATACAATATGCGTCCAAGTCTTAAGGTCTAAGAGAAGAAGACTTGGTATGTCACATCTCGTCTATGTGGCATATCTGCTTCAGGACTCCTCATTTTAGTGGTGTGGTTTATGGAGTGGCCGTATAGGGGCTTTAAATTATTTGTGTTTAGTGTTAATTACCTCTAGATCAAGAAATTGATCACTGGAGCAAGTGACCCTTTATCACAATTGTGGAAAGACGTTGAGCTTTTACATGATGGCGTGAGTTCAAACTTCATCGATGACTAACCTAACATCTAATTTAACAAAATTTATCATTTGACAAAAAAAAAAAATTGATCACTGAAGTATATGTACCCATCTGACACCCTTGTAATTGGTTGTTTATGGTAATGAAGCTCTATCGCTTTTATCAAAAAATAAAAAGACTTGGTTTGCAGGATTGAAACTGATTTCATGAATATTAAGAATTATGAGATCAAATCTATATCTTTAACTGAAATGGGGTGTGCTATCCACACATCCCATTTTACTTCTCACACACTCCTTGATAATTTGTCCGTTGATCTTCTTCAATTTATCCGATCCGACGGCCGAAAATTAAAAATGTGTGTGAGAAGTAAAATATGATGTATGGATATCACATCCCAATTGAAATATATCTTTTAGTTATGGACAAGAGCAAGGCTTGGCTCTTCAAAATTGAGGGGTGCTTTCAATTGACTCAGTGGCCGATTTAGACTTGTACTTGGAGGAAAAAGTCTTTCCCAAGGCTCAAGATTTTGATATATTGTCATGGTGGAGGACAAATAAGATTAAATACGTTTTTTTATATAACCTGAGACATTTTGGCTATTCTTATATCAAAATGTAAAGTCAAATACGAGGTACACGTTATGTAAAATTTCATGTAAACATTATGGGTAAATTACATAGTAGCCCCTCAGGTTTGAGGTCTATTACAACCTCATACAACAACTTTAAAAAATTTCACTTTCATACATCCAATATCATTTAATTTCAAAATAACACCTCCGTTAGATTTTTCATCCATTAGTCTGTTAAATGCTGACGTGGCTGCCACATTTGTGCTGATGTGGCTACCACGTGGCAAAAAAAATAATTTTTTAATTTTTTTAAAAAAAAAACCTAAATCTTCTAAATATTAAAATTAATAAAAAAAATTTAAAAAAAAAAACTGAAACCTTCCCTCATCTTCCTCTCTTCTCCCCGCAACCCCACATCCCACCCCCACCCCCTCACCTCTCTGCAACCCACATGAAAACCCACACCCCACCTTCACCCCCTCACATCCCCGCAACCCAGATCCCCTTCTTTGTACGACCTACCTGAAAACCCACACGACCTACTACTTCCCCCGCCCCCCCCCCCCCGCGACGACCCACATCAGATCGAGGTCCCCATCCAAACAACAACCCCGACCCTAACCCTAAACTCAAATCGAGGTCCAAACCCTCCATACCCACATCGCAATTCGACTCAATAACCCCAAAACTACGATCCTCGTCGTCAATATCTTCATAAACCAAAAGAGATTGAGGATGAGGGATTAGGTCGGAATGGGCTCAACGTTTTGGTCGTTTCCGTGGTGGTGAATTTGGGTCATGCGCTGCATCGCGGCCTGTACCACAGAGCTCTCTCTCTGATCCCTCTGCTCCTCATGGAGGTCCTTCGTCACCACCCGATCTCGCCATCGATCGAGATTTCTCATCGTCGCCCTGCTGCTCCTGCTCGTTGTCGTCTTCGACGACGAAGATGATGCGGGTGAGGATGACGTCCTTGCAGTTCGGGGGGATATGGGTTTCGCGCCGGAAGGGTGGTAATGGGATCTGGGTTGGGTTTCGCGCCGGGGGGGGGGCGTGGTAATGGGATCTGGGTTGGGGGGTGGTCGTATGGGGTATGGGTTTCGCGGGGATATGGGATCTGGGTTGTTCTCTGGTTTTTTTTTTTTTCCTTCAAAGGTGCAGGTATGGGGTGGGGGAAGATGGGAGCAGGGAAGAAGAAGGCTGAGGGGGGTTCACGAGGTTGGGGTTTTGTTCAGCTTCTGGGTTTTTATTTATTTATTTATTTTTATTTTTTGAAATTTAGAAGATTTAGGTTTTTTTAAAAAAATTTAAAAAATTATTATTTTTGCCACGTGGCACACATTTGGCAGCCACATCAGCACAAATGTGGCAGCCACGTCAGCATTTAACATATTAATGGACGGAAAATCTAACGGATGTATTATTTTGAAATAAAATGGTACATGATGTATGAAAGTGAAATGTTTTAAAGACGTTGTATGGGATTGTAATAGACCTCAAACCTGAGGGGCTACTATGTAATTTACCCAAACATTATATATACTAGCATATGTGCACACACAAAGTGTGTGAGAATTTTTTATTTTTATTTTTTGTTTTTGAAATAGAAGGAGAGAGGAAGAGAGTGGTAGAGAATGTGGGAGTGAGATTTATTTATTTATTTTTAATTAGAGATATGTTATGATTACATGTAGATGAGGCTTTGAAAAAAAGCAAAATTTAGTTGTGTGAAATTACATTTTTGCCCATATTTCTTATTCATGTTCTGTTTTAATTAAAGGGTTAAACTGGTAATTTCATAGAGTTTTGGTTGACAATGAGTGTTTTATTAATTAATAGAGATATATACTCCATAACTTACGGTCTTAGCCTAATTATAACTTTTATTGTGGAATCAAGTTCAAACTCTACTACTAATTTTAACTTTTATTTATGTATGTCCATAACTTACCGTCTTAGCCTAATTTTAACTTTTATTGTGGAATCAAGTTCAAACTCTACTATTCGTGTTGAAGATTTCTCGTTTGGTGACGATACTGATGTGAATGTGGTAAAGATAACTCTTAATTTTTGTTTTTTATTTTTTGGCTGTCGTTGATTGATTGGGATACTAATTCAATTTGTCCATTTCTTTTGTAGGTCTCTTGTGGTGATAATGGGTCGTAAGATTTTGTGATTAAACATGCCAAAGCATTAGAGTGTTCGAAGGTTTAGTTTTGGGTATGTGTTGGAGGCTAGGCTAATTTTTGGAGCTTTAAACCTTATGGTATACAAGAGAATGATTACCTTAAGATTTTGGAAGCTTCAACTTTGTAATCATACACAGTTTGATTTTATTTTAATCTTGGTCTAGATGTTTTAACTTTTAATTAAAAACTTGCTTGGATTTAGCTGAAAAGTATGTTGCACAATATACTTTAGTTTGAAAATGAAAATAGTTGAAAAAAAATGAAAATATAATTATTATGGAATTTAAACAAAATTATGACAAATTTTATTTTGATTTTCAACTTGTTAAACAACCGGTAAATAGGTAAAAGGAGAAACGGTTACAAGTACATTTACTCATTCATAAAAGGTTATGGTTATTGGTATACCCGTTTCTAGAACCATCCAACGAGTAAACAGTTATACGGATAATAATTTAAATGATTATAAATAAATAACCGTGGTTATCCGCCGGCCATAACTGTTGCTACCTGCCGGCCATAACCGTTGCCCATACGTATTCCCTATCAATAATATACAGAAATTTCCCATCTTTTATGATGGCATCAGAGTAGGTTTTTCCTGCACTATTGAAATTTTCGTTTAAAAAAAAAAAATCTAAATAGTTGCGGAAATCAAATCTAACGGCTAAAACACCTGTAATATTGAATGATACGTAGCATTCAGGCCTTACCCCGTACATACAATATGTTATATACTCAATTTCTTGATAAATTGATTCATGATACCAGTGCCTATCAGGGACATGCAACATGCTTGTGACTACTACTGGCTATGATTAGCACGTCTCGAGGAACCTAACCTGTCTCTCTTGCACAGTTTATATACAGTTCCAGCTTCACGTTCGCAATCCGGTACAAATCATATGCATTTGTATCTTGTTCCTACCAATGGAGCCGAAAACTGGCTGCCTGCATAAGGGGGTGTGCAAAGTATGCACCTAACGTCAACGCAGTGATTGACAAATATGGCAACCGAATAAATTCCTTGTAGTAATCTTTGGGCAACTTTTGTCGGCCATCAAGAATCGCTGCAAATGGTATGATACTTGTTCGTTTCTTCACAACTTCAAAGGCCTCCCCGTATCTTATAGCTAATCTCCTGTCACCATTCCAAGCACCAAACAGGTGGTGTCCGATTAAACCAAGAGAAGCTGCCACCGCCACCGAGTTCCCTATCCAAATCGTGTGAGCCACGCACCATATTACCTGTCCGGCCAGCTAAAGGAAATACAAAACCATTACCAAATTGTCTTAACGAGGGAGAAAGAGAAAGGAAAAGAGAACAGAAGGTGCAGGCAAACGTAATACACCATTTTTATATTAGAGAATAATTGAAATTGCAAATAAACCCCGAGAAAAACCGACAACAGCCCAGTGATTTTGGAAAAATCGAAGGCATCATATTGCATCTAAACTTGAAAATGTTCATAACACATTTTGTACAAGTCAATGGTATAAGAAGATCTCAGATAAATCCAGACCAGCTAGAGCATTAGAACTGACACCAGCATTCATCTAAAGACCCAAAAAGCAACCAATTGCCCAGTAAATGAACTAGTTACCTGTGGATGCCTGGTTATTCTCATAATCCCGGTTTCCCAAAGATGCATTTTGGGCTTGTCAACGGCTGCTACCTCTAGTAGATTGAAAGTTGAGGGATAAAGGAATAAGAACGAAACGAAATTTGAGAGCCACACAAGTTCATGGACACCAAATACATTCTTCACATCCCATAACTGTAGTCCATCGTACCTGTGGTTAATAAAGAACACCTGAATCACAAACCCTCAGAAGTCAATTCCCTCCACACCGTCGAACAAAGAATTTAACGCAGAAAAAGTAGCAGCGAATGAAGTTAGATATAGAAAAGGAAGGATAGAGTTCCTTATAGAGAGTGAGGAACTCACAACAGTTGTAACAGCCAGTGGTAAAGATGTCCCCGCAAACAAAACACGGAAAGCACGTTCACCAATAAGTTTCTCACCTGTGTCACGTAGACTAGCCAAACCACTATGGAAAATGGCAAATATTAGAATCAGGATCAACATCACAACCTGCAGAATACCATTTCAAACCTCAGCTTTTATAACCAAAACCCTTATCACATTTTACAGCTCTCAATACAGCAATTGATCAAAAGAAAACCAAAACACAAGGGAATTTATTTATTTATTCCACTAAAAAGAAGCATGCACCTAATCAATGCACGCGAAGCACCTAAGAGGAAACCAGAATGGAAGTTGCACATGCTCTTGTTCCAAAAATTCAACCAAATGAACGCTCTATCGAGTCTATCCTATTTTCAGGAAACAACTGTTAAACCAGATTTAAATACGACCGCTCTGTATGGACATTGTCACCCCCATTATCCCCGTCATTATAAAAGCAACACAATTGATACCATAGCTTCCATAAACAGAATTCAACATTTAAAAGTTTAAACACGATTCCTTTTATCGCAATTCCCAACTAAACATTCACAAATTTTACTATCTACATCCTGACCACACATCCCCTTCCCTTTTTCACTTCCACTGTTAGTGTAATTATTCTCGAGATTTAACACAAGATATCACTGTAATGCAGCTTCGAACCTACAATCTGATACGAACATATTGGTGTGCCATCCCATTTCGTTTTCATCCACTCTTATCAGTCAAATCTAAGGTTCAAAAAAATAGAGTGTACCAAAACATTCAATCCAATTCTTTGTTACCTTAAAACAAAACACAATCAATTAGTAACACCCTAATGAATGATTAATGATTAATGATGTTATTAATAGCTTTAATTAAATTCCTCAACATACAAACAACCTGACTGACACCAACTTTAAACTCAATAATTTGTACTCAATCAAAATTACCACAATGAGATTGAGAAAAAAAATTTACCTCAGGGCTATCGGAAAGTTCCGAAACCGCGTCGACGAAGGGCTTTCCGAGTCCGGTGGAATTATCCAGCCAAGCCACATTGAGTATGAACAGAACAGTACCCAGAATTGCAGTGAAATAAATCCACGAGGACAGCTTCTGCTTCGACAACACAAACTCAGCCGAGTCCTCCCCCACCACCGGCTGCTCGTCGCCGTCGCCGTCGCTGCCGTCTCTGACGGTGATGAAGGTGCGAAATTTGCGGGACAAGTGAATTTGGTTGCGAGGGATGGGGTGGAAAGTGGGTTGTTGGTTGGATTTCAGAAAGGTGGAAGCTTTGAGGGTTTGGCGGGTGGATGAGAGGGAGGGGGTCTTGGGCTTGTCTGGGTTTAGGGATTGGGGAGGACAGGAAGAGAAGAGGGTTGAGAGGACAAACGTGGAGGAGGAGGAGGCCATTGAAAGTGGGGGTGGAGGAATCTGAACTACCTGTGATTGTTAACTGTTACAGATTATAGAGAGAAGAAAGAAGAGATGGAAGAAGATGGAAGGTTGCTGGGAAGAGGGAGGGAAAGGAAAGGAGTATCTGGAGGAAGTTATGCTTTTGGGTGGAGGTTTTGGACTGAAGGTACTTTTGTCCTCTTCAGCCATTCATTCCTTGTACCTGGTGGTGGGGGTGGTGGATCTCCAACCGAATGCTGGCCAGGCCTCTCGCTTTTTAAAAAAATTAATATTTTAATAAATAATATGTGATTATATTTTTTATTATCTTTAATCGAGGGTCAAATGATCATAGGGTTCATTTTAGCTCTATCATAATGGACTTAATTTTCGTTAAGGTGATAGTTCAAGAACTAAATGGCATCTCATCCTATAATTTTTTTTTTTAAATAACAATTAAAATTAACGTTTAGTCAATCAATTGTTGCAGGTAGATTGTTCGTAATTCATTTATCAAATTTGTTTATCTGTTTTTATACAGTTTGATGACCAAACAATCCCATATTTAATTGATTTTTAGGAGAGATGATATTTAAATTGTAATTTATGCAGAAATGCTAAAGAGACTCTCTCAAAGTGAAACTTATAATTAGCAATGCTAACATTATAAAACATAATGCTAAAATATGAAGTGACAAAAAGTCCTTGTGGAGAGTTTTCTTAGTATTTCGCACATGAACAATTCGGATCATAAATCAAGTTTTGTGAATCAGCTACACAGTGAATTGAGAAGGATGCAACAATATGTAAGATGCGGTGACTGAAAACTTCTTCCGAATTACCTCACCTTTTATTTTCTTTTAACTTTTCTTGGAGGGGCCTTAGAAGGTCCGTAACTACGCCCATCCCCCCCCGCCCCCCCGAGGGCGGGTGCCCTCTCATTATCTAAAACACGATACGTACTACTCACGAATTTCCGTCACATAATTTGATTATATCCAGCATTTCCATCCATAAAGGACAAAATTTCTTGTTTTGCAACGTATTAAAAAGCCATTGGAGGGCCTAATAAAGCAATTAGAAATCAAATGCAAGGCAACCAGGGAAGAAAAGATAGCTTGGATTACAAGAAAAAGCACAAAATAAGATGACGAGTGGAAACATACTCACCCAAGGAGAACATTTCCAACCACCCACCAACATACAAAATCAAGGCAGCCAGAACAACCACAAGGCTTCAGGTTCAAGACTTGTATTTACAGAAATCCCAAATCGACGATGCTAAAGAGAGACAATGTAATACCGCGTCTCCCTTCAAACAAATCTGTAAATATAACCCGAAATCCTTTTTTTTCGCCGAGATTTATGTAAAAAATAGAAAAAAAAATCAACAAATCACTATAACAATGAAAAGAGATATAGACAATGACAACAAAACTAATCACCCTACAATCAAGAAGGCTCAGGAGCAGGCAAGTCGAAAAAAGTGTGCCACTGCTGCTGTTGGTCTTCGTACTAACTCCCTTCCGGATACTGCAGCGATTTTCCAGAGCTCATTTCCTCTCCAGTTGGCGAGAAATGGGAAGTAGTGTTTGAGGTACTGGAGTTGAGGAAGAGGCAGACCACAGCACAATCATCAACCTTGGCATACGGATATTTTAACCTCCAAGCACGAGTTGCTGACTCTACCAGGGTTCGAGCAGCAGATGGTCGTGGAGCTAATGCTACTATATCCACCACTTCCTCATTTGTGAGGACATCCCATATCTGCAGAGTACAGAAGACAATATCTAAGTAAATACATGTAAGCCAATCCTAAACCATTTGTGCAGTAACACTCTTTCATGTGCATATTTGAATCTATGAAGTCAGTTGGATTTATATGGTTTTTTAAGTTTATCTATTCTCGCGATCAATAAGAGATATTTTGATCACATTGAATTTTAAATAAAGACTTGTAAAAATTATCAAGATATCTCCACAAGCGCATCAAATGAACAGCACTTCTGCCCCCAAACGAAATGAAACACATCCGCCCGGTAATCAAAGCCAGTTTCATTGAAGATAAAGTTAGAAACTTCAGAGTTTAGGATTTTCATGTTTTCCAGACCAAGAACATGGTACTTTAATTCAAATAAAGAAAAAGAATAGAAGAATGCTTAGAGAGGTGGAAGATTAACTACACAAATGGACCAATTTAAGACTGAAATTAAGACTGCAATGGATGAGGCTAAGCAGGAATATTATAGAAGAATGTACAAATACGAAAATAATTTTTTCATTGCTAGCAAGGAAAAAAAAGGTAAAGATAGAAGCCTTTTTACAATTCCCGCAGGACTCAAACGCTTAAACAGAACACTCTTATGCAGATTAGTTCCACCATTCTTGCTCCGAAACCCCCTATGTGCATGACTTGACATGTCAAACCTTCCTCATATGTTCTAACACTATTACCAATTGCAAAGATTATTGCTAAAAGTGAACCTGTCGCACTTCAACCTTATTAGCGCTAATCAACATGCCTTTGTTGCTTGGAGAAGGATAGGGGACAACATCCTCCTAGTTCAGAAGCTCACGATGAATTGCATAACACCCTTGGCACCCCCAAAATGTTTCCTTAAGGTTTACCTGATAAAAGCCTATGAAATGGTACACTGGGGTTTAAGTTTTTATATACTTACAGCTTTGAAATTTCTAGTTGTTACGGTTAGTAGATTAGCGTTTGCATCTCCATCTTTGTGAATGGGGAATTGCAGGCCTCTAACCAAGCATAAAAGGGCTAAGGCAAAGATGCAAGAAGAACTAGGGAAGTACGGGATCTAAGATTGCTTGGGTTGATGTTTGATGAATGTAGGAACGGACTCTCTTCATCTCTGGAACACGGGTAATTTATGCTTAGGCACTCATGGAAGCCAGTTAAAGGTGATGATGACATCTAGGCTGGATGGATTGAGGAGTTAAAGAAAAAAAACCTTTGCTTGGCTCCTTTATTCAGCACATCATTGTTGATGAAAGAAGTACTTCTTTATAATGAGGTAATTGGCATACCCGAAGTGGCGAGATTCCATTATCCTAGAAGGATCATGAGTCCAAGCTGCCTAAGGATCACAACAGTGGTAAACCCTCGTCTTTTTTTTTACTGCCTTTTCAGGGAAGCATTTGGTTGCAGCTGATGACCAAGTGTGGATTAATTTGAATGGCTCACACTGTAAAACTTCTATTGAGGACTTGAGAGGGCAAGTAGACAATGGAAAGGAAAACAACTTCATCTTATCACTTAGGAGTTGGGCTTGGGTGTAACTGTTTATTCAATTAGGGGAGAGGAAGGCAAGATCTTTAGGAACGAGGCTAAATAATATTCTATCATCTCTGAAGTTATCATAAATAAAGTGAGGAGCAAACTTTCTTCTCCCAAGCTCAAATACTCTCCTAGTGAATACTCAAAAGTTCCATTCCACTACTAATTCTTTGAGGCCTGCTGATCCTATACATTCGCTTCTTGAGTGGACACTCTTCCCATTATCTGTATTAGTTTAGGCCTTTGGGTGGTTCTGACTTCTTGCCTCTAGATGGGTTCGTCTTTATTTGAGGGGTCCGGTCGTATCCCTTCCCCCGCTTGTATTTATTTTGAACTTAAAGTCTCCGTTCCGTCCAATTTTAGTTTACTGCTTAATCCACCACTAACCTAAATCAATAAATAAATTGGCATTATAGGTTTCCACTAAAGACCATAATAAGTGTGACACTCAAAAGAAAAAAATATGCTGGTAAATTGCATCATAACAAAAAGCTGTAGGCCACAACATATAAGGAAAGAGATTTCTTACCCCATCCGTAGCTAACACTACAAATTCATCCTTCTCAGTGAGGCGACGATAAGATATATCAGGAACAGAGATTAAGCCAAAGTCCTTTAGGCAGAAATCTCCAAAAGCCCGTGCCATGGCAAGGCCAGGTGAATTACAGTTGGGCAACCAAACTCGAGTGATCTCAGGCTCATTTTGGAGAGCAAATACTCGTCCTTTGCATAGCCTGATCCTCTCTGCTTCCCCTAGATGGATACAAAAAAATTGGATTCAAAACTAACTTTAATGACCCCATATTATTAATCCAGGATTTATAATTGTATGATAAAGAATGATTATGTTCAAACACCAATTAAGCTACAAGTAGTAATAGTATATTGACCACATATCAACTACTGCAACACCAAAATTTAAGTGTGTATGCATGAGTGCATGCACGTGTGTAGGTGGGTGCTGCAAGTGTTCATGTCTGCATGTGAACTTACTTTCATAATCCAATTCAAACAAACAAGGTGTATCCATGCACCCAACCATTTCAAAACAAATTTGCACTCCACTACCAAGAAATAGAGTAAACATGACATGCTGAGACAATAGATAACATCTAAGAGGACATATTGACCATGATCCTCTGCAAAGGAAAGACCTTGTAAAGCACCATGCAGCTAAGGCTTTTCAGCCTTCGATATGGATGCGGTCTTTCATTCCCTTACTATGGAAGTTTCCACAGCACAACTATTCAGTCCTAACTCCTAAATCGCGTCACTTTTCAGATTAATATTAGATATATTTTATTTTGTGCATCAGGATTCAGTTGTCACAATCAATTATATATGACAAACCAGAATCTATCATTGGGTCACTGCTCCTGATTTATAGAAACCATCAAAGATAGAAATCGTCATATAGAAATCGTCATCTGGATCCCATTGTAATAATTTAACGGTCATAATCAATTTAAGGAATACGAGACTGATATTATGAGTAAAGTGTGCATTTGACAAGCGGTAATCAAATGCAGTGGTTAAATACAAAGTTCAATTCTTCATATTATTTAACTCTTAACTATAGACTAGAAAGAGTGAGAGAAAGAAAGATACTTGGAAGATTTGGTTTGAGGTCTACAGTCAACTGAACAGCAACGAGGGAACCATCTTTATCTCTTGTGCCCAATACAGCTCTAGAGTCCCCAACATTTGCAATAACAAGATCCTGACCCTGTAAGCACACGTAAGTATTTAAAAGAAAATTTTACTGGTGCACTCTTGATGTACCAAAACTTAAGTAATAGCATCTGAGCTCTTGGATCAGATACGGACTATTGCGCTGCAACTTGTCGAAGATAATAAAAAGAAGGCGACCTACAGGGCATCTTAATGCCTGTATTTGATCTGAAAACTGAAATGTTATTAGATTAATACGAGGATCTTGTGACACTACGAAAAAAAACTACCTGCTTGACCAAGGTGACAGCAGTTGTCCCGCTGCAATAACAATCAATACGAGGGTGCAATTTGAGCTCCTTGTCCATGACCTTAAAAGCCTTCAAAAATGAATCTTTCAATGTCATAAAAAAATCACAGCGCTCCTCATCCTTGCCTTCGTGACATGCAGCGGCCTCGCTCGAATCATCAGCAGGCCCGTTCGTGGCGTTACCATTCAATACCCACTGTGAAGTCAGCCGCAAAGGTAGAGCATCCCTCACCTTCTTTGCAACCATATGGCCAAAAGGACCATGCCCATCAAAAACACCACAGAAAGTGGTATCCGCCGAACCGAAATTCTGTAGAAACACCACAAAGATATTCAGTTTTGCAGCAATCAATGATCCAGATTCGCAGTTTGACAACATAATATCATAGGCAGACAACAAAAAACATCATAGACCGGCAACATTAAAATCCAGACTGTCGGATAAAATATCTATTTCTATACAATTATGATTGGATAAACATTTGAGCAGAGAGAAAAAGCAAAGCACCTCCCAAGCAATCATGGCGTCCTGATTGACCCCTTTTTTGCCTTGCTTGCTGAACAAGGAAGTAAAATCAGAGGACCCATTCAAGAACATCCTGTCATGGACTCTGTGCAGCCACATCTCCACGTTATCGGCTGTCGGCGTCGTTGAGGACGGGGAGGAGATCGCAGCCACCCTCCTCCTCCGCCTCTTGCTGTCGGATGAAGGGACGGAGCCGTAGGCGGCAGCGCTGCCATCAGCAGAGAGGCAGGAGCCCATGCCGAGGGCCCTGACGACGTCCAGAAAGCACTCCAGCCCCACCATACAGACGGGGCCCCTCCGTGTCTCCGCCGTCGGATCCGTCGTGGTTTCTGGATAGTTTAGGAATTGAATTTCGGGGATTTCGAGGATAACGGATAAATCTGAGTCACTGCTGTCAGTTCCCAAATGAAATCAAAATGTCAAATTAGTCGATTTTATACGGATAATTTGATAATTCGATTGAATTTGGACCAAGAGAAAAAGAAAAGGATAATCGTTTATGCGAAATTACCAATTTGGTGTTGACGGAAACGGCAGAGAAGACTTTGATCAAGCGGAAAGCAACCACCTTTGATTCTGATTTTCTGAGAGAGAGAGAGAGAGAGAAGACAGCAGCTTTCTATTCTTTGTTTTGTATTTTATCACCAATGGCTGACGGAGCAATATTCTTTTACGACTGCTTCTTTTTTTTTTTTTTTTGGTCAATTTTTAAGACTGCTTCTTACTTGGACCTTTTCGTTTTTTTTAATTTTCTTGTAATATTTTACTAGTCTTCAAAAGCACTTTTGTTAAAAGTGTGTTTATTAATTATTGGATTATAAGTTTTAATTACCGTGTTTATTTTTTATTTTTGGCGTATTTTAATATTACTCCATTTGTATTAATAATTATTATGTTTAATTGTTTTTACATTTGGTACTAGTTTTATTTATCTGGTTCTTTTTTTTTAAATAACTAACAATTTAGCTCATTGACAATGTTGCTTTACTAAAAAATATAGCTTTATTGGCACTCAATTTTCACCAACTTATTTATAAACGTTAAATAAATTCTAATTTCGTATGGTGCAGTTGATAAATACAAATTTCAAAATTTAAATTCATCAAATAGTAGGAAGTAAGGAAATGAGCATTACCACCTCTTAAAAATGGGGAGCAAAAATGCACCCAATTTCACCCGTAATAGTAAGTTCACCCAAAAATCTTCATCCATGGCGCAAATGGGATTCGATTAAAATTGTTGATTTAATTATTTAAATTAAGAATACAACTTTAGGTCCTGAAATATCAAACAAAACCAAAATTCAAATGAAAACTTTGACGAAGAAAACCTACAATGTAGTGACACAAACATGTGAAGTTTTAAGTTCGAGTAATAAATGAAATATTTAGTACGAACTTATTCACGTAACATATGGTGACTCATAAAACTTTGATTTAAAATGAAAGGGATGTTACGGTGTAGGTTGCCCGAAATATTTAGTACGAACTTATTTACGTAACATATGGTGACTCACAAAACTTTGATTTTAAATGAAAGGGATGTTACGGTGTAGGTTGCCCGCACCATGCATGAGCAAGTGCCAATTGAATTGGATGTGGCAATTAACCTAATTATTATTAGGAATATGGATAAAAGTTTATCTAATTTTTTATTTTAATATTAGTTTAATATATTGATTAATTAGTTGTCAGACAACGAAATCCAAAAAATTAGCGAGATGACGTAATATACTAATATGGTCGGCAGCCGCCTTCTATATTAGATAAACTTCAAGTAGGGGGTTTAGTCTTATCAACTAATCAAGTTAAATGGATGGTTCTGGATCTTTCTCGCATGGGTTATAAAGTTTCAACTTCTTGTATTATTAGGAGGGAAATAATTAGTCGAGATAAAATTCGCACTATGATGCACAAGTAGATTGTTTTTCTTCATATGGAATAAAATGTTTGGACTATAGACGAGAAAGTTGATCTCCTAGTCATTAATTTCTAGTTATTTCAACTTGGAAGTAATTCATAATTTAAAGATCATCTCTAAAGGATATGTCAAATTATAACAGTCAAATTGTAATTGATAGCTGATGTGGTAATTTGAAGTTTTATGTCACATTTTTGTATTTTTTCTGCTGAATTGTTAAATGTTATTTTGTTATTAATATGGAGCTTTAAATGGTTGTATTCATTAAAGAGTTGTTGAAACAAATTTTTATTTGTTGAAATGTTAGTGGAATAAGAGACTCACTATTAAAATTAATTAAAAATAAATTTGACATCATCGTTAAATTTGATTTCTAATCACATAGGTTTTAAATCCAACTAGCAAATGACATACGGTTAGAAGGATTTTTTTATGTAAAATATGAACAGTGACACTTGAGAATTTGACATCTCCTTTAAAGATGCTCTAAGATCACATTTTGATTTTGTTCAAATTTTTTAAGGAGGGGTTTGGCCAAATTTAGTGACTGCACTATATTTGTCTAAAACAAAAAATTAACTGCACCATGAGTGACTATACATATACATACATATATATATATATATATATATATATATATATATGATATTAAGTATTGTAAAGTCGATGGTATGTGTGCAGTAGAATATAAAGTAAATAAGACACAATATTTACGAGGTTCGGCAAGTGTGCCTACGTCCTCAAGGCAGCAGTAGTACTTTCTTTTATTATATGAAATAATATGAATACAAAATAACTCTCACTATTTTTTATTTTCTCTCTAGCCTGGCTCACTGATAATTTCTACCACATCTCTTTTTTTTCCTCTTCTCTTCATTTCCTTCATAACTCCTCTTTCTTTTCTCTGTATAGTTTTCTCTCATTTCTTTCTTCTTCTATAGCAACATTGTTCACTTTACAAATTTTCCTCAAATAAATAGTAAAATACTGTGCATGAATAGAAATCCATATGTTTTTCTTGATATGAATGATAATTCATCTGATTTTTTTCAAATGAATAATAATTCATTAGATTTTTCTTTTGATGAATAATAACAAACTATTCATGTGTGCCATCGACGTATTATATTACAACATGAAGCAAATTCCAAGGGATCCAGCGGGTACCAAAATCTGAGCCCTTAAATGAACAACATGTGCACACTATTACTACAACGAAATGTGGAAGTGGATGCCGCATTTGCTTCTGCGGTGGCCTTAAAAATTAATAAAATCAATTATTAAGCTATTTGTTTGATAAAATATGGTTAGGAGTACCTTTCAAATTCAACTAGTTTAAGAGCTCGTTTAGAAGTGCTTTTAAAATGATTGAAAATATTATTTAAGAAAATATTTTGGGGTTTCAAAAACACTTTTATATAATGAGTCCTTGTTACGTGCTTATTGCATGAAACACTTCAAGTGTTTTTTTAGAATTCACTTACATTTTTATTAAAGATTGGTTGCATAAACATTTCACCAAAACGTTACCTTCCATTTTAAAAATACTCCCATACAAAACCATTAAATCGAAAAATCGATTTAGACCCATTTTATAATTTAGCTAAAGTCCCGTATCAATCGCAATACAATATCGTTGTATGCACACGCAACGAATCTTTTATGCATGTGATGATTCCGTACGATGAGGATGTGCACATAGGCTGGCATTGGAGGTATTATCTGCAATATGTGTTCAATAATTTGAAAAACTAATGAAAAATGTTTGAAAATTTTAAGTTTTAACGATAAGGAATAAGTAAACGATAAAGTGAATAGTATCATGATTGGTTTTTTAGTGTAAAAATATGATTTTTCGTTAAAGTGAACAGTACCATGAGTTTTTCGTTAAAGTTCCCTTCAATAATTTTATTAAACTTTTTGTACCCTGGGCTCCGTGTCGGGCCTCTTATATGTTATATTGGGCCTTTTATTTTCTGAATTTCCCTGTTAGACCTAAAAGAAGCCCCAAAAAAGCCCAACATATTCTTACATGCTTATTATTCGGCTATCGGCAATGCAAGACTTTTTATCTTGAGATTCTTATATCTGTATAGGAAGGTAAGAATTTAAAAATAAAAATTTACAGAAAGAAAATCAATTCAACTAGCCTCTCATAGTTGATATGATTCATGATACTTAGGTTTTGGACTAAAAATTTCAAGGGAAAGTTAATATTTTTCTGTTTTCTTAAGTGGCAATAAACACAGAGAAAGTTTTGAAGTAAGCCGATTCTCATTCCTATATTTTAGTAACCAGAGAGAACTCAATAATCAAAATGATTTCAATCTCATTCCTTGTAAGTAAACAAGTTTTGAACAATGAAAAGATTTTTAAGATTTGAAATATTACCGTCTAGAGAAACGTGTTAACACAAAAACCAATAGGGTTAACAAACAATAGTTTTTAAAAGGTGGTATGATTTTAGGGCAAGGATAACATGACACGCACTAACCACGATATTTAAGTAGACATCAAAATCGAGACATGTTGGCCAACACTTAAAAGGTGATGAAACGATAATATGCAAGTGATACGTTAAAAAATATGAATAAATTCAACCTGAAGTATGAAATTTAATTATGTTGAAGTGCGCAATATGGGATGAACCTCTATTACAATTTACAATACATGCAATATTAGGACATAGATAAAAGTGCAGTAGAGTAAAGAATATTTCCATCCTATATAGAATGAATATTTATACAAAAAGTAACAATAATAAACGTTGGATCATTAGTGTTATTGATAACTTCCATTTACTTAATATATTGGTGAATTATTTGGATCATAGATTTATGTCGTTATCTAACGAGGCCATTCATTTCGTATGATATCAAACTTGATTGTGTAAGTTTTATCACAAAAATCTTGGTGTAAAATAGAAATGATTAGTTGCATTATATAGAGAGATTGTTCATTAGAACTTAATTATATTCCAAAAAATCTCCCACTACCACTCAATAACCAAATTGCTACATATATATATAGTAGTATCACTACAAACCACTTAAAACACATATAACACCAATTCAATCGATCAGCAACAACAAATAACACAATCCAATTTTACTCACTAAGTGGGGTTGAGTGCATGAATTCTACAATGCTATTGCACTTGGTTTTGCGCCAATTCAATCAATATATCAGCATGGTAAACCAATTCACCCACCGGCCACCTCCTCAAACTCAAAATCCTAGCTATATGCATGCATGCATGCAAAATCTGTGGTTAAGAGGCATTAACATCATGATATAGGATGATCAAAGATAAAACGGACCAGGTGGCTTCAATTACTATATTAACTAGCTAAGATCTTTGGGATCTTCGAGCGTCTTGAGATCAACAACGAGCTGCTGCTGCTGCTGCTGAGGTTGGTGGGTGGTCTGTGCAGCCATGGCAAGCTCAAACTGCTTTAAAGATATAGAAGGGAAAGAAAGTATTTCTGGAGTGTTGAAATTATTTTCCCAGCTGCTAGCTTTTAAGGGGTTTGCGGTGGTATTGGTAGTTGCAGACCCATCCAGTCCTATGTGTGTCACATGCTTCACGTCCGTCGGCAATCCAATTTCCATCTCTCCTTCCTCCTCCTCCTCCTCAATCTCTTCCTTGTAAACTAAAAAATACACATATAGAGGATTACCAAAAACATAAACATACAGAAATTAAAAACTAATTTGAAAGAACATATATATTTTAATCTTTATAGATATATTATTCACCACACTTAAGTTTTTCTTGGTGTGGGACAAAAGGATCTTCTTGGTAAACAACCCAATTCCATTTTTTATATTTCTATTATATATGCGTGTCAATATATAACGTATCCTCTTTTAATAAAGACAACGTTTGTACTTTTTAACTAGGATAATGCTACGTAGATCAAAATTTTAAATCAAATTTGTAAATGAAATGATGTGTTACTAATATAAAATAAGTATGTTAATCAATACTTAAGTAATAATTCAATCATCAACAACCACTACACCATTTGGTTTACAAAATTTAATTTAAAATTTTGGTATATCTAGCATTACCTTTTTAACAATTTGTATTTTTTACCAGTTAGGCTTTCAGCATATGAATTTATGTAATCATATTTAGGTAACTAAGAAATTTGTTTAGTCATTTTACTATGATCATAACCAAGGGCGGAACTACACAGAAAGGTTTTGGAGACAGAAAGAAAAACTATATATATTGGATAGTACTATTCACACTCATTTTTATCTCTTAAACATCCTTGTTAATTTTTGTCCATTGATCTTCTTTAATTTATTCGATCAGACATCCAAAAATTAAGAAAAATATGAGAAGTAAAAATTGATGTATGAATAACAACATCCTATACATTTTGGTTAACCAAGGACCCGAACCAAGTTTCTCTTTCTAGTATTTGACACTCAAATGTTCTTAGTGGCCGCCCACCAACCTAGTATTTTCTTAAAAAAAAAAGCTACCGAGTAGCCCGCCTAATAGCAACGCTAAAGTATTTGATCAACTAATTAAAATAGGGAACTTTAACGAAAAGCACTCGGTACTGTTCACTTTAACGAAAAACCACATTTTTACACTAAAAAGTCAATCCTGGTACTATTCACTTTACCCTTTATTTTGTCCTTATCATTAAAACTCAAAGTTTTCAAACCCTTTTCATTAGTTTTCCTATTAAAATATTCTAAGCCCGATCTCACTTGCAAAAAAGTTAGCTAACTAGTAACCACCCCATTAAAAATTCCTCGTTCCACTCTTGATCAGAATCACATAAGATAACACTGTTATCAATTATGCGTTGATCTAATCACAATTTGACCAAAAAAAGATCTGGATTTGATTCATTGCAAGATCATACTAATGGAAATGGGCACTATCTGATCATGCATGCATCAAGAATTCAGTTAGTGGTACATTATTTTAGGGTTTGTATTCACTATTTGAGCATGCATATATATATGTATATATATAAGGATTATAGGCAGTGAAATATTGATCCACTTACCGAATATTTGGGATAAGCTTTTTATGCTTCTGATCAATCTCTGCATCCCACTGGATATTTGAGTCCTCTTAAGAGTCAGGAAGTGAAAAGTACCATTCTTCATTTTTTCTCCTTGTGCTTTTGGATCATCTTCCCTTATAAAAAAAACCCAATAAATACCAACCTAGCTAATTATTTTGTGAGAGAGAGAGAGAGAGAGAGAGAGAGAGAGAGAGAGAGAGATACTTGCTGTATGTGGAGGTGGTGCTTTAGGTTTTCTTTGTTTATGATCAGCACTTGCTGCTGCGCCAATAGCGACGCTGGACTGAGAAGCGCAGCCAATGCCAAAAGGAAGAACAGCAAATCTCTCCATTCGATCCCTCATCCCTTCGAACACAAAACTACAAAGCCTAAGCTTTTTTGTTTTGTTGGGGGACTTACAAACCATGGAAGAACAACGTAATGGTGTTATTATATCGATCAGTTGGTGTTGACTTTATGAACAAGATAGAATGATGCAAATGTGGAATGTTTGATTGATCCACCTTATATATTGTTGTTGTTGCTCTAGTTTGATGCGTGAAGAGGAAAATATATAACAAATTATTGTGGAGTGGGTGCTAGAGTTGTTGGTTAAACTGCAACTTAACCTACTTTTGTGGTGATAGCAAGTCCAATTTGTAGGATTGGTCCACAGACCAACCTTTCAACTGTTCCTATAATAATAATAATAATTATACTTTGATCATTTTATGGTGGGCACTCCTTACTTGCCTCTCTTTGAGACCAAGCCACCTCTCCTTGCTCTCATTCCTTTTCTAGCTAGCCTAATCATTATTTTTTAAGGAATACAACACTTATCACATTTTTCATACTACAGTTATACCACTT
Source organism: Malus sylvestris (assembly GCF_916048215.2). NCBI lineage: Eukaryota > Viridiplantae > Streptophyta > Magnoliopsida > Rosales > Rosaceae > Malus > Malus sylvestris. The sequence goes on along the minus strand of NC_062263.1, from coordinate 2,848,505 downwards.
TTCTAATAGTGACGAGGTCCACAAACATAATAAGAATAACATTTTTATTCTTCTTTTGATAGATATAAATCGATATTAAGAATTAAGTTGTTTTCTAAGTAAATAATTTAATAGATAATATTGATAGTATATCAAAGCCGTTCGTGTTAAGGCCGCTTGGCGGCGAGATGAGCCTTGGGGCTTGATGACTATAGACTTCTTAGGCGCTATGCAGAATAGAGTCTCGTAAGCCCTTCAAGGTATGGATAATATCTACATGGTCCGTCAAGGGAAGAACGGTCATATTGAGCTGATAATACACGTGACGTGCTCTAACAAGTTGAGATATTTTATGTCGTAACATATATGTCTTTGGTACTATGTATATGCAAAGTCATATTTTATTTGGATATAACTCTAGAGTTAAAAGTATGATCTCCACTTTAGAAGATACAAAATTTATATTTAAGACTTTAATAATTCTCTAATGTATAAGAGTTAAAAGTTAAAAGTCAAATTTAACTCCGTATGCATAAGATGTTAAACTTAAACCACCACATTTGGAATCAAATATGACTTTATGATTTTTAACTTTTTGTTTTAGGATCATAGATAAGCTAGAGATAAAACCAAAGAAATTATAAAACAAAAGTTATAATATTTAGTGTTTTTTCAGTAGAATCAATAGCCAACACTAATCTATAGTAATGGAAAGGAGGAGGATGCTTTGAACTTGGAAAGCAGTGTGCTAAAAGGAAGACCCTAACTACCAGAACAATCCACCACTTCCAAAGTTATAATATTTAGTTTGCAATGTGGGTAACCTAGTCATAATAAATTTCAAAACTAAAATGTTTCAAGTGGGGGAAAGCAAACTAAGGGGCTCCAAAGGTTTCGGACTTCATTCTATATTGAAGTTTCAAACTCCGTTACTCCTTGGCCTAGTCGTACACATTGGTTTACTTGTTGGACTAGCATCCAAAAGATAAATTTTTATTACTCTCATATTAATCGATAGCTTTACTAACATGAACTTGTCTTCCTAAACCTTGGTGTGGCATGACTCACCTCCGCTGAAAGTTTTTGCTTCTTTGCACTCAGATTCTTTTGACTCGCATGGTTTCTAATTTTCAAATTAAAGTGCATATAAGCTTATAAGTTAGTCCCCCGCTTCATGAGTGATTTTAATTTTTATACCATGAACCGTGATTAGCCTTCCCATTATTGTATTTATCAAACATGTGAATAGAATTTCAATTTTATTCCCAAGCCATTGGCTTTTTATTTATTATTTTGTTCTAAAAGCTTTGGAGGCAACATACAATGAAAAGAAGAAGAACAGCTGATTCAAAAAGCTTTATTCATATGATGACAACCGCAGATACATACACGTAACACGTCCATAGAGCTTTAAACCTCAAAAATATTACAAAAAAAAAAAAAAAAAAAACACCAAAAAGATATTCAGAGGATAAAATATAGAAACAGCACCCATCCCACGATGAAAATGTAAATACTTTATTTGCATAGAAAAGTGAGATGGTTGGCTCATTTTTTCCAGGCTGAGTGAGCTCTGCTGAGGCTTTTTAAGAGCAACTTCGATGAGGAAATGGTTCCAGCTATCCCAAGAAGGGTGCCAAATGCAATTAGGGTGAGGTTGAGGACCATGAGAGGCCTTGAAATTTGACCCCAGCATATCTTGAGGTAGAAGGCACAGGGAAAAATGATACAAATGCCAATACTCACAAGTGATCCAGTGAGGCTGAGAACATACCCAAAATACGGAACAGAGAGAGCTAGTGCTAGAATCACCAGAAGTAGGACTGAACCGACACTGCCCCGGATTAGAAACTTTGTTCTGGAGCTCAAAGAGGGAGGAAGGTTATGCTCAAGCTGGATAGCCATTGGTGCAAATTCAAGAGCATATTTGGTCATTGGTGTCAGCACAGTTGCCCACAGTGCAATCTTTGTCACTATAAGATGTGGAGGCATGCTCAGAGTGATTTGAGGATTCACCTGAGGACCATACAACTTGGCTCCCATGAATGCTAGGGATGTGTAAAGTGTTGTCACTAGAGTGAAGCTTATTATTGATACCTGCAAGAATTTAAAACATATAAAAGGTTAAATTTGGAGAAAACAAAGTAAAAATATAGGTCGTATTTAGTTCGGTCTTGATGACTTTCGGTAGCTCAAGTTCGATACCTAATTATTATTGGCTCATTGGGTTATTACTTAGTCCAAATCCCCACCTACCAATATCGTTATCTAGCGGTTCCATAACTATTTCATTTTAGGTTAGAGTGTGCTCATACTCTAACAAATTAAGTCCATGATCACCGAGTTTCAATCAAAATAGAATGATTTGTATTGAAGTTTTGTTCACATCCTAATTAGATTGTTATCCAACAGTTGTGGTGATCTGAATTATTTCTTCATGGTTAACGGCGATCAAGAGATTGGGAATGATAGTTTATTTATGTACCATGTTCTAAATATAGATAAAGAATGAAGGAGTACTACATAGACTGGAGAAATTAGTTATTTAACTTATTATATATATGATTGGAGAGACTATAAAAAGTATACCTTGGTGAACTTGGATGGATCTTTCATGGCCTTGTATAAATTGGGGAAAACAATATGTCCTGCAAAGCTGAAGATATAAAGGCCAGATATTGCAGGAATGTTATGAATCTGGAGGGCAGGTATGGTGTGGTTCAATTTCACCCCTCCAAAAATGGCGGTGCATGCCACTGATATAAAAATGACGAGTGACATGATAACTCCGCCGAAGGAAAGGAAAGATATGGAAGAGAGATCTCTCAACCAAAGACTAGGAAGAGCTACGAAGACGGCAATCAAGGTTAAGAGCTGAGATTTCGGTAACTTAGCCCACGAAACATTGAGTTGAATCCCGGAGAACACTCTGGCTAGATTGTCATGCAGAGAGATGGTGTAGGACACAAGGGCCATGAAAATCTCCATGTAAACGAAGGATGCTGCTATAATTTTTCCTCTGGATCCAAATGCATTGTGTCCAATATCTGTGTAGCTTCTTGACTTGGGATGTTTGTCCAGACATTTTCCAAGGAGATGAGAACAATATGCACATATTACCCCAAGTCCTATCAATAGGAATGCAGAAGACCAACCCCCATTTTCTAAGGCATATGGAGTTGATAACTGTCCCAAACCTGCAACCCAAAACGTATGCAAAATTAATTAATTTACAACATATTTGTTGAAGTTTAAGTTAATATTTTTTTTTGTAGTGCAACTGGTGTGAAAAGCTAAATGATATATATAACGATTTGATCAAGGATTATCTTTGCAAAAAAAAAAAAAAAAAAAAAAAAAAAAAAAAAAAGATTTGGGTTGTTAGATAAAGTGTAAATGAAAATGCAGTCAATCTAATGACTAAGATATTGTCGATTAAACGAATGGTTAATATATTGTTGTTTAAGCGAATTTATAGCATGAAAGAGTACCTAAAAAATAAACGGTCCGTTGACTGTACAGTACCTAAAAAATAAACGGTCCATTGACTGTACAATATCTAAAAAATAAACGGTCCGTTGACTGTACCCCAAAACTTGTACCTAACTTTCTCAAGTTGTCATCCTTAATATAACCTAGAAAGCGTAAGCGATCTTGTATATATAAACACACAACCGAAACCAAAAACAAAGCTAAGTACTGTAGTTACATGCACATATTAGACCTTTTGATCAAATAACTCTAGTTCATGAAAAATTCATTACCTATGAGCATCCCACTCATGTTGATAACAGACTGAGTAACTGAATTGTTGGCCTCTGCATGGTGCTCAACAACACCCGTGACTCTCTTGCCGCTCTCGAAGCTTTGGTCACACGTACATACTTTGTTTTCCTCCAGACAAACGTTGCAGCTCAGATTCGCACGCTGCCCTGCGTCGCTCACAAGAACTTGATTCTGGTGTGGGAGGCAGTTTGATCTTGATGTTCCGAACAATTTGTTCCACATGTTCATGTCCTAGCTAAGCAAATAAAAGGTTCTAGCTAAGAGATACTTAGTGAATGCTACGTACACGAAGTGAAGGGGTGGTATATATATACATGCATGAACAGAAGCAATATTCCTACAGTACTATACTGCTCACTACTATCTGAAAGAAGCTGTAAGATGTATAAATTTTTGCGATCTTCCAAATCTAGAGGAATAAGAGGGGTATATTTTTATAACAAAATGAAATTTTGCAGGTATACTTTTAAGTACTATTTAGAGGTCGCACTTGGTGCGATGGCAAGTGCCTTCGCCCATGAGCGGTAGGTCTCGGGTTCGAGACTTGGGAGCAGCCTCTCCATAAAATGGGGGTAAGGCTAGCCGACATTCACCTCTCCCAGACCCTGCGTAAAACGGGAGCCTTGTGCACTGGGTACGACCTTTTTATACTTTTAAGTACTATTTGCAATTAGAATATGACTTTAAAAATTTGAAGATGTCTCACCTGATAGATACCCAGAGAGAGTTAATTAATTTGGTGTCCACCAGGTTGATGCTAATGGGAAAGTTGGCAAAGAAGTTGACGTACCTCCGTATAACCAGTTGGTGATATGGGGAGTAGTATTATCTCTTATAAAATGGTTTGGTTCTTCACCGATGTGGGACTTTACCCTCACATTCTCACAGGCCTCCTTATTTGTAGAGGATTTTCAAGCTTAATACGTAGACAACACAAACAATGTGACGTGGAGTACGTACCATGAAGAAAGTTGAAGTTCCACTTTAAAACTAATTGACAATATGAGAATGAGAAGTAGCCCAACATCTTGCAAGCCCTAACATAGTTTGGTGCTTCACCAATGTGAAACTTTGTTCTCACATTCTCATATAATTTGCTAACGCAACCAACTTGACCTCATAACTATTCCCAAATCTACCGAATGCATGTGAATCATGATCAAGGTGTTTCACTCATGTATTAAAATTAAATTTCGACAATTAATTGGCGGGAAAGGTGCACTTAAAAAGCACATAGACAATTATGCGTATGCCGACGCTAACTCCCTTTAATTAAGGAGTTAATCCCTCTGCAATTTGGCAACATCACGAACCGGCGTAACATGTACGATACAACAATCTTACTCAAAGGTTGACAGCGTTAGAAAAGAAAACGAAAAGCTAAGAGCTAGACACAACGTTAATTCTCCACTAAAAAAGTAACAACATGAATTAAGTGAATCAAACAAAATTTCCCACGTTAATAATTGGTTATCAAGTGGAATATCTTTTTCGGCCGAGATATGATGAAATCTATATATGAGTACTTTTGGTGTTTAAGGATTCATTTAGAAGTGCTTTTAAAATGACTAAAATGCTTTTGATGATAGTGTTTTGGAACCAATCATTGGTAAAAATGCAAGTGAATCATATAAAAACACTTGAAGTACTTCCTACAAGAAGCACATAACTGGTGCTTCCGGTAAGAAGCACTTTAAGTACTTTTGGAGTTGATAAAAAATATTTTCCCCAAAAACGTTTTCAATTATTTGAAAAACACTTTTAAACGAGCCCAAAGTTCAAATACAATTTCGGTGTATTGCATTGGCATCTCAACCGCTACACCTAAACAAACGAACATTTTTTTTTTCATATTTAAGTTGAAGACTAAATCAATCTAGCAGCAACTCATTACTAGCATTGTCAAGGTATAACATAAACGGCTGACAACCTTAGGTCCCAACACCAAGTACCTTCACATCAGCACCAAGAATATGATGACGCAAGAGCTTTGGTAAATTTCACGTTAGAAATCCTATGTATGGCTGAATGCGAATTTTCTCATACTCATTATTCTCAAAATGTATATATTCGTGTGGTATCTTTAATGTAAAGAATTGTATAACTAGTGTGTTGGATTTCTACCCATGAATCTCGGATTGGATTTTCACCCATGCATTACAGGTTCTAAACTCTTGTAATAGTGGTGTTGAGTTTCCACTCATGCATCCCGAGTTTGAAATTTCATCTTTGTAATAGTTTCGAACCCTTCATCTCTCCTTAATACTAATAACTTCTTTGTTTAAAATCAAATTCCATAAACTAGTGAGTTTTGTAGGAAAATGATGCCAAAAAAAAAAAGAATAAAAAGATGTGAAACGAATTAAGGGTATCAAATTGTGACATGGCCTACCCTTTGCCTCCATAAAACGTTTTTAGTTGAAAAATGCGACAAGACATAACTGAGAACATGTAGGGAAAGTTGATTCCAAACGAACCAGATGCGCCTGCCAAATAACCTTCATTCCCCTTGCAGGTTGGAGAAGAAAAACATATGATACCATTCATATTGCCTAGAACGCGTACCAAAGATTCTATGATATCTGCTTCTTTTTATGGATATTGTGGGAGTTGAGATCCTCTCTGGATTTTTGTGTCTAAATCGCAGACCGAGAAATCCAGACCAATCATTTAAAACCCTACAACCTCTATTTGTTTATTTCATTGACTCATCTCACACAAACTAAGGGTTCAAATCTCTCTCTCATTTTTTAAACGGTCCGAATTTTTTGATCCGCGTGCTTCAGACTTGGGGAGATCGGGAGAGCATAATTGATTCTACTGAGGGACACATGGTTGATGTTACTTCTTTGTGCCTTTTATGCACTGCATATCTTATTTAATTGTTGCATCTACTTTTTGACATATATGGTTCTAAGGCATGTCTAGACGGCTAACAAAAATTAGGAAAATGGGTTATCAAACTTCATCCGCATCAGTGCAAGAGATCGTGAAGAATGAGAATCTAGCATTTGGGTTTTGGGTTTTCTAAAAGAAAGCATGTTTAAAAGGAGATTAATTTAATTCGGAATGGGCAAAAATGACTTCTAGAGGGGGAGAAATGGCCATGGCTACAAGGACATGTTTGGCATTGTTGTGGGTTTAAAAAATTATTTTTGATGTGCTGTCCTGTGAGAATAATTAATTGTGAAATAAATCAATTACGTGTTTGACAAACTATGTTTGTAAATGCGCTTCGACACAAAGCACTGTCAATGTGCTTATTAAATTTTGAATAATACTTGTGTCTCGCCCTTGGTGGAACCTCCTCATTCTACCCATTTTATTTAACGAATTTTCTTATGCATATGTTATATTCGAAACTGGTCAGCTCCTAAATCATCATTTCAAGATTATCTATGCAAACTTCAAATACATATTGATAATTTAGTAATATGTATGTATTAAACAAATAAATGGTTTTGGTAACAATTAAGATCGTCATAGTGAACTTTGAATTTAATTTATACATATAAATGACTAAACGATTTCGGGTTCAGTTGATTTTATTTTATTTTTATAGAGATGCTCTTGAAATGATGATTTAGGAGTTGAACGTTTCTAATTATGTAATCTATATAGAAAAAATTCGTTAAATGAAAAAGGTGGAGGTAGAAGAGATGTAATTATGTAGAATGACAAAAAAAGAAAAGATAATGTTCAAAGTGTTTCTTACTTATTTGTTTTGCAAAATGAAACTTAATTTCACTACATATGCTCCTTTTTATAAAATCTGTGTCTTAATTTTCTTTTTTGCCGAAATTCGAGGTATCCCACGTTTCAAAAAATAAAACTAATCTAAATTTTCAATATTGACAAAAATAGAGATAATGTTCGAAGTTTTGCTTATTTGATTTTTATCCTTTAGTATTCATGTATAACCTACATTTAACTTATGGCCTCATAGGTGTATATAACCAATAACCCTTCTAATATAAAAGGAAGGCCTCACCTACATGATTAAGATCATAAGCTTTGAAAGCAAATTTCGTTGTCTTTCTCTACTTCTTACCTCTCTCTATCCACCATTAGGCTCATACTTCTCAAGTCTATTCAACCTCTCCACATTCTACCATTAATCTCATAAAATACACATGACACATAACAAAGCGAGCCATCAAAAATATGTGTCAACATATAAGAGCTACAATGCGGGTAGCCTGCCATACATAAGGAAAATTTTAACCACTCAAAATTAGAGAGGGTATAAATAAAGAACTAAGGCATAAGCCTCATTAGGGCTTTGTGTGAAAGAAATAGGAGAAAACCAAACTCTCTCCCTAGTCGGTCGCTTACAGGTGATTTCACTAGCATCAAATCACTTCTAGATCATCTATCTCTTCTTCACATCTCACTTTGGTGGGGAAACTTAGAGGCTCCAGGAACTTGGAAATCTCATTCAACAAATCTACGATGAGCAAAGATCCAAAAAGGAAGGAAAGAAGTCCGTTTAAGCTCAATCATTTCTCCTTTCAATTTGTGTTTAGTTTTGGTTTACCTTTCACTAGATTTTTGAATTTTCATGGGATAACGATTGGATTTTGTGTTCATACTTTCATTAATTCTGCTATAGTACTAATTTTAATGCATATGTTGCTCAAATGATCTTAATTTAATAAAGTTTTTCCTTCATTTTGGGCATGGCCCGTCTTTTATTCTAGAGCAGCAAAGTGAGTAAGTCCATTGTCATGGCATGTTTAGGCAGAGTGTCGATATGTTGTCTGCTGGGCGTGTAGGCACAGTGACTAGCGTGCTATGTGCTAAGGTGACCAAGAAACTCAAAGAATGGCGTCGAGCTACTAAGAGTGAGGACTTCATGACTTCAAGTATGAAAAGTGGCGCATATGTCTCCAAGTGCTTAGAGGAGCTTTGTAGACATAGATGGTTGTTGGGTCTTATACACATGGAGTCATATGATGATGCACCTCGACCTGGAATGTTCATCTGGACTCCAAATTGAGTTGTGTTGGCTGACACTAGGAGGGTGCCGAAGCCATAAAATGTAGTGATGTGGAAAATATGAATAAATTTAAACCTAAAAGTGCCTAAATATAAGAGTGCACTTGTGAGCGGGAATGAACCCATTTCACACGTGATGTCAGAGTATAAGTAAAGTATAGTAAAGTAGGATGAGAATCATACCATCGAAGGTAACCACCTATACCAAGATTTTCCAAGAATCCTCTTCGACCCGAAATCTCAGCACTAAAACCTGGAGGGGCGAAAAATAAGGGTGAGTGAGCCTAAAAATAAATCTTTGTAAAAACCTTTTCGAAAACATAATAACCCATTGCCGTAAAATAAGTATAGTTTCTAAAATATAAATACTACGTATAATAAGAAAATACTTACTGTAGCATGCAATATCTCAAGAATTCAATATGTCATAATATTTCGTAAATAAACACATGATGTCCGTAATCACATAATCTCGCATAAGCAAACATATCATATCGAGTGCTCATCGACACATGCTGACACACGAGTCCTAATTGCCTACAGCAATATAGGACATGACTGGCACCTTCAATGAATCCAAAGTGAACGTACAGTGCGATGTGAACATACACGTGAAAGATTGGCCTTGGTCTCGGGCGAGTACTAACACCGATGCAACAACGATAAGCAGATAACGTAAATATAATCATGCCGCAGTGATTCGATAAGTCTAGTCAACATAATACTATTCATGGTTGCAAATATAATTAAGACAACCCATAATAGTATGCATAGTTGTGCATCCCGCGTGATTCAGAATAATTACATAGTTTCTATCAACGTGCTAAATCTTATAAACGTTAAGCTAATCTATGTGTATCGTAGCAAATTCTTTATGAAATATATAAATGGAAACCAACAAATAAATATATACTACATAAAAGAAATGACCCACTTACAAATCATGTCGTTGGGTCGAACCTACCACCTAGAAATGAAACCATTTATGTAAATATAACGTACTAACGTATAAATGCGTTTTCGTACAAAGTACGACTAATAAATGAACTATTTTAAAACGGTCAAATTTCGAAAAACGGAGGGCGGATTCATATTTGGTACGTTGAGAAACTTAAGGAGGGACCTCGGGTTCCTCCACGTGCTGCCACAAGGTGGCTACACATGCAGCCACGCATCGACCATCACGCGTGCCACGTGCCTTCTTCGCGGTTTCCAAATTTTGCAAATTTTCTTCCTAACTTTTAGAGCTCATTTCAAGATTGATTCTTAACCAAATTCGATGATTCAAAAGTCAATATGAAGCTAGAAATAGGGGTGGAATTTTTTCCCGAAAATCCCGAACTGTCCCGAAATTTGACCGAAAAATGCTCTAACCGAATTTCCCGAAACCGAACCAATCCCGAAAATTTCGGTTTGGGATTCAGCCACATCTTTGAGAGTGTTAAGTAATCCTGAATCGAACCGAAGATTATATATATTTTTATTTATTTTTAATTTATAATTAGAAATTACTTGGACCGTTGGATTAGTTAAGATCTAATCCAACCGTCCATGTGAGTTAGGTCTTTTGTATTCCTCACTCCCTCAGACTCTCCCAGACTCTCAGTCGCTCACTCTCACTCCCCCGATGCTGCACCCATCATGTTGGTGCTGCCATCGTTTGCTCCAATTCCCTTCCGCCAAGGTCATTCCCACTCCCCACATTTTCAATCAACTTTCTTTATTAGTCTTTGTTCCAATACACCTCAGTGGGCTTTCTCAATGAAGATTAACCCTAATTTCCCAATTCCAATGGCGGATGACCTGGATGAGCTCAGCGATTATACATCGGATTACAAGAAGGGAGGCTACCACACCATCTCTATTGGGGACTCCTTCAAGAATGGCTACTATGTGGTGTAGAGCAAGCTCTGGTAGGGCCACTTCTCCATTGTCTGGCTTGCGTAGGACACAAAGAGCTCGGTCTGTATCTGTGTTATTGTGAATAATGCTGCTTGTTTGGTTACTGAGAAACTGAGGGAAAATGTAAAGAGTAGAGGAAATGAAATGTTATGTTCTGTAGATTGCGAATGGGAAATAGTTTCGGGTATCCCGAAATCCCGAAACAGTTTTGGGTATCCCTAATTTGGGGAATTACATATTTCAAGTATCGGTTTTGGGATATAAAATCTCATCCCGAAATGTTTTGATTTGAGATTCAGGTTGGGGGTTTCGATTTGGGATCCCGACCCGAACCAGCCCTAGCTAGAAATGTACAAAACCATATCAAAATGGGGCCGAGCTATGGTCGGCCTTGACCAGAAAAATGTTCTAAAGGTGGTCAGATGGTCACAGACCCTTGTTTGGAAAAACTGCAGAATTTTCTTCTTTTGAGGTATTTCAACGTCAACCCTTCACCAAAATGCCTAAATTGAGTCACACATCCATAATTTCGATGAGAGAAGTTAAATCTAATGTTCTCGACCTTACCTTAGTCGAAATTGACGAGAACTCGTCGGATAAGATGATGAACAACGGCAATGGCCACTATGCAGTGCAAGTTCCACGTCTGGGTTTGATGTTCACGGTGTGAGCTTAACAACAATGAGGAATAACAAGGTATGGTGGTAGTTTGATGGTTTGGCTCGTCGAGGTCGGCGAGTGATGGCGGTTCAAGATTACAATTTATAGAGAGTGCAGAGACGAGATGGAGAGAGAGATGAGAGAGCTCGAGGCTTTGTCCATTCGGTTTTAGCTTCATAGATGAATGGTGATCTGCCGTGACGTTGATGGGCATCATGGTACTTCGGCGACTCCGCATTTGTAGAAAGGGAGAATGATAGAGAGGGTTTGAAAAAAAGAGAGTTATGGTGAGGGCTGAGACAAAAAAAGATGGGGGAGAGTGAGCGATGAGGGAAAAAGAGAGTTGGAAGAGAGAAAGAGAAAGACTAAGGTGTCCGAGAGAGTTGGAAGACATATGAATGAGGGATGAGTATGGGGTGTGGGCCCTACATGGTACACAACCCAAGGCCAAAAAAAAAACAAAATCAAATTATCTCCCATAAACGTGAAAATACTAAAACACCATTTCCGATCGTAGTTATGTAAAATTTTAACCGTAGCTTTGATTTTGATTTTGATTTTGTTTGCGCCTACGCGTTCGTACCATCGAGTACTTCAAGAATACAATAAAATAGTAGCTTGTACATGTCACCAAATAACGGTCAACGAAAGTCAGCAAACTCACCTCAGGGGCATTTTCGTCAAATCACTCCATTAAAATTAATAAAATCGTAAAATTAGGGATGGGTTGTTACATATGACCTACCCCCAGCCTGTGCAGGTAGGGTTTTTTTTTTCCTTTTATTTATTTATTTTTAAGTGGCATTCTCCTAATGATCAGCGATAACCAAGAAGGTAATGAACTATCAGGTCTATAGGTTTGTGTTGACTTTGTACTCAATAATCTCCGTGCTCTGCTTCCCAAATTATGCACCTTGTGTTAGTATAACGATGTTGATTGCTGATCATCTTTACTTTGCTTCGAAGATACATCCATTGTGAGAAGAACAAGGCCGCCAAGTTGAATATTTAATTGGTGCGCGACTTATGCAAGTGAAGCGTGGGGCTGGAGAAATGGTGAGAAAATAGTCTTGGTGGTTTTGCGGCGGTCAGGAAGGACAATCTTGCATGAGTTACTGAATTTGCATGCCGGAAAGTCGCGATCACTATGTTAGGCGCGGTTTTGGTTGGTGAGGAGGATTTAATTGGCAACTGGGAGGTCCATATCTACATCTGCAAAATCTTCCATGGCTTGGGAAAGGTCTAAAAAGGCAGTTGTCAGTAATAACATTTTTAGAAGGATAGGATTTCCATTCCAAAATTTTGAAATCAGATCGGATCAGAATATTACAATTTTCAAATTTAGAATTTTCAAAATTAGAGTAATCTCAAAAATTTCGAAACATAATTAAGGAATTCATTTATTTGATAGGTTTTTGAATATTTCGAACTTTTTTTACATGCAATTTATTGTTCTTTATTAATATTTGGTATGTTATGTGTAAATTTACTTAATTAAGTGGTATACTAAGCATGTTTATCCTTTTTATTATACAAGTATGTTTAATTAATATAAAAAATGAATAGTTAGTGACTAAAACCAACAATAAAATACAAAAGTTGATTACAAAATACATAAGTTCAATAATTAACTAAAATCGTAATATGTGAGAAATTTATTTATCGGAACAAATTCATAAAAACTAGGAAAAAATTCAGATTGAAAATTTGAGATTCTCAAAAACTTTACTTGCATTTCAATCTGTTGAATTCAGAATTTTCAAACTTAAAATTCAGAAGTGTAATTGTCGGAATAAAAAACCATATTCCAACTTGCACCCTTAAACTCGGACTCCTCGCCGGATTCTTTCCATGCAGAGCCAACTGACCGTTTTATCATGGCTGTTCATGTACTTTTGGTCACCGTGTTTGCTAGAAAACTCACCTTCATATCTCTAAAGCAGAAACTACAAATTACAAAATATATTCCATTGAAGACCGACCATCAAGATTAAACGTCCGCAGGCTCCGGATAGAAGGATTCGGAGAGGATCAGAGTTCCCTAAGGGAGTTTGGACTTCTCGGAGCCCATTAGGCCCTATGGGCAAGGAAGGCCCAATAATATAATCCGTCGACAGCTAGGGTTTATATATCACATTCAATTTACATAGAGGTTCCTCCGCGCTTGAGAGAGAGACACACAAGGCTTCCCATCTTCTTACTGCTCCGTCGTCTCCGTCGTCTCCGTCTCTCTTCCTTTCTTCTGCTGCCTCCGCGACTTGACAACATGGCGACCCGTACGTACAATTCCCCACCTGTAATTTTATCTGTAAATTTCAATGTCTGTTTTCTCTGCTGTATGTGTAAATTTTGGGTTTGGATTTTGTTGGTTTGTACAGCGGGAGCAAGATCGTTTCTTCAGGTGGCGGCGACCGAAGAGGTTGCTTCTCCTCTCAGAGTCGTTCAGATCGAGGGACTGGTAAAGCTCTACGATTTCTGACTTTTTATTGTTCTTCTGCTACTGTACTGCTGTAGAACGATGATATCGAATTTGTTTGTAATTTTGGGGAAAAATAAAAACCCCAGCTCAAATTTTGTTAACATCATTCGAATCGATCAATTTTTGAGATAATATTTGTTTTGTGAAATCCCTGTTGGTTGCTACTGGAACTGGGCTTGGTGGGTTGCCGAATTGTTGGGTTTAATGTGGTTTTTGGTTTTTTCGAAAAACAGGTTATCTTGAAGATAATCAAACACTGCAAGGAGTTTTCGCCGGCTTTGGTCACGGGGCAACTTCTTGGGTTAGATGTTGGCAGCGTTCTCGAAGTTACTAATTGTTTCCCCTTCCCGGTATGTAGATGCAGGAGCTTCTGGTTTTTTTATTTTTTATATCTGAATGTCTTTCTTCCCTCCTCTCTTGTTATCAAAATATTCCGCTATATGTGTAACTTTTTTGTTCAGGTCAGAGAGGAGGATGAAGAAATTGAAGCTGATGGCGCCAATTACCAGCTTGAGATGATGAGATGTTTGAGAGAGGTTAATGTTGACAACAACACTGTTGGATGGTAAGTAGTTTTGATTTGTCAAATTATTGCTTCATTAGAGAAACAAAGCATGCCAAAAAGGTGTCAAGTTTTGTGTTTTGTAATATTCATCAGTAGCCCACATGTGTGTAGTATACACTGTGATGTATGAAGCTCTTTGAGTAATTGAGAGTCGAGTGTGAAAAGGGAAGATGTTGGTCGTAAGTTTCTCACTTTCTTTTTGTCCTGTGCAATATATAACTGTCTTTACTAATGTTTTTTAGGTACCAATCTACATTGTTGGGTTCTTTTCAAACAGTGGAGCTGATCGAGACGTTCATGAACTACCAGGTAATGATTTTGCAATTATTATTTTAGTTGCATGTACATTCACTTCTTTCATTTACTCACATTGTTTGTGGCAGTCATAACCCCACAGAAAAGAGTTTATGGCTAATTTGAGTTACTGAAATTTAAGAAGCTGTACATCTATGTGATTTAGAAATCTGCCTCCAAGTGTTTTTGTGGTTGGATTTCAACTCTGATGATAGTTTTGAAACCATTTAGTTGTAGGAGGATTTTAGAATTTGTAAGTTAATTTTTGCATGGATGCGTGGGTCAGTCATAGGTGGTTTTGTTGAATCCGGTTAAGGATTCAGCGGCAAAGCCAGTTTATTTTTATTTTGTGTTTTTTTTATTGTACTGGAAGAGTCTTCAAAAGTTTGCATCATAGGATGTTAAATATAGAAGAATATAGGGTATTGAGAATGCAAAATGACAAAGAAGAATTTTTTTGACAAGCTTGTGAAATGCATTTGCTCTTTTTTTAGAAAAGAGAGGAAGAGTGTAGTGCTATCCAGTAGCCACACTGCTAAGTAGCATTTAACAAACCAAAAGACTTTAATAGAATAAAGTAGGGAGAAGAGATGTTCTTTGAGGAGGAGCTTAGGTGATAGAAAGAAATATAAAGTTCCATGGGGTTGGATGGTTTCTCTATTTTGGCATTCAAATAAAGTTGCAAGGTTCTGAAAATGGACTGGTTGGTTGTTTGCAGATTTTGATTGTATTAAAGCGGTCATTGCTATCAAAAGTTTGATTGTTATCTGCCTAAAAAAATTGGCTCTTTGCTGTTACATTTCAGCCCATTTGTCTAGTCTTAATTTCATGAGCAATGTCCAAGGCATTGAAAATAAGGGTGGTAGTGGTGTGAAGGTGCAACCTCTTGATCCAGAGATGTTTGTATGAGGGACACTGATCTTTGATGCAACTCATGTTCACCAAAACTGGCTTTATGCAACACACACATAAAGCTAGTTCTGGTGAACATGTGATGCAGGCAGACATGTGAGGCAGTTTGAATGCTCATGTGTGAGCATTTGAAAGCCCTCTCACAGGTCTGCTCACTGATTCTTGCACTTCAACAATTTCCTATATGCATATTAAATACTAATTGGTATATTTTGAGTTTATAACAGATACCTCTAGTTTTAACCAAATGTAAATTTGGTTTCGATGTTGTTTGAAGTTTGTTAGGTGCGAAAATGATACCATACTCCATTGAATGAAAGTCAATTAGAGTGTTTGACTAAAATATCAATATTGGAAAAACTCTATCATGGAGACTTGTGTTTTTGGCCAAACCTCTTGTTTTGGCATTAATAAGCACTGCTGTAGCCTTGGGCTTGCAAAAAAGAAAGCAGCTAAAAGTGATTATGCGTGCTTTAGTTTCTACTGCATACCTGATCATGTTATTTTTGTATTTTTTTTCTTTAACATGGCTGTTGTTTCACTTAATTACTTATGTCTTTGCATAATTTTTTTTTTGTGTTTGTAGGAAAATATCAGACGTTGTGTGTGCATAATTTATGATCCATTGAAGTCCAATCAAGGTGTTTTAGCACTCAAGGCACTGAAGCTTTCCGATTCATTCATGGATCTCTACCGCACTAACAATTTTACAGGAGAGAAGTATGATATCATTTTTTTTCAGTGCTATTAAAACCTATACTTAGCCGACCCCACTTAATGGGAAAAGGCTTTGTTGTTGTTGTTGCTAGTAAAACCTATACTAATTTTTACCAAAAAAACCTATAGTAATGTATGGAAACTCATTTTGTTATTTGTTTTGTGGTATTAGGTTGAGGGAGAAAAACCTATCATGGGTGGATATTTTTGAAGAAATACCTGTAAGTTTGTTGAACTGGATTATTTCGTGCACTAGGATAATACAGTCTATAGATCCTTTGCTTTTATATCAAGACCTATTTGTTTAATTTCTCTGTAATATCACTTTTCAACTTTTGAATGAATGGTCGCAATTAACCTGTCATTTATTCAATACGTGGAACTACTAGTCAGAGACACTTATTGATGGTCATGCCAGTCACCTGTACTGGAAAAGTAGTCAGATAATTGTTAGAAGTAGTACTTTTTCTTTTTGATAAGAGAAGTAGTTCTTTTTAAGTATTTTAGGTCTAGCATATCTTTTAGTATGCTTTTAAAAAACAAACTTGTTATTGTTCCAATAATTTTGTTCTTTAAGTTGTTGAAAACTTTAAGGACCAAAAAGGATGATGCGCTCTTGGGTTACTCTTAAAAAACCAGAATAAAGATCTCAGATGTGTTCATTGTTTGTTATCAAGTTATGTGGTCTAACATGAATATTTCATGCTCTCCAGTTTTCCTAATAAAGGGTGGTGATTTTGGTGCCTCTTTTTTCATTTGTTTTTTTTTTGCCTGACGTTTGTCTGAAGGTTGTGCACGGTTTTACTATTTTCATTTGATATTTATGCTGCTTGGACTTGACAGATCAAAGTTTCGAATTCTGCACTTATCAGTGCCTTTATGACTGAGCTGGAAGCTGATACACCTGTTGTCCAGGTTTGTATATGATATTTTATGAGAAATTCTATACGAGTCTTGAAATTATCTTAGTACTTATTATATCTATTTGCTGTTTTAGTGTGATTACGACCGTCTGCAATTATCCACAAGCCCATTTCTGGAGAGGAATATGGAATTTCTCATTGAATGCATGGATGATTTGTCAATGGAACAGCAGAAGGTTTGTCTTCTCCTTATCTGAGTGTTCTCATGTTATGATTGCTCATTTGCATGTCTTAATTTGTGTCTTGTCTTCCAGTTCCAATACTATTACAGGAACCTGTCACGTCAGCAAGCCCAACAGCAAGCATGGATCCAAAAGAGAAGGTAATATATTTCATTTGAAATGGATTCTTTTATTCATGGTATTTGATAGATTCGTTATTATGGTGTTTGGTTTCGTTTTTTTTGGGATTTTACATGTTGATTGGCGTCAACGTTGCTTTTTAATGGTTTTATTATATGTGATTGGCATGTGTTTGTTCGCTTTACAGTTTTTTGTGTACTAGTCATTCAGTTTCCTCTTCTGTGTTTCATAGGTTGGAGAATATGGCACGAAAGGCCGCAGGAGATGAACCTCTACCTGAGGAGGATCCTTCAAACCCTGTTTTCAAGCCACTACCCGAGCCTTCACGTTTGGATAGCTTTCTCATAACCAATCAGATCTCAAACTACTGCAACCAAATTAATGGGTATGTTGCAAATTTTGTGGCCGGTAGACGCTATCCTCTTGTTTTTTCGGGCGAGGGGAAGTGGTTTTGCATGGCACTTTCATAACTACATATGATTCTTAATGGTAGTACTTCTGGCAATTCTAACCGTATTGTGCAATTTACAGGGTTACTGGCCAGAGCTTCAGCAGATTGTATTTGACAAAAGCGTTGCACGAGAATTGAAGTAAGGCAGTGTTTGAAATGTTAGTCGTAAGGAGAATTAACTTTCCTGTTCTGTTGTTCTACCTGTATAAGATGATGAACATTTAGAGATTTTCTTGGATTCAATTTTACGAATCTGTCAAGTTTTGAGCAATATTTTATGCCTTTAGACCCGGATGTATGATGATGATGGTCGTATTCTATTCTGATTCCGTTTCCTTTACTCTGAAAATTGTTTGTAATTGCAAATTAATCGTTGCTTTATTTTTTTACAAAACCACAACAATACTAAACTGATTCTTAAACTTGATCGCCCGGTTTGGTGGGCTCGATGGGATTGGGCCTTAGGGGTGGTTGGATTGGTAGGAACTTGTCAAACAGGACTTGTAATTAATGTATGAGAATCGGTTAAAGAGATTTTTTTTCGGAGTGATTCATCATTCCTGAACGCAGCATACAAATCTCTGTTGTACTGTGTTCTGCAAGTGTGCTTGTTCCTCTTTTCTTTCTGACCATGACAAGTCTGTGAAATAACTTTGATGACAAGAAAAAAGAAGGCGTTAGGAGACCCTCGTGGCTCAACCCTAGACACTTTAAGATCCTTTTTCAAACCTGTTCTTATTTCGAGTCAAGAGATAGATAAATACACATCCCATTGCATTGTTCGGGGGCGTTTTGTAGTGACTGAGGGGGTCAAAGACCAAGAAGTGTGTTAGTTATTAGTCAAGCATTCTTTTTATAGCTAGATCCAATCTCTTGGTCTCTGAGGAAAGGAAAAAGAATTTCATGTTATTCCTTTTCGGAAGAGAGGATTAGGAAAATCCTATTGCTTGTAGCTATAACTCACTCAATAAACAATGAACTAGACAAGTTCATTTAATTTAGTCACAAACTGTTCCATCCAGCCCACCAAACAAGACAGAAGTGCCTTGCAACCGACATATTTACTTATCACCCATTTTTGGCACGACATTACTAGGAGTAAGATTCTCTCCCTTCCTATTCTCATCCCCTTTCCTCCCCTCCTCTTCCACATTGTTTTTTGTCTTATTGTTTCTATAAAAAAAATTAATATAAGATGTTAACATGGCGTAATCGTAACAGTTCAAGTAGGAGGGAAGAGAAGAGGAGAAAGATTAGGAGGGGAGATAATCTTCCTTCACATTATTGCACCCATCAATATATATTTGGAGTATTTTATGGAGAAAAGAAAAGAGTAATGCTAGGGAGATAAAATTTGAAGACAAAATTTGTTAACTAAATGATGTGTCACCAATAAGAATGAATATATTTATTAATATTTAAGTAATAAACCAATCATCACTTTCACGCCTTTTAATTTCTAAAATTTTATTATTACAAATTGAATCGCCTTAGTATTACCTAAAAGAAAATGATGAAAAATAATCACGGGCGAGCCACGTAAGCAAATTGGCTCACCTTGTTCCCGGTTTTGTATTGGGGGATGAAACGATGATGCAAGATTCCTTGATATTATTTATTATACACAACTTTATGGATTTGGATCATGAGCCTCCCGAGCAAAACATATGGACCGTTGAATTTTGATCTAACGATTATAATTATTATAACTTTTAAAAGAATTTTCTGTTTGTAGTCGTTGAATCAAAATTTAACGACCCGTGTGCTTTGCTCAGGAGGCTCAACTTTTTAAGCTCGGGAGATGGTCCAAATCCCAACTTATACCACAGGATAACATATAATAATATAAATTGATTTCTGTAACGTCACCCGTGAAGAAAACGTTATGTCGTACGGTCTACCCCACATCCACAACGAAAGCGTCCAAATATTGACATGTAATTTTGTTTTTATCTACCAAAATCACACTTTCATTGTGATAACCTTCTCTCTCTCATGTTCATGTATAACAGTATAAACCCCGTGAACAAGTCTTTAGCGTTACAATTCTAGTGGATGAATCATGGAGATGCTCCAAATGTTACAAGAACAATAATTTGAAACTTATTCTCGTAGTTTAGATATATTTAGTGTAACTAAATCGTTCGTTAAAAAAAAAAAAAAGTTCACTTTATAAAATTTTGAATTATATTGAACTGAACTTGATTGTCCCTCATTATATGAAACTGAAGTAAACATTTTAAATTTTTACAATGGTTAAGATTAGTCATAACTTGATCGTGCTAACGAGTTTAAAAAAATCCGAATAGTGCAAGAGTGCAGTATAGTCCAGTCTAATTTAATATTTACTTTACCACATTTAATCTTGTATCGTATATCCTATCTTGAATGGTAAAACCTAGTTTAGTTCAGCTAATAAACCCATCAAATGTAATGGACATAAAACTTTCATTTCTTCCACTGGTGCTACAATTCCTTGAGGTGCAAGATTTCTAAACCCCGAGCCAACAAGGCTCCCAGCAAGGGTTGGGGGCGGGAGGAACATCTATCGTACGCAGCCATACATTTGCTTTGCAAAGAGACTGTGTCCACGACTTAAACCTGTAACTTTTCGGTCACAAGGGAGTAACCTTTCCAGGCAAAAGATTCCTAAACCGATTTTAAAAATTCACATTGCAACGACACTAACCATTCACATTGAAAACATATGGAATATCAATTCAAGCTTAGAAAAAACTGATTAAATACACAGAAAAAACAAACATTGCATATGGTCCAATATCCTAGTGGATAGGATGTGAGGTTTCTACCCATGCGTCCCGTGTTCGAATCAGTAAGCCTCCATTGTTTGTGGAATTGGGGTCTTGATAATCTGCATAATTTGAACAACTTCTGCCATGGTAGGCCTGCAGGATGGAATCTGTGAGGTGCAAACCAAAGCCAACTTAAGCACTGGTAGGACTTCATCCTCTGGGTAATACCCCATGCTAACATCAATGCACCCCAACGCATTCCCTTGCTCAAGCAAAACCCTAACATGGTCATTCAGTATTACCACATTGTCCTCCCCATACTCCACAGGTCTCCTCCCAGTCACGATCTCAAGAATCAACACGCCGAAACCATACACATCACATTTTTCATTCACCCTTAAGCTCTGGCATGCCAGTTCCGGCGCCACATAACCTAGTGCACTCTGAAATCTGTTACTCACTACATGCTGGTCTATCTTTGTCAGGAGCCTTGCCAGTGCAAAGTCTGATATTTTCGCGTTGTAACTCTCATCGAGCAAGATGTTACTAGGTTTGATGTTGTAGTGGATGATTGGCGGGCGGTATGAGTGGTGCAATTGAGCAAGTCCCTTTGCTGTTCCAAGCAAGATTTTGAACCTATTAGCCCATGAAAGAGGTGGACTTGAATGAGGTCTTTCATGGAGTTTGGATTGAAGGCTGCCATTGGTGGCAAACTCTGTTACCAACAGCTGCATCTGTGGAGTCCAATAGTACCCTTTTAGAGCGATTAGATTCGGGTGTCTTGCTTTCCCCAGAATTCTAACCTCTCTATCAAAATCTTCAAGGCACTGGATTATATTTGATGTGACCAACCTCTTGATAGCAACTACTCTTCCTTGAGCTCCAAGTGGAATTTTGTAAACTGTTCCAAAGACTCCCTCGCCGATCTCTGAGGCCTTGTTGAGTAGGGATTCAGGACTGCTAATCCATTCCGGGGATGACCTTGAGTCGAAGAGAATGAGCTTCCCCGATGCCAAACTACCTGAACGTGAAGAGCTTGAACACATGCTCTCCAAGGCAGTTTCCACAAATGCAGGCCTCCTCCTTGCGGATGCATTCAGAAGACTAATAACAATCACTCCCAAAACAATCAGGCTAGCTGCTGAAATTGCCACAATGGCAGATAAGCTAAGGAAGGTGCGGCGCTGGTCTTTTGTGGATGTTGCAGATTTGTTATGGCGTCTATGACCGCCCATTTGGTTGTTGTACGCAGTTGGATCTAGAACAAGAGGCTTAGGCACATTCATCGTACACGGTCCCTTTAACAACGGTGAGCAAATTCCCAGATTTCCTTGCAGCGCAGTTTGATCCAAGCTCTGAAATACGCTCCCAGCAGGAAGCCTCCCTACCAACCTGTTATATGATATGTTCACAGCAAGTAGATTTTCTAGTTTTCCAAGTTCTTGTGGTATCTCTCCACTCAACTCATTGAACTCCAATTTAAGAATCTTGAGCTTATTTAGCTTCGAAATGGATTTCGGAATAGTACCACTTAAATTGTTATGTGACAAGCTCCTGAAACAAAAAATGTCACATTTCATTTAGTTCAAATTCATAAGTAAATAAAAAGGCAAATGGGAAAAATTTAGGGAAAAAAAAGGGGATCATAGACTTACATCAAATAGAGAGATGAGCAGTTGCCAATTTCATCAGGAATTGAGCCAGTCAACGAGTTTCCATCCAATTGGAGAATTGCCAGGCTTGCTGAATCACACACATCCTCTGGGATAGAACCGAACAAGGCGCTGTTTCGAAGATCTAGCACCGTTAAGTTCTGAAAGAAGCCGAGCTCTGGAGGCATCCTTGACTGAAGGTTGTTCCATGACAAATTCAAGTACCTCAAGTTGGAGAAAAGTCCCACTTCTGCCGGAATATTTCCTTTGAGATTGTTGCTTGACAAATCATACATCCTTAAGGATTCGAAGAGTTTGCTGGAACCCGGAGGAATAGAACCTGTAAGTCCCATGTGGGAGAAGTCAATTTCCTCCAACCCCAGATTAAACAAGCCCTCTGGTATGCTTCCAGTGAAAGTGTTACCCCTCAACCGAATCACAGACAAATCATTGCAGTAAGCAAGAGAAGTTGGAATAGTACCAACAAGTTTGTTGTTTGACAAACTCAAATAATTGAGTGATCTGAGGTCACTCATTGAAGTTGGGAGGGTTCCGGTGAAGCCATTGTTCGAAAAATCCAAATATTTGAGGCTGCTCATGCTACCAATCCACTGAGGGAAATCACCAGAAAACATGTTATCTGACAGACTGAAAAATGTCAAAGAATTCAACCTCTGAAGTGAGTCTTGTAATGCATCAGTGAACATATTATAGCTCAAATCAATCTTCTCTAAGTGAGGACATAGTCCTATATCCGCCGGCAAAGATCCCGAAAAGTGATTGCTTTGTAACAGAAGCTCTTTCAAGTTGTGTACGGCTGATATCCCTTGTGACACATACCCGGAAAAGGCATTGTTCGAAAGATCTAGAGTGCGCAATCTTGTCAAAGACCAAATCCCAGAAGCGAAATCAGGGTTACCGGAGAAATGGTTGTTTGAGAGATTGAGACTGTTCAAAGAAGAGCATCTAGGCAGTGTGCTAGGCAAAGGACCTTCAAGCAAGTTACCAGATAACGAAAGATAGCGAAGCGAAAAGCAGTTATCAAACAGGTTATCAGGGAGTGGCCCTGAGAGTGAGTTCTCGGAAAGATCAAGAAATTTGATGGAGCTCATGTTGAAAAGATTAGTGGGAATTAATCCTGATAAACTGTTGTGGCTTAAATTAAGCTTTTCGAGATTCGGAGGCAGAGCAAGCTTCTCCGGACTAATGTCTCCGCTGAAATTGTTGCTTGACAAAGAAAGTACCTTCAAATTTTGCAAGTTCTGAAGCCCTTTTCCGATTTTTCCCTTTAGGCCTAGGCCTTCGAGTGACAGCTGAGAGACTCTTCCGGTGGCTGGATTGCATTGTACATATTCCCAAGAACAAGGGGAGTTCTCATCTTCATTCCATGAAGCGAGGTACGAGGAAGGATCATGGATGTCGGATTTGAAGACGAGTAGGCCTAGAACGTCGTTGTTGAGCTGTGAAGGAACTGTGGCGTCTCCCATGCAGGCGTGAAGAGATGCTAATATCAATATTGATGGCAGCATATGTTGGAGGAATCCGAGAGAAGCCATTGTTGACGAGAATACAGTTTCTAATGCTGATGGTTTCAGAAGTTGTGGAAAAAGTGATGCTTTTACTTGTGGAACACCGTACGTACTTCACGGAAAATCCGCCATGAAAGACTGTTCGATTGCATTATTAGTTACTGTGAACTCACGAGAGAGAGAGAGTTGTCAAATACCAAATGGAGTGTTTAATTAATGGTTCCTTTGTAAAGGCCAAAATGAGGGAAAAGGGAGAATGTGGGTGTGAAACTGGGACTTTTGTGTAAACCGGTCGTCGTCACAGAGAGACAGAGAGAGAGAGAGAGAGAATATTTTCTTGCGTCACCAAATAGGGTTTGTATGGTCCTTTGTGAATGCCCATGAGATGAAAATGGTGGGTGAGTAGGCAAAACTGTGAAAAATAATATTCTTCTACCATCTTTTTCAGAAGACGTGTAGCTTAGGAATAAAAAAAACATGTATTTTGTTGTCAGACTATGAATCTATGACTTAAATTCAAAGAAGAACTAACATGAAGTAAGTTAGCATTTGATTTCCATGGGAAAAAAGAAACATTTTTAGTTATATTTTGCTAAAACTATTTCATGTATTTTTTGGAATTTTTAACCAATATTGGTTGGGAGAGAAATGGAGGTGCGAAGTACCACCTAATATTTACACGTATAATTACATTATTAATAAGGTGATACTAGAAGGATCATTATTTGAAAATTTGAATCATATTTTGCAAACTATATGAAATGATGGTTGATGGTTGGATTCTTTATATAAATTATTAAAGAATGTATCTTACCATTAACCAACACATCATCTGGTCTACAAATTATGGTCTAAAAACATGGTATTCCTAGCATTTTACTCTTTACACTTTATTCTCTTTGACTTTGACCCTTATACTCATTATTTGTGTCTCATTTTATCCCATTCCGTCAACAGTTAAAGCAATTGCTAGTTCCACTTACGTTGACACACCCCGACCAAAGATCAAGGCGTGCTGGCCGTCACGTGAGGGTGACGTAGCCATGTGCACAGTGCGGAAACGATAAGGATATGAAATATACGAATAAATAAACCGAACGCTAATTAATGTGCACTAATAAGCAGAAAATGCTAGGAATGAAATACAAGTGTAAATACACCTAATAAGAGCATAGAAAGTCTAGGTGCAGTCTAGTAGGACAAGTACTAGAAGATGTCCTACTAAATATATAATTTGTCAGAACCGCCGAGATCCTCAAATGCCACCAACAACAAGTCTACCTAAAACCTGGAGGGGTGCAAAATAGAAAACGTGAATGGGCAAAACCAAAGTTTTTCAAAATCATTTAATTTATCAAATGCTCTAACCCCTCGCCGTAAAACATGTATAATTCTCCTAGAAATGAAATATAAATATATATATGTATATATGTGTGTGTGTATATATATATATATATATATATATATATCAATTCATGCTTCACATAACCATATTCATAAGTATGCCAAGCCAAAATATAAAACAGAATAAGTAACTCAGGTGATAATAATTTCATAGAAAATAACATATTAGCCGGAACCCCTGCCAAGGTCTGTACGGCTAAATTTATAACTCATTAGTCAATCTAGCTAGAGTCACCGCAAGTGACCTATACAGCACTACAGTGCACATAAGTCGGAACCACTGTAATGGTCTGTACGACAAAACTGGGTGAAATATAGTTATGCTCAATGCTACTCTTTCATAATAGTTGTGCGATAATTCGCTAGTCACCTGCGAGTAGGAACCACCTATGATGGTTTGTATAACAAGACTGTGCACCTAAATAGGATCCAATGTAAGCATAGGGTGCGGGAGGTGACATCATAAACAGGCATGTACCTTATCTCTGGCTAAATCACAATCACCCGAGGTGCAGGTTTATGAGCTCTATGCTTCTCAAATAATCACAACCATTATTCGCATTCACAATTCCATAACTCACTTGGGCTTACCTGAGCATCCACAACACTACAATTATATGTATGCAAACATCATATACTAATTCATATGCTGAATATAAATTTGTATGCATGGCATTTCAAAGTATACTTTCATTCAAACACATTTTCTGGGAAAATATCAAGTATATAAATATATACTGAAAGCCAAAAACCCACTCACTGGTATGTCGAAGGGTTGTAGCCCTTGAGTCGCCCTTGACTGCGCTCATCCTCAGGATAAGTCTCCCCTATATGTGAAATAACTATAAAAACGTTAATTTAAAGCACATAACCAATACTAGCTAATAACTTCTCATACATTGCTCAAATAAGGTATATAAATATACCATCGTGACCTACACAACTCCACGAACACGCCCAAATTTTTAAAATAATTTTTAGAGCTTTCACGCGCCGATAAGGGCACGGCCCTACGCGCGACCACGCACAGGGACCCTAACGGAATCCCCTAACCCCGTTAGGAATATTCCGTTAAAAAGTAACGGAAACCGTTAAACTAACCAACGCCGTTAGGAATATTCCGTCATCCCCTACATTCGAACTCCGGCTACCGTCACCATCGCCGTCGTCGGAAAATTGGGAATTTGAAAAACCTTGATATCTCAGTCAATTTTCAACCAAATTCCATGAAACTTGAACCAAATTGAAGTTTAGGACGAATAGAACATATCTTACCAATTCCAAGCTCCAAAAATCACGGGATCTCGCCGGAGAAAGCATGATAATTCCGGCCAAACTTCAAATGCATATATCTTGATTTCCCAACGTCCAAATCATGCCATTTTTCTTCTCTGAGCTTCGTGAGGATGATTCAAAGCTTCATATGCCCTTAAAAACTCCTAAAAACCTCACAATAATTAGTGCATAAACAGTATTTAAATCGGAGTTCGTGAGAACTAGGGTTTTCGAAGGTTTTAAGTCCAAATACAGGTATAAATCAACTCCTAGGCATGCAAAGAGTTTGAATGTTATCTTTACAATCTCGATCCATGCCTGAAATGGAAGGCTTGGAGTTCATCCGTACAAAGTTGACGGAAACAAAAGAAAATCGAGAGGGAGGAGAGAGAGAATACACGGGAAGGTGTGTGTGGGGTCCAAAATTGTTTGACTTCCAAACAACCACAAAACCATACAACTCTAAGTCCTAATTGGTTCCAAAATATTAGGGACTTAATGTATTAGTTCACTTCTAAACTTAAACCGCACAACCACACAAAACGTCCAAGGGCAATTTCGTCTTTTCACACCATCGAGAACAATAATTTGGGACGGGCTGTGACATACGTGGTAGTGACTATTTTGTTTTTTTAATTCATTTTCACATTTAAGACATCTGAAATCGTAAAAAAAAACACTTTTAGAAGAATAATTACCCCAAATTTCATTATTAGCAACCCTAAATAGCTCAATTTCTCAAGATTGTTATTGAAACGCACAATTTCTTTAATCTACTCCTATATTAACGGCTTAAAAAGACTACATAACCTTTATCACATCAAGGAAACTGACTTTTCTCTCCACCCGTTGACGAAATAAAGTAATATTATTGGACATGGATGATAACCGCACAAGGAGTAAAGTAAGACACAATAGAGTATTGGAGGGTAAGATGCGATATATGTCGAGTGTATTGACATATCTAAAAGTATGTCTTACTAATAATCAAGATTCAAACATTTAACAACAGAATCATCTTACATTTCCCTAAACGTGAAAGAAGAGAGTGTTTGATGAGAGATAAGAGATTGAAAATTTGAAGCCCCAAGCTTACGACAGTTTGGGTCCATAAAGTGGGTCTAGGGTTCTTTCTAATTACATGTGCCTGCCAACCGCATCCCAAGCCAAATTTTCTTTATCTTTGTCGCTTGCTTCGGCTTCTTTGTTGCCTCGTTACTTCACTTTCCGTTTCCAAATTATATCTAATAATGCAAATGCAGGACCAGCTGCATCTGCATGCAGTCCATTTTTTCCACAGAAGATTATTTTTTACTATTATTGATAAGGAAAGTGAATTTGCATACATGCAAAAACATATCTTTGATGAAAAATACAAAGACTTTGAGTACCACTTGCACTTGCCACTTGGTAGAGTTAATAATCTCAGACATAATAATTCCAACTCCAATAATCTTGTTTGCATATCAGCAGATTGAACGATTTGATAAAAATATTACATTGTGAGTAGTAAAATATTCCCCTTTTTGAGTCCTTTTTATGCAAGAATATTATATTGCATACTCGAAAAACACTTACTAATATAAATGGTATTTGTAACTCAAGTAGTGAAAAGTATATATATGCTGGAAACGGCTACACGATTGCATTCATACCATGAAACTAGAGAGTGGCTTGAGTGCATCCGTGGAAAGCCTTTTAGGTAGCAACCAACCTCTATGACCACCCGAACCTCATCCACAATGGCTCAAACCCACCCAAAAATTTCCGGCATCATTGTCTGGACCCAATATTTTGCGTTCAATTCCTTCATCCTTTAGTGTAGCTTGTATTAAAAAAAAAACAAAAAAAAAAAAACAGATTGAGACTAAATATATGTTGTGTTTGTATGTTTCAGGAGTTCCAGAAGCTAGCTGGTAATCCATTATTTTCATGTTTTACCTAATTTTGTATATTATTGTTTCTTTGTTTGTATTCATTTGTCATTTTTACTACCCTTCAATTCCCAAATTTCAATCAAACCTTAACCGGTCGAGGATTCCTTTCGAATATGTGTGTTGTTCTGGCCTGATAAAATATTAGGAGGAATTCCTACTTTTAGTGAATATTTTCTGCACTCTAAGCATCTTTCAAATTTTAATGAAACACAAACGACAGATTTATTCATTTTCTTGTGTCCTTGGAACCTAAGTTTAACAGCTTATGATTAAATAAAGGGTTCTTTAGATATAGACCCTTGCAACTTTTATTTCCTAGACAAAAATCCACCTAGTTATAAACATCCAAATAAAACCCAAATTTAAAAATGATTGCCAAGCATATAAGTAATTGACCTATTATTACAAAATATTTACAATTTGTACCACAATATTCAAAATAAAATCAATAAATGTTATTACTCACATATTATTACCCCTAACACACACATATATATGTTCAAATGTATATATTACTAGTACTACCATAAGCTCAATATATATGTGTATATATACATATATAGTTTACCTATATACATATCTATATGTATATACACATACATACATACACACACGTACTATATATATATATAGTACTACTATACGTTCACATATATATATATATATACACACACATGCACAGTACTACATATATGATCAAACATATTAAACTAATTAATCTACCAATATTTAAATTTATGATGAGCAAATAACATATATTTTGTAGGTAATTTATTTTTCATGTATTATTACATATATTTGGCACATTTTATTATTATAAGATATATGTACAAATAATAGGTAAATTAATCTTGAATAAAATAAAATTGCTTTATTTTGTAAGTAAATTAATTTTGAATCAAATAACATTTCTTCATTATGTAGGTATTTTATTCTGTATGTATCATATATTGGGCACATTTTATTATTATATGTACAAAAAATAGGTAAACTAGTATTGAATAAAATAATAGCATTTTTTATGTAGGTATATTATTTTGCATGTACTTTGCATATATTGGGTTTGCTTTATTATGTAGGTAAATTATGTTGCATGAATTTTTTTTGTATATCAAGCTTCTTTTTTTGTTTGTTTTATATATATATGTGTGTGTGTGTGCGCGCGTGCGCGTGAAATAATTTACCTACATTTATATGTAAAATATAATTTTATTGACTTAACTAAGCATGTATTACTACATTTATTAGGCATGTTTTGTTGTTATTATATATTAGGCAATGAATTTATTATTTTTTAATTTTTTTGAAATCATTAATTCTCCCTTACAATTTGTATGGAATTAATTGTGTAAATCAAACATTCAAATAGGGGTGTTTTGGGCATCGAAATTTTTTAAATGTGTAAAGTCAAATATAATTAATGAATTTGCTGATGTGGAATCTAGTCAATGGGTTTTATTCGAATAAAAAACTTATGTCAGATTTTATGTGAAAAAAATTAAATTTCAAGAGCTAAAGTTATATTTTCAGTTAAATAAAAAACATTCTTGTCTCTCCTCTTTCTGCCACTTTCGACCCCAACACCTTTTGGATTTGAAATTTTGAATGTCGTTCAAACTCGAAGTAGGGTTTTCTCTCCTCCAATCCCTTCTCCTTCTCTTCGCTCTCACTTTCTTCTTCGTCTTTCTCTCTCTCTATAAACAATCAACAAAAATGTTAACGTGACTTAATTATGACCGTTCAAATAGGAAATGAGGGGAGAGGAGGAGAATTTGAAGAGGAGAAAATCATACTCCCTCAAACCCAACAACATATAAGGGAATTAGCAAATAAAAAACATTCACTCGTGAAATCTACCAGCAACCAACAATTGGTATATAGATAATTAGGTAATGCTTAAACCGATTCATGATAATTTCACAAACCTAACTACGAACCGAAGAAGAAAAAAGTGAGGAAATAAACTTAAAATTTAGAAAAATGTCTAAACCATCATATAACACCTCATACCAGTGTGATTAAATTGAGCAGAATATCGACACGTTTGGTGTGAGCGCTCGTATTAATAATTTCAAACCTAACAACCAACATAAGGGGAAAGAAATGAGAAGAATCTATAGGCAAGTAGGTAATTGAGTAAATCGAAACACATATGCATGCATGGTGGGTTGTGACTTAAGAGAAAGACACAGGCAGGGCTCACTCACATGGACCAACATATGGTTCACGGGGACGCCCTTGGCAGCTAGCAAACATGTCACGGGCAAAGACAAAAGCAGCCCACTCGCCTCCTCACTTTGCATCGCTGTCAGTGTCACGGCCGAGGAAAGGAGTAAATCAAGATCGAACGGTTAAAACATTCGGAGTAACATCCAAGAATTTTTGTTCCACCGACAGTCTTAACTAGATATTGGAGCAGTGGGGTTCCTCTGTCGTTTTACTACAGGAGAACTTCTTTTTTTTTTTTTAACAAACTACAGGAGAACCTTGGCTTCCAGTTCCATTGTGACAGTGCAGAGATGACTCGCACTAGTCTTACTCTTACAGATAGATTTGCAGTTTCATCAATTTCATAACCTTACCCTTTTTACATTTCATTGGCACCACAGATGAATTAGAGCATCTTGAAGAGATGCTGCAAAACAACCAAAATTCTATTTTTTGGAACAAACGATAAAGTATCTACACTAAGGAGGGTAGATGAGTAATGTGGTTTAAATTAAAGAGTCAAATTATAAAATAATAATAAAATAAAAAGCACACATCTTCATAAAAGAATCTCTCTTATGGCAAATTGAATAGTCACTTTTTAAATTTACAGAGTAATTGTTCATTAGCTAAATATTAAAAAAATAATAAGACTCCAGCCTTGAGTTTAGGAGAAAAGAAAGACAAAGAAGACTGTTTTAGAAAATAAATGGGTTGAGTTTGAATTGTGAATAGTAAAATATAAAGTTCGTTAAAATATAAAGTGTTGCTATAAATCAAAAGTTAAGTTGAGTGGCTAATTTAATTTTTTAACACTATCCATTAGCTTGTTTAACAAAAATTTAGAGCTTCTCTTAAAATGCTCTTAAACAATGCAATCCAAGAATTATACTGTAGAACTCTAATCATTCATGATTAGTTATTACAAATGATAAAAAAAAAAAGTATAAAATAAGAGCATAAAACATTGAGATTAAGAGCTCGTTTGGAATTGCTTATAAAATAACTTAAAACACTTAAAAATACAAAAAAAATGTTTCATATATATAGTAGGGATAATTTGATATAGATCCAATTTTGTGAGCCATTACTAGAATTAGTCCATTGCATTGAAATAGGTCCAATAATTGATATTCTACGTAAGCTTATTTATAATTTGTACCATATTTATCCCTTAGACTTATAAATGGTAGTAAATATTCAAAATTTCTTAATTATATGATTATTTGTGGTTTAACTATTCCCTTAATTGTAGGATTAGTTATAGCAATAAAATCTCAACCCCCAGTCCGTCCCATACCTCCTTTTTTTTCCTTCTTCTAAACAATTCCCTTTGTTAGATCATGGAATCAATCCTCCTCTTTCTTCTCTCATCTTTCATGGGTGATATTTTGCGTTCCTCTCTCCAAATTCCTTCATGACAATTTCAGTTTTTACATAGCTTTCACAATTTTTTTACATATTCGTTCGGCAATACATTATCAATTGCAAGCAATAATACAATATCATGCATTTATATTTGCTCTATTATATTTTTTGTGCATATCATAAAGGTAAACTGAAGCTTAGTATTTGTTCCTTTAATGGAGGTATATTATATCTTATTTCTATTCCAATGTTCTGCCATGGAGGTTCAGCATTTTTCTTCCTATACAATAGGTAGTTTAGTTTTATTTTGTTGGTAGATTATATCTATTTGTAGGTATAAAGCATTTTTCTTCCTATACAATAGGTAGTTTATTTTTGTTTTGCAGGTAGATTACATCTGTTTTGTTGGTATACAGTATTTTTCTTCCTATACAATAGGTAGTTAGTTACTAGATAATATTTTAGTTTGAGTATTTAAATATTCAAAATTAAAAACTGAATAAATGATACAAAAAAGAATTTAAATATTTTTATTTAAAAGGGCAAAATTGGTATAAAAATATGTAATTGGATAACTGAACTTAGTTCAAAAACTACCTATGTTTTTGGACCTAGATCGAAAAGCCCCTATATAGTACAAAAAATAAAAAATAAAAACAAAAACAGTTAACAAACAAACTTTACGATATCACATACTGTATTTCGAGCTTATCTTCAATAATTCGAGACTAATGAGTAATCCGGAAAAATGAACGACAAAGATGAAAATGATTTCTTAAAGTAACCCTTCACGCTTATTTCCAAGACTACCAAGCGGTCCCGAACTATTGAACAAAATTGTTGTATTTCACTCTGCTATAGGAGAGAATAAGGCACAAGGAACAGTGAAAAGAAAATAAAGGTTAAATAGCCAAAATGTTACTGAGATTTGCATAACTCATCACTTTGATCCCTAATATTTCAAATCGATAAAAGTGGTCCCTGAGATTGTCTACCATCCATTATTTTGGTCATTCCGTTAAAAACTCGTAAGTAATATATCAAAATGAAGATAGGAAAGTGTAGAATAAGATTATATCTATTTGGAAGCCCAATGGCTGCCGGATATAGCCGGAAAATAGCCTCAAAGTTGACTGATCCGAGGGAAAACTGGAAAACACGTCGGAAACTGGGTAAACTTTAAACGTTCATAATTTCTTCAATACTCAACGAAATCAAGTGATTCAAATATGAAAATATTCTCGATGAGACGAAGATAATGGTACCTTTGTAGATGGCTAAATCGTCGTGGTTTGGCCAACAAAACGGCTCCAAAGTGTTTAACTTGAGACCAAGACAGCCACTTGGTTAGCCGTCGAAAAAGATACCATTCTCTTTGTATCGTCGAGAAGTATGATTTTCGTTTTGAATCACTTGAGTTCGTTGAGTATTAAAGAAGTTATGAATGTTTAAAGTCTACACAGTTTACGGTAAGTTTTTCAATTTTCCTTCGGACCAGTTAACTTTGAAGCTATTTTCCGACTATCTCCGACAGCCATTGGGCTTCCAAATAGGTATAATCTTATTCTACACTTTCCTATATTCATTTTGATATATTATGAGTCGAATTTGGTTAAGAAACGATTAAGTTACGAAGTTTTGAAAATTACCCAAACTTCCGACCAAAAGCTCCTAAACACTTTATGGAATTTTTAACGTAAGAACCAAAATGATGGATGATAGACAATCTCAAGAACCACTTTTATCGATTTGAAATTTCAGAAACCAAAGTGATGAGTTATGCAAATCTCAAGGACCATTTTGGCTATTTAGCCGAAAATAAAAGATTAGGAAAAAGCAAAAAATGGGTTTATAGGAAATGGTTTAACAAACAAGGGTTTCACATCACTGTACAAACTCTAAATTCTAATCAATCATTGGCTTATTCCAACTTTAAACTTGGTTTATCAAACTAACCTACACAAAAAAAAAGTTACAAAGAGTTCAAAAAAAGTAAAACTGCACTCTTTCTGCTTTTTAACTTCTGAGAAAATCACATTGCCAACACTGATGGACAGCCCTTTGCCAAAAGGATCAAAAATAGGAATCCAGATATCCGTACGTATGCCTCCTGCTATACTGTAGCAAGCTGGCGTATGTTCGGTCCCAGATTCCTATATACAGAGACTCGTCATCAGGACTCATTGATACACCGGATATCTCCCCAAAGAAATCAATCTCTTGCCGCACTTTGTAATCTGCCTTTGTGCTGTATATATGCACAAAATCCGCAGGTTCGGCAACCACCATGAACTGACCATCAGATGAAAAGCGAATTGACCTAGCAGCACCCAAGTTATTCTTCAGAACAGCAACTGGCAATGACAGATTTCTTATGTCCCAGACTCGGGAAGTCTTGTCCTGGTTTCCGGTGGCAAATATGCGACCATCAGGATGCCATGCTGACGCAAAAGAGTAATCCAGATGACCAACGACCTTAGCAATAGTCTGGAATGACAAAAAAAAAAAAAAAAAAACAAAGTTGTATATGGTTAGTAAACGGTTCTCAACTTTGAAAATAAAACCTGGAAAATGCTTTTAAGTGTAAATTTGGAATTTAGAAGCACAACTGCTCTGCTAACACAAAGTTAAGGTATATTAAAAGATAAACAAAAAGTAGATATCTCTATGCTGAACAATTATAAAAACAACTGTGCAAGCAAAAATCTGTTATCGTATTAAAGATAACACTTGTATTGGTATTTTTCCACCATTAACCATTTCCTCGAAGTCTCGCGCTCAATTTTCACAGTTTACCTCATCTTATTAGCAAGAATATTTCTAGGGAAAGAAACGCAACAAAATAAGTTGCAGACAAAAGTATCATGATCAGGAAAAAGATCTTGGTACCTTCCCATTCTGCGAATCCATGAGCAATGCATCTACATGATCACCAACAACGGCAACAAGCCTACGATCTGGGCTTATTGATGTATGCTGCAAATAAGGTCAGCTCCACGTTAAGAAAAAGAGTTATGGGAGGATTAACCACAGAAACCAACACATTAAGCAATTGCGGATCACTTCCAGTTTACAAGCACTTAAGTATATTGCACTCTTCTATTTCAAAGAGGTAATTTGTTTCAAGTCTGCAAAATATTTTCAATACTAGGATTGGCTCAATCAACATTTTGTGCTTTTATGGAGAGGGTCAATGAAGAAAAATTTTGGCAAGTGGTATCGACCTTAGTTGGAGAGGAAAATTGTTCCTATGTCATTAGCTGAAAAGGAAAATCGCTTCAATTTCTATAAAAGAACGAAATGTCCATCAAGCTAAACCAAAATATGAAATTAGTCTGTGACCTACACCAGTCACCAATTTCCTTTTATTTTAAAAATTGTCCTTGTCCTCAGCACAACCAATTGAACAAAATAAAACTGATTTGAAAGCTTGACTTCCTAGTTGACATCTCAACAATTTCCACATAAATAAAAAATAATACTCTTCAATGCACAACTTAGCCTTCTAATATTAATATCTAGGGAGGTTGGAGTCAATGAAAATCACAGAAAGTGAAAGTGTAAGGACAAATATGTAGATTCTTAGTATAGAAATAGAAAAAGGCGGGTAAGTTTATCCGACCGAAACCATCAATATGAATTAAGTTCTTAGGATCACTCACATTCACTGGCCAAGGGAAACGAAAGTGATTCAAAAGCTGAAACTTCTCCATGTCATATTCTCTTATGCCGCAGTCATTATTGGATGCCATGAAATGCATTCCACCCCTGAAAAAGCGTTTCTATATCAAGTTGTGTTTTATTAAAAGAAAAAATTCAGACGAACAGATCTTCAGAACTAGCTAAAATACCCCAATCTATCGTATATTTCAACAGCATTTGTGATGGCATTGTCATCATGTGTGGTCCGGGTACAGAAACTTACTCCTTGTTTATCAAGAGACTACAGATAAAGACAGAAAGATATGATTTAATACTTTAACTGAACATTAACCAGAAAAATAATCCTTTAACAGACTAAAGCGCTAGTTTGCATCTGATAATGAAAAATATAGAATTACAAGAAACAAATTACATCCAACAAGAAATAAGCACCTAAAATGCCATCAGTAGCTACCACATCAGTTGAACTTAATCATTTCATTAACAAACCATTGCGGAAACCAAAGATATGAATGCACAAAGAAAGGACCAGGTCAAACCATTCTTACTAGTAGTACAACAAAAGAGCAACAAAACCACTTTCCTTATCCAAAAACTGAGCTCAGTGCAGATCCTAGTACACCGGATTACTTATGCACTTTCCTAATCTAATTCCTAACCAGCATTTGTTCCAGATTCAAGTCCGGAAGGTGTCTCTTAACTTGCCTATCCAAGAACAGCTTCCATTACCCTCAACCTCAAGACTATTCCAAAAAGTTTTCACATACCTCAACAAACACTTAATGGCACACTGGCACTGACATCCAATATTAGTCGGTTCTTACATTTCATTTCACTTAAATTCAGACAAATATTTACAAGATATTTAGACAATTCCCTGTCCATAATAGAATCTCAGCTTCTACATGCAACAATCTTGCGTACAAAATGGTACTCACACACAAAGTGTAAAAAATAAATATTAACCACCCCTTCACAAAGTTAATAATATTATTACAAAATTCATTTTTGTTTTCCTAGGTAGAAAGTATTAATTTCAAGACAGAATTATGAGCACCACACATAGCTCATAATACAAAAACCAAGCTATTCATGTCTGACTCCCTGAAAGCCGCTATTGCCAGTAGTTCTCATTGGTAAAGGACAAACTAAACTGGAGTTAAAACTCTGGTAGTGAGGTCATATCTCTACCCAAAAAAAAAAAGTAATTTTCCAAGATCAAATACAGTAACCAAATTTCCAGCCAGCTAATGGCATTAGCTCTTTTCTTGACAAGTCAATGGCAAAGCAAAATCATCAGAATGGCAAGATCCCAGACAAGTCTAATTGTCAGATTTACCAAACAATACGTCTAATGTGGAAACACTTAACTCTCATCAAACAGACATGCACTGTCAACACGCTATTGAGATGTAAACATTAGAAACTCACTTTACAAGTAAGCTCTCCTTGAAAGCCACCAGCAACAAGAAAATTGTCCTTGACTGCCAGTGTGCTTATCTGAGTCTGCATAAAACCCTCCAATAAACTTCCTGCATGTTTCTGCAAGACCATAGAACTTGGCAAACTTAAACTATGGACATAAGTAGAGGACAAATAGCAATTATAAGGAACACTTCAACGTATGTAACATAATTGGGAGGGGGAGGGAGAGAGCATAAACCAACAAAAGCTGAAAAAAATGAAAAACATTCCATTTGATTACTTTATTTTCTTTCAAAGAAACTAGATCATACACATTATGTACAGGAGGTTGTACTACCTCTGTTGGGGCAACATGTCCTGCAAAATTGAGAACCTCAGACAAATTCCCAGATAGAGAAGACCAATGCATGACTGAAAAGTTGGACATGAGGTAGACATCATGCTTTGAAGTGGCCCAAACCAAATTTCTCAGCTGCATGTAAAAATCAATAAAGAATGTCAAGTAGGATATAAAGGTAAACTTCATGAACATTATCGTGCAAGAGTTTTATGAACATTAGCTTGCGAAAGCAGCTAAAAGGAGTGGATAACTTTATCTTGTTAGAATAAAAAAAAGTATCATTTAACTAAAGCAAAATTATCTAACGCAATAAGTTTATACACACAAAACCCATGAGAGAGAGAGAGAGAGAGAGAGAGAGCGGGATTAGTGGTGATGTATACCATCAAAAAATGTAAAAATAATAAACAGTTATGGCATTGCAAGTCCACAAACCTGGAAATGAAGGATTGTAGGTTTAACCAGTCTTGTATTATGGAAGAAGTCATAGTAGCTTCCACCTTTCTGCATTTGTTTGCACTCCTGGTCAAAGTTAAACACATACTATAATTTATTAGTGACGTCTGCTAACTTCAATAGTGACTTGCTAATTGGGGAAATGAAATGAAATGAAGAAAATGCTCGAGAACAAGAAGAAAACCTTGTCCACAGCTTCCCCAGATAAAGGGATGTTCTCATAATTCCTGTACTGTTCTAGCCTCGTCAATCTGTATTTTTCCCTTGTTATGTTCAACCTTTCCCATGGAATACCTTGAATGTCCTTTCCCTTTCTCGCTTGTGCAGATGACGTATCTGACACTTTGGTTAGCTGCTCAAACTCAAGAACAAAGGAATTTCAAGTCCATTTAGTACAACGGGAAAAAACAAAGGATTGAACAATGGGAGCCAAGAGTTGATGGAAACAAACCATGTCATATTCATCAAGACCCATATCTCCACCTTGATTTTCTTCCTCCACATCCTCGACAAAATCAGACATGTCCCCTTCATCCACCATATAATCGAATTGATAGCCCTGATGGTAAGACATGCTTTATCTGCATTCAAGTTCACAATTTCAACATCTTCAATACAATTCCAGCACACTTTATAATCACCAGACACACCCAGACATGATTGATCATAATTCATTTCCCACATAAACATATGTACCGATATAAAAAAAACCGAAAAGAAAAACCCAATTCCCATGAAATGAACAAACAAGAACATATAGATATGTCAACATAACAGATAGAAGAATCTATACATGTTATTGAAAGTCTACAGTTCCTCTGACATCTATAAAGATTTTAAAAACTACATACCACCAAAGAAAACAAATTTATGGGAAACCCAACTACTAGTTCTAACAAAATATTAATAAAATTTGCATATACTTTCATCACATACAAACAAACACAAACACCCCAACCAGAAAGGACATGACTTTGAAAACCATGTCTGAGCGTTTTCAAATCAAACTATTCAAAACAATAAAGGCAACAACAACAACAAAAAACTAAAATTGAACAATAATAATTCAAACCCAGAAACCCTAGGTGAAAAATTGGGGGAAAAAAAAAATTAAAACTGAGAGAGATTAGCAGAAGGGAGGAAAGAAAAAACACCTGCCTGAAAAACTGAGATTTGGGCTTTTCTTTTTTGCAAAGGAAATGAAAGGATTTCAATCAATCAATAAATCAGGCAACAGCTACCCAGTTGTTGGCATGATTTGAATTGCAAACCCTGGAAAGAAAACTACACAAAAGGGGAAAGAAAACGTTACTCCTTCAACCCCTCTTTCTCTCTTCTCTCTCTGCGTGCGTGTGTCAATTGTGTCGATTGCTTCAAAACTGTATCCAATTGAGTGTGTGAATGAGAGAGGAGAGAGAAACAGATGTGAGGAGAGAGAGACAGAGAGAGAGAGAGAAGAGAGATAACGATGGAAAAATAATAATTTGATATTTTCGGTGGGGGCGACCGATGGATGGATGGACAGTGAAGATATAAATGTCACGTGTTCATTTGTCGGCAAGAAACCCCATTTGCACGCTGCTACAAAGCTCCTCGCTCATTTGGCAAGCATGGTTCTTTGTGAAAGGTGAAGTGAAATCATAAGGGAGGTTTGAGAGGGTGCGAAGATCAAAGGAGAGATGGGGACTCGACCATGAAAAGAGTTGCCCACTCCATACTTCAACGTGCTGCCACTCAATTCTTCTCTTCTTTACTTTTTGTAATGCATTTGTTTGTGTTCTTTTATTTGTGTATCGTACGTTTGAAGGACTTCAGTGTGATTTGTCCATTTTTTGTTAGTCACTCTATTTGATGACGACTTCCTGTTGTTGTTACGCAATTCTTTTCTGTTAATAGGCATAGTCGGATCATGAGAGATTGAGTGTTCACCATATTCTCTCTTTGTTTTAGAGGTTGTTTATGGGAAGATGCGGTGCGTTCAATGGCGGAGCGGCTCCGATTCATGGTGATAGTTATGATTTAGGGTTATGGATTCATTTAGGTCACGTTTGGTGGGCTGGATGAGATAAGTTAGATCATCTCCAATCGAAGGAAAAACCCAAAAAATCATCTCCAACTATGGGCTAGGTCATAGGGCTCGTGGGCCTCACAGGACAAAAAAAGCCAAATGGCCAACTGGCTGGCCCAATTCAACCAGCCAGACCCGGGTTGGTGTCTATTTGTTGTGTCCATAAATGAACCTTGATAAGTTGATAGATCACAAAATGTATCTACAATAATAAATATTATCTTAATTGGAATTTTCCCATATTATATACTTTTTTTTTGTTTGAATAAATAAATTATCAACTTCTTTTTTTGTACTCAATTTGATTTAGGTGATTAAAATAAGGAAACCTAATGCGAATGGTTTCAGTAAACCTCTTGGAGTTTGTTTGGAAAATGCTTTTAAATGACTGGAATTGCCTTTAGAGAGTATATGTTTGAAGTCAATTCTTAGTAAATATGCAAGTTAATCCTAGAAAGGCACTCGGAGTGCGTCCTACAAAAGACACATAACTGGTGCTTCTTACATGAAACACTAAATGCTTTGAAACTAGAAACATTTTCTCAAAATGCGTTTTGAATATTTAAAAACAATTTCCAAACGGGCCACTTAGTACGACAGTCTATGTGGTATTCATCTTCACTTATAAGTAAGAGATCTTAAGTTCGATTCTCGTAAAAAACAAGTTTAAACCACATTATTCAAAGATAAACACGTCTCTTAGTTTTATCAGTTTCTTACCAATGTCATGGAAAGATAAAGAGTAGGAAATTCAATCGGATATAAATGAAACTACCACTCACACACAAAGACTTGGATCTAGGCTCACTTGGTTTGTATTTCGGCCCTACCCACCGTCTCTTGATCTCACTCAACGTGTCCTATCCGGCCGGGTGGCCCGCACAACGTGATATTCGGGACAAGGGCTTTCTCCTTTATCTTTGACAGTTCTTGGTGCTAATGAAAACACTTAAAAAAGAACAAATTATAGAAATGAACCCCTTTCGTTATGTAATGGTAATGTCAGGTACGATAATGGTCGAGTGCAAATATAGTTGGATCCATGGAATTTTAACGATGGGTTGTTAAGCCCTCCTCTCCCGTGCGTTTTGATCTCTCTCCCATTTCCCGAGTTTAGCTATCACTCTGATTGAAATAGATATACACAACTCCCTTATCCTACTCTAGTGAACTTTATATCTCTTTCTCCGACTATCGGTGATCCTCCTGTAGGCAAGTCATCAAAGTCAAGAAGAAGTGATGGGCCTAATCTTCCGATATTGATATCTGATCCACAAGCTAGTTTTTGGTTAAGAAAATCTTGAATATGCTGAATAGGGTGCAGTAAACGAACTTATATTCTCTTTCCTCCCCTCTATTCCCCTTACATAAAAGGTGAGTAACAAAGCCTCTACCATTTGAGGGACGCCGTGCGATCATACAACTACTCCACGTGGGCCTTAATCTGCGCATACGAAGAAATAAGAACATTTTTATTCAAAGACCATATTCAAACGGAGATGTTAAATACGTTATTTATGACTAAAAGACATGTCATAATTGACGTGGCAACTGAATCATTTGAATCCTTATTTTTTAGCTGTCTTTTTTTTACAACAAAGAAATATAGAGTGAAATGCTTTTAATTTATGTTTTTAATGCATGTCTCATTGACAACCAATAAGATGAAAATTAAAATCAATTTTAATTATTTTTTAATAGTTAAGGTAACTAGAATGGGGCCTAATATATTACTAAATAAATTTTAACACATCCATTGAGAAAGAAGAAGATTTAACATCTATATAAATTCAATTGTCACATCAGTGACATATTATATTTAACATCTGGTTGTATGTGGTCCAATATCCTAGTGAATAAAGTATTGAGTTGCTACTTATACATCTCAGGTTCAAAACTCCAGTCCAACATAATGTCTGATTCAACGGAAGAAATTGAATAATTGTGGATTAGGATGGCGACTCTATTGTTTAATCTACAAAGTTTATGAAAATCAAAAGCACGACCATTCAATTAGAGAATGGTAATGCTCATGTAATCAAAATTTCAACGTAACAAGGGTATACAGAAACTATAGTCTTCGTTATCTTTGAAATAATTTCCATTCAAAAAGTTGTATGAACAAAAAATTTAAAACGCGGCAGGTTTGCAGAAACTATAGTCTCCGATATACTCGAAATAATGTGTGTACAATATATATACAATGTGTTGAGTACACCTTCAAACCGAGGGTTCCTAACGAAAAGGAACGTGTTTTGCAAAGTGTAGATAAAAAATTGTTGATGCCAAAAGTTTGATCAACAGTCAGGCAGCCTAAACACATTCAAACTGGTTAGAGGACACTCAGTTTGAATGTCTTCATCCCGTTTCACTAACTGCGGACTTCTGAACAGTAGCGAGACGGGATGAAGACTGTTTGGTATATAAGAAAATATAATATCACATGGAAGAAGCCCAAAAATAGTCAACCGAATGCCACTCTCGGTATGAACACCCTGCCATCCTCCTTCCCCAGCATAGTGCTGCGGCTGCGGGATTAGCTGCTCCACCCCACATTCCTCATATTCTTCATGAAATCTGCTCCTCGTACCAATCTTAGAATTTAAAGGTCTCCCTTGACGCGCGCCTAAGTGCAGGACTCCTTGTAAGTGCCACTCTTGAACCAGCATGGCAGCACCCACCATTGGTCTAGTATTAATGTCCAATATTCCCATCGCAAGTGAATCAGTTTGGCAGTTGCTTCAGTAGATATATTGCCTCACTGTACCTGAGTTAAGGATATAAGTTCTGTCAGCGTGCGGAACAGCACCTTTTCCCTTTCCCACGAGTTTTCCATAGATGTTTATGAGAGCTTACAGAAAAATAGAGTATATATATGCCTGACGAGTTCTAGTTTTGGCAGCAATGATGAGTTCTAGTGTTGGCCAACAACAATTTGCTGTGTTTCGTAGTAATGAAATAGTGTATCAACTATTTCATTCACAGATGTTAATCAAACATTAGGAGTAACAGCATTGTCGAAATATATCAAAGTGACTTGAATCAATGTAAAAAGTGAAAGGTAATTCCATGATTCATACCTATGCTCACGCTCGCGAAAGGAAATTCCAAGTGAAACCACTTTTTGAGTTGACATACATACAAGAACAGCACAAAGGTAATGGGGCCATTGATGCAGAGGTTGAGAACTGAGTTGCTGCACTGGACATTCACGAATCAGCTATCTTTATGCATATGTTGCCTCCATGAAGAGCTTGATCAATTATCTGTGCCACTTCATGGCCTGCAAGGGAAAGAAACATTTAATAAGGTAAGGGCAACAAAGGAATCCAGCACTTTCGCAAAGACGTAAATAACAACTCTTCATAAGCAAGCAGGCCATCTCTGAGAAAATTTGTGGTGAAATTATGCACTTGTAAGTTTTAGACTTGACTTTTCCCAAATCCACCAGTAGGTCAGGAAGAAAAGCCTCTGCATAGAACCAAATCCTGGTTACTGTGGTAACAGAATTAGAAAAATGTTTGACCCGTATCTGTCCACATAGTAGGGCTCGTACTATGTAGTCATCGAAAGCCAATTCATCATTTTCGGAGCATAAACTAGGATACAACCAAATTTAGAATGATCCATAGAACACGCTCCATTTTATCAAAGATGATAATCTAATACATTGAAAAGATTAGGGTTACACCTTTAGTTTCCAAACTACTAGAGAAGACCAAGTAAAATGATTACTGATTACTCATCTAGGAAAACTTTTAAACAAAACAGTTATAATTCCTCGGATAAAATAAGAGAATATGAAAAACAAATTCAGCACAAATTTAGATACCTTGTATTAAGCTTCAATTACGTAGGTTGCCTACAATCTGCTTCTTCCATAAGCCAATTTTATTAACAGGAAAGTGAAAGTGAAGTGGCTTTGAATTAAGTAAACTTTTCACCTCAGGATAATGTAAGGTATTTCAGAAAAATTACCCTTTAGGTGAAGGGCCATTTGCTTCATATATATAGATACAGACTGAGACTTCATCCTTACAGTCATTCGTATCACTGCCATAATACTATCCTCGCACTTTGATTATTTTCTGGTAAGATCTGAACACTTGACATTCTTTTCTACCAAGGTTCCATTTGTTGCTTCCCGCCATCATGAACAGAATGAGCATCAAGAGTCCAAAACTGCCCTTTCTCCCTGTAGTCAATTGTCTCACCCTTATTATCACCATCATCATCCACATAAAAATCTTCAGGCTCAAACAAACTCTGAAAACCGTCATCATAGTCATCATCATCATC
The DNA here is from genome assembly GCF_916048215.2 of Malus sylvestris. Taxonomy (NCBI): domain Eukaryota; kingdom Viridiplantae; phylum Streptophyta; class Magnoliopsida; order Rosales; family Rosaceae; genus Malus; species Malus sylvestris. The sequence continues at coordinate 2,804,160 of NC_062263.1, read as the reverse complement.
ACCATCGGACTCAAAGTCATCACTAGAGCCACCAATCTCAGTGTTGTTAATCCTAACTTTCTTCCTCTCTCTTCTTAGTCTCTTGCTTTCTCTGACCAACTGCATCAACTTTTCCTTTATCACCAAAGTCTCTTTCTTCTCCAACAGTGCACCCTTGTCATCAAAACCCTCCACTAAAAACACTGAATCTCTCTGCCCTTTCAAGCTCACGTAGAATAACTCCGGGTGCCGTATGATCATCCCTCTCAACTTGTTGGACAGCACAAAATCATTCCTAAAATGAGTCAAGTGGTCTATCAAAGTTCTCTTTTCAACCGTCATCCCTAGCACTTCTCTCACCACCAAACAAGCTCTCTTCTCTGCCTCAATTGACTCTTTAGGCAAGTCCGAGACGGGGGTATTGTACGGGCACACATCCGGAATTTCTTTGAATTTGAGCAAAAAATCTTGGTGACGCCTCTTCAAATTTAGACCCTTTCGGAGCGTTAACTGCTTGAATTTCAAAGGTCTGTCTACTATTAGCTCACGTGACTGAACTTCTGGAGATGGTAAAGGCTTTGCCAAGTCTTGGTCCCAGGAGACAAGCTCAAGTGCACGGCCATAGGAGGTGTCAACAGTCTTGAATTTATTTGGATAGTCATTGCATAGACGAGAGCGAAAATTAGGGGGAAGACCAAGATCTGGAGCTAGGTGAACCAACTTTGACAGAAGTAGTCGATGATGAGAAGAGAGCATAAGAAGTTTCTGGAGTTTGGTGGCCAAGGAGTCAGAGATGGCTGATTTGAGACTTAATTCCTCAGCAGCAAGGGCTGCTGCAGCTGGGGTTAGACGGACACAGAGTTGTGATAATGATTTAGTTGCATTGGATGGCAAGGGAGCTGTTGGGATTGCGAAGAGTTCAAAAATAGTAGGGTATCGATGAATCATTGAGAGAATGGATCGTGGCTTTGATAGGGAAAGGTAGGCTCGACACTTATTGAGAATATGAATTGGAATATAGCATTTCGGTTTGGAAAGAAGCAGTGTTTGTAGCTTTTGGACAAAACGTATCTTGTTTTGCTTCACAACATGCTTGTCTAGTGAAGGACTGCGGACAGTTTTGACAGATGAGCAAGAAACTGAAAAAGGGATATTTTCTGAGATCCTATTGTTTTTATAATTCCTCTTGACTGTACCTAATAAGCAAGGAGGATTCCAAGGGAGGAAGCTGGATCTGAGAGAAGTGACAGGAAAATCCCTTTGCAATGAGAAGGGCAAAGACAACTCCATATTTACACTCACAATCTTTACACCCTACACAATACACGTGTGGTGACATTATGAAGTGTATAACAATACCATCTGGCTCACTATCCGCACGAGGGTCACATTAAACGTTTCCAGCCTTAGTGGTTTCTTATGAGCAAGATGAAGCAAAACTGTCACAAAGAAGCACAACTATCCAAGTAAGTGCGATGATGCTACCCACTTTATCTACCAGAGATAATAGTGTACCAGCACAACCTTGTTTCCACTATTTTTATCATCTTCACTGGAACATATGGTCGTACCTGTAAACCAAAACAAATTTAAGTCACATAATCATGTAAAAGGCTCAAAATACATGCATCAGCCCTAAGTTTAGCCACACATACAAGCAAACACAATTTCAACCAAAGTGCAAAGCAGTGTTCTTAGGAAACTGATATCTATAAGCGGAAAAAGGAACCCGCATGTCCCATATTCAGAAGGAGAAGACATTGTACATCTATGACTAGCAAACTTAGCAGTATCAATTTGCCAATTTTGTATTTCACGTTGACTTAACCTAACACCAGAAGACAAAATTCTTCTCCATAACGGAATCCTACCTAACTATCCGAATCCACAACATTTTCCATTGTGTATGAAACAAACACTAGGTTTCTCTGCAGAAAATTTGAACTTTCCGCTGGGTCTTAAGCAAAACACCCAGCCATGACCTAGTCATCAAATTCTCATGCTCCAGTTATACAATCACGGACAAATAAAAGATGGTTCAACAACAAAAACCCTCCCAAATAAAAACCAAAGAAATTATGATACCATAACACCAAATGACAGAGAGCGAGCCTTGGCGCAACGAAAAGGTTGCTCCTTTGTGACCGAAAGGTCACGGGCCCAAGTCGTGGAAACAGGCTCTTTGCAAGCAAGGGTAAGGTTGTGTACAATAGACGTCCCCCCGACCCTAGCAAAGCGAGGAGCCTTGTTGAGTTGGGGTCGCCCCTTTTCTTTTATCACCAAATGACACGACATACATATATACACATCAACAGGGAAGAGGCGCCAGAGGGAGCGATCGCATCACAACTCACAAGAACATTAAAAAGAATTCAACCAAAAAGAAAGAACTATCATACAAAAAATAAAAACATGAGATAAGAACAAATAATCATTTGTTCAGAGATTAGGATTGATTAAGAACTTATGCAAAATTGAGTGAAAAGCACAGATTTAGCCTTAACCAAAAGGGTTCTTCATACAAAAGAAATCAAAAGAAACAAAATTTCTGGTACACAACAATGGTAGAAAGTGGTTTATCCATTCCAATCCAATCCTAGATGCCAAACGAGGAATAAGATAACCCACAAAGAAAATATATCAGTGTTTTCAAATGGAACAATAAAAAAATTGAAATAATAACAATAATATTAATAACCAAACACTGGTAAAAAGAAAATGGGAGAAAGAGGAAGGAACAAACGCTTGCCTGGAAAACAGAGGGTCGGGAGGGAAGGAAATGAAGGAATTGCAATCCACTTGCTGTTATGATTTGCAGAGACTGGAGATAAGTAAGAGATGAAAGGGAAACGCTACTCTCTCTTTCTCTCCCTGCGCGGCTCCGCCGTCTCTCCTTTTTCTCTCTGTACGTGCGTGCGTGTGTACTGTGTGAGATAGAGGAAGGAGATAAAGTTCAGATGAGGCCCATTTGCACGGATGATAGTTAGGTGCTGTCCGGGTGGTACACACTTTACTCACCAAGCTATGTGGTCCAACAGGAATACAACATCTGTCATTTGAAATTCTCTCCCACACCACACCCCTACTATCTTAGTAACCAAACAGCCCCAAATAACCAAGCATTCATCTTTTCTTGTTCCTTTCTTTCCATGGCCGATCTACCGTGACCAAAGTATTAAATATCGATATTAAATATCGATGATATCGAAAATATCGATAGTTTAAAAACATAGAAATTTCGGTGAAAATATCGAAATATTATCGATATCGATAAAAATTGAATAAAAATCACGAAAATTGTAAAGAAAAAATTGAAAATTTTTATTGAAACTTTGCAGGATGTTTATTTAGTTAATTATCTATTAGTTTATCACAAAAAATTGGAAAAAAATGCATTGCATGATAAATATAATTGATTTAAGTTGATTATATAACGAGCTGACAAGCATTGTGAGTGTAAAAAATATGTAGTAATTAATGAAAGAAATTTAAACACACCATAATCATTTATATATAATGAATTAGTATAATATTTTACAGTTTATACATGCATAAAATACATGAGTGACTTAGTAAGGCGGTAGTCCAAAAACACAGAAATTTCAATGAAAATATCAAGATATTATGGATATTTTAGAGTACGAACATGACAGACCACCTAAACCAAAATAATAATCTTCTTCCCATGGCAGATGTAAACCGAAATGATAAAATTCAACAAGTCGGAGTTCCAGACAGAAAAAAACAGTTCATTAGTTGCACTAAGCTTTCTCCGTCGACCCCACACACAATCACTACTCCAATCGTCGACTCCACCCAGCAGTGAATGCCACCGTCTTCTGCGGCGGTGAGGATGACGAGTTGGGGCTTCTCGCTTGGTGGTGAACAAGGACTCGACGCCGGCTTTGCGAGTGAGGTCGAGACCTTCGCGGGTGCGAGGTTGTTGAATCCTAGAATATGGAGCTTGCAGGATAATGGCAGAGCCGACGAGGCCGCGCTGGCCGGTTATGAGTATCGTCATCAATTTGTTCGAGCTGAAGGAAGACGAAGCGGCCAAGAAGATTTATGTTTGGTAACAGTTTTAAGGGTGAGGTTGTGTTTGGTTACAAAGATAGAAAAGAGCAGGGAGATGACATATGTTATATTTTCGGAGAACTCTAACGAAAAGTCTTTGTACTGTTTATTTTAACGAAAAATTACATTTTTACATTAAAATTTTAATCATGGTATTATTTACTTTACCTTTTATTTTGTCTTTATCATTAAAATTCAAAGTTTTCAAATTTTTTTACATTAATTTTCTTATATTTTAATTGGGCCATAAAAATTGGTGTGTAAAATGGGTACTGACTTGTCAGTACCAAGTATTTTCCCATTTGCACGCCCCTCGCTCCCGTATTAACCATGTTTATGTGTCAAAGTAAAATGTTAATTGACTTTTACCATTAGGTTTTCTACCGTAGGCCCAATTAAATCGGTTTCACCCTAAAATTAGACATGATAAACAAGTTGTATTTGTTGTGTTTGTGTTAACCCGTCATTTTGATGTATCACATCTCGTCAACCCATTAAGCTGATGAGTGACGAAATTCAAACTCAAACCTGACTCCGTCATTTTGATGTATCACATCTCGTCAACCCATTAAGCTGATGAGTGACGAAATTCAAACTCAAACCTGACTCCTTAGGTAACGGATGACACGACCTAAGCTATGACATATATTAGAAATTATGTTTTTTTTTTTTGGCAAATGGAACATGAAATCTCAAGAGAAACGAGTAGCGCCAAACAACAATAAAAAAGACGTTATATCCAACTATAATTTCTAATCATGCACTATAAAAACTAGGCAAGTTTAATGAAAAGTTTTCGGTACTGTTTACTTTAACGAAAAACTACATTTTAGTGTAAAAATATAATTTTTCGTTAAAATAAACAGTATTATAAGCTTTTTATTAAAGTTCCTTAAAAACTATTCGTCTTTTTGAAATTCGGGAGTTAATGATGGAGTGGTCGGAATGGGCTTGATGGGGGATATATAAAAATATTAAAAGATGCATGCATTTAATAGGATGAAACAAGTACCCATGGGTAATACTGAACCATGTCATGCTAACAGGTCATGTAAGATATTATTTGGTCTACTAAAAACTACAACTAAATCAACTATACTATTAAAATTTGGAGATTGCCAATAATACTTACATGTATTCCATACAACTATCATCTGATAGTTAAATATAATTCTTGTGAATATATATATTTAATATAATTATCATTTTTGGTCGAATAGCTTTGGGCTCTCCATCCAAAACTTAACAATCATCCACCGTCCAAACCCCTCAAAATAGGTTCTCTAGTAGGAATGATTACTTGACAAAATCATGCAATATATTAATGAGTAATTAAGTTTTATAAATAATTGCTCAGGAGTACCATTTACGAGTTTCAGAATAGGATCCATACTTGTGTTCAGAGTTCGCTGTAAGAGAGGATCAATCACCAATCATGGATTTATTGTAACGATGTCGATTCCATTTTATTTTGCAAACTTCCAATAGCAACTTCCTCCGCCAAGGTCTTTGAAATCAATATACCAAAGCTGAGGAAGGAAAAGTCTTAGTGAACACAACGAACATGCATTTAAAGCATAAAATATTTAACTAATATGGTAGTAAGATTGATAGTTGTAATGATTGTGTATATCTTATAATGAAATCAAACTAAATGGGATGAGACTACTTTGATATAGGTCCAATTTTATAAGTCTCTTTTGATATAGGTCCAAAATTGGAGCTAAATCAAAAGTAAGTATAAAATTGGACCCATATCAAAAAAGACTTGTAAAATTGGACCTATTTCAAGTTTCTCCTTTAATGAATTGATTTGTCACTTGTGCTCGGAAAGACATATTTCAAATCTTGTTCAATCTCAATTGGCGAACAACTATATGCTTAGCTCTTTATGATTTTGTAGTGTGAAATTCACTTATTTTCTTTTGAAAATTATAAAAATGTCCTCAATCGATATTGCTTGGAAATTGTTTGGAAAGAAACTGATGACTAAATGGAAAACTTTACAACCGTGCACGCAAAGAGCGTAAAGGGATGTCCCCATCACATGTTCCCCTTCGTGTACTTTTATAAGTATTCATCTCTCACTCATTGATATTTGATATTCCTGAAGGAGCCTTTGGAACTTTAGTCAAAAGCCAATTCGAGTAACTTCTGATCTATTCTTCCTCCTTCTCTCTCTCTTGTTTCATCAGGTCCTCCTTAATTCTGAACTACTCTCTCTCTCTCTCTCTGGCTTTAGTCAAAACTGCTTGGAAATTGTTTGGAAGTTTCTTGAAAGAAATTAGCGACTTACTAATAAGGAAAATTCCAAACTGTGTGCGCAAAGCGCGTAAAGGGCAGGCCCCATCCCATGTGCCCATTTTTATGCTTCTGTAACTGGTCATCTCTTATTCATAGCTTTTCCAAAGGGGCTTTTGGAACTTTGTGCATCTAGTCAAAAGCTAATTCAAGTAAAATCTGTACTAGTCTCCCTCTCCCCCTCTCTTTTCTGTTTTTCATTAGATCCTCCTTAATTCTGAATTACTCTCTCTCTCTCCCTTTGTTGTATCCTCCTTAATTTTGAACCAGTCTCTCTTTCTCTCTATTCACAATTAATCTCTCTGCAACTACTACTCCTGGATCTGAAAACTAGAGGTTATGGATATATATGCTTCTTCTTCTTCTTCGTCGTCATCCGCTGCCGCTCCTGCTGAAGATACAAAAAAGTAATTGTTTTGGATATATGATTTTGAAGGTGAAGTTTTCTTGTTTTGAAGGTGGAGAAAACAAACAAGCCATATATAAAAAATTTTGTTTTCATGAATTTAATAGGCGGCAGACACTCATTGGGGCTACAAAGAGGCGACACCCATTTTGGGTGCAGAAGATTTGGTCTCTTGTCAAATTGGTAACTTGTCAGAGGTTAGTCAGTGTTTAATGTTTATTGATACTGTTTAAGGCTCTTTCTATATTTTTTGTCATTTCTTCGTAATTAATAAGTTTAGTTGTTATGTTATGCTGCTGTTAATTTCTTCGCTGGTGACCTGTCACCGGATGTCACTTTGTTTTGTTCGCATCTTGATCAATTGTCTTCCTTTTGACGTTTGGATTAAACAGTTCTCTTAACAGAGGTTCTGAAAAGCTTCATTGCAAAAGATTGAAAGAGAAAGCGCAGAAGGAAATAGAAAAGAAGGAAGAGAACATAACAAAGAGGTCTCAAGTTTATTTTTTGCATCCTTTTTGTGCGGTGTTTTTTGGTATGCATAATAATCTGATTTATGTTTATTGACTAATAACTATACGAAACATAACCAAAACTTCACTTGCAGGAATCGATCAGGTGACGATGATGATACTGATTGTGAGTGGAGCAAAGCAAGGAGACGAGGTTTGCATTTATATCATTTTATGGTTTTCAACTTCTGTTAGTTTTACATGCTGAGATGACGTCGTTCATATCAAGATTGCAAATATATGAATATCTTTCTTTAAATTATAGTTTTTTTCAAAGAAAATATGTTTCTACTTTCGCCTCTCACTCACTGAAACTTTGTGCCAATTCTAAGTAAATTCTCCTTAATTCGTGCAACGTCATAATATTATCTCCTTAATTAAACATTAATCTGTCTGCAACTACATCTTTTTGCTGGATCTGAAAACTAGAGGTTGTGGATATCGCGTCTTCTTCTTCATCCGCTGCTGCTCCTGTTGATGCTGATGATACAAAAAAGTACGATGTGTTTATTAGTTTCAGAGGCGAGGACACCCGCCGTGGTATTACCAGCCACCTTCACGCTGCCTTACTTGAGAAAAAAATCACAACCTATATTGATGACAAGCTTAAGAGAGGAGATGAAATCGCACCTGCCCTTCTCGAAGCAATCGAGGAATCACAGCTTTCGGTGATCATTTTCTCGAAGGACTATGCTTCTTCCACTTGGTGTTTGGATGAGCTTGTGCATATACTCGAATGCAAGGAAAAACATGGCCAGATGGTTATACCCGTATTCTACGACATCAATCCATCTGATGTACGAAAACATCACGGGAGTTATGCGGGTGCATTTGCTCAACTTGAAAAACGTTTCAATGACAGTATTGATAAGGTGCACAAGTGGAGCAATGCTTTGAAGAATGCAGCAGATATATCTGGGTTTGTTTCAAAAAATTATGGGTAACTAACTAATTCTTTAACTTGTATTAAATTATAAATTTTCTTTAAACTTGTGACGATTTTATTTGTGCTAAGATTTTGTAAGGTATGTGTATTTAAGACTAACTATTGCTTTCTTTCATAATCATTATGCCAGGACTGATGCCGACTTAGTTAAGGAAGTTGTAAAGGATATTTGGACCAAATTGTGTCGCGAATCATCCTGTGATTTAAAGGGCTATGTTGGAATTGAATGCCGCATCAAGAAGATCGAATCGCTATTAAGCATTCATTCACCGGACGCTTGCATCACTGTAGGTATTTGGGGCATGGGTGGTATTGGCAAGACCACCCTTGCTGAAACTGTATTTCACAGACTCTCTTCTAAATTCGAAGCTTCTTGTTTTCTTAAAAATGTCAGGGAGAAATCTGAACAACCAGATGGACTAGATTGCCTGCAAAAGAAACTTCTAAGCGAGATATTCAAGGAAGAAGATCTATCCATAGGATCAACTGCCGTTCGAATTAGGCTTAGCCGCACAAAGGTCCTCGTTGTTCTTGATGATGTGAGTAGTTCAATGCAAATGGAACGTTTAGCTGGCGATCGTCTCCGGTATGGCACTGGAAGTAGAATCATTATAACAAGTAGAGATAGGAGCACACTTACGGCAACTGTTGAAGAGGATAATATCTACGAGGTTGAGGTATTAAAACCGGATGACGCTCTTCAGCTCTTCTGTTCGCGTGCTTTCAAGAATAACAGTACTTGTATAACAGATTATATGGAGTTGGCAGAAAAGGCTGTGCATTATGCCAGAGGCGTTCCTTTAGCTCTTACAGTTCTAGGGTCATTGTTCTTCAATTGTAAGAGCAACAAAGAAGACTGGGAAGATGAATTCAACAGACTAAAACGATTTCCCAGTGAAGATATCCAGAAAGTGTTAAGAATAAGTTATGATAGATTGGAAGAGAATGAGAAAGAGATATTTCTGGATATAGCTTGTTGGCATAAAGGGGGTCCTGTGGATGAGGTAAAACGAATGTTAGATGTTCGTGGATTTGTTGCGACAGCCGGAATTAGACGTCTCATTGATATGTCTCTCATATCAATTGATTCAAATTGGGGAAGGGAAACCATAGAGATGCACGATTTGCTACAAGAAATGGGAAGGACAATTGTTCTTAAAGATCCCGGTAAACGGAGTAGGTTGTTCAATGATGAGGATGTCTATTGTGTATTGAGGAGTAACACGGTAAGAGCCAAATGCATTCAATTTTTTTTTTCTTTTTTGTTTAGGAAAAAAATTACAACTTTAGATGATAACAAAACAAAGTAAAACTAATTTATAATAAAGAAGTTAGATTGTTAAGAGATGAATTTGATTGAATTTTTATTGTGTTAGGAAGTCTTTGGAATATGAACCAAATATCTTGGATATTTGACTAGGCTAAGACACTTGTACATGTTTACCATCGGAAATACTCTTTTTCCAAATGTGCGTTACATTTTAACATGTTTATATTCACATTTATTCTCAGGAAACTCCAAATGTTGAAGCCATACGGGTTCATTGGTCTTACATTGCAAAGCGACCATTGAAACGTGCAGACTTCAAAGTGATGTGTAACCTAAGATTGCTAATTGTGTATGGTGGCCACAAATTGAACGCTTCCCTAGACCTTCCCGGTTCTCTTCGTTATCTTTACTGTGATTGGTATCCACTGGAATCTTTGCCGTCAAATTTTTGTCCGGAAAATCTTGTTGAGCTACATTTGCCCTATAGCAATGTTAAGAAGCTTTGGAGAGAAGATCATGTATATTATATTATATTATATGCCTATTTTAATTCTTGTATAAAATCAAGTGTAGAAATTATATTAATTCTTTATATTTCTATTTCATTTGTTGCAGATACTTGTCAACTTACAAGTTATTGATCTGCGTCACTCCATAAATCTAACTGAAGTTCCAAATCTCTCTGGGAGTCTAAAAATTGTGCACATAAATCTAAATGGCTGTTTTAGTTTGGTTGAAATTCCTGGGTGTTTTCAACATCTTGACAAGCTTACTCATCTTCATCTTCAAGACTGCACCAGCCTCAAGTATATTCCAGAGATGCCAGGAAATATTCAACACTTAAATTTACGAGGCGCTGGTATAAAGGAGTTGCCTGAGTCAGTTTGGTCTAACAAAAATATTTCTTACTTAAATATAGGTCGTTGCGAAGACCTTGAGAAACTTCCAAGCAACAACTGTGAGCTGAAAGTCTCTAATGTTTTGGGTATTGAGAGCTGCACATCTCTTGGTGAGTTTTCTGAGCTTCCCAGGGATATAACTAAATTATCATTGATTGATTTCAAGAGACTTGTGAGTCTACCAACCCACATTTGTAAGTTGAAATATCTGGAGGAACTCAATCTATCTGGCTGCTCTAAACTTGAAAACTTCCCAGAGATCTTGGAGCCAATGGAACATTTGGTGTCTCTTCGTTTGAAAGAGACAGCTGTCAAAATGCTTCCTTCGCCTATTGAAAATCTAATTAGGCTTCAAACTTTAGACCTTAGTGGCTGCAAGCACCTTAAGGATGTCCCTGATGGTCTCGTTTGCTCAACCTCATTGCAAGAATTAAATCTGAGTGGAACCAAGGTTAGGAGCATACCTACAAGCATCAAACAAGCTTCTCGGTTGTCTAAACTCTTCTTAGTCGGCTGCAAGCAGCTTCAATCTTTACCAGAGCTCCCAGTGCTATGTAATGTTGAAGCTGAAGGCTGCACGTCACTGAAGACAGTGTCAAGTACAAGGACAGCACTCACACAAGGTTGGGTTCAACATGATTGCTTTTGCAAACGTTTTATTAATTGCCCAAAATTGGATAATAATGCAAGGAGCAACATAATGGAAGAAGCACAGATTAGAATTATGCGAGAGGCAACTAGTGCTCCATCAAAGGGCACTCCTTGGCCTGAGATTCAGGTTGTATGTCAGGGAAAAGAAATTCCAAATTGGTTCAGCTATCAAAATGAGGGATCTTCAGTAAACATCAAGCTTCGTCCAGATTGGTTTCAAACAGGTTTATTTGGTTTCGCTCTGTCTGCTGTTGTTTCTGGGGTTCCAGAGCCGCAATGTTCCTTGATTGTAAGAGCTAATTTCATTGTCAAATTCATGGGTGAAAGCCATGAACTGTTCACTTCTGTATTCTCTATCCCACAAGACAGCCGCCAGAACGATAGCCGCCAGAACGACTACAGTTACGACCAATATCACGTGCTTGTGTGGAATGAGGCCTTTAGTAGTGAAAGGGTAGCAGAAAAATGCTCCCCTAATGTTTACAAACTTGTCAATGAGGCCTCTGTTGACTTCTACCCTGTTGCCTTATACCCGCGGCCTTATTATGGCTTCGCATTCGAGTATTCCGGTAGGATAATTGATCCAGCGGGCAGCTTGCCACCTTCCAAACCCATGAAGGTGGAAAGCTGTGGTATACACCGGTTGTATGCCGAAGATGTTGAGAAATTCAAATTTGATCATGTCTTCATGTCGACGGAACCAAAAGTAGAAGAAGATTATAGCTTCGCAGTCGAGTATTCCGGTGGGATAATTGATCCAGAGGGCAGCTTGCCACCTTCCAAACCCATGAAGGTGGAAAGCTGTGGTATACGCCCGTTGTATGCCGAAGATGTTGAGAAATTCAAATTTGATCATGTCTTCATGTCGACGGAACCAAAAGTAGAAGAAGATTATAGCTTCGCAGTCGAGTATTCCGGTGGGATAATTGATCCAGAGGGCAGCTTGCCACCTTCCAAACCCATGAAGGTGGAAAGCTGTGGTATACGCCCGTTGTATGCCGAAGATGTTGAGAAATTCAAATTTGATCATGTCTTCATGTCGACGGAACCAAAAGTAGAAGAAGAAACAAGACAAGATGACGATTCCGAAGGTGGTCGATCAAGAGATGAGCCTGAAGCATGTGGATCAAGTGAAGAGTCTGAAGCAAATGATATTCATGAATATGGGTCCTATGGGGAAGCCTGTGGATCAAGTGGAGTCTGAAGCAAATGATAGTCATGGATATGGGTCCTATGGGTTCGAAGTCATTGGAACTGAATATGATTCGGACTTTTTAATCCAACAATCCTAAGCATCTTATCCAATAGAATTAGGAAATACTTTAGGGGAAATTTGTACTGTGAGAGCTCACTTGTCTGTTCAAGAAATAAGACAACAAATAGGCAAGACTTGTTATTTTAGTGTTGTTTATACTTTATACGTTATAAAGCGCAAGTTATTGACAAGTGTGTAATATCCTATTTGTTATCTTTAAAACTTGATTTACAAGTCCAGCGACATCTTGAAAGACCTGTAAACAGGTAAGGTTTATTGGGTTTGGGTCAGATTCAATCTGATCCGTTAAGTTAACGGATCATCCGAATCTAACCCGTTAATCTAATAGGTCATCCGTTTTACCCGTTAAGACCCGTTAACTTATTTATTTATTTTTAAATTTTTTTTTTTGCATTCCAATGCAACTGTACTCTTAAGTGACCCTCACGCTGCGGGAAGCTGTAGCATTTCTAACCGCGCGCCTTTGGCAGGCATCCTTTGATGAATTTTTGGATCTGCTCACCAAGTATTGCCTATGAAACTATAGTATAATCAATATTTACATAGTCATCAAAGCGCAGAAGTTATTGGTTCAGAGCCACCAGGGCGATACATCATGAAATGCCTGTGGAGCTTCTGCGTGCTAGTCTTCCTCACACAGATGAGCATCAGCGGAAGCTTTTGTCAGATTTTGCTCATCGATCAATGCCCATTTCTGGTCTTAATGCCCATGGCGGGAGCGGAGGTCGAATGAACTCTGAATCGGTGAGGGGATAGTGGAGGACCTACAAGTTTTCTGAAAAAAAAAACATATTCTATCATTGGCCGGCGATTCTTTGAGCGGAGGTCAGATTCTTTAACAAAGTTTTCTGAAAAAAAAACATAATCTATCTTTGGCCGGCGATTCTTCCATGAATATGTATGCCAAATTTGGTCACTTGGACTACGCCCACCAACTATTTGATGGAATGCCCAGGAGAAACCTTGTCTCTTGGATCGCTCTCATTTCCGGGTACGCCCTATGTGGGCAACCCCAAAAGTGAAATTACTCAAACCTTCTCAACTAACGGATCTAACGGTTGATCCAAAATGACTTATTATTTAATGGGTTGTTAACGGATTCACCGGTTAACGACCCGGCCCGTTAAGCATCCACTCAAATACTAATATTAACGGTCGGATTAACAGATTGGATCCAAAAATGCCAGGTCTACTTGAAATTCACCTTTATATCATAAACTTGGACTAGTTCATACGCCAGGCTAGAACAAAGTAAAAATCTCATGACCAAGCACGATAGTTTGAACATTCGCCACAACAAAAATACACTATAGTTCGATGGCTGAACTGCAATAAGCAAAAAATATGAATGGCCCGAATGCAGTAAGCGTTCTTGTTTGAAGCAAACAAAAATCAGCGAAACAAATTTTATTAGAGAGGGTAAAAAATTACAGCAAATTGAGGGTGAAAAAATTGAAATAATAACAATAAATTAATAACCAAACACTGGAAAAAAGAAAGTGGGAGTAAGAAGAAGGAACACACTTGCCTGGAAAACAGGGGGTCGGGATTGCAATCCAGGCAGCTAGCTAATCCACTTGCTGTTATAATTTGCAGAGTCTGGAGATAAGTAAGAGATGAAAGGGAAACGCTACTCTCTCTCTCTCTCTCTCTGCGCGGCTCCCCCGTCTCTCTTTTCTCTGTGCGTGCGTGTGTACTGTGTGTGTGAGAGAGGAAGGAGATAAAGTTCGGCCCATCTACACGGATGATACTTAGTTGCTGTCTGGGTAGTACTCATTTTACTCACCAAGCTATGTGGTCCAACAGGAATACATCTGTCATTTGAAAGTCTCTATACAACATCTGTGCGTGTTTACCAACAGGGGTTGGAATGAAATGAAAGGAATCATTCATGACTGAAAGGATTCCAGTGTCTACTATCCATTGGGGAATAAAAATTTATGCGGGGTCCACTCAAAATCAGCAATCCAATTCCTAATATTCTCGGAATCAGACTACCGAACAATAACTAGTATTCGGATTCTGGGACAAAGCCTTCATCCGGAATCACGTTTTTCTACCCAAAACACCCTTATCTTATCCAGAAGAGTTCAAAAATAGTAAGGTATCGATGAATCATTGAGAGAATGGATCATCCGAGGGAGGAAGCTGGATCTGAGAGAAGTTATGGGTTAAATCTCTTTGCATCGAGAAAGGCAAAGACAGCTCCATATTTCACACTCACAATCTTTACACCCTACACAATACACATATGTGGTGACATTATGAAGGGTACAACAATACCATCTGGCTCACTATCCACACCAGGGTTTCCACCCTCAGTGGTTTCTTATGAGCGAGATGAAGCAAAACTATCCACACCAGGGTTTCCACCCTTAGTGCCTTCTGTTATACTGTAGCAAGCTGGCGTATGTTCGGTCCCAGATTCCTATATACAGAGACTCGTCATCGGGACTCATTGATACACCGGATATCTCCCCAAAGAAATCAATCTCTTGCCGCACTTTGTAGTATGCCTTTGTGCTATATATATGCACAAAATCTGCAGGTTCCGCGACCACCAAGAACTGACCATCTGATGAAAAGCGAATTGACCTAGCAGCACCCAAGCTATTCTTCAGAACGGCAACTGGCAATGAAAGATTTCTTATGTCCCAGACTCGGGATGTCTTGTCCTGGTTTCCAGTGGCAAATATGCAACCATCAGGATGCCATGCTGACGCAAAAGAGTAATCCAGATGACCAACGACCTTAGCAATAGTCTGGAATGACAAAAAAAAACAAGGTTGTATATGGTTAGTAAACGGTTCCCATCTTTGAAAATAAAACCTGGAAAATGCTTTTAGGGGTAAATTTGGAATTTAGAAGCACAACTGCTCCGCTAACACAAAGTTAAGGTATATTAAAAGATAAACAAAAAGTAGATATCTCTATGCTGAACAATTATAAAAACAACTATGTAAGCAAAAATCTGTTATCGTATTAAAGATGACACTTGTATTGGTATTTTACCACCATTAACCATTTCCTCGAAGTCTACATGTCTCGCGTTCAATTTTCACAGTTTACCTCATCTTATTAGCAAGAATATTTCTATGGAAAGAAATGCAACAAAATAAGTTACAGACAAAAGTATCATGATCAGGAAAAAGATCTTGGTACCTTCCCATTCTGCGAATCCATGAGCAATGCATCTACATGATCACCAACAACGGCAACAAGCCTACGATCTGGGCTTATTGATGTATGCTGCAAACAAGGTGAGCTCCACGTTAAGTAAAAGAGTTATGGGAGGAATAACCACAGAAACCAACACATTAATTCCAGTTTAAGCAATTGCAGATCACTTCCAATTTACAAGCACTTAAGTATATTGCACTCTTCTATTTCAAAGAGGTAATTTGTTTCAAGTCTGCAAAATATTTTCAATACTAGGATTGGCTCAATCAACATTTTGTGCTTTAAGGAGAGGGTCAACGAAGAAAAATTTTGGCAAGTGGTATCGACCAAAATATGAAAAGGAATTTTGGCAAGTTGGAGAGGAAAATTGTTCCTATGTCATTAGCTGAAAAGGAATATTGCTTCAATTTATCTATAAAAGAAAACGATGTCCATCAAGCTAAACCAAAATATGAAATTAGTCTGTGACCTACACCAGTCACCAATTTCCTTTTATTTTAAAAATTGTCCTTGTCCTCAGCATGACCAATTGAACAAAATAAAACTGATTTGAAAGATTGACTTCCTAGTTGACATCTCAACAATTTCCAAATATATCAGAAATAATCCTCTCCAATGCACAACTTAGCCTTCTAATATTAATATCCAGGGAGGTTGGAGTCAATGAAAATCACAGAAAGTGAAAGTGTAAAGACAAATATGTAGATTCTTAGTATAGAAGTAGAAAAAGGCAGGTAAGTTTATCTGACAGAAACCATCAATATGAATTAAGTTCTTAGGATGACTCACATTCACTGGCCAAGGGAAACGAAAGTGATTCAAAAGCTGAAACTTCTCCATGTCATATTCTCTTATGCCGCAGTCATTATTGGATGCCATGAAATGCATTCCACCCCTGAAAAAGCGTTTCTACATCAAATTGTGTTTTATTAAAAGAAAAAATTCAGTTGAACAGATTTTCAGAACTAGCTAAAATACCCCAATCTATCGTATATTTCAACAGCATTTGTGATGGCATTGTCATCATGTGTGGTCCGGGTACAGAAACTTACTCCTTGTTTATCAAGAGACTGCAGATAAAGACAGAAAAATATGATTTAATACTTTAACTGAACATTAACCAGAAATATAATCCTTTAACAGACTAAAGCGCTAGTTTGCATCTGATAATGAAAAATATAGAATTACAAGAAACAAATAATATCCAACAAGACATGAGCGCCCAAAATGCCATCAGTAGCTACCACATCAGTTGAACTTAATCATTTCATTAACAAATCATTGCGGAAACCAAAGATATGCATGCACAAAGAAAGGACCATGTCAAACCATTCTTACTAGTAGTACAACAAAAGAGCAACAAAACCGCTTTCCTTATCCAAAAACTGAGCTCAGTGCGGATCCTAGTACACCGGATTAGTTATGCACTTTCCTAATCTAATTCCTAACCAGCATTTGTTCCAGGTTCAAGTCCGGGAAGGTGTCCCTTATGTTGCCTATCAAAGAACAGCTTCCATTACCCTCAACCTCAAGACTATTCCAAAAAGTTTTCACATACCTCAACAAACACTTACCTGCACACTGTCACTGATATCCAATATTAGTCGGTTCTTACATTTCATTTAACTTAAATTCAGTCAAATATTTTACAATATATTTAGACAATTCCCTGTCCATAATAGAATCTAGGCTTCATCATGCAACAATCTTGCGTACAAAATGGTATTCACACTCAACACAACATGTAAAAAATAAATATTAACAACCCCCTTCACAAAGTTAATAATATTATTACAAAATTCAATTTTGTTTTCCTAGGTAGAAAGTATTAATTTCAAGACAGAAATTACGAGCACCACACAACATAGATCATAATATAAAAACCAAACCATTCATGTCTGACTCCCCTGAAAGCCGATATTGCCAGTTGTTCTGATTGGTCAAGGACAAACTAAACTGGAGTTCAAACTCAGTTAGCGAGGTCATATCTCTACCCAAAAAAAAAAGTAATTTTCCAAGATCAAATACAGTAACCAAATTTCCAGCCAGCTAATGGCATTAGCTCTTTTCTTGACAAGTCAATGGCAAAGCAAAATCATCAGAATGGCACAATCCCAGACAAGTCTAATTGTCAGATTTACCAAACAATACGTCTAATGTGGAAATACTTAACTCTCATCAAACAGACATGCACTGTCAACACGCTATTGAGATGTAAACATTAGAAACTCACTTTACAAGTAAGCTCTCCTTGAAAGCCACCAGCAACAAGAAAATTGTCCTTGACTGCCAGTGTGCTTATCTGAGTCTGCATAAAACCCTCCAATAAACTTCCTGCATGTTTCTGCAAGACCATAGAACTTGGCAAACTTAAACTATGGACACAAGTAGAGGACAAATAGCAATTATAAGGAACACTTCAACATATGTAACATAATTGGGAGGGGGAGGGAGAGAGCATAAACCAACAAAAGCTGAAAAACAATGAAAAACAATCCATTTGATTACTTTATTTTCTTTCAAAGAAACTAGATCATACACATTATGTACAGGAGGTTGTACTACCTCTGTTGGGGCAACATGTCCTGCAAAATTGAGAACCTCAGACAAATTCCCAGATAGAGAAGACCAATGCATGACTGAAAAGTGGGACATGAAGTAGACATCATGCTTTGAAGTGGCCCAAACCAAATTTCTCAGCTGCATGTAAAAATCAATAAAGAATGTCAAGTAGGATATAAAGGTAAACTTCGTGAACATTATCGTGCAAAAGTTTTATGAACATTAGCTTGCGAAAACAGCTAAAAGGAGTGGATAACTTTATCTTGTTAGAGTAAAAAAAAGTATCATTTAACTAAAGCAAAATTATCCAAGGCAATAAGTTCATACACACAAAACCCATGAGAGAGAGAGAGAGAGAGAGAGAGAGAGAGAGAGAGAGCGGGATTAGTGGTGAAGTATACCATCAAAAAATGTAAAAATAATAAACAGCTATGGCATTGCAAGTCCACAAACCTGGAAATGAAGGATTGTAGGTTTAACCAGTCTTGTATTATGGAAGAAGTCATAGTAGTTTCCACCTTTCTGCATTTGTTTGCACTCCTGGTCAAAGTTAACACATATTATTAGTGACGTCTGCTAACTTCAATAGTGACTTGCTAATTGGGGAAATGAAATGAAGAAAATGCTCGAGAACAAGAAGTAAACCTTGTCCACAGCTTCCCCAGATAAAGGGATGTTCTCATAATTCCTGTACTGTTCTAGCCTCGTCAATCTGTATTTTTCCCTTGTTATGCTCAATCTGTCCCATGGAATACCTTGAATGTCCTTTCCCTTTCTTGCTTGTGCAGATGACGTATCTGACACTTTGGTAAGCTGCTCAAACTGAAGAACAAGGAATTTCAAGTCCATTTAGTACAACTGGAAAAAACAAAGGATTGAACAATGGGAGCCAAGAGTTGATGGAAACAAACCATGTCATATTCATCAAGACCCATATCTCCACCTTGATTTTCTTCCTCCACATCCTCGACAAAATCAGACATGTCCCCTTCATCCGCCATATAATCGAATTGATAGCCCTGCTGGTAAGACAAGCTCTATCTGCATTCAAAGTTCACAATTTCAACATCTTCAATACAATTCCAGCACACTTTATAATCACCAAACACACCCACAGACTTGATGATTGATCATAATTCATTTCCCACATAAACATATGTACCGATATAAAAAAACCGAAAAGAAAAACCCAATTCCCATGAAATGAACAAACAAGAACATATAGATATGGCAGCATAACAGATAGAAGAATCTATACATGTTATTGAAAGTCTACAGTTCCTCTGACATCTATAAAAATCTACAAAAAAAAAAAAACTACATACCGCCAAAGAAAACAAATTTATGGGAAGCTCAACTACTAATTCTAACAAAATATTATACTTTCATCACATACACACAAACACAAACACCCCAACCAGAAAGGACACGACTTTGAAACCATGTCTGAGCGTTTTCAAATCAAACTATTCAAGACAATAAAAGCAACAACAACAACAACAAAAAACTAAAATTGAATAATAATAATTGAAACCCAGAAACCCTAGGTCAAAAATTGGGGGAAAAAATAAAAATTGAGAGAGATTAGCGGAAGGGAGGAAACAAAAAGCACCTGCCTGAAAAACTGAGATTTGGGCTTTTCTTTTTTGCAAAGGAAGTGAATGGATGTCAATCAATCAACCAATCAGGCAACAGCTACCCAGCTGTTGGCATGATTTGAATTGCAAAGCCTGAAAGAAAACTAAAGAAAAGGGAAAAAATTGCTCCTCCTTCAACCCCTATTTCTCTATTCTCTCTCTCCGTGAGTGTGTGTGGAAGACTGTCACGTTATTAAGCCACGTTAATATTTTATATTATTATTTTTTTATTTTATAAAAATTAATATAAAATATTAATATAACTTAATTGTGAACATACAAAATAGGAGGATACGGAAAGTGGAAGGGCTGACGTGTGTCGATTGCGTCAAAAACTGTTATCAAATTGTGTGCGTGAATGAGAGAGGAGAGAGAAACAGATGAGAGAGAAAGAGAGTGGGTGAGAGATAACGATGCAAAAATAATAATTTGATATTTTCAGTGGGGGCGATGGATGAATGGACGAACTGTGAAGATATAAGAGCAACTCCACCGTAGAAGTCCTCTCCCAAGCAATACACTATTCAATTCATTCTGTGAAGTAACTGCCCTTAATGAACAGTAATTATCTTTTGCATCTCCACCGTTGCACTTGAATAGCCCTGTCAATAGGCAATAACATAGTATTAATTTTTTTTTTTTTTACAAAATAATAGTAAATAAATTTATTTGTAATTTCGGATAAGATATTATAAATCGTTCTCGTTGCGTCACGTGTCATTTACCAAAAACGACTACTATTGGTCATAGATTTCAATAAGATTTTTATCCAATGTCATCGTGCCACGTGTCGTTATCTTTTCAGAATCTTTCAGGACAGATTTCGATCAGATTTTAATCGTTCTCGTTGCGCCACGTGTCATTATCCGAAAAGATAATTATTGGTGATAGATTTCGATAAGATTTTTATCCAATGCCGTTGTGCCATGTGTCGTTATCTTTTCAGAATCTTTTAGGATAGATTTCGATCAAATTTTTAACGAATAACGGCATGCCACGTGGCACTATCTGAAGGAATGTTGAATCTCCATATAGCCCAAAATGAGAAGGAAGAGGATGAGGAGCGGAGAAGGAGAGATGACGAAGTAAAAATGGCCAGAAACTCACATTCCCATCGAGTCATCCAAGCTGTGGCTCAGATATGCGGGCCCACCCGTTCTGAAAACCTTGATAGAAACAGGCAACGACGAGGTGTGGAGCTGTTGGACGATTATTTTGTCCATAACAGTGCATTTCCTGATACGTACTTCAGACGTCGTTTTAGAATGGAACGACATTTGTTCAACAAAATCATGATTGCTGTTTGCAACCATGATTTTTACTTTGTGTAAAAGAATGATGCTTTTGGTGCTATGGATTTCCTTCTCGAGCAAAAAATTACTGCTGCGCTGCGGATGCTTGCATATGGAGCATCTGCAGACCAAGTGGATGAGATAGCGAGGATAGGGAAATCAATCATTCTTCAGTCCCTGATGGGGTTTTGCGGAGCAATCGAATCTATCTACACCGCAGAGTACCTCCGGCAACCTGCTCACATGGACTTGGAAAGGCTTCTGAAGAAGGCCCAGATGCGAGGTTTTCCTGGGATGATTGGGAGCATTGATTGTATGCATTGGACGTGGAAAAACTGTCCAAGTGCATGACAAGGCGCTTATGGAGACAAAAAATGAGCAAAAATTATCATTTTGGAGGCGGTGGCATCTTTTGATATATGGATTTGGTATGCCTTTTTCGGGGTTCCAGGAGCTCAAAATGACCTCAATGTCCTTGCCCAATCCCCAGTGTTCAACGATGTCCTGCAAGGAAAGGCACCAAAAGTCACGTATGAGGTCAACGGACGTATGTACGACAAGCCATACTACTTAGTTGATGGCATTTACCCAAGGTGGTCAACATTTGTCAAAACAGTGCCACGTCCGCGAAGTGCAAAGGAAAAACACTTTGCAAGCTGTCAAGAGGGGTGCAGGAAGGATATGGAGCGTTGTTTCGGTATCCTCCAAGCTCGCTGGGCGATCGTCAGGGGTGCTGCCAGATTGTTTGATGTAGAGTCGCTTTGATTGATCATGATGACGTGCATCATTCTTCACAACATGATTGTGGAAGATGAGTATAATTATAAAGCTGTTGATGAATATGAGCCAAACACGATGAACAATTCAAGAACACATATATATTTTGCTCATGACGCAACCGATGGGCCCATGCAACAAGAGTCATTAGAAATGGATGAACGTTACAATGTGTAACAACCCGTCCCGGGATTTACTGTACATAAATGGTATTTTTGTATTTTCATCAAGTTTGGGAATTTATCTTCCTTTTAAAATTTGTTTTTGGTCTTAAATGGTGAGCCAAGGGGACCCACCCCCCTGATTTTGTCCCCGAGCCCTCTTCTCTCTTTCTTCCTCTCCTTCTTCCCCTTCTCGTGTACTTCTATTCCTCTCTTCTCTATGACCACACTCACACCCAGCTGCACTCCCTGCTCGAGGAAGACACAATCACCATCTAAACCTCGTCCCTTTCCTCTTCCTCTTGACTCTGCGCAACTCGGCGAAACCAAGAAAATAACCTCCGGCGATTCCGACGGCTTTCGAGGCCATTTTCGGCCAAACCACGGCGAGTTGGCCGGCGTGCAAGGTATCAATCTCTTAGTCTCGTCGAGTACTATAACTTTCCTTTTTGTTTCACTCAATTTCGTTGAGTATTGAAGAGGTTATACTCATTTGAATCTTACCCAGTTTCCGGCGACCTCCGAGGCTTTCGAGGCATTTTACGGCCAAACCGCGGCGAGTTAGACGTCGTGTGAGGTACCATTCTCTTCGTCTCTTCAAGGGCTACAACTTTCGTTTTTTTCTCGCTTGATTTCGTTGAGTTTTGACAAAGTTATGGCCGTTTAAAGTTGGGTAGTTTTCCGGCCGAATTTCCGGCCTTCTCCTTCGTCAACCCAGGCCATCCGGCCTTTCCCTTCCCCTTGGGCCTTAAGCCCGTTAGATCCCAGCCCGTTTCTTTTTATTTTAGTTATTTATTTTAAAGACCCAAAGGCCTTGGGCTAGTTTTTGGTTAAAGGGCTCAAGCCCAGCCTTTTATTTTGTGAGGCCTTAGGGCCGGTTTTGGTGGGTGTGGGCTGTGTGCTTGCAGCCCGTGTGTGTGTGTGTGTTTGTTTGTGGTGTGTGTGTGTGTTTGGGGTTTAAGCCCAAACCACATATATTCACCCTAAACCCTTTTAACCTAAAAACCTTAGAAAACCCTAAACCCTAATCCGGATTTCAAGCCTAAAACCCGTTAGACCTAATTTAACCATTGACCCCCGGTCAACGTTGACTTTAAGGTTGACTTTTTGGATTTTCGTCCGGGATCCTTCTTAGAGTAATTCGACGTTCTAAATCCGTTTCCAACGTCCGTTTTCCCAAATTCCATTGCTATTATATAGTTTTATTTATTGGACTCTTTATGTGCTTAGGGGCAATTATTATGATGTTTCCGTCTTCGCTAGTGGCGCAACTTTTGGCAACTAAGTACTGTGAGTGGACCCTTTCTAAAATTACATGATTTTATAGTAATTGCATAAATAATTAGCATGCCTACGAATTTATGATGTGATTTATGTGAAGCCTGATGATTTAATATATTGATTATCGTCTCGTGTTTTGGTGAGGAATTAATTGTTAGCCTATATTGAGCTATATTTTAATATATCGTATTTTCTATTAAAACCATGAACTGGTAGACTATCTGATAGATGACGATAGGATGCTAGAACATGTTTTTGAACCCCTCTTTATAGTGTAGACGATGATCGGTAACCTATGCTATGAAGTGGTTATTTAAGAAAGACGTAACTATTTGTGCGTACCTAGTAGACACTATGCCGCCTGGGGCGAGGAACTGGTGTTGGCATTTAGGCCGGGAGAAATAATCCTTAGTTACGGGCACAGAGACCACGGAGCAGGCATTGGGCCGAGAGATATATTTATTCAGTGATATTTCTAGCAGCACACCGCGTTTACGAGACGATTTATGATGCGTTTACTGTTTTGATTTCCGCGATGCGTTTCCGCAATGTGACTTTTGAGATATTTTGGCATGCTAGGATTTTGATTTAAATCCATCACTTACTATGCTAGTAGTTTTCACTATTAAACTTTGGGGGTTAGTATGTTGATAACTGTTTTATTATTATTATATATGTAAACTTGGTCCACTCACCTTTGTTTTGCGCCCCCCCATTCAGGACTTAGAATCAAGGTACCTAATCCCGGCGTGAAGGCACTTCCGCAGCAGCATCTTCGGATCCTCTCGATGTAGGACCCACTCCCTTATTCATTAAATTTTATCTTAATTATTCTTAGTGATTAGGTTTAGTTGTATGCTTTGAGCACGTTCCTAAAACTTTTAACTCATTGTATTTCAAATTTCTAACCCTTATTTATTTCTTATTCTTAGCTTTTGTATCAATTAATGGCTTTCGTCACCCTCGGGTGTCGGCCAGCACGTGTCGGTCCTAGTATTCGGGGAATATCAGGGTCGGGGCGTGTCACAATGAAATGGTCATTCAACGATATACTGCATTTCAAAGGCCAGACATGCACAATTCCCGGCAAAATGACTTGATAGAGCACCAGTGGACATTGAAACAAGCTGAAGATAATTAAGTTCATTTAGTGTATTTTTTATTATTTGGTATGTCTATGTAATTTTATTTGGTGTGTTTTATTTTAGTTCATTTAGTGAGGTTTTTATTATTTGGTGTGTTTATGTAATTTTATTTGGTGTGTTATATTTTAGTGAGGTTTTCATTATTTGGTGTGTTTATGTAATTAATGAGGTTTTTATTATTTGGTGTGTTTATGTAATTTTATTTGGTGTGTTATATTTTAGTGAGGTTTTCATTATTTGGTGTGTTTATGTAATTAATGAGGTTTTTATTATTTGGTGTGTTTATGTAATTTTATTTGGTGTGTCTTATTTTGGTGTGTTTATGTAATTTTATTTGGTGTGTTTTATTTTAGTGAGTTTTTTTATTATTTGGTGTGTTTATGTAATTTTATTTGATGTGTTTTATTTTAGTTCATTTCGTGAGTTTTTTATTTGGTGTGTTTTATTTTGTGAGTTTTATGTAATAAATTGGAAACAACATAAAATACTCTATTCAATAAATAATAAATTACAACCCAAGGTGATTAGAAAACTATGGGCTTCGATTACAAAAAGTACTCTAATCATCATCACTTAACCAATTTGTGATGCTAGGATGATCTTCTCTTGTCGTGCTAGGACCATCTCCTCTTGCTCTCGCTTCTCTTGCACGCCTCCTACGCTCCACATCCTCTTTCTCCGACTTCCAAAAATATTTAGAATTTGGAGACTTCCCTTCTAAATACGTGTTCATAATCTCACGATCTTGTTGAGCCATTCTTTCTTCTCTAACCAGTTTCCTTTCTTGCCTAAGTAGCTATCTTTCTCTCTCATTAGCTTGAAATTCTCTCTCAACAGCTACAACTTTTGCCTCCTTTCTAGCCTTATCAGCCTCAAATTTCGCCATTTCCCGTGCCAAAGTCAATTCACTATGGCGAGTAAGTTCTTCCATGTACTTTGCATAATCATGCTTGGAAGCACTTCCTTTTCTCTTTGAAGCCTTCTTACCTTGAGACTTAATTGGATAACGGGTCAAACCCGACGCTTGTTCAGGGATGGGCGTTTCATGCACTTCTTCTCCATCATCTTTATGCGAGCCATTATCAAGTGTAGAGTGTAGAGGGGTGTTGTTCATGACAACTTCTGGACCGACATGCACAACTCTGAATTTAGGACAATCTTTGACAATATTCCAACATTCCCACAGGTTGAATGATTTATTTTTGCTTTTGGTTTTGGCACCATACCAAGCTTGTGCTTGAATTAGCTACACAATGGGGGAGAAGAAATAATTATAATCAAAGTAGGTAACAAATAAATAATACAAACAAATAATTATAATTAAAGTAGGTAACAAATAAATAATACAAACAAAAAATTATAATCAAAGTATGTAACAAATAAATAATACAAACAAAAAATTATAATCAAAGTATGTAACAAATAAATAATACAAACAAATAATTATAATTAAAGTAGATAACAAATAAATAATACAAACAAATAATTACAATGTAAATTTGGGTATAGTACAAACAAATAAATAATATATTGTTACCTGATCCGTGTAATTTTCCCCACTTCGAAGATTACTACTAGCTTGTGCAAATGCGTCTCTCCAAATACTAAACGATTGGCTAAGTAATTTCCAACGACTAGACATCGATTATTTGGTTCTACTCCCACCCATTTTTTCAAGATAATTGGTATGAATAAGACTCCACATTTCTCGCAACTGCATCTCATTACCCGTACGCGAACTATGAGTAATTTCAACCCAGCTAGTACACAATGCAACATCTTCAAGAAGTGTCCAATTCGTACCTGCATCAGTAGTCATTTTATTGAAAAACATTGGATTGAAACTTTGAGAGAAAGATAGGAATGTGATTGAAAGTAGTTGAGAAAATATGAAATTGTGGTGTAAGTTAGATGATAATGAGAAGACATTTATAGAAAAGTAGAAACATTTTTTTAAAAGAATTTCAAATATTTTTTCGAATTTTTTACAATTTTTTTATTCAAATAATTAATCTCTGCCGTTGGATTTAAAAAAAAATTAAATTCCAACACTCCATATTGTGTCAAGTGTCACAACGGTAACTTTTCTTAATTTTAAAACTATTTTTTCTTTTTATTTATTTATTTATAAAGCATATTAATATCGACCGTTGAACTCAGATCGAACGGTTGATATTAAATAAGATTTTTTTTTACCGTTGAGATCGAACCGTCAAAGTTAAAGAGCCGTTGAGATCGAACAGACCGTGGGAAGTCACCTGACTTCCCAACAGTAACATTTCAGTCTGAAAAGTGGGCTGATTTTTTTGAAAAGATGTCGGGCGACGCGCCCCCACGCGCGAGTGGGGTGCACGCGTCTGACAGAAAAAAAATAAAAAAAGGGCAACCAATCCACTCAGGCTCAAGGGCTGGCAATTCTTCACAGGCCCGGAGCTCAAGCCTCCACCTCCACTCGGGCTCCTTCACGCTGGAGTGAATCCACAGGGCCTTGGGCCCTTTTCTCTCGCCTGTACCCCGAGCAATCCATCACGGTGGAGTTGCTCAATGTCACGTGTTCATTTGTCGACAAGAAACCTCATTTGCATTGTTGTTAAGTCCCTAGGACTATTCACTATTTAATATACCCAGTAAACAATAATTGTCTTTAATGAACATTAATTATCTTTTGCATCTCCACCCTACACCCTGACAATAGGTAATAAAATATTTGTATTTTTTTAATTTATAAAATAATACAAAATAATTTTATTTGTAATTTCGAATAAGATTTTTAATCGTTCTCGTTGCACCACGTGACAAAATATGAAATTGTGGTATAAGGTAGAAGATAATGAGAATGTATTTATAGATAAGTAAAATCAATTTTCTTTTTTAATTTTTCAAATTTTTTTCCAGATTTTTATTAATTTTTTACAATTTTTAATTTTTTGTTCACATAATTAATCTTTGTTGTTGGATTAAAAAAAATTGAATTCCAACATCCCAAATTATGTCACTTGGCACAACGGTAACATTTCAGAATTTTAAACTCTTTTTTTTTTAATTTATAAAACCGAATAACGTGAACTGTTGATCTCAGATACAACGGCTTAAATTAAATAAGATTTTTAAATTTTTTTTACCTTTGGAAATCCAACGGTCCATAAATTGTTAATCAAATAGTGTGTATATATATGCTTGACGAGTTCTAGTTTTGGCAGTAATGATGAGTTCTAGTGTCGGCCAACAACAATTTGCTGTGTTTCGTAGTAATGAAATAGTGCATCAACTATTTCATTCACAGATGTTAATCAAACATTAGGAGTAACAGCGTAGTCGAAATATATCAAAGCGACTTGAATCAATGTAAAAAGTGAAAGGTAATTCCATTCTCCATACCTATGCTCACGCTCGAGAAAGGAAATTCCAAGTGAAACCACTTTTTGAGTAGATATACATAGCTGAACAGCACGAAGGTAATGGAGCCATTGATGCAGAGGTTGAGAACTCAGTTGCTGCACTGGACATACACCAATCAGCTATCTTTATGCATATGTTGCCTCCATGAAGAGCTTGATCAATTATCTGTGCCACTTCATGGCCTGCAAGGGAAGGAAACATTTAATAAGGTAAGGGCAACAAAGGAGTCCAACACTTTCGCGCAGACATAAACAACTCTTCATAAGCAAGCAGGCCATCTCTGAGAAAATTTGTGGTGAAATTATGCACTTGTAAGTTTTAGACTTGACTTTTCCCAAATCCACCAGTAGGTCAGGAAGAAAAGCCTCTGCATAGAACCAAATCCTGGTTACTGTGGTAACAGAATTAGAAAAATGTTTGACCCGTATCTGTCCACATAGTAGGGCTCGTACTATGTAGTCATCGAAAGCCAATTCATCATTTTCGGAGCATAAACTAGGATACAACCAAATTTAGAATGATCCATAGAACACGCTCCATTTTATCAAAGATGATAATCTAATACATTGAAAAGATTAGGTTTACACCTTTAGTTTCCAAACTACTAGAGAAGACCAAGTAAAATGATTACTGATTACTCATCTAGGAAAACTTTTAAACAAAACAGTTATAATTCCTCGAATAAAATAAGAGAATATGAAAAACAAATTCAGCACAGATTTAGATACCTTGTATTAAGCTTCAATTATGTAGGTTGCCTACAATCTGCTTCTTCCATAAGCCAATTTTATTAACACAGGAAAGTGAAGGGAAGTGGTTTTGAATTAAGTAAACTTTTCACCTCAGGATAATGTAAGGTATTTCAGAAAAATTACCCTTTAGGTGAAGGGCCATTTGCTTCATATATATAGATACAGACTGTGAGACTTCATCTTTACAGTCATTCATATAACTGCCATAATACTATCCTCGCACTTTGATTATTTTCTGGTAAGATCTGAACACTTGACATTCTTTTCTACCAAGGTTCCATTTGTTGCTTCCCGCCATCATGAACAGAATGAGCATCAACAGTCCAAAACTGCCCTTTCTCCCTGTAGTCAATTATCTCACCCTTCTTGTCAACATCATCATCCACATAAAAATCTTCAGGCTCAAACAAACTCTGAAAACCGTCATCATAGTCATCATCATCATCACCATCGGACTCAAAGTCATCACTAGAGCCACCAATCTCAGTGTTGTTAATCCTAGCTTTCTTCCTCTCTCTTCTTAGTCTCTTGCTTTCTCTAACCAACTGCATCAACTTTTCCTTTATCACCAAAGCCTCTTTCTTCTCCAACAGTGCACCCTTGTCATCAAAACCCTCCACTAAAAACACTGAATCTCTCTGCCCTTTCAAGCTCACATAGAATAACTCTGGGTGCCGTATGATCATCCCTCTCAACTTGTTGGACAGCACAAAATCATTCCTAAAATGAGTCAAGTGGTCTATCAAAGTTCTCTTTTCAACCGTCATCCCTAGCACTTCTCTCACCACCAAACAAGCTCTCTTCTCTGCCTCAATTGACTCTTTAGGCAAGTCCGAGATGGGGGTATTGTATGGGCACACACCCGGAATTTCTTTGAATTTGAGCAAAAAATCTTGGTGACGCCTCTTCAAATTTAGACCCTTTCGGAGCGTCAACTGCTTGAATTTCAAAGGTCTGTCTACTATTAGCTCACGTGACTGAACTTCTAGAGATGGTAAAGGCTTTGCCAAGTCTTGGTCCCAGGAGACAAGCTCAAGTGCACGGCCATAGGAGGTGTCAACGGTCTTGAATTTATTTGGATGGTCATTGCATAGACAAGAGCGAAAATTAGGAGGAAGACCAAGATCTGGAGCTAGGTGAACCAACTTTGACAGAAGTAGTCGATGATGAGAAGAGAGCATAAGAAGTTTCTGGAGTTTGGTGGCCAAGGAGTCAGAGATGGCTGATTTGAGACTTAATTCCTCAGCAGCAAGGGCTGCTGCAGCTGGGGTTAGACGGACACAGAGTTGTGATAATGATTTAGTTGCATTGGATGGCAAGGGAGCTGTTGGGATTGCGAAGAGTTCAAAAATAGTAGGGTATCGATGAATCATTGAGAGAATGGATCGTGGCTTTGATAGGGAAAGGTAGGCTCGACACTTATTGAGAATATGAATTGGAATATAGCACTTCGGTTTGGAAAGAAGCAGTGTTTGTAGCTTTTGGACAAAACGTATCTTGTTTTGCTTCACAACATGCTTGTCTAGTGAAGGACTGCGGACAGTTTTGACAGATGAGCAAGTAACTGAAAAAGGGATATTTTCTGAGATCCTATTGTTTTTATTATTCCTCTTGACTGTACCTAATAAGCAAGGAGGATTCCAAGGGAGGAAGGTGGATCTAAGAGAAGTGATGGGTAAATCCCTTTGCAATGAGAAAGGCAAAGACAACTCCATATTTCACACTCACAATCTTTACACCCTACACAATACGCATGTGTGGTGACATTATGAAGGGTACAACAATACCATCTGGCTCACTATCCACACGAGGGTCACATTAAACATTTCCAGCCTTAGTGGTTTCTTATGAGCATAAAAGGTCGTACCCAGTGCAGAAGGCTCCCGCTTTATGCAGGGTGTGGGAGAGGTGAATGTCGGCTAGCCTTACTGATGAAGCAAAACTGTCACAAAGAAGCACAACTATCCAAGTAAGTGCGATGATGCTACGCACTTTATCTACCAGAGATAATAGTGTACCAGCACAATGCTAGACCTTGTTTCCACTATTTTTATCATCTTCACTGGAACATATGGTCGTACCTGTAAACAAAAACAAATTTAAGTCACATAATCATGTAATAGGTTCAAAATACATGCATCAGCCCTAAGTTTAGCCACACATACAAGCAAACACAATTTCAACCAAAGTGCAAAGCAGTGTTCTTAGGAAACTGATATCTATAAGTGGAAAAAGGAACCCGCATGTCCCATATTCAGAAGGAGAAGACATTGTACATCTATGACTAGCAAACTTAGCAGTATCAATTTGCCAATTTTGTATTTCATGTTGACTCAACCTAACACCAGAAGACAAAATTCTTCTCCATAAAGGAATCCTACCTAACTATCCGAATCCACAACATTTTCCATTGTGTATGAAACAAACACTAGGTTTCTCTGCAGAAAAATTGAACTTTCCGCTGGGTCTTAAGCAAAACACCCAGCCATGACCTAGTCATCAAATTCTCATGCTCCAGTTATACAATCACGGACAAATAAAAGATGGTTCAACAACAAAAACCCTCCCAAATAAAAACCAAAGAAATTATGATACCATAACACCAAATGACAGAGGGCAAGTCTTGGCGCAACGAAAAGGTTGCTCATTTGTGACCGAAAGGTCAAGGGCCCGAGTCTTGAAAACAGCCTCTTTGCAAGCAAGGGTAAGGTTGTGTACAATAGACGTTCCCCGACCCTCGCAAAGCGAGGAGCCTTGTTGAGTTGAGGTCGCCCCCCCCTTTTTTTTATTTTTTTTTATCACCAAATGACACAACGACATACATATATACACATCAACAGGGAAGAGGCACCAGAGGGAACGATCTCATCACAACTCACAAGAACATTAAAAAGAATTCAACCAAAAAGAAAGAACTATCATGCAAAAAATAAAAAATTGAGATAAGAAAAAATAATCATTTGTCCAGAGATAGTGACTGACTAAGAACTTATGCAAAATTGAGTGAAAAGCACGGATTTAACCTTAATCAAAAGGGTTCTTCAATACATAAGAAATCAAAAGAAATAAAATTTATGGTACACAAGAATGGTAGAAAGTGGGTTATCCAATCCAATTCAATACTAGATGCCAAACAAGGACTAAGATACCCACAAAGAAAATATATCAGTGTTTTCAAATGGAACAATAAAAAAATTGAAATAATAACAATAATATTAATAACCAAACTATGTGGTCCACACTTACTCACCAAGCTATGTGGTCCAACAGGAATACAACATCTGTCATTTGAAATTCTCTCCCACACCCCAGCTTAGTAACCAAACAGCCTCAAATAACCAAGCATTCATCTTTTCTTGTTCCTTTCTTACCATGGCTGATCTACCATGAAAGACCACCTAAACCAAAATAATAATCTTCTTCCCATGGCAGATGTAAACCAAAATGATAAAATTCAACAAGTGGGAGTTCCAAACAGAAAAAAAAACACGAGTTTATCAGTTGCACTAAGCTTTCTCCGTCGACCCCACACACAATCACTCCTCCAATCGTCGACTCCACCCAGCAGTGAATGCCACCGTCTTCTGCGGTAGTGAGGATGACGAGTTGGGGCTTCTCGCTTGGTGGTGAACAAGGACTCGACGCCGGCTTGGCGAGTGAGGTCGAGACCGTCGAGGGTGCGAGGTTGTTGAATCCTAGAATATGGAGCTTGCAGGATAATGGCAGAGCCGACGAGGCCGCGGTGGCCGGTTATGAGTACCGTCATCAATTTGTTCGAACGGAAGGAAGACGAAGCGGCGAAGAAGATTTAAGTTTGGTAACAGTTTTAAGGGTGAGGTTGTGTTTCGTTACAAAGATATATACCATTGAATTTTATGGGATACGGACAGGGACGGAGTCACTATAGGCCTATAGGGGGCGGATGCCCCCACTCAAACAACATTTTTGAGTGCAGAAAAATTGTACAATTTTGCATCTCAATGACCAACCCTAATTAAAATAAAAATTGAACCCTATATGTTAATTGGTATCAAGGGAAATGCCAAGGAGACTCTTCCAAAAGTGGACATTTCCATGAACTTTCCATCACCTCATATTTTTAGCATAATCCCCGTACCAACATTATTAATTATTGTGCCAAAAACATGAGGTGATGAGAGTCCCACTTTGAGAGTGTCTCCTTAGCATTTCTCTTAGTATCAATATGACTGACTTCACCAACAATGATTCTAAGTGTTTTGTATGAAAAACTTTATAAGATTAATATATAAGTGTTTGTTTAGTAAATTTTTTAGCTTTTTAATTGTAACTTTATTGTTTGAGGATGCCCCCATTCATACAAATCTCTGACTTCGTCCCTGGATATGCATCGTATGAAAATAGTTTCAACGATCCAACCGTCAAACTTGTTTGTATATATACTTCGAGATCGTGTACGCCAAAAATCGAAAAAAAACAAGCATTCAAAGATCAAGTAACGGACAAACCTTTTCGACGGTTATAAACGAAAAATCACAATTTAACGGTTATTTTAACTTCGATTTTGATGATTTTTTACAACTACACTCCAAAGATGCATGCATTTAATAGGATGAAACAAGTACCCATGGGTAATACTTACCCATGTCATGCTAACAGGTCATGTAAGATATTGTTTAGTCTACTAAAAACTACGACTCAATCAACTATAGTTTTAAAATTTGGAGATTGCCATCAATTCTTATGTGACATCCCTGCCCGAGCCCTCATTGTAACATCCCACATCGCCAAGAGGAGTGGATCTCTACCTAGAACGAGGCATTTTGGGAGCTCACTGGCTTCGGGTTCCATCGGAACTTTGAAGTTAAGCAAGTTCGCGTGAGAGCAATCCCAGGATGGGTGACCCACTGGGAAGTTCTCGTGTGAGTTCCCAAAAATAAAACCATAAGGGCATGATCGGGGCCCAAAGCGGACAACATCGTACTACGGCGGAGTCGAACCTAAGATATGGTGGGACCCGGGCCGGGATGTGACAACTTACATGTATTTCATACAACTATCATCTGACAATTAGATATAATTCTTGTGAATATATCTATTTAATATAATCATCATTTGATGTTTAAATATAATTCATGTGAATATAGGTATTTTATTTAAACCCACACACTATAATTAAACTCTATCATCACTCTGTATTTATCCTGCTTTTATTCCCGCTAAAACCTAATAGCTAGAAAAACAATTTTTTTATATTGATGGATGGTGATTTTGAACTTTTGAATCCTCTAT
The DNA here is from genome assembly GCF_916048215.2 of Malus sylvestris. NCBI lineage: Eukaryota > Viridiplantae > Streptophyta > Magnoliopsida > Rosales > Rosaceae > Malus > Malus sylvestris. The sequence continues at coordinate 2,770,392 of NC_062263.1, read as the reverse complement.
GACTCGATTTATGAATGAGTTGTCTATTTGATTTCAATTTTTTAGAGTTTATAATATGAGTATTTGGGTTTCAATTTTTTTCATTAATCCTGGTCTGCTACAATGCCCGGACACACTAAATAAGTGTCATAGTTGATGCTCTATTCATGGATTTTTTTTGTAAATTGATCAACCCACTGCGCTCTAGTTGCTGCTCACTGTTGCACCGATGATGTTAAAAATCTGTAACCTTTATGTAGTCTGGATTTTCCATCTTCATTTTGGTTGAAGAGCTTTGGGCTCTTCATCTAAAACTTAACAATCATCCACCGTCCAAACCCCTCAAAATAGGTTCTCTAGTAGGAATGATTACTTGACAAAATCATGCAATATATTAATGAGTAATGAAATTTTATAAATAATTGCTCAGGAGTACAATTTACGAGTTCCAGAATAGGCTTCATGCTTGTGTTCAGAGTTAGTTGTGAGAGAGGATCAATCACCAATCCTGGATTTATTGTAACGATGTCGATTCCATTTTATTTTGCAAACTTCCAATAGCAACTTCCTCCGCCAAGGTCTTTGAAATCATATACCAAAACTGATGAAGGAAAAGTCTTAGTGAACACAACAAACATGCATTTAAAGCATAACATGCATTTTTTTACACAACAAAAAAATAGTCATTTATGTGAAGTATGCTAACAACCATACCAAAGCCAACAAAAATATGAGCATCAATCGTGTCAGGACAAATAATTATTCCTTTCAATTAATTTACATCCAAGCATGACATAACAGGTTAAAGAACCCTAAAAGGGGCTCATATTCTAGCACATTAGAAGGTGAAATATCAATCAAGGCATCTTAGGCAAAGCATGATAAGCTGAAAGTGATTTCTGCAGGTGTGAATAACTATAAGAATAGGAGAGAAATCAGATAAAGATGAACATGAAAAAATATATAAAGTTGGTAGAGATATTTATGAACAAGATTGGGGAAGAGAAGAAAATTAAGTTGTGGGACTTGAGGAAAATAAAATGCTTTGATTTTGGGTTTTTAATTTTTCAAATGGGTGTAAAGATAAATTTACATATTGAATTGGGTTTGTGAGGGTATTTAAGGTAGTAAATTTGGGTTTAAAGAGATATTAATAGTTTAGTTAAAAACCAATGGGTGCAAAAAGAGACAGATTGCATACAAGAGACAGATTATCCAGGTTTGTCAACAATATTTCATCCATCTGCCCTATGTGCAATGCTGAGGAAGATAATAGAGCTCATTTATTCTTGAATTGTAACTTTGCAGACTAATATGGAATTGTCAAGCCATACCTAATTCCATAAGATTAAACCAAACTCTTCATTTTAATGAATGGCTTAATGATCTTACGGTTAAGGTTGATGCAGGTTTGTGTGACCTTAGTATAGTTTTGCACATCTGCTGGCAAATCTGGAAGGAAAGAAATCAAGTGGTGTTTCATAATAAAGTTCCAAACCATTCCTGGATTGTTAAGTTTGCTCTTAATCTTGGAAAGGAATTTATTGAAGCTAATAGTATAAGTCCCGTGAGTAAAAGTGGTAGCAACCCATCCCTGCGTTCTTCTATCCGGTGGCGTCCTCCTGATGCCGGTTTTGTTAAACTCAACTTCGATGGCTCTATGGTGAACCAAGGTGCAGCTTCTGGTTTTGTGATTAGAAATTTGACAGGTGAACCTATTGCTGCAGGGACTAGATTTACTGGCCAAAACACGATATTTGTTGCGGAGTGCCTTGCTTTGCATAATGGTCTTTGGTTGGCTAAGGCCAAATGATTGTCCCGTATCATGGTGGAGGGTGATTCAAAATTGGTGATTGAGGCTATTAGAGGTAATTATAACACTCCTTGGAGACTGAAGACCATTCTTGGAGACATTAGCTGGCTGGCTGAGTCGTTCTTGGAGATTTGCTAGAAACATGTCTTTAGGGAAGCGAATTTTCTGGCAAACGCTATTACTAGAGTGGGGTTTTCAGTTGCTGGTTCCCATGTTTGGGATAAATATCTTCCTGTGGAAGCCCATCAGGCGTTCCTTTTTTATTGTACCCAAACTGGTTGCCCTAGGGGAACTCGTTAATATAATCCTTTTTCTATAAAAAAAAAGGCGCAAAAAGTAAGTTAGGTGTAGAAAGAAGTTATATGAGTTTAAATAAAATTTCCCTTGATACAATCACCATCTTACCGTTGAAATGATAATTGTATTTTATACATATAAGTATTGTAGCCAATCCTACATTTTGATTTCTTTTGAATTTGACAAAAATTCATAAGGAAACTAAAGCAAACCAAACAAATGTTCAACGATCGGGTGTGAGTGAGTGACTTGGTTTGGGTGGTTTAGGGCTAAACATTATTCTATTTTCCTTTGCATATTTCAACTTTGTTCAACGATCTGATCTGAATAACCCTGACAACCCACGGTGGGGATCGACCGAATGTAGCGTTGACGTTCGTTGGCGAAGATTGAACATCTGAAAAAGAATTCAACATAGTAGAATGAGGAATGACAAATTGTTCGAACGTGGAACATCAACCAGGATAAGCAAATGTAGACAAAAACAAACAAGTAAGACTATCCAAACCTGAGCCACTTGCATACAGTGTTGTTGCCATTATTTGCAAAGTGATTCAATTGCAACTCCTTCAGAAACTGATGGAGCACTAAATTTCCAATTCCATTTGCAGCTAAATTTATTTGGAACACTTGGTTGCATGAGCAACAAAATTTGAACTTAAACAGCTCGATAACACAGAACCTGATGTTGAAAAACAGAAAAAGCATTGCAAATTCATTGTTTAACTTTAATGGAAATGGAGTTAGAGAGAGGTGGAGGACCCTCTGGTGATGAATAGTTCTGATCATGTACAACGGCGTGTTCTACATGTTCTTGATTAGGATCTTCCACGTTTTAGAGACTAAACAGGTAAACCCTAAATCCTAGGCCCAAAACAAGGTCATTTAGGCTTTAGGGATAATTAAGGTAAATTTTAGCAGGTTTGAGGGGGTTTAGGCTCTCTTCTGGCAGTTCCATACACAGTCGTTAATCAAATATAGATGGTAAAAACATAGTTTAAACATGTCGACATGAGTTATGCTATGCTTATGCTGCCGTTCAAGAAAGAGAGTGAAAACCACTTTTGAGTAGAGATGCGAAGCACAGAGGCAGGAAAGCAATGGAGTTCAGACGTTGGGAATTGAGATGCTTCAAGGACATATGGGGATCAGCTATCTTTATGCATTTTAACACTGGTCTACCGTTGCTTCCGTCAATAGCTTCATCAGTTATCCGTGCCACTTCACTGTCCCGAAAGGGTACGAAATCCTTTAAAGCTTTTGCATACAACAAAGCAACGCCACTTGGTAAGCAAGCAAGCCATCTCAATCCGATAAACTTTGTTGTCAAATTATGCACTTGTTAGTTGGATACTTGATTATACCTGATAAGATTTTTACCGTCTACGCAAATAGGGGCAAAATCAAATAAAATACTTGCAAGAATACAAGGATATTATAGTATAGATGCTCATGCAAGGTCGTTCTCCTCAAGGACTATTTGAATAATTTATGTAGAAACAATTCCTAATTAACTACTTAAAACTAAAAATTGAGAAAGGTGATTTTGAATTTAGGTAATATTAAAAATGAATTTTAATTAAAAACAAATAATAAATTTTCCCAAAAATAATATGATAAAAAGAAAAGAGTTTTAAATCCCAATTTATAAAAGTACTAGGGTTCCACCATCACGTAGCAATCCTATGTATTTTTACCAATTACTTATGATCTACACATGCCACTTTGAAAGTTAGGTTTTCCTGATTTATATTCTACTTGGAGCCTCCAACATAGAACGTATATCTAACATGCAACCCGTCCAGATGTTCAGATCAAATATGAACATGAGAGACTCATTATACTTTATGAAAACCCTTTGAAAAATCATGCAATCCTTAAGACGTGGTGTTCAGCCTAGATGAAATTACAATTATTAACCACAAGAAGCCAACATCAATTACAGGGAACCTTCCAACCAAAATTACATCAAATTACTTTTCTAAATATCCTAATGGTCATCAGGCATTAAGACAATTAGATAGTTTTAATCACGGTGATTAATAATTCAAAGTATGCATGCAATCAATCATAAGCAATTAAATAAAAATTACATATTAATATTGTTGATGCACAAAATCAACGAGAACTTTGGTATAACAGAAAGTGTTAAGTTTGTGACCTTCGCTAGATTGCTCTGGTCACTAGTGTGGAAAAGTATCCAAATGGATAGAGACAGGGAAGCAAACACAAGATGTACGTGGTTCACCCAGATTGGCTACGTCCACGGAGTAGATGAGTTCTTATTAATTGTGAAGGGTTTACATAAGTACATAGGTTCAAGCTCTCATTTAGTGAGTACTAGTGAATGATTTAGTACAAATGACATTAGGAAATATTGTGAGAGAATGATCTCTATTTATAGAAGAGAGTTTCTAGTTTCATTCTGACATTGACACGTGTTGTGTTGTGATTGGCTTCTGATATCGACACGTGTCGCGCTATGATTGGCTTCTGATATCGACACGGGTCGCGCTGTGATTGGCCTCCTGGTTGGAGGGAAACTCTTCTGGGTCATTGACGGTATAATGTTAACCAGTGCTCAGTAGTTTCGGGATTGGTCAAGTATGGTACAAACAGTGCTCCCCTAAGTTCCCGAGTGAGGGAAGCTCCTCGATTGGGGACTTGCAAGATCCAAGCTATTGAGTAATCACGAAACTTCTAAGTACCAAAGTGTGGTATCATTTTCACTTGCCTTATATGTCTCATATGTAGATGTGGCATCTTCTCTGGAAGTACTTTTCCTCCATCTAGGGGTGGTATCTTTAACCGATGAAGATGCACAAGGTAATGTATCAATTTCACTTGAAGCTTACTTGTAGTTTCGGGTTTGGTCAAGTGCGATACAAACCCTATAGTAGGAGTTCCCCAAGTCGCCGAGCTAGGAGATTTGTCGAAGAATGTAACAGACAAGGTAAGCAATCAGACTTCTAAGCAAGCAACCTGGATCGGAGGTTCGACTTCGGCTTCTGGTTAATTGTTCTCATTCTCCTTGTGTCGTAAATAGCACCAAGGATAAGGATAAGCAAATGGAGAAGAGATGATATGAGATACTTTTGCTTTTGAAGAAGTAACTTTCCACAGGCTTATTCTTGAACTAGGCTGGACGGTTTTCTAGTTTCCTCCAGAGTATAAGGCCGACTCAAGAATTTGAGGGTTAAAACAAGTCCATCAAATTTAGAGTATGTTTGACCCTGATGATATGAGATACTTTTACTTTTGACAAAGTAGTGGATGTATCAGCACGTGTTCTGTTACGCTTGTCTCCACATGCTTCCTTGTATCCTTCTCACTTGCCCTATTTGTTCCTCAGACAGATGTGGTATCTTCTCTGGAAGCATAAGATGTTAAAGATGAGTACTCGAAAGCAATGCCAGGTAAGTAATCAGGCAAAGGGTTACAAGCAGTCAGTTCCTAACTGGAAGCTTGATTCCAAGTGCTAACTGATTGCTCTCTTTCTCCTTGTCTTACAGGTAAAAACAAGGCTAAAGGAAAAGATAGGGAAAAAGCATAATATGGGATACTCTTGCTTTTAACCCTGATGATATGAGATACTCTTGCTCTGGTGTGGCTTGTTTGTAGAGGTATTATCGGGAGGAAAAGAAGCTGAGTATTTCGAGAGACTCTGCTGAAAGTGCCCTCTCGGATGTGAAGAAAAGTTGTGCATTTTTTTTTTATTTGCAGGTTTGCCTAGCTGTGGAGGATGGAGGTCGACATATATAGGAGTCTCCGTAACAACAAGTAGTAGTGTTATTCCTTTACCCTTATTGGTCATAACAATGTAGTGGGAGCTGCAAGCTTCACGTGTTTTAACTTTGTCAGAGCACTTTGAAAAAGTGGTATGTGGTATCTGGAAAGCTGATGTTGCGTGTGAAGATTGCAGATAAGCTTTATCCAAGGAAATCTGGCTCTCGAAGTTCGGAGAGCGGTGCCTCTTCAGTTTTCAAACAAGCAATCATGTCGGGGATCTGGCTCTCAAGATTCAGAGAACTGTGCTTCTTCGATTTTTGAGAAAACAATCTTGTTGGGAGTCTGGCTCTCGAGATTCGGAGAGCAGTGTCTCTTCAATTTTTGAGAAAGTAATCCTGTTGGGAGTCTAGCTCTCGAGATTTAAAGGGCGGTGCCTCTTTGATTTTTGAGCACGTAATCATGTTGGGAGTCTGGCTCTCGAGATTTAGAGAGCGGTGCCTCTTCGATTTTTGAGAAAGCAATCCTGTTGGGAGTTTAAGTCTTGAGATTAGGAAAGCAGTGTTTTTTCGATTTTTGATAAAGTAATCCTGTTGGGAGTTTGGCTCTCAAGATTCGGAGGGCGGTGCCTCTTCGATTTTTAAGCAAGCAATCTTGTTGGGAGTGTTTTCTCGAATGTGAGTAAATGTTGGACATTTTTGCTAGTCTGCCTTGCCACGGAGCACGGAGGTTGACACACATTGGGACTTTCTAGTTATCAAGCAGTGGTGCTGTTCCTTTACCCTTGTGGGTAATAGTAGGGTAGCTAGACCTTCAAAATTTATGTGTCTAAACTTTACTAGAGATCTTTGGCAAAGTTATATGTGGTACCCGAGGAGTTGATGTTGCGTGTGGAAAGTTGTGCCTCTTCGGAATCCGGAGAGTGGTGCATCTTCGATTTTTGAACCAACGACCATGTTGCCCTTTCTTTTATAAAGGCACCAATTGTGTGCAAGAAATACATTCAGAGAGTTATTGTTTGTAGGAAATTTCCCTTTACTTAAGAGATTTATTGCACCACATTTCTCCTTCATCATTTCTGAGAATGTCTGGCCCATTCGATCGTTGTTTTAACTTGAACTTTGGTGAAGAGGCAGCCATGCCTTCTTAAGACAACATATGGTGCCCATCCTTCTTATCTTCTATTGGTCCTCTTACCTTTGGGGACTCTATGATGAAGAATGATATGACCGCTGCGGTGGTGGCCAGGAACACTCTTACTCCTAAAGATAACAGACTACTTTCCAAACGGGTTGATGAGTTAGCTGTTAAGGATTCTCTGGTTCTCAGTGTTCAGTGTGCATGTCCTGTGTCTAATATGGCCCAACGCCTATTTGCTCGAACTCGCCAAGTTGAATCATTGGCGGCTGAAGTGATAAGTCTCAAACAGGAGATCAAAGGGCTCAAGCATGAGAATAAACAGTTCCACAGGCTCGCACATGACTATGCTACAAACATGAAGAGGAAGCTTGACCAGCTGCAAGAATCTGATGGTTAGATTTTGCTTAATCATCAGAGGTTTGTGGGTTTGTTCCAAAGGAATTTATTGCCTTCGTCTTCTAGGGTTGTACCGTGTAATGAAACTCCGAATGATCAACCTTCGATGCCTCTTCCTTCTGGGGTTCTGCCCAGTACTGAGGCTCCGAATGATCACCCTCCGGTGCTTACTCTTTCTGGGGCTCTGCCGACTGCTGAGACTTCTCATGAACAACCTTTGTGAAGGCTCCCTCTTATTTGTTTATTTTGATTCATGTATATGTACATATTTGTAACTTATCGGAAATATCAATATACAAACTTTGCTTCATTTCAACGTATTGTGTTAAATACTCCAAGGCTTTCTTCACTAAGTTCTTTGAATTTTTTCTTTTGTTGAAGCTTGTATGTTGAACCTTTGAGAGTGAATCATGTATGTTGAGGTAGTGCTCCCTTAATTTCCCGAGTGAGGAAAACTGCTCGGTTGGAGACTTGAAAAATCCAAGTCACTGAGTGGTTGTGAGACTTCTGAGTATCAAGGTGCAGTAGCATATGGTAGGTGTCCCCAAGTCTCTGGTCGATGGAGTTGACGAATGAGGCATTTCCTTTCTAGCCCAAAACTCCTCATTCATATATATTTGTTATGAAAGTTGTTAGGCCCAAAGAAGAGGAGGCCTAGGCAATTTTTTTTTTAATTTTCGAATTTTAGAATTTTAGAATTTTAGAATTTTAGAATTTTAGAATTTTAGAATTTTCAAATTTCGGAAAATAAATAAATAAATAAATATATATATAAATATATTTTAAGCTTTGTAAGTGAAGTTTTGGTGTTGAAGCTTTGTAGGTGAAGCTTTGTTGGGCACCATGAATTGATTTTGCTTCACACTATCTTGATCAAGATAGTATGAAGCTTTTGTAGGTGAAGCTTTTGTGTTGAAGCTTTGTAGGTGAAGCTTTTGTGGGTGAAGCTTTTGTAGGTCAAGCTTTTGTGGGTTGTGGGTCAAGCTTTTGTAGGTGAAGCTTTTGTGGGTGAAGCTTTTGTGTTGAAACTTTTGTGGGTGAAGCTTTTGTGTGGAAGCTTTTGTAGGTGAAACTTTGGAGTTGAAGCTTTGTAGGTGAAGCTTTGGAATTGAAACTTTTGTTGGGTACCATGAATTGATTTTGCTTCACACTATCTTGATCAAGATAGTGTGAAACTTTTGAGAATTTGTAGTTGTCCTCCATTGATGAAGCTTTTGTTGGTGAAGCTTTTGTGGGTGAAGCTTTTGTAAGTGAAGCTTTTGAGTTGAAGCTTTAGAGTTAAAGCTTTTGTTGGGTATCATGAATTGATTTTGCTTTACACTATCTTGATCAAGATAGTGTGAAGCTTTCGAAAATTTGTAGTTGTCCTCCATTGATGAAGCTTTTGTTGGTAAAGCATTGGAGTTGAAGCTTTTGTTGGTGAAGCTTTTATGGGTGAAGCTTTTGTTGGGTACCATGAATTGATTTTGCTTCACACTATCTTGATTAAGATAGTGTGAAGCTTTTGAGATTTTGTTGTTGTCCTCTATTGATGAAGCTTTGTTGAATTTCCCTTTTTTTTTTTTGGGAAATTAGAAATTTGAAAATGTGGAAGAGACAACATATACAAATTTTGCTTCCATACTATTGAGCAAGAGATTGTGGTGCAAGCCACACTTTGTAGTAGTTGAAGGTTTGGATGAACCATATAAATTGAATTTGCTTCGAAGGTTTGAGAATTATAGTTGCCCTCCATTGATGAAGCTTTTGTTGGCACCAAAAATTGGTTTTGCTTCACACTGTCTTGATCAAGAGTGTGTGAAGCTTTTGAGAATTGTGGTTGAACTCATTTGATGAAGCTTTTGTTGGCACCATAAATTGGTTTTGCTTCACACTATCTTGATCAAGAATGTGTGAAGCTTTTGAGAATTGTGGTTGCCCTCCATTGATGAAGCTCTTGTTGGCACCATAAATTGGTTTTGCTTCACATTGTCTTGATTAAGAGTGTGTGAAGCTTTTGAGAATTATGGTTGAACTCCTTTGATGAAGCTCTTGTTGGCACCATAAATTGGTTTTGCTTCACACTGTCTTGATCAAGAGTGTGTGAAGCTTTTGAGAACTATGGTTGAACTCCTTTGATGAAGCTCTTGTTGGCACTATAAATTGGTTTTGCTTCACATTGTTTTGATCAAGAGTGTGTGAAGCTTTCTACGAGTTGTAGTGTTTGCATTGTTATAGAGGGGAAATGTTTGAAGCAGATGCAAAAGGGCTGAATAGCTTAATCTTCGTATGCCATGCACTGAAGTTGTTGTTGGCTTGCAATAAGACTTTGTTGGTTACTATAACTCTTGTTGGGCATAAGTGCTCCCCTAGTTGAGTTGTCAAGCTTAAGGGTTTTTTATTATTTGTGAATGCTAGGAGTTCATATGTACAAGTTGTACCACTCGTCTTTTGGTAGGTGGAATGAATGGTAAGTTGCTTTCATCACTTGGTTGGTGGTACGAAGGTGAGTTCATTCATCACTTTTCATCACATTTCATCACCTGGTTGGTGCACGTGGATGAGTTCCTTCTTCCCCTGGTTGGTGGCATGAATGGCAAGTTGCCAAATGATATTAGAGTACGGGTTGTACATTTCATCACCTGGTTGGTGGCATGAATGACAAGTTACCAAATGATATTAAAGTACGGGTTGTACATTTCATCACCTGGTTGGTGGCATATAGGAAAGTACGGGTTGTACATTTTATCACTTGGTTGGTGGCATGAATGGCAAGTTGCCAAATGATATTATAGCACGGGTTGTACATTTCATCACCTGGTTGGTGGCATGAAGATGAGTTCCTTCTTCACCTGGTTGGTGGCATTAGTGGCAAGTTGCCAAATGATATTAAAGTACGGGTTGTACATTTCATCACCTAGTTGGTGGCATAAAAGAGAGTACGGGTTGTACATTTCATCACCTGGTTGGTGGCATGAAGATGAGTTCCTTTTTCACTTGGTTGGTGGCATGAATGGCAAGTTGCCAAATGATATTAGAGTACGGGTTGTGCATTTCATCACTTGGTCGGTGGCATGAAGTAAAGTACGGGTTGTACATTTCATGACCTGGTTGGTAGCGTGAAGATGAGTTCCTTCTTCACATTTCATTACCTGGTTGGTAAGAATAAGGGCAAAGTGTCTAGGCACATTGTAGCAAGTGTCGAATGACACAAAGTATGTTGAATCCTTTCAAAGCACAGTTGGCTTATGTATGAATGTGTTGGAATGTATAATTGAGCGAATATACTGTGAAGCTGTTCGTTTATTTGTATAGTCTTGTTGACATATACGTAGACTTTGTTTCATGTTGGAAGCATTCATGTTGAAGCTTTGAATCCGAGTGTTTCATTGCTAGGAATGTAAGAGGATTAGGACCGAGTTGTCTAAATCACCTCTTTATTGAATTCATGCCAAATAGTCTTCGTTACATAGGATGCCGAACGGCTGAAGCTTAACACTTGTACAATGTGAGTTTACTTGTAATAGTACTTCAAGTGATCAGCGTTCCATGGATGGCCAAGGGTCTTGCCATCGGAGCTTCTAAGCTTGTAGGAACCAGGGCGACTGATGCCAACAACTTCAAACGGTCCATCCTAGTTTGGACTAAGTGTTCCTTCACTCGGGACTCTGTCGCAGAGTAATCTTTTCTTCAATACCCAGTCCCCCACTTTGAAAGAACAAGGTTTGACCCTTGAGTTATAATAGTTGGAGATGCACTGCTTGTAGGCGACATTCTTCAAGTGAGCCTGGTTTCTGTGTTCCTCGACTAGATCTAAGTTGAGGGTAAGTTGTTTGTCATTTTCGCTTTGCACGTAGTTCTAAACTCGGAACGTTGTTTGCTCAAGCTCAACTGGGACAACTGCCTCTGTACCAAAGGCAAGTGAGAATGGGGTTTCTCCTGTTGATATCCGATACGAATTGCGATATGACCAAAGAACTTGGGGTACAAATTTTGGCCAACAACCTTTAGCCTTGTCCAAGTTGGTTTTCAAAGTTCGCTTGATTATTTTGTTGATAGCTTCAACTTGTCCATTAGACTGGGGATGAGCTGGAGAGGCAAAACATAAGTTGATGTTGAACTTAGAGCAGAACATCTTGAACTTATTGTTGTCGAACTGTCGCCCGTTGTCAGTGACTATCGCATTGGGAATGCCGAATCTGCAAATGATGTTCTTCCATACAAAGTCTTCTATTTTTGCCTCAGTATTGGTTGCCAAGGGTTTTATTTCAGCCCACTTTGTGAAATAGTCAACTGCAACGATTGCATAACGAACTTTGCCCTTCCCTGCAAGCATTGGGCCGATTAAATCAAGTCCTCATTGGGCGAAGGGCCAAGGGCTGATCATAGGAGTGAGCGGCTCGAGAAGGGGTGAGGAACAGTTGCATAGCGTTGACACTTATCACATGAACGGGATATTCTGATAGCATCTTGGTGGAGTGTTGGCCAGTAATATCCTTGGCGAAAAGCTTTGTGTGCTAGGATCGAGATCCAGCATGATCTCCACAGACTCCTTCATGTATTTCCCGAATGACAGTTTCCGACTCTGCGGGCGTAAAGCATCTTAGGTATGGTAGGTTAAAACCCTATAGTAGGACTTTGGCACCATCTGACACTTTCCCACAGACGGCGCCAAATGTTGATGCACAAAATCAGCGAGGAGTTTGGTACAACAAAATGTTAAGTTTGTGACCTTCGCTAGATTGCTCTGGTCACTAGTGTGGATAAGTATCCAAATGGATAGAGACAGGGAAGCAAACACAAGATATACGTGGTTCACCCAGATTGGCTACGTCCACGGAGTAGAGGAGTTCTCATTAATTGTGAAGGGTTTACACAAGTACATAAGTTAAAGCTCTCATTTAGTGAATACTAGTGAATGATTTAGTACAAATGACATTAGGAAATATTGTGAGAGAATGATCTCTATTTATAGAAGAGAGTTTTTAGTTTCATTCTGACATTGACACGTGTTGTGTTGTGATTGGCTTCTGATGTTGACACGTGTCGCGCTATGATTGGCTTCTGATGTCGACATGTGTCGCGCTGTGATTGGCCTCCTGGTTAAAGGGAAACTCTTTTGGTTCATTGACGGTATAACTTTGATCGGTGCTCAGTAGTTTCGGGATTGGTCAAGTATGGTACAAACAAATGCTAAGGCTTAAGGCTTCGCCCTAGCAAAACATATTAGTTATGCACAAGGTTTTAAATATCGATATTATCGACGATATTTCGCCGATAATATCATTTTTTTTAGAACGATATTTTGATACTCATCCACTTCATTATCGACAATATATCGACATTTTTGTCGATATTATCGCGATAATATCGTAAAACAATATTATCAACATTTAAATGCATTATTTGGGCAATATATCCCGATATTATAGATAATATCGATAATATCACGAGATAATACCTAAAAATACTCCAAAATGCTAAGAAGTCTCAACACATACTACACGTGACTTGATCATAGCCCAAAGGCCGAGCAAGACATGCTTTTCTCAGCTTGGGAATGTGGCTTTTATAGGCCTTCTTGCTTGCTCACTGCCCTTGCGTGGGCGATGTGGGACTCGACCCAATGGGAGAGAAAATTGGAATTTCGGCCGGAAATCCACACCCACTTTAAACGGTCATAACTTTGTCAAAACTCAACAAAATCAAGCAAGACAAAAACGAAAGTTGTAGCCCTCGAAGAGACGAAGAGAATGGTACCTCACATGACGTCTGAATCATCATGGTGTGGCCGGAAAATTCCTCGAAATCCACTGAGGTCGCCGGAAACTGGGTAAGATTCAAATGAGTATAACTTTTTCAATACTCAACGAAATTGAGTGAAACAAAAACGAAAGTTGTATTACTCGACGAGACGAAGAGATTGATACCTTGCACGCCGGCCAACTCGCCGTGGTTTGGCCGGAAAACCAAAACGTTTTGCCTCAAGGGCTGGTACATGTGAACTTGTGACTCCAACTAGGTAAGAGCCAGATCTAATTTGGGGCCTTCTATCCTATATTTGTGGATAACCATCAAATGCTAAAGATTAAACAAACATAATATGTTCTACTGCTTAGCAAAAAAAGCTACAAACCCTTTGCTTATCAACAAAAAAAGACAAGTCCTTACACTATATATACTTTCAAATTACGTTGAGTAGCAACCTGATATATGTATTTGGACGAATTATAAAACAATTGACACACTCCTGGCTTCCAAAATTCAATTCTTTTACTTTCTATAAACTTGAAAAAACATAATCGGCATCCAAATTAAAGTTTAGTCTTATTCAACGTATTGATTTTCAATCGTTAATTGATATACTATAATTTGGAACTTCAACGCCTAGACGCATGCTTATGTGTAAGAAATTTAAAGTGTCAAATTCGGCACATTATTCCTCATCATTTTATTCACTTCCTTTTTTTTTTTTTAATATCCTAAATAAAACCTCCCAATATTGTACTAATTAATTATATATAAATGATTATGGTGTGTTTAAACTTTTTTCATTAATTACTACATATTTTCTACACTCACAATGTTTGCCAGCTCGCTATATAATCAACTTAAATCAGTTAAATCCATCATGCAATGCATTTCCTTCCAATTTTTTGTGATAAACTAATAGATAATTGACTAAATAAACATCCTGCAAAGTTTCATTAAAAATTTCCAAGTTTTTCTTACAATTTCCGTGGTTTCCATGTAATTTTTATCGATATCGATATTATCCCGATATTTCCATCGATATTTCCGTGTTTTCGGACTACCGATATTTTCGATATTACTGATATTTTCTTCCTTGGTTATGCATAATCATAATTAAAATTATAGAAAATATTATTATGAAGAAAAAGATTGAAAACACCTTGAAGTAGAAAATTTGAAAGCCCTTGAAAACCCTAGCAATTCTCTCTGTCTCCAAAGTTCATAAAAGAGAGTGTCCTCTAAAACTGAGAACGACAACGCAATATATGCTGCTATGTCATCGCACAAACCCTAAAAACCAGGTCCTTTATTCCAACTAGGAAACTAAGAAAAATAATAAAATATCTTAGAAAATAAAGTCCTAATTAAACTAGGAGAATCTGTCAAGTACTTGTCTAGCCACGTTTTAGTCTTAAATATCCTCCAAATCCAACCCATGATAGCTTGTTTTGAATATCGGGACGTTTTGAACACATCTCTAGAAGGCCACAAACCCATCCAATGTCATCTTGGGCTTCAAAAACGCAATTGAAGCCCAAAACGTCACTATTCTAGCACTGCACATCACTCCTTTAATCTATCACCAGAAAATCATCGATTGGTGGAAAAATCTGATATTTTGACACGATCAAGCTAACTGACTCATGAATGTCCTTCAACTGGAATTACCCCAAAATTCATCAATTTGACCATATTTTGCTCCAGAGGAAGTTGAAAGTCCTATTTTGAAAAATACAATTCAAAGTATAAAAACTCTCAAAAAATATTAACCAAAATATATTAAGAATATGGTTAAATATATAATATAAAAGGGAGACTTTGGATGCGGTCCCTAGTTATGAATAGTCTTTGACTGAAACCTTGTTGGTTTTCAATTTTTGATCCAAGTCCCTGAAATTAATTGATAATTTATTTCTATGTACGTTACTATATTTTTTAAATTAAAAATTAAAATTTATAGTTGTTTATAGTAATGAGATTTTAAATAAAAAACCATAATTTGTGGGATTAAAAATATTAAAATATAAATATACTATTGTGTGTGTGTGTGTAAACATGGGTACATTCATAAAAAATAACCAAAAAATTATTGTATCAAAACATGGATACATTCTTCAAAATGGGTACATTTAACAAAAATAAAAATGGGTACAAATAAATAAAAAAATATGGGTACAATACAAATAAAACTTTAAAAAATATGGGCACAAAAAGAAATTAATATATGGGTACAAATTAAAACTGAAAGGAAAATTGGTACAAATTAAAAAAGGGTTGCAAATTAAAAATGGGTACAAACTAAAAATAAAAATATATGATAAAAAATTTAGCCATAAATATAAATATACTAATTGTAATATTTTTAATATTAAATTAATATATTTAGAAATAAAAAATATTTTATTATTGAAATAATTAATGATATTATTAATACAAAGGACCTTGATCAAAAATTGAAAAGTAATAAGGTTTTAATCAATAGAGTAGTAAAAATAAGGATGAAAACCTAATTACTCCTTTATATATACTCATCAATACCCAAACATACCAGTATAAATCTAGGCAAATCAAGGTCTCCATTAAGGAAGAAAAGTCGCTTTGAACCAAAAAGAGACTATAGCTATATAGGTCAAGTTCAAAAGAAGACATAAGAACGCTGATTGCTAAATTATAGTCCAAATCTGTTCAAAAACTTGACAAAAGAATCAAAAGAGAGCTTCCATTTGAACCAAAAAGACAGGGTACGCAGAATAGAATGCATACCCCACCAACAAGGAACTCAACATTCTAAAAGATAAATAGTTCCTTGTCGTCCAAATTCTGGTGCATGATGCATCCATGAAGGAGGCGTGAAGTTACAGAAGCTTTCCCGCAAGGAAGAAAACCCATGCCGAAACTCATTTTTTCTTGGTTCTACGTCATCGTTTCTTGCTTTATTTTACTAACTTTAATGGACCGTTTCACATGACGACCCTCACTCAATATGGGCCAGCATTAAATAGACTTAAAGGGTGATAAAGCCTAAGTTGAGACTAATGAACTAATCAGGGGTTCTCACAAGGGGAGCAGAGGAACTTGCAAGGTGAACAAAGTAACTATGCTCCCATGTGACAGACAGGGTTTGACCTAGTAAGATATCCTCCGTTTAGTAACCAGATGAATCTTTAACTTGTGGAGTATTCTTACGATTTGATATGAGATAGGAAAATAGAGAATTTTTGTGGGAAATTTTACATAGCTCTTGGTGGTTGGTTTTTGCAGGGGAGAAATTATTAAGGACGTGCCACTCAAGAGGATGCAAGAAGGGACGTAGGAAGAGTTATAATCATGTTTTTTCTCATGAGGAGGGAGATTATTTGACCTTGCGGAAGCCTTTCCATGGTAATGATGTTTCAAATTTCCTTGTGTGAATAATTTTTCGTAGTGAAATCCGAAGAAAAGCTCCGTAGTAACTAGAGGTGGGAGCGAGTTGGTTTGGGTCAGTTTTGGGCCAAAACCGAAACCAAACCGACCTAATCAGTTGGGCCAAAATTGCAAACCAAAACCGACCAAGCTGGGTCTAAAACCGATAAGATTGGTTAACCGACAATGGCGGGTTGGTTTGGATCGGTTTTCGGTCTGTGTGAAGACGAAAATATATAACAGCTACAGAACGTAACACCAATATTAATTATGGTTATGAAAAAATATAAGTATATGCGGGTCGGTTCAGTTTACCGCATCCAAAGAATTTTGAAAACTGCTTGCCAAACCGATTAAGATCGGTGCTGTTCGGTTTAACAACCAAAAATTTAAAAATAAAAAAAAAATCAAACCAAACCAACCCATCAGTGCGGTTCGGACGGTTATGTCATTTTTTTTTAAATGCCCAACCCTAGTAGTAACTATTATCAAGTTATGCCTATCTTGTCTTGAAGGATTCGTTCCAACAACAGTCTATGTAATTTATTTAACACTGTTCACAAATATTTTTCTGAAAACGATTATTGAGCGATGATTGAACGTTTTGCTTCGAGTCAATTACATGGTAAGAGAAATAAAAGATTATTGACCAAGAAAAAGAGAAATAAAAGAAAAATTAACAAAAATCATAAATTCTTATGGGTGCCAGAACGTAACGTGTGACTTTCTGGCACCTGCAAGAATTTGAATCATTTTTGCACATTTTTCTTTTATTTCTCTAATCACTACAACAAATTATCATATTCATATTCTTCAAAATATATTTTTGCGTGCATGGAGCTTGACTCGTTTTTTGAGCACCCAAGAGTTCGCCTTGCTGCATACGCCGAGCCCGTCTTGTCTTGTGTACCTGGTTTCACCTCGTTCTGCATGTGAGGTGTCTACAATGTTTTGCATGCCAGAAGCCTGCCTCTTTTTGTGTATACGGAGCCAGCCTTGTTTTTCGTGTGCAGGGTTAGCCTTGATTTGTGTAATGTATCCCACCTCGTTTTCCATGTGTGGAGCTTGCCTCATTTTGCATGCCAGAAGCCTGCCCCGATTTATTGAGTGGAGCCCGCCTTATTTTGTGTGCCATGGTTCACCTCGTTTTGCGTGAACTGAGTTTGCCTCGTTTTGTGTGCATCCACCTAACACCCATGTTTTTTCTTTCAAAATGCAAATATTTTACTTTTGAATATTTTTCCTGAGCATTAAGTTAAACTTTTTAAGGAATTTGGAAGTAGTGTTACGGGTTATTGAGCGACAAATGTATATTTAGTAGAATATTTAAGCCAAAAACTAAAAAAATAAATGAAAAATATAGTAGCGAGGCCCAGAACATTATCAGATGAGGTTCTACACTCAAGAATCTCAACGGCAAGTCTCACCTTAATTTTCAAAACTTCACAGTGAGGCGAAGGTGAAAATAAATAGATTGAACGGTGACTTATGTATGAATTTGCAAAACCGACTGAAAATCGTGAGTGTTAATTCATGTTTTTTTTTTTTTGTAAAAAATGCAATTTTTTTTTCGAAATATTTTCCGTGAGCATTAAGGAAATCTTTATATTGTATATGGAAGCGGATTTACGATTTATTGATGTTAATATGTATATTTAGTGTATATTTTTTTATTTTTTAAATTAGAAATGTTAAAATCACTGGTAGGTGAGGCGCTTAAACAAAAAATAACAAAATTTTGTTTTGTCAAATAGTCTTTCACTCTCTTTTGGTTGACAGAGAGAGTTCTATTAATATGTAGTTTAGTTTTAGATAAAAGAAAAATTAACAAAAGAAGAAGGTTCAAATATCTTTATATTTATGTTTTAAATTGTTGACTACAAGTGTTTAAATAAGAATTATAATAGCTTTTGCTTGGAAAAATATATTTTGAAGAACATGAATATAATAGTTTGTTGTAGTGGTTAGGGATGGTTCAATAGGGGATCATGTACCAAAAATGGTATTCTGAATCCCGAACCGATCATTTTAGGGACGGGAATCTGAAGACCAATCCCATACCAAAATTTCAGTATTTCAAGATGGATCAGGACAAAATGTTGAGTTTTGGGCTTTTGAACTTTTGTGCTGAAACTTGAGATTTTGAAGAATCACACGTTTTCAAGGACACATTTTAAAGAATCCCATGGAAGCTAATCATAAGGTGCAAAGTTCAGAGAGACATTCTCATTTCATAAACCTCAACTCTGAAACTTACTAACACATAGCATGCGATCACAACATGCTTTCAAGGACACATTCTGAAGAATTAGAGAAAGCATGCGATCATAAATTGTATTTCATAAACCTCAACTGTGCAAAAAAGAATCACACAGACACATTTTTAAGAACCAAGGGTTGAAATTAATTACAACTATATTAAAAAATATTTATATGTATTTGCGGTTCGGTATAGGAATCCCGAACAATTGAACAAGTTATACCAAATCCCGTACCGAATGGTTAGGGACCAGTTCGGTATGATGTCCCAGAATTTCAGGAATTTCAATTTATGACTTTTTAGGTTTGGGATCGGGATTTTTTTGGTTTCATTCAGGAATTTTCAGAAATTTTTTCCAACCCTAATTACATGTTCATGAAGGATGGCCGTGTTTAGAAATTTTTAGAAATCTTGGGGCAGACAAATATCTTGAATATGGAAACGAAGATACAGCCTAGATCAAAAGCTAGGAAGGACAAGACTCTCGACCAAATATGAGAGAGAGGCTTGGTTTATTAGCCGAGTTCATGGTTTGAGGGGAAAAACCCTGGAACCAGGGAAGTTACCTGCGTTCTTGACGAAGCATATGGTTATGGAGAGAAGTTACTAGAGAGAAAAGAAAGGTTTTCTGTGTTATTTGGTTGCTAGTCTTATGTTTGTTGCATTTGATAACTCGATACAGCTTGAGCTCAGCATCGACGTTCAAGCTGTTAAGCTCACTTGAGCTCGACTCTGTATAAAAAGCAAGTCAATTGAAGAACCAAAGTCAAGTCTAACATGAGCTTGAAAGTGAACCAAACTTAAACAATGTCATATTTTTCGGTTTGACTAGCTCGTTTACGGTCGTACGACGAACTTATTTGGCAGGTTATAGGTATTTCGTTGTTCCTCAAAGAAAACCAAGTCTTGGGCCTAGGAGTCAATAGGGCCCAATAGGAGAGCCGAGTAAATGAAAATAAAAATAAAAAATAAAATAAAATAAATTATATTTTAAATGGCAAACCGACTATATGGCCTTGTATAAAAGCAAAACTAAGGTAATTCCTGGAGATATTATATACCGTCGTTTGATTGTCAGCTAAGTTATATCAACATATATACATGGCGAAGAAATCAGCTCCGGAAGAAAATGGAAGCATGAAGAGAAAGAAGAAAATCGTTAAGGAGGAGGAGGAGGAGGAGTACCCGATCGGAAATGGAAGAGGAAGAGAAAGCGGAAGCGGTTATTTCTCGGAGCTTGAAAAAGATGCGGCGGAGCAACTCATACAACTCAGCGGATCATTGTCAACGTCAGACAACAACGTTACCGGCGGCAAAGAAGAAAGCGATGTCAAAAGTGGTCTGGCTGCTGCTCGTGGCGGTGACGGTGACCGTGATCGTGATGGTCAGGTATGTTCCTCGAAATATAGAACAATATTTGGAGATGATGAGGTCGAACAAGAAGAAGAAGAAGATGATGGTGAATTAGATATAAGTTTGGGGTCAAGGAGGAAGACGAAGAGATGTCGATCGATGGCGGAGCTGTACAAGTTGACCAAGCCTCTTAATCTTGTCAATGTTGTAAATAATCGAAAAAGGAGACGTGTGGCATATACCTAAATGATATGTAGTGTATCATGCTACATGTTTAATTTTATGTAATTAAATTGTAATTAAGGGTATGTTAATTGTAATGTTATGCGAATTTCAATTAATTTTCTGTGGAATTTGGGATCTAGCCATGTCAATTTAACATGAGGGAAATGCTCTAAATGCGATCGAGCGAGATATATTTTCAAATTTAAGAATATCTTTGTTGGGGTAGATTGTTCCATATATAGTACGTTTGATCGCCTTGATCAAGGCCACTGTGTATCATAAACATTGTTCATCTGTAGAGAAATAAAAAGTAAATGCAGCAGATGCAGACATGTTTATTTGGGTAAACTGATTGAGGTTGATCGGTTTTTGTTCCAAAACTATTTATCTTTTTAAAAAACTCAGACAAAACGAGCAATATTCATATTAATTAAATTCATCTGAACTACGATGAGAGGAATTCTAACTTGGCTAAGCTTAGGTCTACATCCAAATTGAAAGTACTGTTTATCATTCATAACATCATTCACCCCCACCAAAAAGAACCAGCAGAATGATCCAAACCAGGAGTACTCTGAATTAATCCTCCTGACTAGCCAAGATTTAGGTTAATTGTACTTCAGCTGTACTATATTATGTGTCATATGAATCTCCTATCGAAATTATGTTCACACGCGTATCATTTCCTTCCCTGACATATATATGATGCGTTTACTAGCACAAGGAATGAAAGAGTAAGTGGATTTCATGCGCACTGATGAAATTAGGTATGCAAACCAGGTTTCATATACCCAAGGAGCGGTTGTTTATCTCATATATGTACAACTAGGTATCAATATTATTATTCGCGTATCATTGTTCCCATATATATACCTGGTGAAGTACCTAAACATGGCAGAAGTAAATAATACTGAGAAATTGCTTAAGACGACGAGACCCCCAAGAGTAAATTACAAGCACACGGAAAATGGTGGAGGGCCAAGTCAAACCCAGTTATTTCTTAGAAAACAAGCTGCTAGCTACCTCCTAACTGTTAAACGAATGGAGTTGGTAGAAACTGGTTATGTTATACCTTATAACCAACATATTAATGAAAGAAATGAAATCACCAAACTGCATGCATGCATGTGCTGGGTCATCACTCATGATCAGAAGGCAAATCAATATTTTTTGTATATTGTCAATTTCTGTAGTTGTATTGAATCTTTAATTACATGATTTTAAATTTTTCATGTCAATGTGTTTATACTTGATTTTGCATTATTGGGACACATGTTTGGAGCTGTTAGTTCAAAAGAAGAAATGATTTTTAATTAATTTTCTAGATATTATTATGGTTTTAATAATCATAGTATTATCTGAAGTGTTATTGGAAATTATCTGAAAGTTCTAGACGGAGTATGATTGTTTAAGGATCAGGATTGGTCTTTGGATGAGATTTGAATTAATTTTTTTAAGGATCATGATTGGTTTTTGGATGAGATATGAATCAGCCGCGTAATAAGTCTAGGGTCAGAATCCTAGTTCGAGTCAAAGAAGGTGAGGTTCAGCGATGATAGAGTTTAGGTGTGAGCATGATTTGTGAGGAAATCAGCTAAAGCATAGTATTTCTCCCGTGAATCAAAGATAGTAAATTTGTCATTTCGCTTCCTCTACCCAACTGTGAG
Source organism: Malus sylvestris (assembly GCF_916048215.2). Lineage (NCBI taxonomy): Eukaryota > Viridiplantae > Streptophyta > Magnoliopsida > Rosales > Rosaceae > Malus > Malus sylvestris. The sequence goes on along the minus strand of NC_062263.1, from coordinate 2,748,401 downwards.
ATTGTTAAATCAGCTAAAGCATCATCATAAAGGATAACTAAATACGCCAAAGATGATATGTTGAGTGTAACATCAATCAAAACTAAAATGTACGGTTTATTGTATTTAGACTTGTTACGCTAATCTTCAGATACAACCTAGCTACAGGATACAGCTAGAAAATCCGTCTTCCTCCGTACATCAACTGCTTCTTGTGCTTACGTTTGTCTCGTTTTTGCTTGTGTTTCAGTTCAGCTTCTAAGGTGTGAAGTTGGTATGGTAGTGAGTTGAATATTTCTCATCTGTGGGAACTATGATATGCAAGCTGCATGGAGGGACTAGAGTCATTCGTGTTTTCTTAATTTGTACGACCACTATATTTCAAGAAGATAAATGGCAATGCTGAACCGAAAGTTCCGATGCTGGTTCCTCATCAGCGTATAGTTTGCACTCAACTAATTTTTCTCCTGCTCAATGGTATCTAGTAACTTGTACTCAAGGTGATCAACATTTTTATCATCTTATTGAGGACAATTTACACCTACAAGTACTCCTTGGAGTGATTGCATAGCTGAATTATGGGATTAAAGGGGCGGCAACACCTCATTATACAGTGCTGGGCTTGAGAAAAATTTGCGAGTTTTCTCTGGAAACAGGCAGTTAGAAAAAGACACCTCTAAGCAAGGGCCGGCGTACCTACTGCCTGCTATGGAAATAGGTAGAAATGAGAGGAAGCTTGTTGATTGTTCGAGGAATGCATTGCAACTCATTATTTAACAAAAAATAAACCTATGATCGATCCGAAAATAAGTCCGTATCAAGCATAACCTAGAAGTTTATTTTACTCCGAAACTGTTCTTAATATAACATTTCAAGAAAACAAAATGTCCAAGATAAGGTATAACAAAATGTATTTCTACTAGAAAAGGTCCCAGAAAATAGTGCGTTAAATAGAAATTTAGAGTGCAAACATGAGAGGAGGAGAGAAAGGATATCAATCAACTTATGGAAAAAGGACTCCATTCTGGTTCACCATGAATATTTTTTGCAGCTATATATTTGTTTTTCTGCAGATATTGTGAAACCCCAGCATAGACCATAGCGATAAATTAATAAATAAACAAGCACTGCAACAGAAACAAAACCAGTTAAAATTGTAGCCATTGCATCAGTACCTATTGCGGAACGAGAACGCATGAGGCCTAATGGTTCATAAAATTATTAGCAATTTCAGCAGCAGTACCCAAGAACCATTTGACCCAGAAGAACGAAAGAGAAGGGTAGAAGGAAAACTTATTCAACGTCTCATCTTCTGGATTACAACTGATGAAGCTAGATTCTTAACTCTTGATATATAAGAGAAACTTCGAAGGTTTTGGTGATTCTTAACATAAGCCATGTGATGCAAAGGAAATCCAAAATTTCAAGGAAGTTGGTATGCACATGAGAGCCCTTCAATCTCAATTACTTCTCTTTATTATTCTGAGAAACTAAACTTAGAACTAATTGGGAATAGTAATTCAAGTTGAAAAAAAAAAAAAAAAAAGCGTAGGGCTCGTCTGGTGCCTAGGATTGTAGAGGTGAATGACTTTTCATTTTGACAGGATTAGAACGGGATTAGACATGAATGAAACTTATCCCTTTTAAGTTATCATCCTAACATTTTGGGAGGATTTGAAGGAATAAGTTTCCTTGGTCGACAATCTATCTTCTACCTTCAAGTTAGACACAATTTGTTTTTCATTTTGACAGGATTAGAACGGGATTAGACATGAATGAAACTTATCCCTTTTAAGTTATCATCCTAACATTTTGGGGGGATTTGAAGGAATAAGTTTCCTTGGTCGACAATCTATCTTCTACCTTCAAGTTAGACACAATTTGTTTTTCATTTCTTCCTTCAACATAGTTCAAATATAGCGAGATATACCATACCAGTCCAGTCCTAGACACCAACGGTTACCATGGTCTTGCCATTAATAGAAACATATCTTTGCTACTTCATTCAGTATTTCTCAACATCCGACTGTGCCAACAGTCCAAATAAGAAATAAAAGAAGTTCAACGTCACATTATTCACAGGTGATGATTTTTTAGGCAAGCAATATCCAATAAGTTGTATTCTTCACAAAAATTATAATCAAAGAGTGAGCAACCCTAGTACAAGTACATTCTCTGGGAATCCACTCAAAAGAAAATAAAAGAAGAAACTGCTACGGTAACATTGTCTCGTCAATAAGATTGTTTACTGCTTGAGGGCAATGGAACCATCTACTTTGTTGAGTTATAGTCGAGTCATAGAAGGACATTTCGTGTGAGCAAGTTTAGGTTTCTGAGGTGTCACAACAGGTGCATTAGCCCGGTGGCATTCATCAAGGAAAGAAAATGACTTGAAAAGATGACCATGACCACTCAGCTATCTCAAGCCTGTGGAACACAACGATGAATAAGTTGGCATCATATGGCAATATTTTGTGGCGTGCTCTCCGGAGGAAATCTGAATCTTGGCTGGAAATGCAAGAGGCCATATGTGTTTTCCTTAGCTTGGACATGGTTTCAGATAAACAGCTGGATGCACCCCACCGTCGAGCAGGCATCCTTTAAATAACGTACGTCACACCCAACTGAGAAGTTCATGGTGCTGGACTTTCTAACTAAACTATACTAAAAGAATAAATTTTGACGATATCCTTTTTCTTGCACAGAGATCTAAGCCATGAAGGACAAACCTGCATAAGTTGACAGAAAACATGACTTACAGCAGAGCTAATGAGTTTGGAACTACTATAACTAAAGTGAAAATATGAAGTCTGACAAACAAGAATTTCACAATATTCAAAGGGAAAGCTGGAAAACGTACATGCTTTGAGAATGCTTATCGGTGTTAGCTGTATCATGTTCAAAGGGAAAGCCGGAAAATATACATGCTTTGAGAATGCTTATCAGTGTTAGCTGTATCATTATTGTTTTTGTTTATAGGAAGATGTATTAGATAACAATCTAGGAACACAGTTTTTGAAATGAAATATCAAATCAGACATTTCTCGTTTCAGACCATTTTATAAACTGTACGACTATGAATGGGTGCATGCAGATGCAATCAAATCAAGTGTAACTAAAATCTTTCTAACTTATGAGCATAGATAGTCAATCAAGGGAGAAAGATAATGAAGCTGAGATTTACCTCATAGAATGTGCGATATTTTTAATATATGTTTCAGACATTCGATTTGCAACCGCTAAACGTGAACTTCACTACAAATTTTTTGCTGGACTGCATGCTGAGATTCGCTGCTTCACTACCATCTCTCTCAAGCTTTTCACTCGAGCAATCCTTGGTTAGATCAGAGTTGCAATCTTGCTTAGCATCGATCAAATTCTCAATTCCTTCACCCCCCTTCTCAAGAGGTACGCTTGAAACGCAACACAATCTTTTAATTCTAAGGAGATCCTCCGGTGTACAAGGCTTGGCTACATCTAAGATATTCCCCATCGACCTCTTCTTATGCTTACCCTTGTGTCGTTTTTTCATATGCCTTGGCTTCCTAGAAGAAGTCAAAGTTTCATTGCACTCAACAACATTAAGGTGTGAACTTGGTATTGTAGTTGAAGGTTGATCAGTTGAAACTATGCTATTGGATGATATGTGGGAACTAAAGTCCGCCTTGTTTTCTTCACGCTCACGACTACTATTTGAAGGAGAGAAATGGCAGTGCTGATTTGAAAGTTTTGATATTGCTTCCTCATTGTCAGAGTATGGTTTACTCCCATCTTCAGTCTCCTCAATGATATCTGGTACTCCGCTTTCGAAGTCAACAGCATTGTTATCATCTTGTTGAGTACAATTCAAACCTACCGCTCCCCTAATCGATTTGATAGCTGAAGTATGGGATTCAAAGGGCGGCAACGCATCACTAATACCATGGTCGAGACAAATTTGCAAGTATTTCTCTGGAAATGGCCAGTTAGAAAATACATCTTTCTGGCGACAATCAAGAACATACTGTCTGCAAAATCAAATTGAAATAGTTACAAACGACGTCTACCTAGTTGACTTTTTTGAGCAAATAACTTTGACATGCAACTCATTTCATTAACATGCATATGTTACTATTACACACAAGGTGAATGAAAATTTGAAACGAACTTCAGCCTCAAAAATTTCACCCAGAAAGGAACAAAGTAATATACAAATGGAAACCTACTTGAAATGAAATACCAATTACAGTGAAAGTTCTGATAAATATACACAGCATAGACGAGAACCGAAATTTGTTCACAAGTGTAACAATATTCAACCCATTCCCCAGGAGCATTATTTTCAGAATCATGCTTCATATATTCCATAAAAAGAAACCCACAAATAAATTATAGATGGGAAGAACAATCACCTTATGGAGAAGGGCGATTCTGGTTGACCGGGGTTATCATTTGGAGCTACTTGTTTCTGCAGAGATTGTGAAACCCCAGTCCCAGCCCGAGCTGGGTTTTTCAGCTGAGATTCAAGCATGAGTGACCAATCAAAATGTTAATATTAGGCACAAACAAAACAAACCCACTTCAAATTTATGGAGCAATATGGGATAATGGAACAAGAATTAGATCCAAAGCAACCCAAGAACCCTTTGAGCCAAAGAAACGATCGAGGATTGAGAAAAATAAAGCGCAAATTAAGCCACAGCTGGTGAGGTGGGGTTGAGGAGAGTACAAGGAGTGTTGTCGATAATTAATTAAATTAATGAGACGAAATAAGAAAAGGGAGAGAAATGTGTAACATTGGGTTGGAAATTACAGAGGAAAAACAACGGTGATTAAGCTCAAAAGGGTTTGGAATTTGGAATGGAAAGGGTGTGTGTGTGGCTCAAGAGAAGGAGATGAACATATGTGGAAAAATGGATGGCACGGAAGAATTTAATAGAGAGAGATGTCTACAGAACAGTTGTGCAAGAACCATTTCTGTTTCTGGGAAATCTGAAGAATGTTACAGATGGAAATTGGAAGAGAAATTTGAATGGACTGAGATTGTTTCCTTGTGAGTCGACTTTGAGAGAGAGAGAGAGAGAGAAACGGAGAGAGAGAGGGAGAGAGAGAGAAACGGAGAGAGAGAGAGAGAAGGAGACGAAGTAGAAGAAGAAGGTCGAAGAGGCACTACTTGTAGTTATTTTCCTCTTTTTTTTCCTTATTTGGGGCTTCTTTTTTTTTTCTTTCCTTATCCTGGAAAAATAAAATAAACGAGAAGACAGACCGAGGGTTGGTTGACCATATAGGGGCACCCAGAAATGGGTTCAGCCTAACTTGTCCTAGCCTCCTCAAGTGGAGAAATTCTTCAGTCCGAACGGCGTATGTGGCCACCCGGCACAAGGGCGTGGACCGGAGGGCGGGCGAGACCAAAATATGGGAAGTGAGGTGTTTTATGCGTGCTGTTGGATGACCATGCGGTCCGGTTTTCAGCACGGAAGAATGTCTCCACGGATCCATTGGAGAAAAAGAAATTTAGATTTTGAAGGACATACATGCAAGGGAAAGAGCATGCATCTGCAGATTTCTGCACAATATTGATTGGAAACCACATTTCTGCATAAGATTACAACCAAATAATACTGAATAATGCATGCCATTGACATGCCATCACTTGGATAGGTAGAGAGAAATCGATCTGAGAAATCTATGGTTGTGACTGTTCTGACTTGTGAGAGCAGAGCTTTAAATTTACTTGTATGTTTGCATCAGGAGTTCTTGTTTGTTTTGTTGTTTTAAGTTTGCGGTTATGTCTCAGCTTGTAATATCCGTAGCCTGTTGATCGCATGCTTGCTCAGGCATTCGCATTTGCGTTACGATTTTTTCTTTCTTTTGGTACCTGAATCCTGACCAACCACAAAAATTTCATCCATCCCACATCCATGAATATACAGGCGACAAGCTGCTAGCGCGTTTGATGTATATTCTCCTCCATCCGTTATGCGTATGATGAAGCGCATGCCCATCACGTTTCATCTTCAAACTTGTCATCGATCGTATGGTTCCATTCGATGTCCACTGGTGGCCTTTGCGTATTGCATAGCAAAATTTGTTGGACAAATGCATGCATTTGTCCATGGATGATCTGTAGCCCCGGATCTCAGTTAAGAGATACATCGGCGTGACATATCTGTGCAATATTTGCGTGCGGTGAAGCTGAAATGAGAAGGCTGTCAATAGTATGGGTACCCAACGTACAACGGCAAAAAGTTTAACAGTTATGAGACTAATAGAGCTAGGAAGGAACAAGGGATGCCGCGGCAACTTTGGTGTATCCTCCTCAGATGAAACTGACTTCTCTCAACTGCAGAAGGCTAAGATCTCCTCTCTTGAGGCATATATACACCATTACATATATGTGGTTGACAAGTGCCCACATTATGTCTTCCCCCAAACCTACTCTAATTTTCAGCTTTCGGATGAACGATTACCAGAAGATGAAACGGGTACTATGTATAGAATCTTGATATTCGAGTCTGTCAACCGTTCCCTACTCTTCATCCCAAGTAGTACAGTAATTTGTAAGAAGGTACAAAAATGAAACTGCATCCGCGGGGAGTGTGTGAACTGTTGGAATATTTACGTGTGTGATTAAATGTTATAACAAAGGGGTGGTTGTTATGCACTTACACTCGGATCTTTGAGCTTAATTTAGGAGCAGAACCAAAGGAGGCGAGGCTAACGATTGCCCCCTCGATTACTAGTGACGTTGCCAACACCAACATACTGATTCTCTAATGTCTTTCTATAACAAACATTACAATGAACTAATCCACATTTACTGTGATTCTGTGAATGCACGCTACTCCGACTGCTGAACTTTTAATATGAATATTGTACGACAAGTTAAGGAGCTACTGCATGTTTGAGCTGAACGTAAATGATTAATAGGGTTTCTGTATACAAGATTTTTCTTAGGATTGTTATTCTCCGCTTGATACAAGAAGGAAAGCTGATAAACCATATGAGCTGCTCGGGTAAAAGTTAAAAGGACGAAACTGCAAGGAATTAGAACGAAACCATGAAAAGAGCATGTAAATCTCCTTCACCATACGACATTACAATCCAACGCAAAACAATCAGCTTGCAAGGAGCCAAATTCAAAGACACGACGAGTTAAACCAATATCGGAAGTGAAGCTGAAGCTCAGCAGATAATGCTGGAAAGCTCGCGTAATGGACAACAACGAGTGCATGAAAATCAAAAGGCCTCGCAAAGAGCGGAGACCAAAATGCAGAAGTGCAGAAGGCAAATTGCATATCATTGTTCTCGTCGTTGAGCGAGCCTCCCCCACCCTCCCCACCCCACCCCGGCCCGGCCGCCCTTCTCGTGGCCATGGACGCATATGTGTGAAATCTTGCGTTTGCTTGAAACAACCGTTTTTTTTTTTTGTGGCAATTGTACGGATATATAAGAATTGTATCTTTCTTTTCCTCTTAAATCTACTTCTCAATTCATCTTGTACAAGTGAAATTTTACTCGTATCGATAACATCCGCCTGCGTTCTTCCACTCGTCGTTAATCTAAAACTAATTACAGTGAGAACAAGTCGACAACGGAGGTTTTAAGAAATGGAAAGAAAAAAAATTGCAGGAACACAGGAAAAATTCAAGAGTAATGTATTAGCTATTTGATTCAATATGGGAGCAGGATTCTTTGTACAAGTCAAAACTGTTTTGCCATTCTACGAATTGTTTCTTCAATACATTGTATGCACTCAATTCCTTCTGCTTAAACTTCATGTCAGATGCATCAAACTTCAACTCTACTGGACAAAGATCATCAAACAGTTCCAGTCTGACGTTATCCTCACTACCGCTGGGAGCGGGCTTCTTCTCAGACACTTTAGAAATTACGGTGTGAAATCTGTCGTCCTTGAAGACAGATTTGCCCCGTATATGGTCCATTGGAGATCCTGTACCTGCAACTGGGTGGTATGAAAAGAAAGGTTTCGGTTTTTGAGTGCATCTCCATGTCTCTTCTCCAGCATTAGCAAGGGAGCCCGCTTGTTCATTAACAATCCCAGCGTCAGGTTTAGAAACAGTCATTTCACTGGCGACCTGCATGATCTCATTACAGCTGCGACTAATTTCTGCCTCTACTGAAAATTTACCTGACTGTTCATCTTGCGAATTCAGACACCCATTGCGAAGTTCATGAAGTGTAAGCAATATAGGAAGAGGAAGAACTGGACCGACAAGGGCATCACCGGGTTTCACTTTCTGTGACCACTTACTGCTGCGGCATGAAGGCTTCCTTAAAATAAAAGGAGGCAGCTGGGATTGGTCCGGTACGGCAGAGAATTCCAAAGCCGACCTCTTTTCGTCCACAAGCACTTCAAGGATTTCAGGGTAGTTAGAAAAGGCCAGTTGCAGAAGTTCCATTGGCAATTCTGACCACAATCTCTTCAAAACAACTTCATGTATGCTTGTTGGCAAGCTGATGTCATTTAAAACACTTGTGACTGCAGGAGATGATCTAAACTGACCAAAGCCACAAGCCCGTAACTTTTTACATAAAAGCTCATGGTATTCTGGGCTAAAAAGTTCCGTCCCTTGAACAATCTTAGAGGGAATTTTCATTTTGGTATCTAAGACTTCATCAAGCTTATCATTTAGATAAGCACAGAGGTAGTCCAGTTTAAGGTACTTAAATCTCCTAGGGAATTTGTATTCCTCATCAGCTAGGGAATCCAGAAAATAATCCTTAAAATACAACGATTCCCCATGCGATTCTTCCACCTTTTTTACAGGATCCCACGATGCACAGTATCTCTGTAATTCTAGCTTCCCCGAGGACATAAGCCTGAGCAATGTAAACCCACCGAATTTATCTGGCTCAGAAAGCAGAGAAGACAATTCTTTGTTTACAATGCCAAAACCCAAAACTATTTCTTTCTTCTGTTGCCAATCAACCCATTCAGAAAGAGCGTCTTTTACAAACTCCTCTCTTAATATACAGTTTCCACAATGGCACTCGTTGCCCGGCAGTAAAACATCTGAAGGTAGCTCCCATGCATAAAATGACTTCCGAAGTTCTGCTACTTTGGAAGCAACTGATCCTATTGGAGTTGGGAGGGAAGGGCCATAGCAAACGGTATTAAACTGACAGTTCCAAAATGACCCCATCACAATGCAAAAACCCGAGTCAGAAGACCACTTATACATGTCTTCCCTCGAGTGTGACCTCAATTCTGACAGTCTAAAAACATCAAGATAGCTTGGTTTATCAAGGCCATGAGCCCATTGCAACACCGGCATCAATGGTTTGCGCACATCACAAAGAAGTAACAACATGTCAGAAGCTAAAACAAAGTGAAAATCATCAGAAGCAGTCCTTGAAAGCACAAGGAACTGCTCCTTTTCAACTGGGACATACATATGCAACGTCTCAATCTTCATCAAACAAGTCACACTACATTCACGGGACCTCAAATCAACTAAGAAAACTGCATCTGAACGCGCAACGATCAAAACTCTAGGATGCCAACTGAATTCACAACTCAACCACCTATAATTTCTTGAAGTACTCAAAACATCGCCATTATCCCATACTACTTTCAATCTGGTCCCTTTAAACTTAAAATTATGGGTTTTCGGACGAGACTCCAAATCAAACAAAAACAAAGCACCATTTTCTAACAAAACCACACTCTCTTCCTGTAAATGTGGACTCCAAGAGGCATGTACAACACAGCAAGTCTTGAAAACCTTACTGCCCAAGTAACTTAAACTAACTTTATTACCCAAATTCGAACTCGTATCTCCAACCTTTACAGTAAACCACTGGACAGAGTACATAGTAGAAGCCAACAAATACCCAATTGTAACAGAAGAATCATTACCTCTTGAACTTGAAAACCCAGGAACTGGGTTCACCGAAATCCTCGAAATCCGGTAATTGGACGGACCCCTCAAACCCAAAACCTCGCCGCTTTCATCAGCTTTGACACCAAAGGTCGAATCTTTTAGCACCAACTGCAAGAACCCAACTTGGTCAGAGTTCTGGCCGGTGGAGAAGAACACAACGATGGTGTTAATCTGCGGGCACTGGAGGAGCTCAAGGCGGTTGTGGAGGAGGGAAGAGACGACATCGTGTTTGTGGTTGTGGGGGCCCAATAGAGAGGCGATGGAATGGGAGGTGGAGGGAAGAGGGGCGGAGTCCGGGGAGGAGGTGAGGAGGAAACGGGGGAGAGAGAGGTGGGGCAGAGGAGGGAGATGGGGGAGAAGGCACGAGGAAGAGAAGAGGACGGCGGCGGAGTTGGGTTTAGGGTTGAAGATGAGGGGGCCGAGGATGGGTTTAAGTGAAGGGTTTGAGAGGAGGAGAGGAGGCTTGAAGACTGATGAGATTGGGAAGAGAGATTTCCACTCCTCTGGGATTATGTTCATGTCCACTGTTGATTGATTGATGGATCGATCGATCGCTTCAAAAGTCCCTCCAAACGCTTCTGCAAAATTGGAGAATTTTTTAGGGTTTTAAATTCGTAGTTTACAGCAACTATAAATCATTTCCAAAAAAGGAGACAAAGTTTGGATAACAGCACATAATAATGAATTGATATCAAAAGCTACCAACAGCTTAACTGCATTCACAAACACATATATCGCTATACACAAAATACATATTTTACTTCTGAAAATCCCATAAAACCACAAATCAATACATTCATCTAAATAATTCAAAAATTAACAGAACAGCTAAACCAACATGGTAAAATAAGTCTTTAATTTACATTAACATTCTATTTACTTTACATCAAGAGCATATGTGCAATCCAAAGGGGAGATTTCTAAGTTAAAGTTATATACATTTCCAAAAGTTTACCACATTGATTAGCCGTTCAGTTTGCACCTGCATTTTACTAACTCTACGTTAAGAGTTCTCAGTACAACCAAAAAAACCAGATATCAACGACTAAAAAAACTAAAACACATTCCTAATTTTCTAGGAAGATAACATCATGACAGAATATTCTAAAACAATATGAGAGCATTAACATGCAAAAACATTCTAGGAAAGCAAATAGTCTTCACAGAACATTGCAAATACAGATAATCTTCACAGAAGACTGCAAATTAACATGTTCCATCTAAAAAGGATCACCATAGTCTTCTTCCTGCCATTATGTTCACTTAGTCATACCGTGTACTAAAGTATAGACACGACCAATCGCATAAGATATGACTTGAAAATGTAATAATATTCAGATGAAAAGCAACCAGGTTCCGACCACAGCGATATGCCAAAAAAAATATCATTCAAGACCACATCATACAGCCCATCTTGTCGTTCCAAAATTTGCGATAAAAATCAACTGCAATCCAAATTCAAATGCCAAAATTATCAAATAGTGTTTTAAAAGATTATAAATTTTTTTAACTAAATTATCAAAATTTATTCACAACGTCCTCTTCTTTCCTGTAAAAGGAGGCAGCTTATGGCTTCTCAGTTATGATAGCAATCCACTGGTAAAATCCATGGCAGAATTCCCTAAATCATCACACAAAGGTGCACCTTAGTAATTTTACATATGACTCATTTGACTACTTTTGGCATACTCAAAGGAAACAAAGTAATAGAAGACTTGGCCGTAGTCACAGTTAGCTACAACAATATGCTTCCCCCTCTACACCCAAGTTCGAATCCCCCTCCCCATAGTATATATTAGATTGGAAAATCGATCGAATACAAATATAGAAAAACAAAGTAATAATTCATGTTCTTTTCTTAAACCATACCTGCTACTATTTGATAAAGAGAATGATATAGTAGTTTTGTGCACAATCTATTTAGCAAAATGTGCTTGGTGTGCTAGACACAATGTCTCCAACTCTAGTAGAAAAATTAAAAATTAAGGGGTTCCTCAAGTTTCTATTAGAATCCGGCACGCTACGTTAGGGATACATAGAAAACACTCCTGATTTTAGTTCATTTAAATGACATTAATATATGTAGTTTTATAGACTTTCAAATGAACGACAAAATGACTGCAATATGATAAATAGTTCTCAAAATAGCTGCTTGAAATGAAATTAAAGAACAGAGACCAATATATTGGTGTTGTTTCCATAGTCATATAGACTTTCTTTCCTGTTTCTTTTATTTGAGAACAAACCAACTTGTAACTTCCACCCAATTTCCTCTTTATAATTCAGCTGCCAATAGGAATCAAATTACCAAGATTGATAATTATAGTGTAAAAAGACTCATCCTTCTGATCTATACAAAGCAAGTGAAAATCACATATCCGAAAAAAGTTCTAAACGTTGGTGAGAAGAACATGCTCAGAGGGTAGAAACACTAAAATTTCTAATACTATCATTCAGCCATTACATATCTTCTACCTCCATATCAGTTCCAAGTGCTAAATTTCACAAACCCTAATCTAGATTTCACAAACCCTGATCTAAATTTCACAAACCCTAAAATTCAAACCCTAAATTAATTCCAAAATTTACCTGATTTGGGGGAGAATCGATGCACAGTGCACTGGAATCTGGATGAAGAGGTCGAGAGAGATCAGAGAGGTGAGCGGCGCCGGTGGCCGTGGCTCTGCCTCTGTGCCATGAAGGAAGGCTCCTCCACAGTGAGGGTCTGAGGGATGAGAAGTCGAGAGAGAGAGAGATCAGAGAGGTGAGTCACTTGTGTGATGTGGGTGTGGCCGGATTCTGAGGTGAGGTCGAGGAGAGTGGTGAGGTTGTCAGGTGAGGTCGAGTCGAGAGACGGAGAGAGCGCGACTGAAATGAGTTCTCTGTGGGTTTGAACTTTGATTTGTATTCAACGGTTGAGATTAAATCTCAACCAAATCGGACGGCTGTTACAATTTCAAATATATATTTAAAATTAACTAATATTTTTTTTATTTCGTTTCGGGATTACTGAACGAATGAATGTGTGAGACCGATTCCTATACCGAAATTTAGGAATCGGTTCGGGATTGGGTACCGAAATTTTCGGTTTGGGATTTTTTCGATTAGTGATCGGGATTTTTTCGGTATTTTTTTTCCACCCCTGAAACACCACATCCTTGAAAGACACTTGAAAAAAAAAATTTCTCCAATCGTATAATGACATACATATGTGATGTTCAGCCTTGCATTCAAAACACAGTGAAAAATCTCTTGTTGACATGACCAATTTCTCTCTGACTTTAATTTTAGCCCATTACCTCTAATTTCCCCCTGCAGTTAGATTTTCTAATTTCCTATCTAACATTCCGTCCATCTTGATCACGTGTTGTCCACTTGAGAAATTTATGAGGACAGAAACGTTATTTAAAATGCAGATTGACTTTTATCTCAGTCTACTCTTACCCAATATTCTATCCATTAAGATATTGAACAACAAAAACATGATTTATGGTTAAATGGTGGTCATTTTAGTATTTTCATTATAGCATCATATTCGTCTATTTTTTTTTTTTACTTTAAAATATCTTAATAATTTTGAATATGTTTAATTTTTGCAATAATGATCTAAAAATGATAAAATAAATTATACACAATTTTGAATCGTTGAAAAAAACAATAAGAATGAGCCTTACTTGGTGACCCTCAGACCAACTCCACCGTGGGAGCTTGCCCAATGGACCAGCCATTCCACCAACCCCATAGCCAGAGCTGGAAGCTCCAGCCCATGCAAGGCGTGTGGATGAAAGGGGCCCGAGGGAAAGGCCCGACAAGAATCGCTAGCCCAAGGTGGAGATGATGTAAGGCGGACGTCAGGGCGACGTCAGCCACGTTATATTTATTTCTGGTTAGGCGCATACATTGCACGCACGCGTGGGGCGAGTCCCCGACTGGATTTGAGGCGCTGGGGCTCGCGGCACAGCGTCATAAATGTTACCGTTGGAGGCCACGTGGCGCCTTCTCGTCCGTTGGATTTCAACAGTTATTTTTTGTAGACCGTTGGATTTCCAACGGTAAAAAAAATCAAATGTTAAAAATTAATTAAAAAATCCGATTTTTTTTTTAAATAAAAAAAAATTGATTAAAAATATTATCCGAAATTACAAATAAAATTATTTTGTATTATTTTATAAAATTAAAAATACTAATATTTTATTACCTATTATCATGGCTATTTAGTGTAGGGGTGGAAATGCAAAAGGCAGTTACTGTTCATTAAGGTAGTTACTATTCATTAGAGGCTATTCAACAGTGACTTGCCCTAGGGGGCCTTAGCAACGGTGGAGTTGCTGTCAGATATTTTATTCGATGGATTCTTGACTAGATGAGGATTGATACCATACATGTCGCATTGTCGTTGTTCATGCGATCTAGCGAAATCCCCCTAAGTGGAATAAAAAACAAGAAAGGTTTGATTCCTTAAGATGAAAAAGGAGTTCCTCCTCAAAGATACTTTGTGACCGATTTACGAAACTTTGTGTTCATAATTAGAACCTTTTATAATATAAATCAATTTGTAAATATCATCTTTGCAAAAAGTCAGTAAAAAATACGAGCTCTAACAAAATAGATAGACGGTTCGTTATAACCCCTTGTCTCGCCTTTTATAGACTCTCCTTCTCGCTTGCTTACCTAGCTCTTGTCTAAGTGACTCTTCCTATTTCTAGGTTTTTACATGGATGAGATTGATCACATTTGATCAGTGAGAAATTCTGACACCAATAATTTACACGTGAGTATTTTTAATAGAATTTGTCCATATGTTTTCATATAGTTTGATGACCAAACGATCGCGTATTTGTATAGAAGGTCTTTATTGAGTGATTAATAAGAGGAGAGTTTTGATCATGAGCACGAAATCACGTAAATCTAAGTAACTCCTCATTAATCTTAAAGGGCCAAGTTAATTCCATTACTACTGTAAATTAACAATTTCTTGTATGCCAAATTTCATCCCTTTATCCTTTAAAAAAAAAAAAATCATCCCTTTATCATAAGTAAAGTTCTAAAAGACGTTAGGTGTTAGTCGAGTAGTGAGCTAAGGTCTAGCGCGGTAGCGCCTACACACCTAGGCTGAGACCTAGGCGGACTAGTCGAATTTAAATAAATTTATTATATATCGTATAAATAAGTGTGTATTTACACTTAAAAAAACAAAGAATTGTATACAAAAGTTGCAAAATAAAATAACATATAGATTATAAAGTACTAAAACATATTGAAAACATGAGGAACGAGTATATATTGAGTGTTCATCTAAGTATTCAACAAGTCTCTTACATTTTATTGAAAAAATAAAATGCAAAATGAAAGTTATTGATTTTCTATCTAAGTGAGAGTCGCGACCTAGCGGGTGCCTAGACTGGTTTGGGCAGGCTAGACGGACACCTACGTGAGTCTAGGCGCTCTTTCTTAATTTTCAAGCATCTAAGGACTAATCGTGACGGTGACCAACCACCTAACATATAGATGGGGCTTAGACGGCGCTAGGCAGGAATTTTGACAACAGTGATCATAAGGTGAAGAATTGTTCCAAGAAGCATGACTATTGACTAGTACCATATTGCTCTAATTCTTCCTGGAGCTTCTGGATAATCATGTCCTTCTCAGCAATGGTCTCAGCAAGTCTCCTATTCTCCTCCCTCAGCACCTCAAACTGACACACCACACTAGCAATCTGAGCTTCAATGGCCTCATCACTCAACTCAAAAGCACTCTCAACCACCCTAACAACACGCCACAAACTGACCACAACAAGCAGCCCGCCACCTTTTCTCTCAAGAAACTCTTCTAACACCAACGCACCCATCAAAACAACCCCGTCGACCATGTACCCCGGACGCCTGAAAAACGTAGACATGCCGAGAGCAACGGCCTGAGCCACCGTCTTCGCCGAAAGCACGGCGAGAATAGCAATCCCCACCCAATGGTACCAGATTTCTTGTGTCCTACTGCTCTTGTTTGGTGGTGCTGTGTTGCACTTGGTAAATAAAGATGAGGAGAGTTCGAGGATGGTGAGAATGAGATCAGTAATCAGCAACGAAATACAAATTGTATGAACTGGTTTGGACTCGAGGAAATTGGCCAAGTGAGTCCTCCATGGTGCTCTATTAACATTAAGGTCTTGAAACTGTGTGGAGTTGTTGCAGAGAAACTTCTGCCATTGTTGCCTTCTGTGCCAGCTCCTTGTGAGACGTTGGATTGAGGATTCAATGGATTCAATGGAGAATGATGAGGTGGTGGTTGTGAGAGGGCCAGGTAGTTGTTGAATCTGAGATGATGAGGACCCTTTGTTTTTCATTTTTTTGGTTGATTGGTATTCTTTTAAGTTTGTGTTTGGTTGATTACGATGATATTTATGAAGGATAAGTTTTATGTTTGGTCCTTGTAGTTTGATTTCTTTTTCACTTGAGGCCCTGCCATTTCAACGTTAGCGATTCTAGGCATCTAGTTTGGTTTGGTTTGGTTTGACGTACTGCGGGCCTGTTTGCTTTCTTCATGGTGAACTTGGGGTTCGGATGACTTCTCCTATTTTACTGCATTATGATAATTTGAGTGTCACATACCTTGCAACTAATCCAATTCATCATGCTCGCACGCATTATATCCAGCTTGATTATCACTTTGTACGTGAAAAAGTTGCTATTGGTAGTCATCGTGTTTGTTATATTCTCTTCTCACTAAAGCTCTTCATTAGCCTCGTCATGGTCTCCTTTGTTTCAAACTTGTCTCATTCGGCTCGTCCAGTTTGCAGGGGAGTTAGACTAGAATTAATTGCTCTGAAATCCTCTCCGTGATTGTAGCATGTAATATAGGAATGCAATTTCTAATTGTAATACGGTAAAATTCCTACCTCATTAGAGATTAATATAACCCCTATATGCATTGTAATAATTTTCACACGTCAACGTAATGAGTCATAATTCTACAAAAAACCAAGGATTTGAATGCTTACTAAAAAAATTACATGGCTAAAATTGCCAAATTAAAATGTTCAGGTCTAAAACGATAAAGTGGTCAAACTAGAAAGGGGACAAATGTGATTTGCTAAGAAGAGACATCCATACTTAAAGTCCAAGCTTTATATGCTTTGGGGACACGTTGAATGCCATACCGCAGTTGTACTTGTATTGCATGCGACACCAGGAGTTTGGAGAATGCGTCAAGCATCGTGCACCGATCAAGCTTGAGCCTTTTTCAGTTTTTGTTTTTGTTTTCTTCAATTTTAATACCAAAAGTAGAAAAAAATAGGATAAGGGAAGGGGAAATAAAAGAAACAAATCGATGATAAAATAAAATTCATCGAAGAGAGTTATAGAACCTTAAAATTAATTGGCAATATAAGAAGTAACTTAATAAGCTCAACAACTTACAAGTATGTGTAAGGTATCTTATGCTCAATAACTTACAAGTATGTGCAAGATCTCTTCTTTCGACAACCATATTATTTCGGTATAATAACTGCGTGCTATGAAGGAGAGATTTTCTCTTAAGACCAATTTATCGTTTTAGTGATGTCATTCAATAAATTAATAATTGCTAGTTGTTACTTGCTTGAAAGGTGAATTATTCATCCAATAGTAGCTTGCCACGTGATAATTTGGTGACAAAAGAGTATCCCCGTTAAATAGGAGAATTGATCAAAT
Organism: Malus sylvestris; assembly: GCF_916048215.2. NCBI lineage: Eukaryota > Viridiplantae > Streptophyta > Magnoliopsida > Rosales > Rosaceae > Malus > Malus sylvestris. The sequence continues at coordinate 2,730,850 of NC_062263.1, read as the reverse complement.
ATAGCAAAAAATTAGCCCTTAATTAAAAAATGTTAATTTTTTTTTAACTTTCAAATATATCCAAAATCTCACTTAAATAGATACAAATACTCTCAAATTACATGAATAACGAGTTATTGACTAAAAAACTTCTTGTGCTATGTATAATCAAGTGTTGATCTCACTAATATTTTTCTCATTTTCTTTTACGAAGAAGGTTTTTCTCAATTTTATTTTTTAATAAATAACCAAATAAACCTTTCTTGCATGGTTCCCACAAAATATTAGAATGGTTACATACTTTATTCATATAGCAAAAAGTGAACTACTAGAGTAAAGAAATAAAAGTAAATTAACTTTAGTTGTAACATCTCACATCGCCCAGGAGAGTGGATCTTGTAAGTTTTATATATATATTCTCATCTCTACCTAGCAAGAGGCTTTTAAGGAGCTCACTGGTTTCGGGTTCCATCGGAACTTTGGCATGGTCGGGGCCCAAAGCGGACAATATCGTGCTATGGCAGAGTCGAGCCCGGGATGTGGTGGGAGCTCAGGCCAGGATGTGACATTAGTTGTCTTCAATTTAAAGGATTGTAAGTACAACCAAAATAAACAATAAAATGATCAAAATAAAATATTTACTCACTACACTCCAAATTTAAAAAGAGTTCTATAAAGTAAGATGAAGTGGAATAAGATTTTCAACAACGGCCATTTAAACCATGTTGATGCACAAAATCGGATTGATCTTGGACCAGCTTAAATCCAATTGTAAATCATAGACACACAAGAGCACAACGATATATCGTGGTTCACTCAAAGTTGGGGCTACGTCCACATTTATGTAGATTCAATTTCACCATGTAAACTGAGAGTTACATTGTACATAGATGTTTGTTGCTATAGAGGTTAGGGTTTGCTATCCTTCTAAAGTGAAGGTGAGAGGTCCCTTTTATAGAACTAGGGTTTTCCTCCCCTCTTACATACTTCATGGGCATAATAAGGAGGCCCAAATATTGAGTCCCAATCTATAGTACAAAAAATCAAAATTTGAACACTTCCGAGTTAAATTTTTCTTATCCATGTGATGGGATCCTCTTTTCATTTTGCGTCTTCTTCGTGTAATTGGTGGAAGGACAATTCTTTTCTGCACATTATCAGTTACTATCCAATCAATCTGATCACCAACTAGCCAATAGCTTATGCATAAGCAATATGACCAAAAATTTGTAGTATGATAATGAAAACACATAGGATAACGTGAAATTTATCAATACCTACATGCAACACAAGCATGTGAGCAAGGTAGTTGGTCAAGATCAAATTGTCTACATGTACAACTCTTTTCCTCTAAATTCACAACTCCAACACGAGATACATCATATAAATAAAATAAGTAAACTGCGATGAACGATACCTACATAATCACATGCATATACATACATATTGCTCAAACAAAAGAATAACTGAACAACAAAAAGAAATCTGCATAGAAACTATACAAGCAATTTGCACACAAATGATCAACAATAATTCTTGTTAAAATGATATGGTGATTGAGATTGAAAAAAAAAAGACAAGTGAGATAAAAGACAAGATGTAGGACTTTAATTCTTCTTCTAATAGGGTTTTGATTTGGGAAATTTTATTTAAACCCATGTAATTTCTTTCTACACCCAACTTAAATTTTAAATGTTAATTGTCTATTTTACCCTATTGCATAATTACTATTAAATACAAAGTGAAATTAATAATAAAACTCAAATTTCTTAATAAACCTAGACACTATAATTAAACCCTAGCATCTCCCTTTGTTTATCCTACGTCTATTTTGGCTAAAACCGTAATACTTCTGATAGAGAAAAACAAGATTTTTTTATTAATGGATATTGATTTTGAAGTTTTGAATCCTCCAACTAAGGTATGACTCAATTTATGGATATTTTGTTTGTTTGCTTATTCTTTGGATTAAATTTCATACTTATTATATTGGGTAAAAGACTGTTTACTACCCTCATGTTTCATGGTTTTCAACATTTAGTACATCAAAATTTTTTCGTCTCAGAGTAATACCTAAAGTGTAAATTTTGGGACAGTTTCATACATTTGTTAGTCAAACTGTTAATTCTCCCGTTAAGTGATGACGTGGCGCCCATGTGGACAATGATTGGGCACCACGTGTCATTAAAAATATTAAAATATTGTTATTAAAAAAATAAAAAAAAATAAAATAAAAACCTTATCGTCTTCCCCACCCCGACCCCCTCCCTTCTCTCTCCCTTCCATTCTCTGCACCTACCCAACCCCCAACCTCTGCACCTTCCCCCACCCCCCTATATTCCCCCACTGCACATCCAAATCAAGTAAATTAACCTGTCTTCCACCTCCCTTCCTTCTTCCCTCTGCAACATTCTCTTCGGCTCCCCTTTTTCTCTCCCCTATTTTTATCCCCCCTTCTCCACAACCACCACCGCTTCCACCATTCCTCTCCTAACCCCACCCCCTCTTCCTCCTCATTATCTTGCACCCCAACCCAACCCCACCCCCTGTCCCTCTTCCCCGATCCCCCTCATTCCTCCATCTTCACCTCTCTCTCCCAATCACCCTCCCTCTTCACCTCTCTCTCCCAAGCATAGTCGATTGGAGGGTCCATCATCGAGTTTGGATCCGAGCTTCTCCATGTCCAGCAAGTGCCGAAGATTTTGTCCTCAGAGCCGCCCAGCTCCTCGAAGCTACAGGACGGGCTTCGAACGGGTCCTAAAGCAGATCCAGGTCGTCGGGATCAGAAAATGGATCTCGGATTGGGTTCGACGGTGGTAGGAGCCCCGGAACGGGGCGCTCGGAGTTGTGTCTGGCAACAGCTGCGCCATGCGTCTTGAGAGCTGGAGCTCAGATCCGGTTTCGGGTTGGCTGATTCTTGCATTTTGTCAAGTCTAGTTTCGGGGTGGGGGAAGGTGCAGAGGTTGGGGTTGGGTAGGTGCAAAAAAGAGAAGGGTATTTTGTCGAGTCCAGTTTCTGGGTGGGGGAAGGTGCAGAGGTTGGGGGTTGGAGAGAGAAGGGAGGGGGGGTCGGGGTGGGGAAGATGATAGGTTTTTTTTTATTTATTTTATTTTATATATATATATTATAATAATAATAATAATATTTTAATATTTTGAATGACACGTGGCGCCCAGTCATTGTCCACATGGGCGCCACGTCATCACTTAACGGGAGAATTAACAGTTTGACTAACGGATGTATGAAACTGTCCCAAAATTTACACTTTAGGTATGACTTTGGGACGAAAAAAAATTGATGTACTAAATGTTGAAAACCATGAAACATGAGGATAGTAAACAGTCTTTTGCCCTATTATATTATATTGTATTTGTTTTTCTCTGCCGTCTGCCTTCTCCCCATAACACCATTGCAAGGACTTTTGATTAGTAGTGCAAAGACATATAACTTGATTCTTAGTGCAAATAACGATTGCCCAACCTCATAAACCTTGACCACTCATTAGCGGGTGGCATGTCTCCATCCAATTATCCAAAGTATCAAGGTCAAATGTTTTTTTGGCAAAGTGATGGACTGAACTGGAGCTTGCATTGCTTTCTCTGGCAAATTCAAATTTGTGGAAGGATCTCTTGGATCCCAAGTCTATGGATGAGTTTGGTAGCAGGAAAAAAAAACAGCCATGGAAATGCTAGTCATATGCAATTATACAGGGGCAAAGGACGCCTCTTTGAAGAAAAAACATTTTGAATTGGGTTTGAGAGGGTAGTTTAGGTAATAAATTTAGGTTTAAAGAGATATTAATTCTTTAATTAAAAAAATATGGGTGGAGAGAGTAAGTTAGGTGTAAAAAAATGTTAGATGAGTTCAAATAAAATTTTCCTTTTGATTTTGCTATCAGGTTCTCTAGTTCTTCATCTAATAGGATTTTGGTATTTTAGTTTATTTGATTATTAAAGGTATTGTAATTATTTAAGCCAGATTTTGAATATATTTAAGATTTTAGATAAAAGCTGACATTTTGGAAAATTGAGGGCTAGTTTTTTGAATTGAATCCCATCCTGATCTATTTTGTGGGGATCTCATTTATCGTATATCGTGCGGTAAAAAATTATTTGGTTTTTTTATTTAAAATTAAACGTAAATAGTATCTTACAAAAACAGACCACACGATATACGATGAATGGTTACGATGTAGGAATCCCCATAAAATGAATCCGGAGAAGATCGATTTCCCTAGTTTTTTAGCTATATTTGATAAGTACCATTAAAAAGGGTCTAATTGGAAAAAAAAACACTATAGAAAAATTCATTTTAATTCTTTAATTGTTTAATCGTGTATATTCATTGTAAATCATATAGTTAATTTTCATGAAATAGTATTTATTTTTAATTTTACATATAAAATTTAAAATAATTTCTAATCACACGATTTACTACCAATAAACAATGCCTGATCCTCACAAAGAGGATCTGGAGTATCCTCATTCCCCCGTCTCAACCATTTTTCCACTTTCTTCACTATAGCTCCGCCCCACCCCACAGCCACCATGCCCGCACCACTACACAGACTGGCGTCTCAGTAATTTCCCAATCCCATCTCCCCTCCGGTGAAGCTCCTCCCTGACAGGTATTTGATTTTGCGTCGCAGTATTCTGAACTATTGATGGATTTTTGTTTCTTGTTTTCTTTATTGTATGTTCTTCTGCTTAGATATTAAAGTTAAAGGGGCAAAATGTTCGGTATTTCTTACGGAGAGCTCTTCCTCTTGATCGGTGCCACAGCTGCTCTAGTCGGTACACACACACAAACTCTCTCTCTCTCTCTCTCTCTCTATATATATATATATATATATATCTTATGTGTATAGCTACAGCATTATTCTCAAAATTGGTTCAGAATTCTTTTACTTTTCTTTGGTAAGGTCAAAGCTTTTCTGGGTTATCTGAGATTTTGGTGTTTATCGAAGATTGCTAATTTTACTGGAAACAGAAACTGAAAAATTGATCTGGGTTTGATGTGTAATGGGTTGTAGGACCAAAGGATTTGCCTAGAATTGCCAGAGCAGCAGGGAGGTTAGCGGGTCGGTCCATCGGGTATGTTCAGTTGGCTCGAGGCCAATTCGATAATGTTATGCAGCAGTCTCAAGCTCGCCAGGTACTTCAATGGTTAACTATGCATTGTGCACAACACCGGAATGATGACTTCAATGTTCTTGAACCAAAGGCCGTTGTGTTAATTATGTCCCTTGCTTGACCTTTAGGTTCATAAAGAGCTTCAAGACGCATTGGCTCAGCTAGAGTCGATTCGTTATGAAGTCCGAAGCATATCACTTATGAACCCGGGTCCTATGACTCGAAAGCTGATTGATAATATTCAAGACCCGGCTCCTTTGAGCAGTGGTAGTATTCTTAGCAGCCATACATTATTTCCAAGTAATGTTATGCTTCTCTCATGATTACCAGTGTATATGTCAACTTGTTAGGAACCAACATTTCACTTGAGAAGCCCAAGGAGGAGCGGAAGTCAATAAATAGTGTAATGAAGGTTTCAATAATACGATTTCTTTTTATAAATGGCCTACTTCGCATCGCCTTGAATTCCTTGTACCTGTCTTTGACAGGATAGTACTTTGAGAATCTCCGACGCACCTAATTTTCATAGTCAAGCAACTGCATATGCAAAATTGGCTGAGTCTGATGCTGTGAAGACTGGCACTTTAAAAAGTGGTGCAGAGAAAGATGACCTTTATGATGAGAGTGGTCTTTTCATTGTTCTCCCAATTTCAGCTGAAAGCACTGGGATGCTACCAAATCGCAAGGGTAATAGTCTTCTTGATTATAGAACTTAGTTTTGTTATCATTTATTTTATCGTCCAAATGTGGACACGTCATAGGGAGCACCAGGATGAAATTCCCATTTCAATAGCTTGGGAACAACATATCCTTAAATTTTCTTTTGTAAATCACTTACTTTTCTGTATTTCCCAAATTATCTTGAGTTATAGAGGTCAAGAATTTCTGTGCTGCACATATTATGGTTTCGTATCAATGGTTGTGTTTACTAACCATTTTTTATCTATGTCGTATCAATGGTTGTGTTTACTAACCATTTTTTATCTATACCCTTGTATGGTTGTTCGACAAAGGTGTTGCTCTTTCTTTTAGTCTAGTTGTGCATGATACCCCATAAGAAATTGATTCGCTATTGTTGGTGGTTCTTTCGGGGTTGTTGAGTTCCCACTTGCTGAGCTATGGGCTTAAATACGCGTCATAGGAATACTTTTGAAATGTTTCCTGATTGCTCAGTAATACTCTTAAACACACGTCATAGGAATACAATTCTTGATTGCTTAGTACGTAAAATCTTGCACATTAAACTATTTCCACAAACCTTTATTCTGACACGCACACATATACTATTTTTATTTTATAACTTAACATGCCTTAGAGTTTCCTGAGAATTTGTAAACAGTTTTCCTTTTCATCTCAAATATACATGTTCGAATAATAACCAGTGGTTGTGATGGCAGAGAATGTTAAGGGATCGGACCTTGTGTTGGAAGCAGTAGTTGAAGCAGAGGTAGCACGTAATGCCAAAGATTTCTTTTCACAACCTGAAAATCAAATACAGGGAACTGAAAAGTGAGAAGGTGAGGACCTTTTTCTTTAAAAAAAAATCATCACCTTGTTTATGTTTGGCATTGTTGGCACAGAACCGAGTACAATGGCGTTCTAGGATTCACACAGCCGACCCCACTTAGTGGGAAAAGGCTTTGTTGTTGTTGTTGGCATTGTTGGTATTAAACAACAAACTTTACTTGTTGCAGCATCATTAGGAACAACTAAAATTGTCATGTAATAGAGGAATTTTGTTCCCATTTAAAGTGGTTGGTTTATTAGTATGTGGGGATGTTTAAGGTGTAGGGGATAAGGGTATATCAGATGCGAGTCAACTTGTTTTTAGCTGTGCATATTAAACACATTAGTTGCTCATCGCAATTTTCAGTTTGCATTTCTACATATTTGCAGTACAGAATATGTTTTATGTTTACATGAAACTTTTTTAGCTAGGTTTCCTCGAACAAGCAGCTAGTGAAACATTTTAAAAAGGAAGTAGCAGTTGGATGGAGAACTGCATACCCTTTACCCTCTAGGGGGGAGTTTTAAAAGTTCAGCAGGTGTTTAATAAAAAAAAAATCTTGCTTGATATGTTATTTGTACGTGTTTGGGGATGTGTACGTTTGTAATATGTATGTAGTCGTATATGCCCATCACTTTACAGAAATGGAAATTAAGAATCGCCCAAAAGAGACCTTGCTCAATTTCAAGTGGATGAATTATGCCAAAAACTTCGGGCTGGCCAACATGTCTATTTTCCATTATCTGTCCCACCCATCCACGAAATTCTAAAACTTGAAAACTTGGTGGAGCAGCTTGGACTTCTATGGATTAGCCGGTGGGAAAATAGTCATGTCAGTCAACCTGAAGTTTTTGACGTACTTCATACCTTAAGATTGGGCAGGATTTGATTCGAGTTTCAGATCTTCACTTTCCATTTCCTTCTAGTTATGGGCTCATAAATATTAGAAGTAATCTTATGTTCTAGCAGGAAGTGTAAAAACATCCAATAGCTGCAAACCGATGTCCTTGGAATTTGGTTGGAACGTGTATTACATGGATGGTATTCCAACGGATTTGAATGACAAACGGAGGAATATGACCATAAAGAGGCATCGACTAACTAAATCACTTCTAAGTTCTAACTCAGAGATACATTGCACCTTTAGTTAGTTGATGCCTCTTTTTTGGTCATATTCTGCCGTTTGTCTTTTAAATCCATTGGAATACAATCTACATGAAATACAACCTGACCAGATTGCAATCTTTTCAGCGGGGACTTTTTCGGTAGCGACCGGATTAAGATAACTAAGTTAGATTCTGATGATTTGTACAACACGATCTTTCGTGTTATTCACGTCAATCAAAACCTTACATCTGTGTTTTTTTCTTCAGATAATCTAAACGTATGATGAAGAGATTGACAAGGCCAATGACAAATATATTACAAGTAGGCATCTAAAGCCATACCTCTAACCCAGAGGTTTTTCAATGTATCGGGAACACGGTTTGGTACACCAAATGTAATATTACACTTTACTGAAAACTTTGGAATGAAAAAAAATTCAACTAATTGTATTATGATACTGGTATACCGGGTTGTGTTCCCGAGATTAATAATTTCTCCTTCTAGCCAACTCTTTGAACATTGAGGAGTCGACCATGCCTACTCTTTGAACATTGCGGAGTCGACCATGCAAAGGGCCAGAGGAACCCCCTAATTCCCCTGGAAGATAATCGAATAGGCAGATTAAACTAAAAATGTACTATTTGAAATAACCCCTGATAACTCTATCATGAGGACTTGACGTCATCCTCACCCTTTCCCGGCATATCATCGACGGTCTGCTCATGATTCCAAACTCAACGGTGTTAACTAAACACGAGGGTTGCGTTCGTTGCAGAACTTAACCGATATCGCTAACATGCACGATGGCAAATATTGCTTGCAATAATTAAGCCACAATTTGTGAACTAATATATTTATATTTATAAGCATAAATATATTTATATTTGAGTGCTGATAAATCCATCTCATTATCGTATTTCTTTACCTATATTGTAATTAAAATATTAATGACATGTTTATCCTTATAGAAAAAGACTTTTAAACCCTACCCCTTTTCTCTCCCCCCACCGTCTCTCTTTGCGTCCTCGGTTTTCTGTCTCTTCGGTTTCATCTCTCCCTCGGCTTCAACCGCCACGACCGAAAGTTGTTGTTGGTCTAAAACTTTCATTGTAGCGTAGACCGCAATAGTTACCTATTGCTGGAGAAGGCAAGAGACTAATGACCATCCAAATTTCAAAGGAAATAGTGAGCTCGTCTGGATTTTGCCCTTGTATCATTTCAATACCAAGATTGGGGATTTTGGGTTGAAAACAGAGGCGGAGGATTAGCGGAAGCACGAGAGATTGTTGGGGTGGAGGAAGGGCAAGGAGAGGATGAGGAGAAAGAGAGCGGCGGAAGGAGAAGAGGGATGGGATGATAAGGGGAAGAGGTTTAGTTGTCCTTCACGGGCTACTCTTTCTTCCCTACTTTGTCCTCTTGACTTGCAACCATGGCTACCAATTAACGCATTTGGCTGCTACAAGAAGTTCAGGGAGGGACTGGGGTTGCAAAGAGTCAATGAAGGTGTGGTGCTGTGATAAATGTTATGTTAGGAATAATTGTGGGTGGGAAAAATGGGTTTTAGTTTATTATTTTTTTATGTGAAATTATAAGGTGAATGAAAAAATAGGATAATGCCATGGATTTATCAGCATTTTTATATTTTTGCCTTTAGGTACCGTTTGGTATGTGAGATGGGACGGAATAGAGTGGGATGAAGCGTTCCGTCTCACGTTTGATATGCCTAAAACAGGTGGAACATGCTGTTTCACGGAACGAATTTTAGGTGAATTTTCCTTCCACCTCACCCTTGAAATGGCTCGTTCCACATCCGTGCAACACAAAATTATAACCTCTCCGTTTCCTTCTTCTTCCTCCTTATTTCTATCCAAGGGCATTTTTGCTTTCTCTTCGTTCCGTCCCATCTTGTCCCGTCCCGTTCCGTCCTATTCCGTTCCGTCTCGTCCCGTCTGCATACCAAACGATACCTTATTGCGCATGACTCATACCACCGACCGCTAGTGCCGGAAATTGTGGCAGCCACCATCATTTTTTTTTATCTTTATTATGTTTTGGTGTGGTTTTATATAAATTATACTGAGACTGAAACTTTTTTTTTTTTTTTTCCCCTGAAGCATACGATACACTCACTCAATCAACATCACTGTTACGCAGACCCTTACGTTTACTTCTCCTTCTAGAAGTGGAAGATGACTCGCCCGCTTACGACTCCACCAACCACTCCACCACCGCCGACGCCACCACCACCATCCTTCCTGCTCCCTCATTTTACCAAACTGCCTCCATTCATATCACACACACACACACATATATATATACACCTCTCTCTCTATCTCACACACACACACACTCTCACTCCTCACTTTGCAATTCAGACAAAAACAACAACCGCAGTTATCAAGCAATGACAGGAGTAGTGAGGAGGATCAAGTTGGGATCGCAAGGCCTGGAGGTTTCGGCTCAAGGCCTTGGCTGCATGGGCATGTCCGCCCACTACGGCCCTCCGAAACCCGACCAAGACATGATCACTCTCATCCACCACGCCATAGACGCCGGCGTCACCCTCCTCGACACCTCCGACGTCTACGGCCCCTACACCAACGAAATTCTTCTCGGCAAGGTAAAGTTTTGTTTGACTTTTTTGCTCACAAGTCACAATCACAATCAGTCACTCTGAGTTTCTGTCAGTAACTTTTGGGTTTGGAATTGTTTGGATTGATGATGAAATGAACTGGGTTGACTTCACTCTTGTTCTTCCAGAGAGAGAGAGAGAGAGAGAGAAAGAGAGAGTAAAATAGAGATTTACTTTGTGGGTTTTGTTTGGATTGTTGAATGGAATGAACTGACGATCAAGTGCATTGGGTTCGAATCGATTTACTCTTGTTTCCTGTAGTGAATTTATATGTAATTGCTTTGTGGGCTTTGTTTGGATTGATGTTGAATCGAGTGGACTAAGTGAATTGGTTTTTGTTGGTTTAATGAGGAGCAGGCGCTCAAGGGAGGGGTGCGAGACAAGGTTGAATTGGGCACGAAATTCGGTTGCAGCCCTGTGGATAACAAGTGGGACATTCGAGGTGACCCTGCGTATGTGAGAGCTGCTATTGAGGGTAGCTTGAAGCGCCTTGGCATTGACTCTGTTGATCTCTATTATCAGCACCGCATTGACACCCGTGTCCCCATTGAAGTCACGGTTTATTATCTTCACTCACTAAGTTTTAATCTCCTTTTAATTGCAATTGCTGAACAATGTGGTTAACAACTTCATAGAATATTATGAACTAAGAAAACATGACAGGTGTATTTGTAAGAACGGTACTCGAAGAGAACCAACTCTTATTCAGCGTGAGTAAGCATCTGCATTTTCAGGAAGTTATTTGGAGATTTACGATGTCTTCTATCATTTTAACAAGTCACATATTTTATGAATTCGTCAACTTGATTCCGTTTGTCTCCAAGTCATGTATTGTATCCAAATTAGTTTAAACAAACCACTGTATAATTATCTGTCGGCTGTGGCTATGTCGCTTTTTTTAACTAGAGCGTTTGCATCATGATTCCTTAAATTTCTTTATGTCTTTACAAGGTTGGGGAACTCAAGAAATTAGTTGAAGAGGGTAAGATAAAGTACATTGGTTTATCCGAGGCCTCAGGTTCCACAATAAGAAGAGCACATGCTGTTCATCCAATAACAGCAGTGCAGTTGGAGTGGTCGTTGTGGGCTAGAGATGTGGAGGAAGATATAATTCCAACTTGCCGGTGAGGCTTAGTAGGACTTATTAATTGTTTTGTTAAGGAGGTGGTCAGAGAAGCTAAGTTAGCGGCTTACGACGATATGTATAAACGACTAGATACCAAAGAAGGAGAGTTGGATATCTATAAACTATCTAGAGCAAGGGAAAAGAAGACAAGGGACCTAAACCAAGTGAGGTGCATCAAGGATGAGGATGGAAAGGTTCTTGCTACAGAGAACGCGGTTAAAGACAGATGGAGAGGTTATTTTCATAATCTTTTCAATGAAGGACATGAAATGAGTGATTCTTTAGGGGAGTTGAGTAACTCAGAAGAGTGTAGAAACTACTCTTTTTATCGTCGAATCCGGAAGGAAGAAGTGGTTGTAGCTTTGAAGAAGATGAAGCATAAAAAAGCAATAGACCCAGACAATATACCAATCGAAGTGTGGAAACTTTTGGGAGAGACAGGATGAGCCAGGACAGAAGCAATAGACCCATACAATATACCAATCGAAGCTGTAGGACAAACCGAAAGCTTTCCCATAACTGTAGGACAAACCGAAAGCTTTCCCATAACTGTAGGACTACATCAAGGCACATCCCAGACAATAGACCCATAACTTAGAGTACTTGGATCTAACAGAGGACATGACACAGGACAGAACACAATGGCGTTCTAAGATTCATATAGCCGATCCCACTCAGTGACTTGGATTTTCCAAGTCTCCAACCGAGAAGTTTTCCTCACTCGGGAAATTAAGGGAACACTACCCCAACCTACATGCTCCACTCAGAAAGCTTCAACATACAAGCTTCAACAAAAGAAAATTCAAAGAACTTAGCGAAGAAGGCTTTGGTGTATTTAACACAATACGTTGAAATGAAGGAAAGCTTATTTATTGATATCCCCGATAAGCTACAAATATGTACATATACATGAGTCAAAATAAACATACAAGAGGGAGCCTTCACAAAGGTTGCTTAGGAGAAGTCTCAGCAGTCGGTAGAGCCCCAGAAAGAGAAGGCACCGGAGGGGGATCATTTGGAGCCTCAGTACTGGACAGAACCCTAGAAGGAGGAGGCATCAGAGGTTGATCATTTGGAGCTTCATTACGCGGTACAGCCCCAGAAGACGAAGGCAATAAATGCCTTTGGAACAAACCCACAAATCTCTGATGATCAAGTAAAACCTGACCATCAGTTTCCTTCATCTGGTCAAGCTTCCTCTTCATGTTTGTAGCATAGTCATGTGCGAGCCGGTGCAACTGTTTATTCTCATGCTTGAGCCCTCTAATCTCCTGTTTGAGACTCATCACTTCAGCCGCCAATGATTCAACTTGGCGGGTTCGAGCAAATAGGCGTTGGGCCATATTAGACACAGAACCTGCACACTGAACACTGAGAGCCAGCGAATCCTTAACAGCTAACTCATCAGACCGTTTGGAAAGTAGTCTGTTATCTTTGGGAGTGAGAAGGTTCCTGGCCACCACAGCAGCGGTCATATCATTCTTCATCACGGAATCTCCAACGGTAAGAGGACCAGTAGGGGAGACGAAGGATGGGCGCCATATGTTGTCTGGAGAAGGTGGGGCTGCCTCTTCAACAAGGTTCAAGTCAAAACGACGGTCGGAGGGGCCAGACATTTTCAAAGGTGTTGAAGAGAGAAGAGGTCGGACAAATCAAGATCTTAGAAGTGCAAGAATGAAGCTTCTACTGGTAGAGATTCAAGTGTGCTTTGGAACTTAATGCCAGCCCCTATAAAAATCTGCACTCGACGGAGCTTCAGAAATCGAAGAGGCGCCTGCTCAGAAATCGAAGAGGCGTTTGCTTTCTCAAAAGCTGGGCTGCTTAGAGATCACGAGGGTTGATCTCAGAAATCGAAGAGGCGTTTGCTTTCTCAAAAGTTGGGCTGCTCAAAGACCACGAAGGCCGATCTCAGAAATCGAAGAGGCGCTCGCTTTCTCAAAAGCTGGGCTCCCCAGAGACCACGAGGGCCGATCTCAGAAATCGAAGAGGCACCTACTTTTCCAGCCTTGTCAGCACCTGTCACACGCACACTCAGCTTTGCGGAAATTATGGGCATTCTGTCAAAGACTTCTGGGGAGGTAGAAAACACATGAATCTTACTGGTCAATCACCCACTTCCCACACGCAACAATAGCTCATGGGTACCACAGATAACTTTGCCAAAGTTCTCTGCCAAAGTTGAGCACGTGAAGCTTGCAGCTCCCACTACATCGCTCTGACCAAGAAGGGTAAAAGAATAGCAAAGAAACAGCACTAACAAAGTTTAGACCCATAAATTTTGAAGGTCTAGCTACCATATTATTACCCACAAGGGTAAAGGAACAGTACCACTGCTGGATAATTGGAAAGTCCCTGAGTGTCAACCTCTGTGCTTCGTGGCAAGGTAGACTAGCAAACATGCCCAACCTTTACTCACATTCGAGAAAACACTCCCAATAAGATTGCTTGCTCCAAAATCGAAGAGGCACCGTCCTCCGAATCTCGAGAGTCAGACTCCCAACATGACTACTTTCTTAAAAATCGAAGAGAGGGTAAAGGAACAGTACCATTGCTGGATAATTGGAAAGTCCCTGTGTGTCAACCTCTGTGCTTCGTGGCAAGGTAGACTAGCAAACATGCCCAACCTTTACTCACATTCGAGAAAACACTCCCAACAAGATTGCTTGCTCCAAAATCGAAGAGGCACCGCCCTCCGAATCTCGAGAGCTAGACTCCTAACATGATTACTTTCTCAAAAATCGAAGAGAGACTGCTCCCCGAATCTCGAGAGCCAGACCCCCAGCATGATTGCTTTCTCAAAAACCGATGAGGCATCGTTCTCCGAATCAATCGAAGAGGCGCTCGCTTTCTCAAAAGCTGGGCTGCTCAGAGACCACGAGGGCCGATCCCAGAAACCGAAGAGGCACCTACTTTTCTAGCCTTGTCAGCACCTGTCACACGCACACTCAGCTTTGCAGAAATTATGGGCATTCTGTCGAAGACTTCTGGGGAAGTAGAAAGCACATGAATCTTACTGTTCAATCACCCACTTCCCACACGCAACAATAGCTCATGGGTACCACAGATAACTTTGCCAAAGTTCTCTGCCAAAGTTGAGCACGTGAAGCTTGCAGCTCCCATTACATCGCTCTGACCAAGAAAGGTAAAAGAATAGCAAAGAAACAGCACTAACAAAGTTTAGACACATAAATTTTGAAGGTCTAGCTACCATATTATTACCCACAAGGGTAAAGGAACAGTACCACTGCTGGATAATTGGAAAGTCCCTGTGTGTCAACCTCTGTGCTTCGTGGCAAGGTAGACTAGCAAACATGCCCAACCTTTACTCACATTCGAGAAAACACTCCCAACAAGATTGCTTGCTCCAAAATCGAAGAGGCACCGTCCTCCGAATCTCGAGAGCCAGACTCCCAACATGACTACTTTCTTAAAAATCGAAGAGAGGGTAAAGGAACAGTACCATTGCTGGATAATTGGAAAGTCCCTGTGTGTCAACCTTTGTGCTTCGTGGCAAGGTAGACTAGCAAACATGCCCAACCTTTACTCACATTCGAGACAACACTCCCAACAAGATTGCTTGCTCCAAAATCGAAGAGGCACCGCCCTCCGAATCTCGAGAGCCAGACTCCCAACATGATTACTTCCTCAAAAATCGAAGAGACACTGCTCTCCGAATCTCGAGAGTCAGACCCTCAGCATGATTGCTTTCTCAAAAATCGAAGAGGCATCGTTCTCCGAATCTCGAGAGCCAGATACCACAGACCACTTTTTCAAAGTGCTCTGACAGAGTTAAAACATGTGAAACTGGCAGCTCCCACTACCGTGCTATGACCAAGCAGGGTAAAGGAATAGCATTACTACTTGTTGTTAGGGAGGCTCCTATATATGCCGACCTCCATCCCCAATGGACAGGCAGACCTGCAAAAATGCTCAACCCTTCATCATATCTGAGAGGGCACTCCCAACGAAGCCTTTCGAAATATTCAGCTTTCTTTCCCCCCGATAATACCTCTGCAAACAAGCTATACTAGAGCAAGAATATCTCATATCATCAGGGTTAAAAGCAAGAGTATCCCATATCATGCTTTTTCCCTGTCTTTTCTTTTGGCCTTGTTTTTACCTGCAAGACAAGGAGAAAGAGAGCAATCAGTCAGCACTTGGAATCAAGCTCCCAGCCAGGAACTGACAGCCTGGAACCCTTACCTGATTACTTACCTGGCATTGCTCTCGAGTACTCATCTTCAACATCTTATGTTTCCAGGGAAGATTCCGCATCTGCTTGAGGAACAGATAGGGCAAGTGCGAAGGATACAAGGAAGCATGTGGAGACAAGCGTAACAGCACACGTGCCGATACATCCATTACTCTGTCAAAAGCAAAAGTATCCCATATCAGCAGGGTAGAACGTACTCTAGATTTGATGGACTTGTTTTGACCCTCAAATTCTTCAGTCGGCCTTATACTCTGGAGGAAACCAGAAAACCCTCCAGCTCAGTTCAAGAATAAGCCTGTGGAAAGTTACTTCTTCAAAAGCAAAAGTATCTCATATCATCTCTTCTCAGTTTTCTTCTCTTTATCCTTCATGCTGCTGCAAGATGGGGAGAAGGTGAACAATCAGTCGGAGCTCTGATTGCTTACCTTGTCTGTCACCTCTTTCAGCAGACTCCCTAGCTCGGCGACTTGGGGGACTCCTACTACATGGTTTGTATCGCGCTTGACCAAGCCTGAAACTACAAGTAAGGTTCAAGTGAAATTGATACATTACCTTGTGCATCTCCACCAGTTAAAGATACCACCCCTGGATGGAGGAAGAGTACT
This sequence comes from Malus sylvestris, assembly GCF_916048215.2. Lineage (NCBI taxonomy): Eukaryota > Viridiplantae > Streptophyta > Magnoliopsida > Rosales > Rosaceae > Malus > Malus sylvestris. The sequence continues at coordinate 2,714,549 of NC_062263.1, read as the reverse complement.
TCCAGAGAAGATGCCACATCTACCTATGAGACAGATAAGGCAAGTCAAGACGACACCACACTCCGATACTTAGAAGTTTCGTGATTACGAGATCATTCTTCCACAATATTTCCTAATGTCATTTGTACTAAATCATTCACTTGTACTCACTAAAGGAGAGCTTGAACCTATGTACTTGTGTAAACCCTTCACAATTAATGAGAACTCTTCTATTCCGTGGACGTAGCCAATCTGGGTGAACCACGTACATCTTGTGTTTGCTTTCCTATCTCTATCCATTTATATACTTATCCACACTAATGACCGGAGCAATCTAGCGAAGATCACAAAAAGCGACCGTTTTCGCTACCTAGGATCTATCTTGCAAGAGAACGGAGAATTAGATGGAGATTTCAACCATAAAATACGAGCTGGATGGAAAGAGTGCATCCGGCGTGTTGTGTGACCGTCGTAGGCCACTGAAGCTCAAGGGAAAATTTTATAGGACGGCAATAAGGCCAGCGATGTTGTATGGCACAGAATGTTGGGTGGTGAAACATCAACACGTACACAAAATGGGTGTAGCGGAGATGAGGAGGCTTCGTGGGATGTGTGGGCACACGAGAAAGGATAAGATTGGGAATGAGGATATCCGAGGTAAAGTAGGAGTAGCCGAAATTGTAGGAAAGATGAGAGAAAATCGGCTCCGGTGATTTGGACATGTGCAAAGAAGGCCGACTGACGCTCCGGTTCGAAGATTGTGACTACGGGACAGAGGTTCAGGGCCGAAGGGGTAGAGGAAGACCTAGGAAAACTTTGGAAGAGACTCTAAGAAAAGACTTAGAGTACTTGGATCTAACGGAGGACATGACACAAAATCGAGCGCAATGGCGTTCTAGGATTCATATAGCCGACCCCACTTAGTGGGAAAAGGCTTTGTTGTTGTTGTTGTTGTTGTTGTTGTTAAGGAGGTGGCTGTAGATGTTAATCTCGTTTTCCTATTTTCTCAGGGAACTTGGCATTGGTATTGTTGCATACAGTCCTCTAGGAAGAGGATTTTTTTCATCAGGCGCTAATTTGGTCGACAATCTAGCCAACGATGATTTCTGAAAGGTTTGTTCATATGCACATTAGAGAACATTGTAGCATCCTCATGCTATTATTGTGAATATCCTTATGTCCTCAAATTTGGAAATTATGTTGTAGCATCCTCGTGCTATTATTGTGAATACCTTAAGTCCTCAAATTAGGAATGATCTCACGAAGTTTAGTAATCTCTCCTAGCAGGCTATCCTCTTGCGGAATTCATGCAGTAAAGATTTTATTTCTCATTTAGTATCGAAGTGGACATGATTTATTTCGGCATTAGAGGCTTAAACATCCCTTAATATAATTGTATTTTGAGGGTAGATTAACAGTTTACTGTCAGCTGAACCTGCCTTAATTGATTTCTTTTCTACAATCCGAGGAGTCTGTATTGTGTTGCTACAAAGTTATGTTGTATATGCTTATTTATGTGGTTTATTAGTCGCAGTATCTACCCAGGTTCCAAGCCGAAAACCTAGAGCATAATAAAACAATATTCGAGTGGGTTAGTGATCTTGCAGCGAGGAAGGGGTGCACGCCATCTCAGCTAGCACTGGCCTGGGTTCATCACCAAGGGAATGATGTGTGTCCCATACCTGGAACCACCAAGATTGACAATTTTAACCAGAATATTGGAGCTCTGTCTGTGAAACTGACACCAGAAGAAATGGCCGAGCTTGAATCTTATGCTTCAGCCGATGCCGTTAAAGGTGACAGATATATGGATGGCATTAGTACTTGGAAGGACTCCGAAACTCCGCCACTCTCTTCATGGAAAGCCGCATGAGTGTGTGCAATGCCACTGTCGTAATAGTGATGTCTCTTTGTACTTACGCTCTTCTGAATTTTCTCGTGGTTCTGAGAATTAGTGTATGCTACATTGTATGTAATGGCTTTCTTTGAGACGAAAACATTTGGTAAATTTCAACGTGCTGTTTGAGTATCAAAACTGGGAACTCTTTTCCACTTTAGGAAATTACAAGAAATATTGCCCGCGCATTGCTGCGGGATTAGAAACTACACGAAAAAATATGTTTCAGAAGGATAAAAGATTGTTATAGATGGTGAATGTTTTGCACTGAAAGATGTTTTTAACTTTTTGAAAGAAGTTTTACATGAAAAGGATAAATTGGTACAACTAAAAATGAAGAGTTTAATCAAACTTCATGAGCCTAATTGAAACAAATTAATACCTTGATTGACAAAATGAACCAAGAATGAAAACATCTAAACCAACATGAAACTTGTGGAACACTATGAAAGAATATGAAATACATAAAATATATTTTTTTTAAATTACTTTAGCCGTTCAATTTAAATTTGGACCATTATATATATATATTATTATTGTTTACCTGTGGTTTTAATCATATTAGAATATTAATAGTTGGATTTAATAAATTTATAAATATTAAACTAAAAAAATACATATATATGATGGGCCAGCCCCACTAACTCTTTGCCCCATGAATGAGTTTCGAGTTAAAACTCATATTTGCTCCAAGGGTTGGAGCAAGTTGAGATAAATTTAGAACCTAAAATTTGAGTTTTACTCCAAGAATTGGAGAAGGTCTTAAACTCTTAGGATAATATTGTTTGTTCGATAGAAAAAAAACATATTTTTTTCGAGAGTCACTATTGGACAGGTCAAAATACGTAATAACATTGCTATTTAAACTGAAAGATCGCATTCTATGCTCGGAGCTCCATAAAAAAACTTAAAGGTATTGTAATTATTTAAGCCAGATTTTGAATATATTTAAGATTTTAGATAAAAGCTGACATTTTGGAAAATTGAGCGCTAGTTTTTTGAATTGGATCCCATCCGGATCTATTTTGTGGAGATCTCATTTATCGTGTATCGTGCGGTAAAAAATTAATTGATTTTTTTATTTAAAATTAAACATAAATAGTATCTGACGAAAACTGATCGTACGATATACGATGAACGGCTACAATGTAGTAATCCCCATAAAATGGATCCGAAGAAGATCGCTTTCCCTAGTTTTTAGCCATATTTGATAAGTACCATTAAAAAGGGTCTAACTGGAAAACAAAACCACTATTGAAAAATTCATTTTAATTCTTTAATTGTTTAATCGTGTTTGTTCGTTGTAAGTTGTACGGCTAATTTTCATGAAGTACTATTTATTTTTAATTTTAACACGTTTAAAGGATGCCTGATCCTCACAAAGAGGCAGATTGTCTGCCCTCATGTTTGCGTGCTCTTCTCATCTCCTTCTATTTGTGCGGTCACGGTTAAACTACATCAACATTTTATATTCTCATTGCTTTTTGTCTTATTATATCTATAAAAAGATTAATATAAAATGTTGACGTAGCTTAATCGTGACCGCACAAAATAAGAGGGGATGGGAAGAGCACCCAAACAGGAGGGCAGACAATTTGCCTCACTAGTTTTTTGAATTGGATCCCATCCAAATCTATTTTGTGGAGATCTCATTTATCATATATCGTGCGGTAAAAAATTATTTGATTTTTTTATTTAAAATTAAACACAAATACTATCTAACAAACATTGAGCGTATGATATATGATGAACTGCTACGATGTAGGAATCCACATAAAATGGATCCGGAGAAGATCCTTTTCCCTAGTTTTTAGCTATATTTGATAAGTACCCTTAAAAAAGGTATAACTGGAAAAAAAAACACTATAGAAAAATTCATTTTAATTCTTTAATCGTTTAATTGTGTCTATTCGTTGTAAATCATACGGCTAATTTTCATGAACTACTATTTATTTTTAATTTTAATATAAACTCTAAACTAATTTTTGACCGCCGCCTGATCCTCACAAAGAGGATATGGAGGATCTCATTCCCCCGTCTCACCTTTTTTCCTCTTTCTTCACTATAACCTCCGGCCCACCCCGCTGTTAGGATTAGAGAGTTGAAATATATTGTATGCCTTGCTTTGAGTGACAGGTGTCATTAGGAGATTGGGTGTATTATGTCATAGGGTAGTTATACTGTGAGTATTTATATTGTAAGTCAGAGTCTTGTAACCATTAAGGTGTGAAATAAGAAAATCTTATACTTCAAGATTCTCTCTTTCTCTCAGAGTATTTTTCCTCTCATTTCTCTTCAAGTTAACATGGTATCTTTGCCGATCAAAGGCTTACGCCATTGATTTCGATCCTCCTGCTTCCGCTCATCGTGCTTGTTGGTGATCGTTCTTGGTGTTGTTTCATAGATTGTTTGTCGATTCTTCTTCGGTTGCGACAGTCGGTGATTTCGTTGCCAGTTTTAGTCGGTGATTTCGTTGCCAGTTTTAGTCGGTGATTTCGTCGGAAGTGTTCGTCGGTGCTGTTGTTCAGCTTTCTTGGTTGTTGATTGCTCGTTGTTTATCTAGCGGTAGTGTATTTCTTCCTCTATTTCTGCAAATCGATTGCGATTTCTTGCAATTTCTGGTTTGTTTAAACCCTAATTTTTGGGGTTTTTTCATCTGCGTTGGTGTTTGCGTCTGTGCGTTGCCTTCTTGGTGGTATTGGAGGTGCAATTTTTAGGCATTTATCTGCTGCATTTGTGCATTTCTTAACATCGAAGCAATTGTCTAAGAATCATGGTTACTACTGCTCAATTGGCTCTTACGCAGTCACCTATTTCCTCTTTAATTCCTAGTGTTGGCAATACTGTTACTGTCAAACTGGATGACTCGAATTATGTTACTTGGAGTTTTCAAATGGAATTGTTGCTTGATGGTAATGGAATTCGTGGATTTGTTGATGGTTCCATTTCCTGTCCATCTAAGTTCAATGTGTCTGAAGGAGAAACTATTGCTGCAATCCCTGTGTTGTCTGATGCCTACAAAGTCTGGGTTATACATGACAAAGCTTTGATGACTCTTATTACTGCGACTTTATCTCCTGCTGCTATTTCTTGTGTGATTGGGTGTCAGACGTCTCAGGAACTATGGATTAATCTTCGTGAACGGTTTGCCAACTTATCTAGAACCAGTATTGTGCAAATGAAGATTGATTTACAAAACATTAAGAAGGGACCTGAATCTATTGATGATTATCTTAAGAGGATTAAAGATGCTAGGGATCAATTGTTAGCTGTTGGTGTTACTATATCTGATGAAGATATTGTTATTGTTGCCCTTCGAGGACTTCCTCCTGAATTTAACACTATCAAAGCTGTTATACATGGTCGAGAAAATCTTGTTTCTCTAAAAGAATTGCGGTCTCAACTTAAGGCTGAAGAATCCACGTTGGATGAAACCGCCAAGCATATTCCTCTTATGTCTGCCATGTTGGCTCAATCCTCAAGCTCTGCATTTACTGCTGGTAGTTCTTCTGGTACAAAATCCTTTCCTCCAACTCTGCAACCAATGCAACCAATGCATTATCCACCAATGCAACCAATGCATTATCCACCTCAGGTGCCTCCTCTGTTTTCTTCAGGACCATTTGCTTTTGTATCTCAATAGGGTTCTGGAACCTACAACAATTTCAGAGGGAATAATTTCAAGGGAAAAGGTAAAGGCAAGAAGTTTTTCTCTGGCAACCAGTCTAACGTGTTTCCACAGAATTTTTATGGAGCGCATCAATATGCTCAGTTTTCTCAACATGGTATTCAGTTTTCTGGGTCACAAGGCTTATCTCCTCAGTCATTTCAACCGCTGCAAATTTGTCAAATCTGTGATCGGAAAGGGCATTCTGCTCTTACTTGTTTTCAGCATGGCTGTCAGATTTGTCATCGGGTTGGTCACACGGCTACAACCTGTTTTGACAGGACTGGTTTTCCTGCTTCATCTCAGCCACCACAAGGGTATTCTTCATCTTCCCAAGGCTATCCCGGTTATCAGCAGTCCATGCCCCCTTCTGTCTCTCCATCTGCTTCTGCAATGTCATATTACTCTCCTGTGCAGTTTTCATCTTCAATCCCATTTTCGCCTGGTGGGTCATCTCAACCTCAGGCACATGTGGCTATGAATGAGCGCCCTTCTTCTTCACCTTCTGCACCATCCCACGAGTTTTGGCTTTTGGACTCCGGGGCCACTAATCATATGACATCAGACTTGTCTAACATTCAAATGCCTGTTCCTTATACCTCTACAGAGAAAGTCACTGGTGCTAATGGTGAAGGTTTGGATATTGCACATATTGGCAGTGCTCATCTTCATACTCCTTCTCATACTTTCAAACTTAATTCTGTTCTGCATGTTCCTCAGTTGTCTCAACCTTTATTGTCTATGCATCAATTGTGCAAAGACAATAATTGCAGATGTATTATTGATGACTCTTCTCTCTGTGTACAGGACAAGGTCACCCAGCAAACTCTATTTCACGGACTGAGTAATAATGCAGTGTATCCTCTTCCAATGCTCAAATCTTCTTCCCACTGTCCAGCAGCTTATATAGGTCAAAAAGTGTCTTCTGCTTTATGGCATTGTAGGTTGGGTCATCCAACTAATTCAGTTGTACAAGTAGCACTTCGTAAGTCATCCATTCCATTTCATTGTACCTCATCCCCTCAAGTCTGTAAACCTTGCTTGCAAGGCAAGTTCACTCATTTACCCTTTCCCTCTCCTGCTTCCAAGTCTGTAACACCTTTTGAGGTCATACACACTAATGTGTGGGGTCCTTCTCCTACTGTGTCAATTGAAGGGTATCGGTATTATGTGTCTTTCATTGATGAGTGTACTCGCTATACTTGGATTTTTCCATTAATCAATAAAGCTGTTGTGTTTGGTGTTTTTGTGCACTTTCATGCTTTTGTTGTGACTCAATTCAATGTTTCTATCAAAATTTTGCAAAGTGATAGTGGTGGTGAGTATACTAGTCATTTGTTTCAGAATTTCCTTCAAACCAAAGGTATTATTCATCAGCGGTCTTATCCTTATACTTCAGCTCAAAATGGCCTAGCTGAACGGAAGAATAGGCATGTTATTGAAACTGCTCTCACTTTACTGAATCAAGCTTCCTTGCCTGTCATGTTTTGGTATCATAGTTGTGCTACTGCAACTTATTTAATCAATAGGATGCCCACTTCTGTTTTAGGTATGAAATCTCCCTTTGAAGCTTTATACAACTCTCCACCCAAGTTAGATCATTTAAGAGTGTTTGGGTGTGTCTGCTATCCATCTCTCAAACCTTATCGATCTAACAAACTTGAGTCCAAAACCACTGAATGCATCTTTTTGGGGTATGCATCTCAGTACAAGGGTTACATTTGTTATTCTCTTCTTAGTCACAAGTTAATTGTCTCTCGCCATGTCCTATTTGATGAAGATAGTTTTCCTGGTGTCAACTCTCACAAACCACATCCAGTTTCTTTGCCATCTGGTTCTTCTCATGTTGTTCATCCCAATACATTTACTCTTGTTCCTATTATACCTATACCTCTTCCATAGGTCTTTGAACATACCTCTACTGCATCATCTCCAATTACTCAGTCTCAGTCCTTGATCAATGGTGACCTTGTCCCCTCTTCTACAAGCACTGCTGGCACTTCAGTGGATCGTGAATTACATCCGTCTACTGCCACTTCTTAGGCTACGGATCTGCACCTTGTGTCTCTTCCTTCTCATAATTCCCATCCAATGCAGACCAGGTCTAAATCGGGGATTTTCAAGAAAAAGACAGCTTTTCCAGCTTAGGTTCAGTGTGACAGTATTAAAAAACCTCCATCTTACAGTGTTACTTCTAAATCTCCCGAATGGCAACAAGCTATGCATGAAGAAATGGCAGCTCTTACTCAGCAACACACCTGGACTCTTGTTCCTCTTCCACCTAACAAAAATCTCGTGGGTTGTAAATGGATTTATAAAGTGAAAAGGCATCCTGATGGGTCTGTGGCTCGGTATAAAGCTCGTCTTGTGGCCAAAGGGTTCTCTCAAGCTGCCGGTTTGGATTATTATGAAACTTTTAGTCCAGTGGTCAAACCTACTACTGTTAGGTTGATGTTTTCCTTGGCTGCTACGTATGGATGGAAATTGAAGCAATTAGATGTTAAAAATGCATTTTTGCATGGTTTTTTTTGAAGAAGAGGTTTACATGTGCCAACCACAGGGGTTTGTTAATCAAGTTCATCCTGAATATGTATGCAAGCTTCACAAATCTCTTTATGGCTTAAAACAAGCTCCTAGGGCTTGGAATGACAGGTTCACCAAATTCTTGTTTACTTTGGGGTTCCAGTCCTCTTATGCAGATTCTTCGTTGTTCATTAAGCATGATGGTACCTCTATTGTTGTGTTGTTACTCTATGTGGATGATATCATCCTCACTGGTGATAGTGATGAGGGTGTCCACTCTGTGATTCAACAATTAACTACAGAGTTTGATATGAAGGACTTGGGCCTCTTGCAGTATTTTCTTGGGTTGGAAATTGAGTATCATTCACAGGGCCTTTTTGTCCACCAGTCCAAATATGTGAAGGATTTGTTGCATAAAACAGCCATGTCTGATTGCAAATCTTGTGTCACCCCTTCTTATCCCAATCACAAGTTGCTAAAGCATAGTAGTCCTCCTTATAAGGATCCTACAACCTATAGAAGTATTGTTGGTGCTTTACAATACTTGACTTTCACTCGGCCTGATATTGCCTACTCTGTGAATCAAGTATGTCAGTTTATGCAAGCACCTTTGGAGTCTCATTTTGTTGCAGTCAAACGAATTCTCCGGTATCTCAAAGGTACATTAGGCTGGGGTATATGTTTCAGATATGGTTCTTTGGATTTAAAAGCCTATACCGATGCTGATTGGGCTGGGGATCCTAATAATAGACGATCTACAACTGGGTTTGTCATCTTTCTTGGACAGAATCCGATCTTCTGGAGTTCAAAGAAACAGCACACTGTCAGTCGATCCTCTACTGAAGCTGAATATAGGGCGATGGCTACTACCACTGCCGAAGTGGTTTGGCTCCAACAACTTCTCAAGGACTTACATATTTCCAGTTCTATTTCACCCATACTTCACTGTGATAACATCTCAGCCATGGCTCTTGCCATCAATCCTGTGTTGCACTCTAAAGCCAAACATATTGAGATTGATTGTCACTTTGTGCGTGAACGTGTTCAACAAGGCACCATTACTCTGCAATATGTTGCTTCTGAGCATCAGTATGCCGATATCTTCACCAAAGGATTGTGTTCTTCTCTGTTTTCTGATCATTGTTCTAATCTTATGCTCAGATCTTTCCACCATAAGATTGAGAGGGAATGTTAAGGTTAGAAAGTTGAAATATATTGTATGCCTTGCATTGAGTGACAGGTGTCATTAGGAGATTGGGTGTATTATGTCCTAGGGTAGTTATACTGTGAGGGCGTGTTTGTTTGAGCTCGCTAGCTTTCGCTAGCTTAGACTGGACTAACTATCACTGTAATCCTGTGTTTGTTGCACACACAGACTAGTGTTAATGAGACTCGCCTACACTAACCCCGACTAAACGATTCGCTAGAGGGGCTTCGCGAGGCCCCCCAAAATCGGGCGGACTGCTAAGACCACCTCTGTCCAGTTTGCCTCTCCTCACTTCGCCCCTCCCATCTGCTTCTTCCTCGCTTCCACAACTATTTTCAAACCCATATCCCGCAAAATTAAAAAAAAAAAAAAAATGCAGTCGTTCCATTTTTCAAATCCAGATCCAACCTGCAAAATAGAACCCAGAAACCTATAAAACACACACACACACACAAAATCTGCAGTGGGTATAAGCTTAAATCAACGATGGGATTGACTGAAGGAAAACCAAACCCAGAAAACATGAAACTCCCTGATTGCAAACTTTCTCCATCTCCCACCTTCAAGGCAATCACACATGCACCCCAACCCCAACTCCTAAATTTTCACTTTATTTCTTGCTATGTGGTTTGATTTTGAAGGTTTGCAGTAGATTATGAAGTTGTGAGAGGAAGTGAGGAGGGAGGGAGGGAGGGAGAGAGAGTCGGACATGATAAGGAAAAGGGAAGAGACAAGGGAGAAAAAGGGAGAGAGAGTCGGACAGGATAAGGAAAAGGGAAGAGACAGGGGAGAAAAAGAAGGAAATAGTTTGACTAAAATAGGGAGATTCTAGAAAACGAAAAAAATAAAAAATAAAAAGTGAATTAATTTTTATTATTCTGTTTTTTAGTCCGACACTGCACCAAACGCCTCACTAAACTAGTCCAGCTTAGTCTAGTCTAAGCCAGTCCAACTTAGTCCCTGCAGTTAGTCCAGTCTGAGACAATCCGGTGCAACAAACGCACCGTGAGTATTTATATTGTAAGTCAGAGTCTTGTAACCATTAAGGTGTGAAATAAGAAAATCTTATACTTCAAGATTCTCTCTCTCTCAGAGTATTTTCCCTCTCATTTCTCTTCAAGTTAACACCCGCAGCCACCATGCCCGCACCACTACACAGACTGGCGTCTCAGTAATTTCCCAATCCCATCTCCCCTCCGGTGAAGCTCCTCCCTGACAGGTTGTCTGTTATTCTGGTTAGATATTAAAGTTAAAGGGGCAAAATGTTCGGTATTTCGTACGGAGAGCTCTTCCTCTTGATCGGTGCCACGGCTGCTCTAGTCGGTACACGCACAAACCCTCTCTCTCTCTCTCTCTCTCTCTCTCTCTCCCTCTCTCTCTCTCTCTCTCTCTCTATATATATATATATATATCTTATGTGTATAGCTACAGCATTATTCTCAAAATTGGCTCAGAATTTTTGTACTTTTCTTTGGTAAGGTCAAAGCTCTTCTGGGTTATCTGAGATTTTGGTGTTTATCGAAGATTGCTAATTTTACTGGAAACAGAAACTGAAAAATTGATCTGGGTTTGATGTGTAATGGGTTGTAGGACCAAAGGATTTGCCTAGAATTGCCAGAGCAGCAGGGAGGTTAGCGGGTCGGTCCATCGGGTATGTTCAGTTGGCTCGAGGCCAATTCGATAATGTTATGCAGCAGTCTCAAGCTCGCCAGGTACTTGATTGATAACTATGCATTGTGCACAACACCGTAATGATAACTTCAATGTTCTTGAACCAAAGGCCGTTGTGTTAATTTATATCCCTTGCTTGATCATAAAGAGCTTCAAGATGCATTGGCTCAGCTAGAGTCGATTCGTTATGAAGTCCGAAGCATATCACTTATGAACCCGGGTCCTATGACTCGACAGCTGATTGATAATATTCAAGACCCGGCTCCTTTGAGTAGTGGTAGTATTCTTAGTAGCCATACATTATTTCCAATGTTATGCTTCTCTCATGATTACCAGTGTATATGTCAACTTGTTAGGAACCAACATTTCACTTGAGAAGTCCAAGGAGGAGCGGAATTCAATAAATAGTGTAATGCAGGTTTCAATGAGACGATTTCTTTTATAAATGACCAACTTTGCATCGCCTTGAATTCCTTGTACCTGTCTTTGACAGGATAGTACTTTGAGAACCTCCGACGCACCTAATTTTCATAGTCAAGCAACTGCATATGCAAAATTGGCTGAATCTGATGCTGTGAAGACTGGCACTTTAAAAAGCGGTGCAGAGAAAGATGACCTTTATGATGAGAGTGGTCTTTTCATTGTTCTCCCAATTTCAGCTGAAAGCACTGGGATGCTACCAAGTCGCAAGGGTAATAGTCTTCTTGATTATAAAACTTAGTTTTGTTATCATTTATTTTATCGTCCAAATGTGGGCGTATCATAGGGAGCGCCAGGATGAAATTCCCATTTCAATAGCTCAGGAACAACATATCCTTAAATTTTCTTTTGTAAATCACTTACTTTTCTGTATTTCCCAAATTATCTTGAGTTATAGAGGTCAAGAATTTCTGTGCTGCACATATTATGGTTTTATATCAATGGTTGTGTTTACTAACCATTTTTTTGTCTATACCCTTCGAAAAAGGTGTTGCTCTTACTTTTAGTCTAGTTGTGCATGATTCCCCATATGAAATTGATTCGCTATTGTTGGTGGTTCTTTAGGGGTTGTTGAGTTCCCACTTGCTGGGCAATGAGCTTAAATACGCGTCACAGGAATACTCTTCAAATATTTCATGATTGCTCAGTAATACTCTTAAACACACGTCATAGGAATACAATTCTTGATTGCTTAGTGTGTAAAATCTTGCACATTAAACTATTTCCACAAACCTTTATTCTGACACACACACATATACTATTTTTATTTCATAACTTAACATACCTAAGAGTTTCTTGAGACTTTGTAAACAGTTTTCCTTTTCATCTCAGATATGTATGTCCGAATAATAGCCAGTGGTTGTGATGACAGAGAATGTTAAAGGATCGGACCTTTTATTGGAAGCAGTAGTTGAAGCAGAGGTAGCACGTAATGCCAAAGATTTCTTTTCACAACCTGAAAATCAAATACAGGGAACTGAAAAGTGACTGAAAAGGTGAGGACCTTCTTCTTTAAAAAAAAATCATCACTTTGTTTATGTTTGGCATTGTTGGCACAGAACCGAGCACAATGACGTTCTAGGATTCACACCGCCGACCCCACTTAGTGGGAAAAGGCTTTGTTGTTGTTGTTGGCATTGTTGGTATTAAACAACAAACTTTACTTCTTGTTGCAGCATCATTAGGAACAACTAAAATTGTCATGTAATAGAGGAATTTTGTTCCCATTTAAAGTGGTTGGTTTATTAGTATGTGGGGATGTTTAGGGTGTAGGGGATATATCAGATGCGAGTCAACTTGTTTTTGGCTGTGCATATTAAACACATTAGTTGCTCATCGCAATTTTCAGTTTGATTTCTACATATTTGCAGTACAGAATATGTTTTATGTTTACGTGAAACTTTTTTAGCTAAGTTTCCTCGAACAAGCAGCTAATGAAACATTTTAAAAAGGAAGTATCAGCTGGATGCAGAACTGCATACCCTTTACCCTCTAGGGGGAAGTTTTAAAAGTTCAGCAGGTGTTTAATAAAAAAAAAATCTTGCTTGATATGTTATTTGTACGTGTTTGGGGATGTGTACGTTTGTAATATGTATGTAGTCGTATGTGCCCATCACTTTACAGAAATGGAAATTAAGAATCGCCCAAAAGAGACCTTGCTCAATTTCAAGCAGATGAATTATGCCAAAAACTTCGGGCTGGCCAACATGTCTATTTTCCATTCTCTGTCCCACCCATCCACGAAATTCTAAAACTTGAAAACTTGGTGGAGCAGCTTGGACTTCTATGGATTAGCAGGTGGGAAAATAGCCATGTCAGTCAACCTGAAGTTTTTGACGTACTTCATACCTTAAGATTGGGCAGGATTTGATTCTAGTTTCAGATCTTCACCTTCCATTTCCTTCTAGTTATGGGGGCTCATAAATATTAGAAGTAATCTTATGTTCTAGTAGGAAGTGTAAAAACATCCAATAGCTGCAAACAGATGTCCTTGGAATTTGGTTGGAACGTGTATTACATGGATGGTATTCCAACGGATTTGAAAGACAAACGGAGGAATATGACCAAAAAGAGGCGTCAACTAACTAAATCACTCCTAACTCAGAGATACATTGCACCTTTAGTTAGTTGATGCCTCTTTTTGGATCATATTCTGCCGTTTGTCTTTTAAATCTTTTGGAATACAATCTACATGAAATACAACCTGACCAGATTGCAATCTTTTCAGCGGGGACTTTTTCGGTAGTGACTGGATTAAGATAACTAAGTTAGATTCTGATGATTTGTACAACACGATCTTTCGTGTTATTCACGTCAATCAAAACCTTACATCTGTGTTTTTTTTTCTTCAGATAATCTAAACGTATGATGAAGAGATTGACAAGGCCAATGACAAATATATTACAAGTAGGCATCTAAAGCCATATTTCTAGCCCAGAGGTTTTTCAATGTATCGGGAACACGGTTTGGTATACTAAGTGTAATATTACACTTGGCTGAAAACTTGGAACGAAAAAAAATTCAACTAATTGTATTATGATACTGGTATACCGGATTGTGTTCACAAGTCTAATAATTTCTCCTTCTAGCTAACTCTTTGAACATTGAGGAGTCGACCATGCAAAGGGCCACAGAGGAACCCCCTCATTCTCCTGGAAGATAATTGAATAGGCAGATTAAACTAAAAATTTACTATTTGAAATAACCCCAGATAACTCTATCATGAGGACTTGACGTCATACTCACCCTTTTTCGGCTTATCATTGGCAGTTTGCTCACGGTGTTAACTAAACACGAGGGTTGTGTTCGTTGCAGGACTTAACCGATATCGCTAACATGCATGATGGCAAATATTGCTTGCAATAATTAAGCCACAATCCGTGGACTAATATATTTATAAGCATAAATATATTTATATTTATATTTTTGCCCGTATTGCACATGACTCACATGCCACTAGACCTGGCAAACGAGTCGTGTCTGTCGTGTTCGTGTTGTTTTCGTGTAACACATGTTATCTTAACGGGTCGTGTCGTGTCATACCTGTTATCTTAACAGGTCCTTAACAGGTCGGGTCACTTTACCCACTCCGACCCGTTATGACCCGTTAAGAAAAATATATTTTTTTCTTAAATTTGCACATACCACACATTGCCACTTAAATATTACTTCAAAACATTAAAAGACATTTATCGTTTTAATACTCCCATCTACACTTGAAAATAAGATCCTAATAAAAAAACAATCAAACACTACTAGTCTATTACAAAATATTAAATGTGCAAGGATATGCCAAATGAAAGAGTTTTTGTTTTCAAGGTTGTGAAGCCTTTCATTAAGTATACCATAAGATTTTGTGGTATCCACTAGTGTAAATATTTTAAATTGAAGATCGAGTTCATTCATTGTATTCATATAGGGTCAAGGAGTGTAGCTGTAAAAAAATCATCAAAATCGGAGTTAAATTAACCGTTAAATCATGATTTTGCGTTGACAATCGTCGAAAAGTTTTGTCATGTTACTTGATCTTTGAATGTTTGCTTTTTGCAATTTTTGGCGTATGTGATCTCGAAGCATATACAAAAAAGTTTGACGGTTGGATCGTTGAAATTAGTTTCATAGAATGCGTATCTCATCAAAACGATAGATTCACTAACACATAGAGTTTTATTTATCCTTTCATTATATTCATTACATAAATATTTTAAATTAAATATTTTGTGATATCTACTTGCGTTTCTACATATTTGCAGTACAGAATATGTTTTATGTTTACATGAAAGTTTTTTGGCTAGGTTTCCTCGAACAAGCAGCTAGTGAAACATTTTAAAAAGGAAGTATCGGCTGGATCAGAACTGCATACCCTTTACCCTCTACGGGGAAAGATTTTAAAAGTTCAGCAGGTGCTTAATACAACAACAACAACAACAAAGTCTTTTCCCACTAAGTGGGGTCGGCTATATGAATCCTAGAACGCCATTGCGCTCGATTTTGTGTCGTGTCCTCCGTTAGATCCAAGTACTCAAAGTCTTTTCTTAGGGTCTCTTCCAAAGTTTTCCTAGGTCTTCCTCTACCCCTTCGGCCCTGAACCTCTATCCCGTAGTCACATCTTCGAACCGAAGCGTCAGTAGGCCTTCTTTGCACATGTCCAAACCACCGTAACCGATTTTCTCTCATCTTTCCTTCAATTTCGGCTACTCCTACTTTACCTCGAATATCCTCATTCCTAATCTTATCCTTTCTCGTGTGCCCACACATCCAACGAAGCATCCTCATCTCTGCTACACTCATTTTGTGTACGTGTTGATGCTTCACCGCCCAACATTCTGTGCCATACAACATCGCCGGCCTTATTGTCGTCCTGTAAAATTTTCCCTTGAGCTTCAGTGGCCTACGACGGTCACACAACATGCCGAATGCACTCTTCCACTTCATCCATCCAGCTTGTATTCTATGGTTGAGATCTCCATCTAATTCTCTGTTCTTTTGCAAGATAGATCCTAGGTAGCGAAAACGGTTGCTCTTTGGTATTTCCTGATCTCCGATCCTCATCCCTAACTCATTTTGGCCTCCATTTGCACTGAACTTGCACTCCATATATTCTGTCTTTGATCGGCTTAGGCGAACACCTTTAGATTCCAACACTTATCTCCATAGGTGAAGCTTCGCATTTACTCCTTCCTGAGTTTCATCTATCAACACTATATCGTTTGTGAAAAACATACACCAAGGAATATCATCTTGAATATGTCCTGTTAACTCATCCATTACCAACGCAAAAAGGTAAGGACTTAAGGATTGTTGATGCACAAAATCAGTGAGGACTTTGGTACAACAGAAAGTATTAAGTTTGTGATCTTCGCTAGATTGCTCCGGTCATTAGTGTGGATAAGTATGTAAATGGATAGGGACAGGAAAGCAAACACAAGATGTACGTGGTTCACCCAGATTGGTTACGTCCACGGAATAGAGGAGTTTTCATTAATTGTGAAGGGTTTATACAAGTACATAGATTCAAGCTCTCCTTTAGTGAGTACAAGTGAATGATTTAGTACAAATGACATTAGGGAATATTGTGGGAGAATGATCTCGTAATCACGAAACTTCTAAGTACCGAAGTGTGGTATCGTTTTCACTTGCCTTATCTGTCTCATAGGTAGATGTGGCATCTTCTCTGGAAGTACTCTTCCTCCATCCATTGGTGATATCTTTAACTGGTGGAGATGCACAAGGTCGTACCCAGTGCACAAGGCTCCCGCTTTACGCAGGGTCTGGGAGAGGTGAATGTCGGCTAGCCTTACCCCCATTTATGGAGAGGCTGCTCCCAAGTCTCGAACCCGAGACCTAAATGTATCAATTTCACTTGAAGCTTACTTGTAGTTTCAGGCTTGGTCAAGCGCGATACAAACCATGTAGTAGGAGTCCCCCAAGTCGCCGAGCTAGGGGATATGCTGAAAGAGGTGACAGACGAGGTAAGCAATCAAAGCTCCAAGCAATCAGTCCCAGATCAGAAGTTTGATTTCGAGTTCCGGCTGATTGTTCTCATTCTCCCTATCTTGCAGGCAACATGAAGGATAAAGAGAAGAAAAAGAAGAAGAGATGATATGAGATACTTTTGCTTTTGAAGAAGTAACTTTCTACAGGCTTATTCTTGAACTGGGCTCGAGGGTTTTCTGGTTTCCTCCAGAGTATAAGGCCGACTGAAGAATTTGAAGGTCAAAACAAGTCCATCAAATCTAGAGTACGTTCGACCCTGCTGATATGAGATACTTTTGCTGTTGACAAAGTAGTGGATGTATCGGCACGTGTTCTGTTACACTTGTCTCTACATGCTTCCTTGTATCCTTCTCACTTGCCCTATTTGTTCCTCAGGCAGATGTGGTATCTTCTCTGGAAGCATAAGATGTTGAAGATGAGTACTCGAGAGCAATGCCAAGTAAGTAATCAGATAAGGGGTTCCAGGCAGTTAGTTCCTGACTGGAAGCTTGATTCCAAGTGCTGACTGATTGCTCTCTTTCTCCTTGTCTTGTAGGTAAGAACAAGGCCAAAGGAAAAGACAGGGAAAAAACATGATATGAGATACTCTTGCTTTTAACCCTGATGATATGAGATATTCTTGCTCTGGTGTAGCTTGTTTGCAGATGTATTATCGGGGGGAAAGAAAGCTGAGTATTTCGAGAGGCTTCGTTGGGAGTGCCCTCTCAGATATGAGGAAAGGTTGAATATTTTTGCAGGTCTGCCTGTCCGTTGAGGATGGAGGTCGACATAAATAGAAGTCTCCCTAACAACAAGTAGTAATGCTATTCCTTTACCCTGCTTGGTCATAGCATGGTAGTGGGAGCTGCCAACTTCACGTGTTTTAACTATGTCAGAGCACTTTGAAAAAATGGTCTGTGGTATCTGGAAAGTTGATGTTGCGTATGAAGATTACAGACAAGCTTTATCCAATGAGATTTGGCTCTCAAAGTTGAGAAAGTGGTGCCTCTTCGGTTTTCAAACAAGCAATCCTGTCGGGGATTTAGCTATCGAGATTCAAAGAGCGGTGCCTCTTTGATTTTTGAGAAGGCAATCCTGCTGGGAGTCTGGCTCTCAAGATTCGGAGAGCGGTGTCTCTTTAATTTTTGAGAAAGTAATCATGTTGGGAGTCTGGCTCTCGAGATTCGGAGGGCGGTGCCTCTTCGATTTTGGAGCAAGCAACCTTGTTGGGAGTTTTCTCGAATGTGAGTAAAGGTTGGGCATGTTTGCTAGTCTACCTTGCTACGGAGCACAGAGGTTGACACACAGTGGCTTTCCAATTTTCCAGCAGTGGTGTTGTTCTTTTACCTTTGTGGGTAATAATATGGTAGCTAAACCTTCAAAATTTATGTGTCTAAAACTTTGTTAGTGCTGTTTCTTTGCTATTCTTTTACCCTTCTTGTTCATAGCGATGTAGTGGAAGCTGCAAGCTTCACGTGTCTAAACTTTGTCAGAGATCTTTGGCAAAATTATATGTGGTACCCATGAGCTAATGTTGCGTGTGGAAAGTGGATGATTGAACAACAAGATTCACGTGCTTTCTACTTCACCAGAAATCTTCGACAGAATGCCCGTAATTTCCGCAAAGCTGAGTGCATGTGACAGGTGCTGACAAGGAGCCCAACTTTTGAGAAAGCAAGCGCATCGACTGTCGAGGTCTTTGAGCAGCCCAACTTTTGAGAAAGCAAACGGCTCTGCTTCACGTGTTTTAACTCTGTCAGAGCACTTTGAAAAAGTGGTCTGTGGTATCTGGAAAGCTGATGTTGCGTGTGAAGATTACAGACAAGCTATTCCAATGAGATCTAGCTCTCAAAGTTGAGAAAGTGGTGCCTCTTCAGTTTTCGAACAAGCAATCCTATCGGGGATCTGGCTCTCGAGATTCGGAGAACGGTGCCTCTTCGATCTTTGAGAAGGCAATCCTGCTGGGAGTCTGGCTCTGAGATTCGGAGGGCGGTGTCTCTTCGATTTTGGAGCAAGTAACCTTGTTGGGAGTTTTCTTGAATATGAGTAAAGGTTGGGCATGTTTGCTAGTCTACCTTGCTACGGAGTACAGAGGTTGACACACAGTGGCTTTCCAATTTTCCAGCAGTGGTGCTGTTCTTTTACCCTTGTGGGTAATAATATGGTAGATAGACCTTCAAAATTTATGTGTCTAAAACTTTATTAGTGCTGTTTCTTTGCTATTCTTCTACCCTTCTTGGTCATAGCGATGTAGTGGAAGCTGCAAGCTTCACGTGTCTAAACTTTGTCAGAAATCTTTGGCAAAGTTATCTATGGTACCCATGAGCTAATGTTGCGTGTGGAAAGTGGATGATTGAACAGTAAGATTCACGTGCTTTCTACTTCACCAGAAATCTTCGACAGAATGCCCGTAATTTCCGCAAAGCTGAGTGCATGTGACAGGTGCTGACAAGGAGCCCAACTTTTGAGAAAGCAAGCGCATCGGCTGTCGTGGTCTTTGAGCAGCCCAGCTTTTGAGAAAGCAAACGGCTCTGCTTCACGTGTTTTAACTCTGTCAGAGCACTTTGAAAAAGTGGTTTGTGGTATCTGGAAAGCTGATGTTGCGTGTGAAGATTACAGACAAGCTATTCCAATGAGATCTAGCTCTCAAAGTTGAGAAAGTGGTGCCTCTTTGGTTTTCGAACAAGCAATCCTGTCGGGGATCTGGCTCTCGAGATTCGAAGAACGGTGCCTCTTCGATCTTTGAGAAAGCAATCCTGCTGGGAGTCTGGCTCTCGAGATTCGGAGAGCAGTGTCTCTTCGATTTTTGAGAAAGTAATCATGTTGGGAGTCTGGCTCTCGAGATTCGGAGGGCAGTGCCTCTTCGATTTTGGAGCAAGCAATCTTGTTGGGAGTGTTTTCTCGAATGTGAGTAAAGGTTGGGCATGTTTGCTAGTCTACCTTGCTACGGAGCATAGAGGTTGACACACAGGGGCTTTCTAATTTTCCAGCAGTGGTGTTGTTCCTTTACCCTTGTGGGTAATAATATGGTATCTAGACCTTCAAAATTTATGTGTCTAAAACTTTGTTAGTGTTGTTTCTTTGCTATTCTTTTACCCTTCTTGGACATAGCGATGTAGTGGAAGCTGCAAGCTTCACATGTCTAAACTTTGTCAGAGATCTTTGGCAAAGTTATCTGTGGTACCCATGAGCTAATGTTGCGTGTGGAAAGTGGATGATTGAACAGTAAGATTCACGTGCTTTCTACTTCACCAGAAATCTTCGACAGAATGCCCGTAATTTCCGCAAAGCTGAGTGCATGTGACATGTGTTGACAAGGAGCCCAACTTTTGAGAAAGTAAGCGCATCGGCCGTCGTGGTCTTTGAGCAGCCCAGCTTTTGAGAAAGCAAACGGCTATTCGATTTCTAAGATCGACCGTCGTGGCCTTTGAGCATCCCAGCTTTTGAGAAAGCAAACGCCTCTTCAATTTCTGAGCAAGCGCCTCTTCGATTTCTGAAGCTCCGTCGAGTGCAGATTTTTATAGAGGCTGGCATTAAGTTCCAAAGCACACTTGAATCTCCACCAGTAGAAGCTCCCTTCTTGCACTTCTAAGATCTTAATTTGTCCGACCTCTTTTCTCTTCAACACTTTTGAAAATGTCTGGCCCCTCCGACCGTCGTTTTGACTTGAACCTTGTTAAAGAGGCAGCCCCGCCTTCTCCAGACAACATATGACGCCCATATTTCGTATCCCCTACTAGTCCTCTTACCATTGGGGATTCCGTGATGAAGAATGATATGACCGCTGCGGTGGTGGCTAGGAACCTTCTCACTCCCAAAGATAACAGACTACTTTCTAAACGGTCTGATGAGTTGGCTGTTAAGGATTCTCTGGCTCTCAGTGTTCAGTATGCAGGTTCTGTGTCTAATATGGCCCAACACCTATTTGCTCGAACCCGTCAAGTTGAATCATTGGCGGATGAGGTGATGAGTCTCAAACAGGAAATTAGAGGGCTCAAGCATGAGAATAAACAGTTGCACCGGCTCGCACATGGCTATGCTACAAACATGAAGAGGAAGCTTGACCAGATGAAGGAATCTGATGGTCAGATTTTACTTGATCATCAGAGGTTTGTGGGTTTATTCCAAAGGCATTTATTGCCTTCGTCTTTTGGGGCTGTACCACGTAATGAAGCTCCAAATGATCAACCTCCGATGCCTCATCCTTCTAGGGTTCTGTCCAATACTGAGGTTCCGAATGATCCCCCTCCGGTACCTTCTCTTTCTGGGGCTCTATCGACTGCTGAAACTTCTCCTAAGCAACCTTTGTGAAGGCTCCCTCTTGTTTGTTTATTTGACTCATGTATATGTACATATTTTTAACTTATCGAAGATATCAATAAATAAGCTTTGTTTCATTTCAACGTATTGTGTTAAATACACCAAAGCCTTCTTCACTAAGTTCTTTGAATTTTTCTTTTGTTGAAGCTTGTATGTTGAGGCTTTGTGAGTGGAGCATGTAGGTTAAGGTAGTGTTCCCTTAATTTCCCGAGTGAGGAAAACTTCTCAGTTAGGGATTTGAAAAATCCAAGTCACTGAGTAGGGTCGGTTATATGAATCTTAGAACGCAATTGTGCTCGGTCCTGTGTCATGTCCTCCGTTAGATCCAAGTACTCTAAGTCTTTTCTTAGAGTCTCTTCCAAAGTTTTCCTAGGTCTTCCTCTACCCCTTCGGCCCTGAACCTCTGTCCTGTAGTCGTATCTTCGAACCGGAGCGTCAGTAGGCCTTCTTTGCACATGTCCAAACCACCATAACCGATTTTCTCTCATATTTCCTTCAATTTCGGCTACTCCTACTTTACCTCGGATATCATCATTCCTAATCTTATCCTTTCTCGTATGCCCACACATCCAACGAAGCATCCTCATCTCCACTACACCCATTTTGTGTACGTGTGGATGCTTCACCGCCTAACATTCTGTGCCATACAGCATCGCCGACCTTATTGTCGTCCTGTAAAATTTTCCCTTGAGCTTCGGTGGCATACGGTGGTCACACAACACGCCGGATGCACTCTTCCACTTCATCCATCCAGCTTGTATTCTATGGTTGAGATCTCCATCTAATTCTCCGTTCTTTTGCAAGATAGATCCTAGGTAGCGAAAACGGTCGCTCTTTGGTATTTCCTGATCTCCGATCCTCATCCCTAACTCATTTTGGCCTCCATTTGCACTGAACTTGCACTCCATATATTCTATCTTTGATCGGCTTAGGCGAAGACCTTTAGATTCCAACACTTCTCTCCAAAGGTTAAGCTTCGCATTTACCTCTTCCTAAGTTTCATCTATCAACACTATATCATTTGCGAAAAGCATACACCAAGGAATATCATCTTGAATATGTCCTGTTAACTCATCCATTACCAACGTAAAAAGGTAAGGACTTAACGATGAGCCTTGATGTAATCCTACAATTATGGGGAAGCTTTCGGTTTGTCCTTCATGAGTTCTTACGGCTGTCTTTGCTCCTTCATACATATCCTTTATAGCTTGGATATATGCTACTCGTACTCCTTTCTTCTTTAAAATCCTCCAAAGAATGTCTCTTGGGACCCTATCATACGCTTTTTCCAAATCTATAAAGACCATGTGTAAATCTTTTTTCCCATCTCTATATCTTTCCATCAATCTTTGTAAGAAATAGATTGCCTCCATGGTTGAGCGCCCTGGCATGAACCCCAATTGGTTGTCCGAAACCCGTGTCTCTTGCCTCAATCTATGCTCAATGACTCTCTCCCAAAGCTTCATTGTATGACTCATTAGCTTAATACCCCTATAGTTCATGCAATTTTGTACGTCACCCTTATTCTTGTAGATAGGCACCAAAGTGCTCTTTTGCCACTCATTTGGCATCTTCTTCGATTTCAAAATCCTATTAAAAAGGTCAGTGAGCCATGCTATACCTGTCTCTCCCAAAACTTTCCACACTTTGATTGGTATATCGTCTGGGCCCACTGCTTTTCTATGCTTCATCTTCTTCAAAGCTACAACCACTTATTCCTTCCTGATTCGACGATAAAAGGAGTAGTTTCTACACTCTTCTGAGTTACTCAACTCCCCTAAAGAAGTACTCCTTTCATGTCCTTCATTGAAAAGATTATGAAAATAACCTCTCCATCTGTCTTTGATCGCGTTCTCTGTAGCAAGAACCTTTCCATCCTCATCCTTGATGCACCTCACTTGGTTTAGGTCCCTTGTCTTCTTTTCCCTTACTCTAGCTAGTTTATAGATATCCAACTCTCTTTCTTTGGTATCTAGTCGCTTATATTTGTACATGTTTGGGGATGTATACGTTAGTAATATGTATATGCTCGTATGTGCTCATCACTATATGGAAATGGAAATTAAGAATCGCACAAAAGAGACCTTGTTCAATTTCAGGTGGATGAATTATGCCAAAATCTTCGGGCTGGCCAACATGTCTATTTTCCATTCTCCGTCCCACCCATGTACGAAATTCTAAAACTTGAAAACTTGGTGGAGCAGCTTGGACTTCTATGGATTAGCAGGTGGGAAAATAGCCACGTCAGTCAACCTGAAGTTGTTGACGTAAATCTTACACTTAATATTGGGCAAGATTTGATTAGCCTTTCAGATCTTCACGTTCCATTTCCTTCTAGACATGGGCTCATAAATATTAGAAGTAATCTTATGCTTTAGCGGGAAGTGTAAAAACATCCAATAGCTGCAAACAGATGTCCTTGGAATTTGGTTGGAACGTGTTTTACATGGTTGGTATTCCAACGGATTTGAAAGACAAACGGAGGAATATGACCAAAAAGAGGCGTCAACTAACTAGATCACTTCTAACTCAGAGATACATTGCACATTTAGTTAGTTGATGCTTTTTTTTTGGTCATATTCTGCCGTTTGTTTTTTAAATCCATTGGAATACAATCTACGTGAAATACAACCTGACCAAATTGCAATCTTTTCAGCAGGGACATTTTTTTCGGTAGTCAGTGGATTAAGATTACTTCGATTCCGACTTAGGTTTGCCCTTGCATACTATGAGTTTATGAAAAATGTCTTTCTATATCTATGCAAATCTTTTGTACTAACAAATGCTGAGAACATCTCAAAATTGGAAAGCAAAAAGGGAACGTAGCGGCGTAGCGCATTTAGACGAAGCCAAATTATGAAGACACAGCGATTGTTTGAAGTTGTTTGAAGTGGCTTTTGAAACCTGAAAAGAAGAAAGATTGATTGAAGTTGTAGCTTGGTCTACAGTGTCTCAAGTTTGTGAAATGAATGAAGTAGAGACACGAATAACTTACAGACAACGAGATTGTCTAAAATTCTATGGTGCTCCGTGGTATAGAATCCCCGATGATTTGTACAACACGATCTTTCGTGTTATTCACGTCAATCAAAACCTTACATCTATTTTTATTTTTTTTTTTCCTTCAGATAATTTCTAAACATATGATGAAGAGATTGACAAGGCCAATGACAAATATATTACAAGTAGGCATCTCAAGCCATACCTCTAGCCCAGAGGTTTTTCAATGTATCGGGAACACGGTTTGGTACACTAAGTGTAATACTACATTTGGTTGAAAACTTGAAGAAAAAAAAATTAACCAATTGAATTATGACATTAGTATACCAGATCGTGTTCCCGAGACTAATAATTTCTCCTTCTAGCCAACTCATTGAACATTGAGGAGTCGACCGTGCAAAGGGCCACAGAGGAACCCCCTCATTCCCCTGGAAGACAATCGAATAGGTAGATTAAACTAAAAAGGGGTTATATATATATAATGGTCCTTGAAATTGATCCATATAATCAAGATGATCCCTAAAATGAAAACCGTTCAATGTAGTTCTTAAAAATAGGTGTTGTATATCAATGTGGTCATTTCGTCACAATTATGTCAAAAATTTTGTTATGTGCTAATGTAGCACATAAATGGGTTCCACAAATTGTTTTTTTTATCACAGATAGTCCTTGAAATTGACTTACACCATCAAAATGATCCTTAAAATTGAAAAACCATCAATATAGTTCCTGAAAATAGATATCTCAAATCAATGTGGTTATTTCGTTGTAATTATGTCAAAATTTTTGTTATATACTGATGTGAAACATAAATGGACCCACAAGAATAAATTAGAAATCTGACTAATAATTTAATAATTAATTAAAAAAATTGTCAACCTAGAAATTCGGTCCCGCAATCACCTCCAATCCCAACCCATACTCTTCTACCTTCATCTATGGTAGCCTTTCGTCTCTTCTCTAGAAAAAAAAAAATCTTAAAGACCCTCATTTTCACACCTTTCATCGAATGGGACCATAATAGAGACTACCTTTGGTGACAACTTTGAATTGGTGACGACTTTTGTGACTCTACGATCAATATTTGTGCAATCGACAACCTCACAACCTTAACCTTGGAGAGCTTGTTAGGCGCTCCCCCAATGATCTTGGTGATGCGGAGAATGGCAAGCTCTGCCTGAGATAATCTCATTGTGCAAGGAAGTTTTTTGACAACTTTTTTAATTAATTATTAAACCCACATCAACACATGACATAATTTTTTATAACATTGTAACAGGATGACACATTGATTTGCAACACCTATTTTTAGAGACTACGTTGATTGATTTTCAAGTTTAGGGACCATCTTGATGGTGGATCAATTTCAAGGGCCATCTTGATGGTGTAAGTCAATTTCAGGGACTATTTGTGATAAAAACTCTTATATCTTGTAGGCCCTATTTTTGTGCCACGTCAATATGTAACAGAAGTTTTGATGGAATGACCATATTGATTTGCGACACCTATTTTCAAGGACTACTGTGAACACGAAAATTTCCTGAAACGAAAGAGACAAGAACAACGTGCACAAAATAATATTTGTATTTGATGATTTTGGGTTACAATCTCTCTCTAATTTGATCCTCTGATTCGATCTCCGTAAGGTGTTGATTTGTGGATGTGAGATTGATCCAAAGGGCCGTTGGGCTTGATCTAAGGATGAACGTTCTTCAAGGGCCGTGGGCTTGATCTTGAAGGTGGATTTGAACGGATCTTCGAGGAGCCGTTGGGGCTGGATCTTGAGGATGAGCGTTTCTTCAAGGGCTGTAGAGGCTTGATCTTGAATAACGGTGATGAACGGACCTTCAAGGGCTTTTGGGCTTTGATCTTGAAGGACGGTTGGATGTGTAGTTTTGTCAACGTTGTTGATCCAAAAGGCCGTTGGGGCTTGATCTTAGGATGAACGGATGATGAACGATGAACACTTTCTTCAAGGGTCGTCGGGGCTTGATCTTGAATTGGTGGAAGTTCTTCAAGGGCCTTTGGGGCTTGATCTTGAAGATGGATGATTGTTGATCCAAGGGTCGTCGGGGCTTGATCTTGGAAGAACGATGAACGAAGAACGAAGAAGGCTTTCTTGATTATTCGGGAACTTGGATGCTTGAGAGGTTCGGAGTTTCAGAGCTTCAAGGTGTAATCTCTAATTTTTTTTTAAATGAATGAAATGGCTTCTATTTATAGAATTTTCCAAGGCCTAATTTTGAATATAATATGCAGATGAAATAAATCGTTTCTGCCAGGTGTTGACATGTGTCCTATTTGATGACTTTTCCGATTTATTTTGATTTTTCATTTAGTCACACGCTACGTGTAAAATTTATGTGACACGTGAGCGTCAAAATTGTAACTATTGGTCAACATTTATTTCACCGAAATTTCGATGTCTACAAATGCCCCCACTTTAAGGCGCATCGTATACATGTGCTTGTCACGTGTGGGAGATGCGTTTTGAAGTCCCTTAGTGTAGATTTCTGCAAGGGCCGTTGAGGCTTGATCTTGAATTGGGCTTGAGATTTCTTCAAGGGCCATTGAGGCTTGATCTTGAATTAGGCTGGAAGTTTCTTCAAGGGCCGTTGAGGCTTGTTTTTTAACTTTGTTTGAAATTTCTTCAAGGGCCGTCGATGCTTGATCTTGAAGGTTGAAATTGGACCACAAGGAGCTTCATGTGTTAGATGATCTTTGGCTTTGGTAATGAATGAATTGGCACGTATTTGTTTTTGCGCTTGTTGACTTTCCACAGCTTTGATCTTGAACTGGGTTTGATTCAAGGGTGGTGGGCACTTGATCTTGAATCGGACTTGTGATTTCCTCAAGGGCCTTCGAGGCTTGATCTTGAATTTGGCTAGAAGCTTTTTCAAGGGCCGTTGAGGCTTGATTCTTGAGGGTTGACTTGAATACATGACAAGCAGGCACGAGGTGAAGGTGTTGGTCTGTTTCTTTCTTCAATCTTTCCAAGTGCCGACCGATTGCTTTCTTTCTACTTGTCCTGCAGGCAAGAGCAAGGGTAAAGAAAAAAGCATGTCATGAGATATCTTTACTTTCGACTGTGATAATATGAGGTACTTTTGCTTTTGAAGAAGTTGTGGATGAATCAGCACGTGCTTTGTTGTGCTTGTCTCCACATGCTTCAATGTATCATTTTCCTTTGCCTTATCTATTCTTCTGGCAGAATGTGGCATTTTCTCGAGTTCTTCAGTTCAGACTCCTTCTATTAAGTTGTCTGTGCAGGCTGCATTCTTCTCTGCTTGTTTCTTCAGGCAGATGTGGCAGCTTCTTAGGTTCCTCAACTCGGACTCCTTCTGCATGTTGTCTCCACATGCTGCAAGGTATCATTTTCACTTGCCTTATTTGTCCTCCAGGCAGATGTGGCAGCTTCTTTAGAAGTACAGCAGCAGTGGAAGATGAGTACTCGAGAGTAATACCATGTAAGCAACTAGGCAAAGGTTCCAGGTAGTCGATTCCTTACCCGAGTTTGAGTGGAGGTTCCGACATATTGTTTTCTTTATCCTTGTCTTTTTAGGTAAGAACAAGGACAAAGGAAAGGACGGGGAGAAAGCATGATATGAGATACTCTTGCTTTCTACCCTGGTGATATGAGATACTTTTGCCTTGGTGTCATTTGTTTGCAGAGGTACCCCAAGGAATAAGAAACAATGAGTGAATCGAGAGGCTTCGTTGGGAAGGCATTCTCGGAGATGAAGAAAGGTTCTCGGAGATGAAGAGAGGTTCTCGGAGATGAAGAAAGGTTCTGTATGTCTGCCTTGCCATGGAAGGTGAAGGTGGACAATTATAGGAAGTTTTTTAATACATGTAGAGGTACTATTCTTTCATTCGTGTCGGCAACCAATGCGTGATTGATCGGTATGGCTTCACGTGCTTTCTTCTTTATCAGAAATCTTCGGCTAATTGTCCGTAATTTCCGCTAAGCTGAGTGTGCATGTGACAGGTGTTGACGAGGCTGAAAAAGATTGGCGCCTCTTCGATATCTGGGATCGGCGCTTCGAAAAATTGCCCATGATTTCCGCAAAGCTGAGTTTGTGTGTGACGGGTGTTGATGAGGCTGAAAAAGACTGGCGCCTCTTCGATATCTGGGATTGGCGCTTTAACAAATTGCCCATGATTCCGCAAAGCTGAGTTTGCGCGTGACGGGAGCTAACGCGTCCGGAAAAGCAAGATGCTTCTCCGATTTCTGAGCTTGCCTCCTCGATTTTTGAATTGGCCTCTTCGAATTCTGAGCTCGCCTCTTCCATCTCTGAAATCCCATCGAGTGTTGATTTTTATAGAGGCACGCAGTTCGTTTCAAATCACACTTGAATTTTCGCTTGTAGAAACTCCCTCTTGCACTTCTAAAATCTTAATTTGTCCGACCTCTTCTTTCTTCAACACCTTTGAAAATGTCTGGACCCTCCGACTGTCGTTTTGATTTGAACCTTGGTGAAGAGGTAGTCCCGCCTTCTCCAGACAACATATGGCGCCCATCCTTCATATCCCCTACTGGTCCTCTTACCGTTAGGGATTCGATGATGAAGAATGATATGACCGCTGCGGTGGTGGCCCGGAACCTTGTCACTCCCAAAGATAACAGACTACTTTCCAAACGGTTTGATGAGTTGGTTGTTAAAGATTCTCTGGCTCTCAGTGTTCAGTGTGCAGGTTCTGTGTCTAATATGGCCCAACGCCTATTTACTCGAACCTGTCAAGTTGAATCATTGGCGGCTGAAGTGATGAGTCTCAAACAGGAGATTGGAGGGCTCAAGCATGAGAATAAACAGTTGCACAGGCTCGCACATAACTATGCTACAAACATGAAGAGTAAAATTGACCATATGCAGGAAGCTGATGGTCAGATTTTACTTGATCATGTGGGTTTGTTCCAACAGCATTTGCCTTCGTCTTCTGGGGCTGTAGCGCGTAATGAAGCTCCAAATGATCAACCTTCAGTGCCTCCTCCTTCTGGGGTTCCGCCGAGTGATGATGCTCTGAATAATCACCCTCTGGTGCCTCTCCGATTTGGGGCTCCGCCGAGTAATGAGGCGCCATCTGATCAACCTTGAAGATCCCCTCGTATAAATTTGATTTGTCCCTTTTTTTTTTTTATCTTTATCTTTATCTTTTTTTTTATGATATGTGGAATGCGAATTCATGTAAATTTTTTAGAGAAATAAATAAAAGATGGACTTTACTAAATGCATTTTTTACATATATATATTTCATATGTTTCTCATGGTGCCAGATGCACCATCCCACCCTTTTGTTTTTTTTTTTATTATTTTTTTTCATATGGTGCCATCCGCACCATTCCTAAACCTTTTTTTTTTTATTTATTTATTTTATATATATATATATATATATTCTTTTCAAAACCTTTGCCTTTCGGTGGTGCTGTGCCACCAAGATTCCCACTTTCTTTTCTTTATTTGTTTTTTTTATTTTTTATTTTTTATTTTTATTTATTTATTTATTATTATATATATATATATATATTCTTTTCAAAACCTTTGCCTTTCGGTGGTGCTGTGCCACCAAGATTCCCACTTTCTTTTCTTTATTTATTTTATTTTTTTATTTTTATTTTTATTCTATTCAGAATGGTGCACATGCACCTTTGCTTTTCGGTGGTGCTGATCCACCAAGATTTCACCCTTTTTTTTATTTTTTATTATTTTTTTATTTTTTTTATTTTTTTTTTATTTTTATTTTTTGATTTGCTGGGCGATGGGTGGAGAAGAGGTAAAGCTGTATATCCTTGTTCTTCTCCAAATATTCTGCTTGCAGTGTCAGGAAAATATATGCTATGCACGTTCGTTACGGCTTTTCCTTGCTCCAAAGGATTTCTACAGGTTGAGCGCCATCATTCATTGCATGTGCTCTGTAACTTTGATCAAATTCCTCAATTTCTGTTGTGTATAAATAAGTCTTCCTGTAAGGCTTTTAGACATGTATCCGATCCTCTCCATTCGCTTGAAAGTTTTAACCTATCAAGTGTAGTTTTATTTGCACCGAAGCTTGCTGCTTCATGTTTGTTAGCTTCTTTGGACACCATAACTACACAACCATTTTGCCTTCTTGCTGCCTTGCACAGCCATCTGCACTGCCTTGTCATCTTTGTTGCCCTGCCTCACGTCCTCGTTGCACCGTGGTGCTGCTAACTATCGCCGCAACTGTGTGCATTGCTTGCTGAGGACGACTTCGAAAGCTGCACTGTGGTCTCTGTACCTAGTAAGCTCCATCAGAGTTACTGGTGCCCGTGCATCTGTGAGGGTTGAAGGAACTAGCACCTTTCACCAAGTCTTTGAAAGCTGCACTGCGGTCTCTGCTCGCTGCATAGCCAGTTTGGAGGTTGCGGTGAAGGAAGAAGACGAGTTCAGAGTGCCTTTGTGAATCCTCTACACGGGTAGGGCTTATGCTGAGGACGACCTTTGATTTCTAGGGTCATGTATATATATATATATATATATATATATGGCAGGTGGTTGTCTCATAAAAACTGATCATGTGCCCATATATATATATATAAGGGTGTGCTATCCACACACCCCAAATTACTTCTCACACACCCTTGTTAACTTCTATCCGTTGATCTTCTTTAATTCATCCGATTCGACGGTCAAAAATTAGAAGGGTGTGTGAGAAGTAAAATGGGGTGTGTGGATATCACACCCCTATATATATATGTTGCAGGTGGTTGTCCCATCTTGCATATATATATATATATATGTTGCATGTGGTTGTCCCCGTATGCATATATATATATAAAATGTGTGTATCCCACTGTTTTTTTTTTAGCAGGATGCTGGGACCCTCATGAAGTCTTTCAGAGACGTGGTAGTTGGTGGCGGGGTGAGCAGGACGTGGATGTACCTATGCAAGGGACTACAATGGGGTTTCGCTGTGTAGTGCCTTTTGATCATAGTTTTCCCTCGGTGGTGCGTTGTCGTGTGGTGCTGTGCAAGAGCCTGCAACGAGATTGCAGAGTACGATTTGCGTAGCATTTTGGTTTTCTTCTCCAGTGTAGCGTACTTTGAAGGACTGCTTTGTAGCTGCCCTATTTGCCGTGCTACCCAAGTTTTGTGGCTAATTTTCTTTTTGCAATCATGGTATTTTTCAAGTGTTTTAAGAGCAACACCATCACCATCCTGGCGAAGGACGGCGATTCGCAAGATAAGGGAACAACGTTGAGGCTTTACGCACCACTGACTGGTCCCAAGGCGTTTGCTCTTCCCGCGAAAGACAACTTCATGCATATTAAGTCATGGTCTTCCGAAGTATCTTGGGAGGTGGTGGACTCTGTTCAGCCAAATACAAAGAAAAAGGCGTGCATGTCGAGGGTTCTTATCTTGAATCCTTCACACCATGCTCGTGACAATCATTCGGCCTCGTTTAAGCTTCTTGGTGGTCATATCCGCAGCGGAGCTATGGCTTGGAATGATACCCTGTCGACTACTGGAGAAGCCGTCTTTGATGAGTTTTATTGGGAGTGGCTTGAAGATGTCTTGAGCCGATCTAACGATATGCTTACTAACGTGGGTATTTACCACGCTGTGTACGCGTCTTTGTTCAGTTATGATCACCACCCTTCTATCCTTCGTGCGTTCTTTGAGCATTGGTGTTCGGCGACCATCACATTTCACACGGCGCAAGGGGAGATGTCAATTTCACTTTGGGATCTTCATAGGATCGGAGGTTTGCCTATCCAAGGTAAGTTTTATGACGAGGTCGTTCCCGGCGTGGAGGAACTTTCTCTTTGCAATAGCCGAGGATTGCCTGCGAGTTGTCGCTGTTTGTTTTGGGCGTATCACAAACTTCTTCAAGATGCTACAGGTAAATCAGGTGTGAGGATTTCCTCATGGATCCGATTTTGGTATTGGGAGGCCATGAAGTATAAGAAGCATTTGAAGAGAAATGGTCGTAACAAGACCATTAGGCCAAAGGGGAACTCAGACCCGTCCGGTGTTATTGGCTCAACCAGGCGCCGCTCTTCCGACTAGTTAAGAGCGTTTGAGGATCTTGGCATAGCGTCAGAGCATGTGGAGAAGTCTTACCTAGCTGCTTTCTTAGCTTGTGGGCTTTGCAAGTTTGTTTTCCCAAAAGGCGACGTCGACTTGGTTCGTCCTGGAGTTTTCAAAGTTGCTAGCAAGATGGCTACAGGTGAGTCTTTTAGCCTTGATATTCCGGTCTTAGCCAACATTTACAATGGCTTGAGGATTGTTTCGAACTCGGCTAGCACTGAAGATCGGGCTGTGGTGCTTCTTTACCACTATGTGTATGGTTGGTTGGGTGAATACTTTGGCATGAAATTGGCAGGCTTGGCACCTTTCGGCATGTTCTAGGCAGTCCTTTACCATGCTTAGCCAGTAGTAACCCATTCTTTTAAGCTGGAAATGAAGCTTCGGTCCGGACTGATGCGCCCCACATATTCTTGAGTGTGCTTCTTCCATGGCTTGATTGGCTTCTTCCTCGCCTAGGCATCTCAGAAGTACTCCTTCAAAAGATCACCGGTAGAGTGTCCCTTTGTAATAGAGGAAGCGATGTGCTCGTCGACGTACTTCAGAGCGGTGTTTTAGATCATCTAGAAGTATTTCATGCTCTAAGTAGTTGATCAGAGGCTGTCTCCATTCTTCAACGTTGACCGGAAGTATTGAAATAACGTTTGTATCACTCAGTACCATTTCAGTGACAAGCGGGATTACCCATCTTTGGCAAACTGGCACATTTGCAGCTTCGTCTTCTCCTAATGTCATGCTCGAGGCTAGGTTGGCAAGAGCGTCTGCCATTTGATTCTTTTTTCTTGGCACGTGTTCTAGTGTTACGGCCTCGATCTTTTGCAGCAATTGCGTTGCCAGCCGGAAGTATGGGACGAAATCATCTTTCCTCACCTCATATTCAGTCAGGAGTTGATTGATTATGAGTTTGGAGTCGCCATATATCTCAAGGGCTGTAATTTCCATTTTGATCGCCATTTGGAGCCCGATGATCAATGCTTGGTACTCAGCGACGTTGTTGGAGCATAATTCGCTTAGTTGGAATGAATAAGGTAGTATTTGCCTTTGTGGCGACATGAATACTACTCCTGCCCCCGCTCCGTCTGCTCGTGCAGATCCATCGAAGAACATCGTCCATGTCGAAAATATGTCGATGTAGAACACCTCCTCGTCAGGCAAGTCATCTGAGATTTTCCAATCGGTTGGGATTGGATGGTCGGCAAGGAAGTCTGCTAGTGCTTGTCCCTTGACGGCTTTAGCTGGGACGTAGATGATCTCGTATTGATTGAAAAGCAATGCCCATTTAGCTAGTCGTCCTGTCAAAACTGGCTTGGACATAACGTATTTGACCGGGTCAGCTTTAGCAACCAAGTGGATGGTGTCAGCATGCATGTAATGTCTGAGCTTCTGGATGGCAAACATCAAGGCAAGGCACATTTTTTCTATTGGGGAGTAGTTCAACTCAGCGCCAGTGAGCGTTCGACTGAGGTAGTAGAGCGCTCATTCTTTCTGGGATTTATTTTCCTGTGCCAAGAGTGCTCCAACTGAACTTTCCTGAGCAGCGATGTACAATATGAGCGATTTCCCTGGTACAAGCGCCCCCAGGACAGGTGGACTTGATAAATACTTCTTTATGCTTTCAAAAGCATTGTTGCATGTTTTGTCCCATACGAACGGAACATCTTTCTTCATGAGTCGACTGAACGGTTGACAACGCCCTGCCAGGTTGGAGATGAAACGTCTGATGAAGGCTAGCCGTCCTTGTAGACTTTTCAACTCGTGCAGGTTTCTTGGCTCGGGCATGCTTTGAATGGCCTTGATCTTTGATTGGTCCACTGCAATGCCACGATGCTTGACAATGAAGCCAAGGAACTTTCCAGATGTGACGCCAAATGCACATTTTAACGGGTTCATCTTGAGGTTGTATTTTTGCAACCTTTCGAACACTACTCCCAAATCCTTCAAGTGATTTGATCTTTTCTTTGTCTTGACCACCACATCGTCTACATAGCATTCTACGTTTTTGTGTAGCATGTCATTAAAGATCTTCTGCATTGCGCGTTGATATGTAGCTCCAGCATTCTTCAGACCAAAGGGCATCACCTTGTAGCAGTAGATACCTTTTGGAGTGCGGAAGGCTGTTAGTTCCTCATCTTCGAGAGCCATACGAATTTGATTGTATCTAGAAGAGCCGTCCATGAATGATAGTGCCTCATGGCCAGTGGTCGCGTCCACCATGATTTCAATGATTGGCAAGGGGAAGTCATCCTTTGGGCAAGCATCATTGAGGTCTCGGAAGTCTACGCAAATACGTATTTGTCCAGATTTCTTAAGAACTATGACGATGTTGGAGATCCATTTAGGGTATTGCACCTCTCAAATGAAGCCTGCTTCGATCAACTTGTCAATCTCGACCTCGATTTGCAGAATGAGCTCGGATCGATAGCGTCTTTGAGTTTGCTTTATTGGTAGCGTTCCAGGCTTGACTGCAAGATGATGCACATCAATGATAGGGTCGAGGCCGGGCATTTCCTTGTAGGTCCAAGCAAAGACGTCCTTGTACTCTAATAGCATCTGGTAATACTTCTTTACCTCCTCTGCACTTAGTAATGCACTCACGAAGATAGGATTTGGTTCCTCACTTGTGCCTAAGTTGAGTTCTTTGAGGTCGTCAACTATGGCTTGCCCCCTATCTTCGAGTTGTGACGGCGCTGTAATGACATATTCCACGAGGATTTCATCTTCTTCACTTTCTTGGATTGTGATGTGGAAGACGTCTTGGGCCTCTTCTTCAATATTGACCCCTTGAGTTTGTTGGCATGAAGTTTGTCCAGTGTGGATGATGGTGCGCCTTTTCACTTTCAATGATCCAACTATGTTAACCTCCAAAATTGTCTGGCGCTTCATTCTTGAAGGAATAGAACTTCGAACGTCATCTTTTTCTGCCAGACGATCGATCTTTTCTACTTCTGGGGTCGTCTTTCTCCTTCTGGAAGGCTCTTTGGCTTCTTCAAGTCTTTCCATAACTGACTGTCGTGGAAGAAAGCTAGTTATATTGCTTTGCTTCTTAGGTTTCGACAACCTTTTGAAAACAGAGCTTCGAGATGCTGACGTGTTAAGCCTTTTGAAGACGGAAGTTCTGTTTTGATCGCCAATGAGTTTAGGTGCCGAAACTCTGGGCCTTAAACGATTCATTTTATCGAATACTAACGTCTGGGGGGCAGGTCGAGACTCCTCATTATCTTGTATAATGCTCACGCTGATGTGTTGAGTGCTAGCATTTTTTGCCTTGCTAGAGATCTTCACCGGTGCATTTGGTATGAAGCCAAGTCCAGCTTTGTTGTTGTTGACCCCGTAACCATGCTCCTCCAACTTCTTCTGAGTTTTAGTGAGATTACGTTCGTTGTCTTTGACGGTGTTCAAACCCTTCTTTCCCAAATTTACAGATGAGGTGAAGTTGTACCTAGCTTTCGACATGAGTTTGTAGGCGTTTGGATCAAAACCTTCTTCGGTCCTCTTGGTTGGGAGAAAGCTTGGTCTACCCCCTTTGGTAGGTCTTTTATGAAGCCTTGTGATGGTCTTGCAACCTTAGTGTCGCCTAGCTGTGTCAAAGGTAAAACTGCATTCGTTTTAAGCAACTTTACATTATCCATGTGCCGCTGTGCATCAGCTTTGCTTGCTGCAGATTCAAATGGGGATTGACCATTCTTTCTTTTTGACGTCGGGATGTATCGGAAAACGAGTATGTTTGGTCCATTTGAGGGTGTCATACTTCCTCTGGTTGTTGGAGGTTTAGCAAGCTCATCGTCGTTTTTGCTTAAAGATGGCATAGCTTCTTCTTCTTGCTTCTTGGGCACGGCTTGCCACTCCTGCTTTTTAGGTGTTACTTTGCCCATGGATTTGATCTCTTTTGGAAAAGTTTCGGGTACCATGTCTTCATCCATGTAGAACTTGGCGTCTGCGAAATGTGATTTGGCTTCAGTGAATGGCTTGGTGTCGCCATAGATCACCTTCACTCATTCTCGGTAAAATTTTAAGCATTGGTGAAGGGTGGACGGTACTACTCCATTCGCATGGATCCAAGGCCTTCCTAAGAGCAAACCGTAGGAAGTTCTTGCATCAATCACGTGGAATATTGTGCTTGACTTGAGTTCACCAATGGTCATTTCCACTCGGATCATGCCCATCGCTCTTTGTCCTCCTTGGTTAAAATCTTGGATTAGTAGACGGCTTAGGGATAGTTCATCCACCTTGATGCCGATTGTGGTCATTGTTGACTTTGTCATGATATTTATGGCTGATCCGCCATCCACAAGCATGCGGCTGACTTTGTGCTCCCTTACGTACCCAGAGACGAAGAGAGGTCGGTTGTGAGGCTTGGATACTAGCAGCAAGTCTTCATCGGTGAAGTGGATTGCATCATCGGCGGCATAGCATGTGGCACATTCATATGGCCGAAGCTTCAAGCTTTCGTTCTTGCTTTTTTGCACTTCATGGTCGTCGGGACTTGCCAAGACCGCTGCTAGTGTTCTTCGCATCTCCTTTGGCAACCGGAGTGCTCCTTCGATGCTAAGGTGTGTCGGTAGACCTTCTTCAGTTGTAAGAGTCTTTTCCCCCTCAGTGGTGACAGCTTTGCCTTTTGAGGGTTCTTCCATTTCTACTTCGACCATGTGACATGCAGTGACAGTGCACTGTTGGAAGAAGTCCTCCGGGAAGTATTCGTGCAAAGAGACGGGAATACGTGGCTCTTGCTCTATAGGTTCCCCAGCATATCTTGGCTTAGCAGCTCTTATGTTTCTTTTAGGCTTCTTATTGTTACGGCGGCTGTGCTTTCTCGCTTGCTCCCCCTTTGGCCTTATAGCTTGTGGTATTGGCTTCCTTGTCTTCTTATAGGTTACCAGTGTCCACCCTTCTTCATTATCGATAGGTGCATCCTGGTCGTTTGCCCCCAATAATGGTTGTGCAGAAGGTGCCGTGTAGCTTGTGCATTGATAGGAATGGTCGGGCATTTCCTGAAGAGGCACGGGATCAAAGGATCCGAACATGATCGTAGTGGTGTGCGTTGCGGCTGTGTCTTCTAGGTCGAGCTCAATCCGCCCTTGCTGTGCCAACTTCATAATGAGTTCTTTTAGGATGAAACACTTACCCACATGATGACCCACGATACGCTGGTACTTGCAGTACTTGGGATCGTTAACACGATTCATCTCTTCCGGGCGTTTGCATTCAGTCAACTCAATCACCTTCTTCTCCAGCAGGTCGTCCAGCATTGCGTCCATGTCGGAGTCCGGAAAAGGGTATACCTTCTGCTCCAGCTCCCTCAAGTTGTTTTTGTACCTATCTTGGGTGTGGGAAGGCTCACTTATTTTTATCTCTTTTGCTTTGTTATTGAATGAGATTTTGACGGGTGTGGGCGAGGTCTTGATAGGGATGGTATTGGTGGTAAAAGCTTCATTAGCGAGCTTTTTCCCATGATTGTCTGCTCTTGAAGTAAGCACCTTATCCCTTTTGAAATCGGTGATTGGCTCCTTCTTTCCATGGTGGGCGATGCTCAGTTCCATGTCGTGGGCACGGGTGGCTAATTCTTCAAAAGTCCGTGGTTTGATACCTTGAAGGATGTATTGTAAACCCCATTGCATGCCCTGGATGCACATCTCGATTGAAGAAATCTCGGAAAGCC
The DNA here is from genome assembly GCF_916048215.2 of Malus sylvestris. NCBI lineage: Eukaryota > Viridiplantae > Streptophyta > Magnoliopsida > Rosales > Rosaceae > Malus > Malus sylvestris. Next base: position 2,676,626 of record NC_062263.1, on the reverse strand, counting down.
TGTCCTTACAGTCGAGGCTTAGATTACGCCATCGGTTGATGTAGTCCATGACTGGTTCTTCTCTCCATTGCTTCGTGCTCGTCAGCTCTAGCATGCTCACAGTGCAACGGGTACTGTAGAAGCGGTTGAGGAATTCCCTTTCCAACTGTTCTCAGCTGTTGATGGACTCGGGCTCCAGGTTTGTGTACCACTTAAAAACGTTTCCTGTTAACGAGCGCACAAACTGCTTGGCGAGGTAATCTCCCTCCGTCCCTGCATTGTTGCAAGTTTTGACGAAATGTGCGACATGTTGCTTTGGGTTTCCCTTTCCGTCAAATTGCATAAACTTCGGCGGTTGATAGCCTTTCGGCATCCTTAAGGCGTCGATCTTCCTGGAGTAAGGCTTCGAGTACAACGTGGAGGCATGAGAGCTCCCTTCGTACTGTGTCTTGATGGTGTTGGTGATCATCCCTTGCAGCTGCTGGATAGAAAGAGATCCCATGAGTGCCGCTGCTTGGTCTGGCTCCGGCTTCACATCGATTTTCTTCACCGGAGGCTTCTTTTCTTCGCTAGCTCCTCTCTTTAGTGGATCATCTTCTGAGTCGGGTTTTTCACCGTCCTGCGCCTCCAGTCGGTTGACGAGTGCTGCAATTTGCAAGTCTTTTTCTTCCACAGTTCGAGTTAGCCTTGCGATTGCTTTATTCATTTGAGCTAGTTGTTCATCGATTGAAGTTGCTCCAGTGGTCATGACTTGCATGGATGAACTGCCGCTTGAATCGACATCGGAAAATAAAGACTCAGAGTACTTCCTTGGGCTTTCCTCCTTTGGCGCCCTTAGCGAGGCCAGGGTGATCACAGGTTCGTACCTCGGGTGCTTTTGTTCCTTCAGCAGGGTTGATGTAGGGGTGGAAGAGGCGGCAGCAAGAGCTCTTGTCTTGCTTCGAGTTATGATGCCTGAAATGGCGCCGTCTACGGCAATGATGCTCTTGTTCTTCGCATTGGTTGTGGGAACAGCTTGAGCCTTCCTTGATGCCATTGATTTTGGAAGTGTGCTCGAATTTCTTGAACGGAGAAAGAGATGAGAGGTAGAGATGGTCCCACTGGGCATGCCAAATTTGTGAACACAAAAAATTCCTGAAACGAAAGAGACAAGAACAACGTGCACAAAATAATATTTGTATTTGATGATTTTGGGTTACAATATCTCTCTAATTTGATCCTCTGATTCGATCTCCGTAAGGTGTTGATTTGTGGATGTGAGATTGATCCAAATGGTCGTTGGACTTGATCTAAGGATGAACGTTCTTCAAGGGTCGTGGGCTTGATCTTGAAGGTGGATTTGAACGGATCTTCGAGGAGCCGTTAGGGCTGGATCTTAGGATGAGCGTTTCTTCAAAGGCTGTAGAGGCTTGATCTTGAATAATGGTGATGAACGGACCTTCAAGGGCTTTTGGGCTTTGATCTTGAAGGACGGTTGGATGTGTGGATTTGTCAACGTTGTTGATCCAAAAGGCCGTTGAGGCTTGATCTTAGGATGAACGGATGATGAACGATGAACACTTTCTTCAAGGGCCGTCGGGGCTTGATCTTGAATTGGTGGAAGTTCTTCAAGGGCCTTTGGGGCTTGATCTTGAAGATGGATGATTGTTGATCCAAGGGTCGTCGGGGCTTGATCTTGGAAGAACGATGAACGAAGAACGAAGAAGGCTTTCTTGATTTTTCGGGAACTTGGATGCTTGAGAGCTTCGGAGTTTCAGAGCTTCAGAGCTTCAAGGTGTAATCTCTAAATTTTTTTTTAATTTTAAAATGAATGAAATGGCTTCTATTTATAGAATTTTCCAAGGCCTAATTTTGAATATAATATGCAGATGAAATAAATCGTTTCTGGCAGGTGTTGACATGTGTCCTATTTGATGACTTTTCCGATTATTTTGATTTTTCATTTAGTCACACGCCACGTGTAAAATTTATATGACACGTGAGCGTCGAAATTGTAACTATTGGTCAATATTTATTTCACCGAAATTTCGATGTCTACAACTACATTGATTGATTTTCAATTTCATGGACTATTTTGATGGTGTAGGTCAATTTCAATGATCATTTGTGATATAAACCCAACTAAAAATTTACTATTTGAAATAACCTTAGATAACTCCGATCACGAGGACTTGACGTCATCCTCATCCTTCTTCGGCTTATCACTAGCAGCCTGCTCATGATTCCAAACTCAACAGTGGCAACTAAACACGAGAATTACGCCCGTTGCAGGACTTAACCGCTAACATGTACGATGGCAAATATTGCTTGCAATAATTAAGCCACAATTTGCGGACTATTATATTTATAAGCATAAATATATTTATATTTTTGCCCTCATTGCACATGATTTACATGCCACCAAAATTGTGGCAGCCACCATGTGTCGGAAAATTCAAGTCTCCGCTCACCAGTAACATAAAAAAATAGCAATATGTGTGTGATTTTTTTATCTTTATTATGTTTTTGTTGTAAAATCGACTGTGGGTGCAGTGGAATAAATGAAACAAGACACAAAATTTACGAGGTTCCTCTACAGTCAGTGTGACTGGAGTACGTCCTCGGGGCAGCAGTGGTGCTTTCATTATAATTTGAAATAATAGGAGTACAAAGATAACTCTCTCTATTATCTCCTCTTATCTTCTTCTATTTTCTCTCTTCCTCTTCCTTCTCTCTCTTCCTCTTCCTTCCTTCCTCTCTTTCTTTCCCGTGAACCCTTCACATCTATCTATCCCTTTGTTGTGTTTCATAAGGCTTGTTTTTATACAAGTAAATCACATGCTAAATAGTGGAAGGGCAACTTGCCCATTATTTGAGTGGACATCCATTTCTACAACACTCCCCCTTGGATGGCCACAAGTCTTCGATTGACTCGTTAAAATCTTGATCTGTTTTGAATGCTCCCACTGATGAGTATCTCCCCCTGATTTCAAATCATTTAGGTTGATCGTTGATCGTTCTGCTTTAGTCTCTTAGTAAGAAGAGTTGCTGAAAGAGTTGCTTTACTTATTGTTAACTTTCCACAGCCTTTTTCTTGAACTGGGTTGTAGGACTTTCTGCTAGACTAGCATCGAAGATCGGAATTTACTCCTTTTATCTGGAGCGGAATTTGATTCAAAAGTGGTGGACACTTGATCTTGAATCGGACTTGTGATTTCTTCAAGGACTTCGGGGCTTGATCTTGAATGAAATTGTACCGTGAAGAGCTTCTTCGACTTTGTCGGGGATGAATCAGCACGTGTTGGTTGCGCTTGTCTCCACATGCTCCAATGTATCATTTTCACTTTCCTTACTTGCTCCCCTTGCTTAAGTAGTATTTTCACTGCTTTCCCCCCTATGCATATGTGGCATCTTCTCTTGTAGGATTTGTCCCCTGGTGCAGAAGTGGAATGCAAACCTTTGCATTTGGATGGTTCATCACTTCTTGGTGACTGGAGACCCAACTCCAACCGTTGAAGATGACTACTCGAGAGCAATACTAGGTAAGCAATCAGGAAAGGTTCCAGGCAATCGGTTCCTTACCGAGAGTTTGAGTGGAGGTTCCGACATATTGATTTCCTTATCCTTGTCTTTGCAGGCAAGAACATGGACAAAGGAAAGGACAGGGAGATTGCATGATATGAGATAATCTTGCTCTGGTCCCTGAAGATATGTGATAATCTTGCTCTGGTGTGACATGTTTGAAGAAGTATTCTCGGAGAGGAAGAAAACTGAGTATTTCGAGATGCTATGTTGAAGATGCATTCTCGGAGATGAGGAAGAGTTAGGTATTCTTGCAGTGTTGCAGGTCTGCCTTGTTATGGAGAACAGAGGTCGACATATATAGAGATTTCTCAATAGCAAGTGGTGGTGCTGTGCTTTTACTCTTGTCAGCAACTGTGGTGTAAATAGAACAGTAAGATTTACGCGTTTTCAACTTTGTCAGAGATCTTTGACAAAATTGCACGCGACATCTGAAAAGCTAGGATGACGTCTGAAAAATACCAACGAACTTTATTCAGGAAAATCTGGCTTTTGAAATTCGGAGAGCGGTGCCTCTTCGATCTTTGAACGAGTGGCTCTGCTGCCTCTTCTTTTATAGAGACATCAATTATGTTCAAGAGTATGCTCAGAAAGTTGCTGCCTGAGAAATTTCCACCTTCCTGCACTTCTGAAATTTTATTTGACCTCTGTTTTTCCTTCATCATTTCTGAAAAATGACTTGCCCATCTAACATTTGCTTAGATTTGAGTCTTAGGAGTGATACAGATGAGCAGCGTCAGGATAATATATGGCGCCCGTCCTTCTTATCTTCTAATGGTCCTCTTACGGTTGGGGACTCTATGATGAAGAATAACATAACCGCTACTGTGGTAGCTAGGAATCTTCTCACTCCAAGGGATAACAAGATCCTTTCAGAACGGTCTGAAGAGTCGGCCGTTCAAGACTCCTTGGCTCTCAGTGTTCAGTGTGCTGGCTCTGTGTCCAATATGGGCCAACGCCTACTTGCTCAAACTCGCCAAGTTGAATCATTGATGGCGGAAGTGGCAAGTCTTAAACAAGAGATCAGAGGGCTCAAGCACGAGAATAGGGTGTTACACGTGCTTGCAAATAGTTACTCTACAAGCATGAAAAGAAAGCTCGTCCAACTGCAGGAATCCGAAAGTCGGATTCAAAGTGATCACCAGAGGTTCGTTACTAGATTCCGAAAGCAACTGATGCCTTCCCCTTCTGGTGTTTTGCTAAGTACTGGGGTGCCACATGATCAATCTCCAGTGCCTCCCCCTTCTGGGGTACTTCCGAGTACTGAGGCTTCACATGAGCAACCTTTGTGAAGGCTCCATCCTGTTTGTTTGTTTTAGCTCATGTGTATGTATATATCTGTAATTTCTTGGAGATATTAATAAATAAGCTTTATTTCATTCAATGTATTGTGCCAAATACAATAAAGCATATACTTCACTAAGATGTGGTACTTCTGGACCAAATATTAATTTATCTTTACCCTCACGAAGATAAATGATTATTCTTAGTGTCTTCATCATATGAGTATTCAACTCATAATCTTCAATCCATATGGTTCTTTTAATATCATAAATATCATGGATAAGATTTGTGTTGGTAGATTGTTCGATCTGCAGCTCGAGACAATAATTCCTTCAACACTTTATAATTTTTCTAGACTATTCAGGAGTCCCAATTTAATATCATCAACTCTTCAAGAGTTATAATTTAATGTCATTGACTCTTGCAAGAGATTTTAGTATGTTGCAACAATATCATAATGATAGTACTCACTAAGGCAATTTATATCATCCATTGATATTGAGTACATAATTTATGCTTTACCCTTCGGGGCCTTACTTCAAGCAATTTGAATCATTCAAGGATTTTCTACACTTCATGACACATTTTCCTTTGGAATTTATACAGAGCAATTTGCTCCCATGTATATTTGAGGGATTTACTTATGGAGATATGATGTGGGTGACTCACAACCCTTCATATATAATTCTCCATTTATATGAACTCGTTTACAACCTTGTGTCATATCATGTAAGTGTATTACACTGTATTACAAATGCCCATATATAATCTCCTTGGTTCAACATCTTTTGGCTATTTGTATTGTATTCAAATATATATAGGTTCATTTGCCCACGTTCTTACAAAATTGTAATGGAATTGCCTTTCTCCATTTTGGCCAATAATTTTCCTTTTGTCGACGAACAAAAGAACGTGACTCAATATTAACACAGCTCATTGATGAATTTAGTAGCTACTTGTAAAAACCAAAATTACCATTGGTTATCATCAATCCGTGATCCCATATTCTCATGTGTATGCGCATGCATAAAAGCTTTTCATTTCTTTGGATATCCATTGCCTCTTCAAGGGCATTACACTATCTCTTCCAGGATAGTCATAGTTTAGAGAATGCGGATCATAACCTCTTCTTGAGCGTTATAGAGCTTGGATTTTAATCTCCACTTCCAAGAGTTGAGTCATTTAGAACCTATACGTCAATCATGCTTCATGCATGAGACATCAATATTCCCATGTCTGTGGATTGTCCTATCTGGGACGTGTATCCACGCGGCGACTGTCATGCTTCTGGCATGCAACAGTTATGCTTCGGGAATGCAATAGTTCAGTAGTGCCATATTATTCTTCTTTCGAATAACTGAACCTTTTGAGTCTAAAAATCTGCCACGCTTCAGGCGTGCAACAGATAAATCATTTACTGTCTCATTATTTTATCCAACAGAGACATCAATTCTTGTAGGCACATTTGCAGTAAGTATATATGATTTCATCACTTTCGTTGCATCATTCAATTATTCATATTTCATTTTCTTATTGATTGCTTCGTGAATCAAAATAAGACAAATTCTCTTCGTTCTTCTGGAACGGTCTTTTCTCATTATTCTTTTGGAATGATATTTTCTCATCGTTCTTCTGGAACGATATTATTTTCTCCCCCTAATGGCAGGAAAATTGTCTTATCAAAATGACAGTCCGCAAACCATGCGGTAAACATATCCCCAATCAAGAATTCCAAATATTGAATGATAGATGGTGTTCAACATCAATGCCTAAACTGCAATGATGCCTCATTTCAGTACGTTGTGGCAGTCTTACAGGCACATAGACAACACAACCAAAAACTCGTAAATGTATAATGTTTGGTTGGTTCCAAACCCGAGTTGTACTGAGAAGTATTGATGGTCGGTAACATGTCTCAACCGAATTAATAATGCATCATGTAAAGTTTACATGTCCCCATGTAGAAAATTGGCAATTTCGTTTTCATGAGCAGAGCGCGGGAAATCAATTTCATTCGCTTAATAAAGGCTTCTGCTAAACCATTTTGAGTATGGACATAAGGAACTTCTGGTCCTTATTTAATAGTCTGTAAACTGAGACTCTTATGGCTTTTATTACAATTAAGTTAAAGCACTGCGGCACTTCAAACTTATGGTACTCATCTAGAAACTTCATGTCCTGATCTTCAGGATCAAGGGACTTCATGCTAGATCCTTTTGTATGATGGAACTTCGGGTCCAATCATTTTATATGATGAGGATCAAGAAACTGCAGGTTCTGATCTGATCAAGGAACTTCAGGTCCTGTATATACTCATAGTAACAAAAGATAAGTACAATAAATAAATTAAAGCAATAGACGGTAATTCCAGCCATAATGAATAAATTGCATTTAAGTAAATAAAATTTGTGACAAGGGCTTTAATTCAGCACCATCAAAACTTAAAGCAATAGGCGGTAAAACCGTCCATGGTAAATAAATTGCTTTAAAGTAAATAAAGCTTGTGACAAGGGCTTTGATTCAGCACCATTCACATAAATATCAAAGCTTTAAAGCAAAGGGTAATAATTCTACCCACTATAAATAAATTGCTTTAAATAAATAGAACTTGTGACATGGGCTTTAAACCAACACCATGCACATAAATAAATATATAATTTTATTATTTCTTTTCATAATGGTGATGGTCTCATCAACTTCCCACTATCAACTTTATTATTATTTTTTATTATTTCTTCCCTTCACTTCTGTCGGGGCACCCATCCAAATTGTCCTTATTTTATTAATGTTTTCATTTCACAACAACAAGTCCTTTTAGTTACTCAGGAAGTAAAAGTAACAATAAGTTCCAATTGGTGTTCCTCCTCCGGTGAGTTTCGAAAAAGTCGAAACGGTTCCCATAAGTTTTGGAGTCAAGAGTGTCTGCAACTTATGAGAAGATCAAACCGTTAGATTTAGTTCAAAATTTAGTATGATATGGATAAGAGGATACCAAACAACTTTCGTGAAGAAACAATTTCGATTTGAGCTACAGAAATAGAGTTATGGTACTCATAAGGTGGCTGTCCAGTTTTCTGCGGAAATTGGAAACTGGTTTAGTATTTCAGACATCTGCAACGATCGCACCGTTAAAGTTTTCTGAAATTTTGATATGTTGTAGATACTGAGTGGACGAACAACTTTCAAGAAGAAAGTATTTTAATCCGAGGTCCGCAAGTTGGAGTTCAGAGGCTGTTTACATGGCTGTCAAATTCTTTACGAATTTTGAGTATGTACTCTTTTGCTTCTGCAAAGGATGATATACAGTCATACAACAATATATATAGTTGCTTCAAGAAAATCAATTGTACTGAGATTTGAAGATGAAATGAAAATTGTTTCTTATCTGTGAGATTCCAGCTGAAGGAGGTGAACAGGATTTGTGGCGTTGTGCTTTCCACTGACATGAGAGCTTCTCGTGCTGATAACGTGTTGTAAAATCGACTGTGGGTGCAGTGGAATAAATGAAACAAGACACAAAATTTACGAGGTTCCTCTACAGTCAGTGTGACTGGAGTACGTCCTCGGGGCAGCAGTGGTGCTTTCATTATAATTTGAAATAATAGGAGTACAAAGATAACTCTCTCTATTATCTCCTCTTATCTTCTTCTATTTTCTCTCTTCCTCTTCCTTCTCTCTCTTCCTCTTCCTTCCTTCCTCTCTTTCTTTCCCGTGAACCCTTCACATCTATCTATCCCTTTGTTGTGTTTCATAAGGCTTGTTTTTATACAAGTAAATCACATGCTAAATAGTGGAAGGGCAACTTGCCCATTATTTGAGTGGACATCCATTTCTACAACAGTTTTGGTGTGGTTTATTATTTTTTTACGTGTGTATTATGAGAAGTGGAAGATGACTCGCTCCACTTACGACTCCACCTACCACTCCACCACCGCCGCCGCCACCACCACTATCCTTCCTGCTCCCTCATTTTACCAAACTGCCTCCATTCATATCACACACACACACACACACACACACATATATATATATATGCACACACATATATATACACATCTCTCTCTCTGTCTCTCTCTCTCTCTCTCTCTCTCTCACACACACACACACACTCTCACTCCCTCACTCTGCAATTCAGACAAAAACAACAACCGCAGTTATCAAGCAATGGCAGGAGTAGTGAGGAGGATCAAGCTGGGATCGCAAGGCCTGGAGGTTTCGGCTCAAGGCCTTGGCTGCATGGGCATGTCCGCCTTCTACGGCCCTCCGAAACCCGACCAAGACATGATCACTCTCATCCACCACGCCATCGACGCTGGCGTCACCCTCCTCGACACCTCCGACGTCTACGGCCCCTACACCAACGAAATTCTTCTCGGCAAGGTAAGGTTTTGTTTGACTTTTTTTGCTCACAATCACAATCAGTCACTCTGAGTTTCTGTTGGTAACTTTTGGGTTTGGAATTGTATGGATTGATGATGAAATGAACTGGGTTGGCTTCACTCTTGTTCTTCTAGAGAGAGAGAGAGAGTAAAATATAAATTTACTTTGTGGGTTTTGTTTGGATTGTTGAATGGAATGAACTGATGATCAAGTGCATTGGGTTCGAATCGATTTCCTTTTGTTCCTGTAGTGAATTTATATGTAATTGCTTTGTGGGTGTTGTTTGGATTGATGTTGAATTGAGTGGACTAATGATGGAGTGAATTGGATTTTGTTGGTTTAATGAGGAGCAGGCACTCAAGGGAGGGGTGCGAGACAAGGTTGAATTGGCCACGAAATTCGGTCTCAGCTCAGTGGATAACAAGTGGGACACTCGAGGTGACCCTGCGTATGTGAGAGCTGCTATTGAGGGTAGCTTGAAGCGCCTTGGCATTGACTCTGTTGATCTCTATTATCAGCATCGCATTGACACCCGTGTCCCCATTGAAGTCACGGTTTGTTATCTTCACTCACTAAGTTTTGATCTCCTTTTAATGGCAATTGCAGAACAATGTGGTTAACAACTTCATATAATATTATGAACTAAGAAAACATGACTGGTGTATTTGTAAGAATGGTACTCGAAGAGAACCAACTCTTATTCAGAGTAAGCATGCATCTGCATTTTCAGGAAGTTATTTGGAGATTTACGATGTCTTCTAGCATTTTAACAAGTCACATTTTATCAATTCGTCAACTTGATTCCGTTTGTCTCCAAGTCATGTGTTGTATCCAAATTAGTTTAAACAAACTGCTGTATAATTATCTGTCCCGCTGTAGCTATGTCGCTTTTTTTTACTAGAGCGTTTGCATCATGATTCCTTAAATTTCTTTATGTCTTTACAAGGTTGGGGAACTCAAGAAATTAGTTGAAGAGGGTAAGATAAAGTACATTGGTTTATCCGAGGCCTCAGGTTCCACAATAAGAAGAGCACATGCTGTTCATCCAATAACAGCAGTGCAGTTGGAGTGGTCGTTGTGGGCTAGAGATGTGGAGGAAGATATAATTCCAACTTGCCGGTGAGGCTTAGTGGGACTTATTAATTGTTTTATTAAGGAGGTGGCAATAGATGTTAATCTTGTTTTCCTATTTTCTCAGGGAACTTGGCATTGGTATTGTTGCATACAGTCCTCTAGGAAGAGGATTTTTTTCATCAGGTGCTAATTTCGTCGACAATCTAGCCAATGATGATTTCCGAAAGGTTTGTTGATATGCACATTAGAGAACATTGTAGCATCCTCATGCTATTATTGTGAATCTCCTTGTGTCCTCAAATTAGGAAATTACGTTGTAGCATCCTCGTGCTATTATTGTGAATACCTTAAGTCCTCAAATTAGGAATGATCTCGCGAAGTTTAGTAATCTCTCCTAGCAGGCTATCCTCTTGCGGAATCCATGCAGTAAAAAATTGATTTCTAATTTAAGTAGCGAAGTGGACCTGATCTGTTTCGACATTAGAGGTATAAACATCCTTAATATAATCATATTTTAAGGTTTTGTGTTCATCCCAGGTAGATCAATAGTTTAATGTCAGGCGAACCTCCCTTGATTGGTTTCTTTACTACAATCCGAGGAATTCATATGGTGTTGTTACAAAGTTATGTTGTACATGCTTATGAAGGCATACAAACTGTGCTGGCCCTTTATCATGTCATTTTGATAAAGTCATTAATCCTGTTGCTTATATATGTGGTTTATTGGTTGCAGTCTCTACCCAGGTTCCAAGCCGAAAACCTAGAGCATAATAAAACAGTATTCGAGCGGGTTAGTGATCTTGCAGCAAGGAAGGGGTGCACACCATCTCAGCTAGCACTGGCCTGGGTTCATCACCAAGGGAATGATGTGTGTCCCATACCCGGAACCACCAAGATTGAGAATTTTAACCAGAATATTGGAGCTCTGTCTGTGAAACTGACACCAGAAGAAATGGCCGAGCTTGAATCTTATGCTTCAGCCGATGCCGTTAAAGGTGACAGATGTATGGATGACATTAGTACTTGGAAGGACTCCGAAACTCCGCCACTGTCTTCATGGAAAGCCGCATGAGTGTGTGCAGTGCCACTGTCGTAATAGTGATGTCTCTTTGTACTTTACGCTCTTCTGAATTTCCTCGTGGTTCCGAGAATAAGTAGTGTATGCTACATTGTATGTAATGGCTTTCTTTGAGACGAAAACATTTGGTAAATTTCAACGTGCTGTTTGAGTATCAAAACTGGGAACTCTTTTCCACTTTAGGAAATTACAAGAAATATTGCCTGCGTATTGCTGCGGGATTAGAAACTGCACAAAAAAAATATGTTTTAGAAGGATAAAAGATTGTTATAAATGGTTAATGTTATTTACACTGAAAAATGTTTTTAACTTTTTGAAAGAAGTTTTACATGAAAAGGATAAATTGGTACAACTAAAAATGAAGAGTTTAATCAAACTTCATGAGCCTAATTGAAACAAATTAATACCTTGATTGACAAAATGAACCAAGAATGAAAACATCTAAATTAACATTATAAAACTCGTGGAACACTATGAAAGAATATGAAACACATGAAATAAATTTTTTTTTAAATTACTTTAGCCGTTCAATTTAAATTTGGATCGTTATATATATATATATTTACCTATGGTTTTGATCATATTAGAATATTAGTAGTTGGATTTAAATATTAAACTAAAAAATATATATACGATGGGCCAGCCCCACTAACTCTTTGCCCCATGAATGAGTTTCAGGTTAAAACTTATATTTGCTCCAAGGGTTGGAGCAAGTTGAGATAAATTTAGAACCTAAAATTTGAGTTTTACTCCAAGAATTGGAGGAGGTCTTAAACTCTTAATGTAGATAATATTGTTTGTTCGAAAGAAAAAACATATTTTTTTCGAGAGTCACTATTGGACAGGTCAAAATACGTAATACCATTGATATTTTTTTCAGATCCTCACTTTCCATTTCCTTCTAGTTATGGGGGCTCATAAATATTAGAAGTAATCTTATGTTCTAGTAGGAAGTGTAAAAACATCCAATAGCTGCAAACAGATGTCCTTGGAATTTGGTTGGAACGTGTATTACATGGATGGTATTCCAACGGATTTGAAAGACAAATGGAGGAATATGACCAAAAAGAGGCGTCAACTAACTAAATCACTCCTAACTCAGAGATACATTGCACCTTTAGTTAGTTGATGCCTCTTTTTGGATCATATTCTGCCGTTTGTCTTTTAAATCTTTTGGAATACAATCTACATGAAATACAACCTGACCAGATTGCAATCTTTTCAGCGGGGACTTTTTCGGTAGTGACCGGATTAAGATAACTAAGTTAGATTCCGATGATTTGTACAACACGATCTTTCGTGTTATTCACGTCAATCAAAACCTTACATCTGTGTTTTTTTTTCTTCAGATAATCTAAACGTATGATGAAGAGATTGACAAGGCCAATGACAAATATATTACAAGGAGGCATCTAAAGCCATATTTCTAGCCCAGAGGTTTTTCAATGTATCGGGAACACAGTTTGGTATACTAAGTGTAATATTACACTTGGCTGAAAACTTGGAAGGAAAAAAAATTCAACTAATTGTATTATGATACTGGTATACCGGGTTGTGTTCCCGAGTCTAATAATTTCTCCTTCTAGCTAACTCTTTGAACATTGAGGAGTCGACCATGCAAAAGGCCATAGAGGAACCCCCTCATTCTCCTGGAAGATAATTGAATAGGCAGATTAAACTAAAAATTTACTATTTGAAATAACCCCAGATAACTCTATCATGAGGACTTGACGTCATCCTCACCCTTTTTCGGCTTATCATTGGCAGTCTGCTCACGGTGTTAACTAAACACGAGGGTTGCGTTCGTTGCAGGACTTAACCGATATCGCCAACATGCATGATGGCAAATATTGCTTGCAATAATTAAGCCACAATTCGTGGACTAATATATTTATAAGCATAAATATATTTATATTTATATTTTTGCCCATATTGCACATGACTCGCATGCCACTAGGCCTGGCAAACGAGTCGTGTCTGTCGTGTTCGTGTTGTTTTCGTGTAACACATGTTATCTTAACGGGTCGTGTCGTGTCACACCTGTTATCTTAACATGTCCTTAACAGGTCGGGTCACTTTACCCAACCCGACCCGTTATGACCCGTTAAGAAAAATATTTTTTTTTCTTAAATTTGCACATACCACACATTGCCACTTAAATATTACTTCAAAACATTAAAAGACATTTATCGTTTTAGTACTCCATCTACACTTGAAAATAAGATCCTAATAAAAAAACAATCAAACACTATTAGTCTATTACAAAATATTAAATGTGCAAGGATATGCAAAATGAAAGAGTTTTTGTTTTCAAGGTTGTGAAGCCTTTCATTAAGTATACCATAAGATTTTGTGGTATCCACTAGTGTAAATATTTTAAATTGAAGATCGAGTTCATTCATTGTATTCATATAAGGTCAAGGAGTGTAGCTGTAAAAAAATCATCAAAATCGGAGTTAAATTAACCGTTAAATCATGATTTTGCGTTGACAATCGTCGAAAAGTTTTGTCATGTTACTTGATCTTTGAATGTTTGCTTTTTGCAATTTTTGGCGTATGCGATCTCGAAGCATATACAAAAAAGTTTGACGGTTGGATCATTGAAATTAGTTTCATAGAATGCCTATCTCATCAAAACGATAGATTCACTAACACATAGAGTTTTATTTATCCTTTCATTAAGTATAACATAAGATTTTGTGATATCCACTTGTGTAAATATTTTAAATTGAATATCGAATTCATTCATTGCATTCATATAGGGTCAATGAGTGTAACTGTAAAAAATCATCAAAATCAAAGTTAAAATAACCATTAAATCGTGATTTCTTGTTTATAACCGTCGAAATTTTTTGTCCCGTTACTTGATCTCTTAATGTTTGTTTTTTACGATTTTTTGCGTAAGCGATCTCGAAGTATATACAAACAATTTTGACGGTTGGATCGTTGAAATTAGTTTCGTAGAATGCGTATCCCATCAAAATGATAGATTCACTAACACTTGGAGTTTGTTTATACTTTCATTAAACATAACATAAGTTTTTGTGATATCCACTTGTATAAATATTTTAAATTGAAGATCAAATTCAATCATTGTATTCATATAGGGTCAAGGAGTGTAGCTGTAAAAAAAATCATCAAAATCGGAGTTAAAATAACCGTTAAATCGTGATTTTTCGTTTATAGCCGTCGAAAAGTTTTGTCCCGTTACTTGATATCTGAATATTTGTTTTTTACGATTTTTAGCGTATGCGATCTCGAAGCATATACAAACAAGTTTGACGGTTTGATCATTGAAATTAGTTTTGTAGAATACATATTTCATCAAAACAATATATTCACTAACACTTAAGAGTTTATTTATCCTGTTATTAAGTATAACATAAGATTTTATAGTATCCACTTGTATAATATTTTAAATTGAAGATCGAATTCACTCATTGTATTCATATAGGGTCAATGAGTGTAACTGTAAAAAATCATCAAAATCGGAGTTAAAATAACCGTTAAATCGTGATTTTTCGTTTATAACCGTCGAAAAGCTTTTGTCTCGTTACTTGATCTCTGAATGTTTGTTTTTTGCGATTTTTGGCGTATGCGATCTCGAAGCATATGCAAACAATTTTGACGGTTGGATCGTTGAAATTAGTTTCGTAGGATGCGTATCCCATCAAAATGATAGATTCATAAACATTTAAGAGTTTATTTATACTTTCATTAAGCATAACATAAGTTTTTGTGGTATCCACTTGTGTAAATATTTTAAATTGAAGATCAAATTCAATCATTGTATTCATATAGGGTCAAGGAGTGTATCTGTAAAAAATCATCAAAATCGGAGTTAAAATAACCGTTAAATCGTGATTTTTCGTTTGTAACCTTCGAAAAGTTTTGTCCCGTTTCTTGATATCTGAATGTTTGTTTTTTACGATTTTTGGCGTATGCGATCTCGAAGCATATACAAACAATTTTGATGGTTTGATCATTGAAATTAGTTTCGTAGGATGCGTATCCCATCAAAATGATAGATTCACTAACATTTAAGAGTTTATTTATACTTTCATTTAGCATAACATAAGTTTTTGTGGTATCCACTTGTGTAAATATTTTAAATTGAAGATCAAATTCAATCATTGTATTCATATAGGGTCAAGGAGTGTAGCTGTAAAAAATAATCAAAATCGGAGTTAAAATAACCGTTAAATCCTGATTTTTCGTTTATAACCGTCGAAAAGTTTTGTCTCGTTACTTGATCTCTGAATGTTTGTCTTTTACGATTTTTGGCGTATAGGATCTCGAAGCATATACAAACAAGTTTGACGGTTGGATCATTGAAATTAGTTTTGTAGAATACGTATCTCATCAAAACAATATATTCATTAACACTTGAGAGTTTATTTATCCTTTTATTAAGTATAACATAAGATTTTGTGGTATCCACTTGTATAAATATTTTAAATTGAAGATCGAATTCCTTCATTGTATTCATATAGGGACAAGGAGTGTAGCTGTAAAAAATCATCAAAATCGGAGTTAAAATAACTGTTAGATCGTGATTTTTTTTATAACCATCGAAAAGTTTTGTCTCGTTACTTGATCTCTGAATGTTTGTTTTTTACGATTTTGGGCGTATACGATCTCGAAGCATATACAAACAATTTTGACAGTTGCATTGTTGAAATTAGTTTCGTAGGATGCGTATCTCATCAAAATGATAGATTCACTAGCACTTAGAGTTTATTTATACTTTCATTAAGCATAACATAAGTTTTTGTCGTATCCACTAGTGTAAATATTTTAAATTGAAGATCAAATTCAATCATTGTATTCATATAGGGTCAAGGAGTGTATCTGTAAAAAAATCATCAAAATCGAAGTTAAAATAACCGTTAAATCGTGATTTTTCTTTTGTAACATTCGAAAAGTTTTGTCCCGTTTCTTGATATCTGAATGTTTGTTTTTTACGATTTTTGGCGTATGCGATCTCTGAATTATAATTATTATAGTTTTTAGGGGTATAAAATTGTTGAATTAATATATATAATTAATATAGTATTTTTTTAGGGTTATAAAATTATAAAATTAATATTTTGCTTATCGTGTTAACCACGTGTATACCTGAACCAACCCATTATCTTAACAGGTGCTTATTGGGTTACCCGATAACGACCCGATTCGTTATCGTGTCGACCCAACATCTGTTAATTTCGTGTCGTGTCGGGTCTGGTTATTGGGTCGTGTCAGGAATTGCCAGGCCTTGGGGCGTGTCAAAATCTATCAACCAAACTGAACCAATCCACATATAGAATGGGAAACTAATATTTGGCATAGGCTAAACCCTATATTCCAGATGGCTGAATTTTCAAACAAAATAAAAGCCACACGTCCACACTTGAATCTGTCAACCAAATTGATCAAATCCACATGTAGAATGAGAGGCTGATCTGTGGCATAGGGTAAAGCCTATCTTTCAGATGGCTGACCTTTCAAATAAGATCAAAGTCACACATCCACATGTCCACACTTGAATCTGTTAACCAAACTGATCCAATCCACACGTTGAATAAGAGACTAATATGTGGCATAGGCTAAAGCCTATCTTCAAGATGGCTGACTTTTCAAACAAAATAAAAGCCACACTTCCACACTTGAATCTGTCAACCAAATTGATCAAATCCACATGTAGAATGAAAGGCTGATCTGTGGCATAGGCTAAAGCCTATCTTCCAAATGGCTGACTTTTAAAAAAAGATTAAAGTCATACGTCCACACCTCCACACTTGAATTTGTTAACCAAATTGATCAAATCCACACGTAGAACGAGAGGCTAATATGTGGCATATGCTAAATCCTATCTTCCAGATGGCTGACTTTTCAAACAAGATCAAAGCCACACGTCTACACTTGAATCTGTCAACCAAACCGATCCAATCCACACGTAGAATGAGAGACTTATATGTGGCATAGGCTAAACTCTATCTTCCAGATGACTGACTTTTCAAACAAAATAAAAGCCATACATCCACACTTGAATCTGTTAACCAAATTGATCAAATCCGCACGTAGAATGAGAGGCTGATCTGTGGCATAGGCTAAAGCCTATCTTCCAGATTGCTGACTTTTCAAACAAGATAAAAGCCACACGTCCATACGTCGACACTTGAATCTGTTGAAAGTTCTAGGATGGTACTAGTTTAACCTAGAGAGAGGTGAATTGGTTCCAATTTACAAATCCAATTCAATTTTCAATTTAATTTTCAGTTCTCAATTAAATCCACATTCATATCACATATCAAACTATCATACTCATATGGAATTAAAACGATAAATAAAAAGTGCACACATGATGTAGGATTTAACGAGGCAAAACCCACCACTGGGAAAATCCTCGGGCTCCCAAGCCAGGACAAACACTAAGAGAAATGAGTACAGAAAGACTTACAAAACTCATCAACTAGACACGCATAATAGTAGACAATTTTGTCTCCGCGCTTTGCTACTCGATCTCTCTTCAGCCTTCGAGTGGAAGTGGCACAACACTAACGCGGCTGTCAATCACTGTCTCATCGAACTTTGCAGATACTAACGCGATCATGCAGAATGTATGAAATGAAATGATTTTGAAAATCAACCAATTATGAAAATCACAAGGCACATTTTCATAATTGATTTCAATTGAAGCACAATGAAAAACCAGTGGACAAAACCAAATTTTTCTTTAAAAGAAAAAATACGTGGATACAGACTGATTTTTTCTACCATAAACCTCACGGGAAAAATGTGATTTTTCTTTTGAAAACACAAGCTGCTGACCGACATGGAAAACAAACTTTCTACTGTTATATGAATGACGATGCGTTCAGTGCATGGTGCTGCATCAAATGAAAACTACAATACATACCTTCCGAGCATGCAACAATATATAAGAATATATATGTATTCTAAAACATGCAGCAAGTATATATAAATGACTTAAACAATGAAAGTGCAGCAGCAATCCAAGACTAAAAAACCTTATTCTCATATAGCAGCAGCATCCTTTTCACTTTCACGAAAACGCAAAGGCAGCAACACAAAAACTCTTTTGTTTGTCTTCCAAAAGCATGCAGCAATCTCAGAGTGCGGCAGCAACTCAAACGCTATAATAATGATCTGGATATATTTATCGGCTCCCCGCCTTATGAACCTGGACCCTTATATATATACACGCAGCGATTAGGTTAACATACGAACCTGATGATCACGTGGACCAAATAAGTGAGAGACCTACCCACTAATTCAGTTAAAGATGATAAGATAAACATGTACCCTGATAAGGCTAAAAACCATTTGACTTTATCAGCATGTTAATTATGCATAACGCCCAAGTCATGCGGCAAGGACCTATAGCATATACGCTAGGGTTTATTTTATTTTTATGCTGATTTAAATCATGGGCTTAAACTAACGCATAGTTAAACTAAATGGCCTATCGAATGCAAGCTTAGACTATATGAATATGCATGCCAAATTTACCTGAGTGGATGTCTCTGAAACGCTTGCTATTTTGTGATCGAGAGCACGTAAGACAAACTTAGACTAAAATAATTACAACTGAAAACAAGCATTAGTCTAAGATTACAGACTTAGGCGTTTTGTTTAGGAACTGCCAATTTTACTCTAACATCTGTCAACCAAACTGATCCAATCCACACGTAGATTAAGAGACTAATATGTGGCATAGGCTAAAGCATATCTTCCATATGGCTGACTTTTCAAACAAAATAAAAGCCACACGTCCACACTTGAATCTGTCAACCAAACTGATCAAATCCACACGTAGAATGAGATGCTGATTCGTGGCATAGGCTAAAGCCTATCTTCCAGATGGCTGACTTTTCAAACAAGATAAAAGCTACACGTCCACACGTCCACACTTGAATCTGCCAACCAAACTGATCCAATCCACACGTCCATATGCCACATGTCACATTCCGGCCCGGACTCGACTCTGCCGTAGCACGATATTGTCCGCTTTAGCCCCCGACCACGCCCTCACGATTTTGTTTATGGGAACTCACGTGAGAACTTCTCAGTGGGTCACCTATCTTGGGATTGCTCTTGCACCATTCTCGCTTAACTTCAGAGTTCCTACGGAACCCGAAGCCAATGAGCGATTGGCTATGATATCAAATTGTCAGATCCCGGCCCGAGCTCAACTCCATTGTAGCACGATATTGTCTGCTTTGGGCCCCGACCACGCCTTCACAGTTTTGTTTCTGGGAACTCACGCGAGAACTTCCCAGTGGGTCACCCATCATAGAATTGCTCTCGCGCCATTCTCGCTTGACTTCGGAGTTCCTACAGAACCCGAAGCCAGTGAGCTCCCAAAATGCCTCGTGCTACGTAGATATGTGAATATACATATGAGGCTTACAGGATCCACACCCCTAGGCGATGTGGGATCTTACACCACACATCTCAAATCAATTTGAATTGTACTGTTTGCTTGGAGATATAATTATGTCCTTTATTTTATCAAACCCATACTTGCATAAGGAGTCAAAATCTCCTACTGATGCATTCCACGTGGCAAGAATCAAAAGGCATATACCATTTGTATTCATGTGATAATCATCCCATCCTACTATATCATCTGATGTCGCGCCTTAATGCACATCCATATTCCATCATATTCCATCATATTTTAGGGGTATAATTATTCGGGTATATATAATTATTATAATTATTATAGTTAATTTAATATATATATATATATATATATATATATATATTATAGTTTTTAGGGGTATAAAATTGTTAAATTAATATATATTATTTTTATATTATTTTTTTAGGGTTATAAAATTATAAAATTAATATTCTGTTTATCGTGTTTCGTGTTATCCACATGTATACCCGAACCAACCCGTTATCTTAACATGTGTTTATCGGGTTACCCGATAACGACCTGATTCGTTATCGTGTCGACCCGAACACCTATTAATTTTGTGTCGTGTCATGTCAGGAATTGTCAGGCCTACATGTCACCGACCGCTAGGGCCGGAAATTGTGGCAGCCACCATCATTGGTGTCGGAAAATTTAAGTCTCCGCTCACCAGTGACATAAAAACATAGCAATATATGTGTAATTTTTTTTATCTTTATTATTTTTTTACGTGTGTATTATGAGAAAATATTTCATCATTTAACATTTTTTTTATATAAATTATATTGAGACTGAAACTTTTGTTTTTTTCCTGAAAGACACGATACACTCAGTCAATCAACATCACTGTTACGCAGTCCCTTACGTTTACTTATCCTTCTAGAAATGGAAGATGACTCGCTCCGCTTACGACTCCACCAACCACTCCGCCACCGCCACCATCCTTCCTGCTCCCTCATTTTACCAAACTGCCTCCATTCATATCACACACACACACGTATATATACACGTCTCTCTCTCTCTCACACACACACAGAGACACTCTCACTCCTCACTTTGCAATTCAGATAAAAATAACAACCGCAGTTATCAAGCAATGGCAGGAGTAGTGAGGAGGATCAAGTTGGGATCGCAAGGCCTGGAGGTTTCGGCTCAAGGCCTTGGCTGCATGAGCATGTCCGGCCACTACGGCCCTCCGAAGCCAGACCAAGACATGATCACTCTCATCCACCACGCCATCGACGCCGGCGTCACCCTCCTCGACACCGCCGACGTCTACGGCCCCTACACCAACGAAATTCTTCTCGGCAAGGTAAAGTATTGTTTGACTTTTTTGCTCACAAGTCACAATCACAATCAGTCACTCTGAGTTTCTGTCAGTAACTTTTGGGTTTGGAATTGTTTGGATTGATGATGAAATGAACTGGGTTGGCTTCACTCTTGTTCTTCTAGAGAGAGAGAGAGAGAGAGAGAGAGAGAGTAAAATAGAAATTTACTTTGTGGGTTTTGTTTGGATTGTTGAATGGAATGAACTGATGATCAAGTGCATTGGGTTCGAATCGATGTACTCTTGTTCCTGTAGTGAATTTATATGTAATTGGTTTGTGGGTTTTGTTTGGATTGATGTTGAATTGAGCTGACTAATGATGGAGTGAATTGGATTTTGTTGGTTTAATGAGGAGCAGGCGCTCAAGGGAGGGGTGCGAGACAAGGTTGAATTGGGCACGAAATTCGGTAGCAGCTCTGTGGATAACAAGTGGGTCATTCGAGGTGACCCTGCGTTTGTGAGAGCTGCTATTGAGGGTAGCTTGAAGCGCCTTGGCATTGACTCTGTTGATCTCTATTATCAGCACCGCATTGACACCCGTGTCCCCATTGAAGTCACGGTTTATTATCTTCACTCACTAAGTTTTAATCTCCTTTTAATTGCAATTGCTGAACAATGTGGTTAACAACTTCATAGAATATTATGAACTAAGAAAACATGACAGGTGTATTTGTAAGAACGGTACTCGAAGAGAACCAACTCTTATTCAGCGTGAGTAAGCATCTGCATTTTCAGGAAGTTATTTGGAGATTTACGATGTCTTCTATCATTTTAACAAGTCACATATTTTATGAATTCGTCAACTTGATTCCGTTTGTCTCCAGGTCATGTATTGTATCCAAATTAGTTTAAACAAACCACTGTATAATTATCTGTCGGCTGTAGCTATGTCGCTTTTTTTTTTACTAGAGCATTTGCATCATGATTCCTTAAATTTCTTTATGTCTTTACAAGGTTGGGGAACTCAAGAAATTAGTTGAAGAGGGTAAGATAAAGTACATTGGTTTATCCGAGGCCTCAGCTTCCACAATAAGAAGAGCACATGCTGTTCATCCAATAACAGCAGTGCAGTTGGAGTGGTCGTTGTGGGCTAGAGATGTGGAGGAAGATATAATTCCAACTTGCCGGTGAGGCTTAGTAGGACTTATTAAGTGTTTTGTTACGGAGGTGGCAGTAGATGTTAATCTCGTTTTCCTATTTTCTCAGGGAACTTGGCATTGGTATTGTTGCATACAGTCCTCTAGGAAGAGGATTTTTTTCATCAGGCGCTAATTTGGTCGACAATCTAGCCAACGATGATTTCCGAAAGGTTTGTTCATATGCACATTAGAGAACATTGTGATAAATTCTGGTGAGTTAGTTTGGTTCCTGGAGGCAGACAAGAAAAATGAAACAGAGAACACAGAATCGGGGGGAATGTGAAAGGTTTCTTATCTGTGAAGTAATCACAGATATTTCAATAAATATCAACTTAGGATATTTCCTTACAAGCTAATCTAGAGCAATCTCAGCCCTTGATTCAAAACAAAGATCTAAAGCATACACTTGTCTTATGAGACTAGACATACACTTTTCTATTGATTTCTTCCTTCTTAAACACTTGAACAAAACTGAATTCTATTTAATTCCAACACTCCCCTTTAAATGAATTCTGGTTTTGATCCCAAGCATTCCTCTGAGATAGACAAACCTTTCCCTCGGTAGAGCTTTGGTGAAGATGTCGGCCATTTGATCCTGTGATTTGCAGTAGATCAGTTCAATGGTATTCTCCTGCAAGGCTTCCCTTATGAAGTGAAACTTCCTTTTGATATGCTTGGTTTTCTGATGAAAAATAGGATTCTTGGTCATAGCTATTGCTGATGTGTTGTCACACATAAGTGGTGAAGCATCCACTTGCATTTCACCAAAATCCTTTAACACAAACCTCAACCATATAGCTTGGGAGGTAGCCATTGCAGCACTCACATACTCTGCTTCAGCCGTAGACAATGCAACACTTTGTTGCTTGACAGAAGCCCAAGAAAATATCCCAGAACCGAATGTAAATGCATATCCTGAGGTACTTCTCATGTCATCTTCACTGCCACCCCAATCGCTGTCACAGAAGCCTACCAGAATTGCTTTTTCTCCCTTTTCATATTTGATTCCATAATCCAAGGTCCCTGAGATATACCTTAGTACTCTCTTAGCAGTTCCCATGTGAATTCTCGTGGGATTATGCATAAACCTTGATAAGAGACTGGCTGCATACATAATGTCAGGTCTTGTAGCAGTCAAATAAAGCAGACTTCCAACCATCCTTCGGTATAAGCATTCATCAGCAGATTCAGAACCATCCACTTTACAAAGTTTCTCATTCGTGATCAATGGTGTTGCCACAGATTTGCATCCTTTCAGATTGAATCTTTCAAGCAGTGATTGTGCATACTTCTGTTGATGTATGAAAATCCCAGTAGTTTCTTGTATTACTCCAATTCCCAAGAAGTGATGCAACAAGCCAAGATCCGACATCTCATATTGTCTCATCATTTCCCTTCTGAATTCTTCAATCATTTCTTCACAATTACCAGTAAAGACCACATCATCAACATATATAGACACAATAAGCATCTCAGAGTTCTCACCAGTTTTTGTATATAATGTTGCTTCACTAGGACTTTTGTTAAATCCACTCTTGCTGAAATAGGAATCTATCTCACTGTACCAAGCCCTGGGGGCTTGTTTGAGTCCATACAGTGCTTTGTTTAACTTGTAGACCTTCTCCTCTTTATTTGGCACTTCAAATCCTTGTGGTTGATCCACATACACTTCTTCCTCCAAAATGCCATTTAGAAAAGCTGATTTGACATCTAACTGGTGAAGTTTCCATCCCTTTTGGGCAGCAAGAGCAATCAAGGTTCTAATGGTGTCTAACCTTGCCACTGGGGCAAAGGTTTCATTGAAATCTACCCCAGGTTGTTGTGAGTAGCCCTTGGCAACTAATCTTGCTTTGTTCTTCTGTATTGATCCATCCAAATTCAGTTTGATCTTGTAAATCCATTTCACACCTATCACAGGTTTATCACTTGGTCTATTTACCAATTTCCAAGTAGAGTTTTTCTCAATCATGGCAATTTCTTCACTCATTGCTTTCTGCCAGGATTGATCCTTCTCAGCTTCTTCAAAACTCTCTGGTTCAACAACACAATAGTTACACACTGCATAGATCTCATTTAAACTCCTCATTCTCGATGGAGTTGATTCAGGGGAGGAATCCTGTAATTCTTGTCCTTCTGCATTTGAAGTAGAGGACTGAGATCCTTGTGTTGGAGTTGAAAAATCAGTTTGACTCTCATCTTGTATAACAGGTTCATTCACATTTTGCACTTCAGCTTGTGCTTCTTCCATTGCTAGTGGAAATGAGATGGTGTCTATGTTATTGGTTTCCCAATTCCATGCTTCATTCTCCTTGAACACCACATCCCTTGAGAGAATCACTTTACGTGACTCAATATTGTAGAGCCTATAGCCCTTTTCACAGCTTCCATAACCTACAAGGACACACTTGACACTATTGATCTCAAGCTTGTGTCGTAGTTGAGATGGTATCTGTGCATAGCAGATTGATCCGAACACCTTCAAGTGCTTCACACTTGGTTTTCTGCCACTAAATGCCTCAAACGGTGTTTTCTTCTCAAGTGCTTTAGTTGGACACCTGTTTAGGAGATACACAGATGTATTGACAGCTTCACCCCAAAAAGAAAGTGGCATTTTCTTATCATGGAGCATTGACTTGGTCATTTCAACCACGGTCCTGTTCTTCCTCTCAGCCACACCATTCTGTTGTGGTGTGTAGGCCACTGTCAATTGCTTCTGTAATCCTGCTCCTTCACAGAATTCTTGGAACTCAAGTGAAGTGAATTCACCACCTCTGTCGCTTCTTAGTCTTTTGATCTTGAGACCACTCTGAAGTTCAACCATCATTTTGAATTTCTTGAAGATTGAAAAGACTTCACTCTTGTTTCTCATAAGATATACCCAAACCATCCTGGTGCAGTCATCAATGAATAGCAGAAAATATCTGTTCCCACTGAGTGTAGGTGTCTTCATTGGACCACACACATCTGTGTGTATGAGTTCTAGAGGTTGACTTGCTCTCCATGCACTTCCAGTTTCAAAAGAGTCCCTGTGATGCTTCCCCAATATGCAACCTTCACACGGTTCTTTAGTCTCTTGTAACTCAGGAAGACCAGTCACCATTTGTAGTTTCTCCAATCTCTTTAAACTGTGAAAGTTGAGATGTCCGTACCTCTTATGCCATAACCAAGAGTTTTCTGCAACACTTGCTTTTAGAGCAATCGAATCATTGTAATCTAGCATAAGTGGAAAGCTTTTGTTTTCTGTCATGCCAACTTGTGTTACCAAGTTTTGGAGGCTTCTGTCATCAAAGATCTCCACCATATTGTCTCCAAAAAGTAAGAAGTAACCATGAGCAATCATCTGTCCCACACTAAGGAGATTCTCATCAAGACCTGGTACAAGTATTACATCCTTGATGAATCTTCTTCCACCCTTTGTCTCTAGAACAAGAGTTCCTTTTCCAGTAGCTTCCACTAGTTGTCCATTCCCCATTTTAACTCTGCAATTGAAGCTTCTGTCAATGTTGATCAGTAAGGATTCATATGCAGTCATGTGATTACTGCATCCACTGTCAATATACCAGATTCCTTTCTTGTTTTCAGTTTTTGCAACACTACAAGCATAATAGACATTTACTTCCTCTTCTTCTGCTCTATGTGCATAGTTGACAACTTGGTTCCTTCTTGGATTACAATCTTTTGCTAGATGGCCAAATCTGTCACACTTGGTGCATTTGGGTTTTCCCTTGAACCAGCAAACACCATAGTGTAATTTGTCACAGATTTTACACTTGGTTTTGGTAGACTCACTGCTAGATTCTGATTTTGATTGTGAAGTATGGTTGTTGTCCCATTTCTTCCCTTTTCCTTTCCATAATTTCTTTTGATTTGAGTTGCTCCCCTGACCCCTGTAACTGCTATCTCTCTCAGTCACACTTAGGCTAGTAAAAGCCTTTTCAGCTAAGTTTTCAGAATGCATATTTAACCTCTGCTCATAGCCTTTCAATGTACCAATCACTTCTTGAACCTCAATGGAGTCAAGGTCTTTAGTTTCTTCTATAATAGATGCGATGGAATCATAAGATTTAGGCAAGCTAATAAGTATCTTTTGCACTAATCTTTGATTTGTCAGTTCTTCACCAAGAGTTTTCATTTGATTCACAATATCAGTCAATCTTGTTAAATAAACAGATAGAGCTTCACCATCATTCATCCTAGTGTACTCAAAATCTCTTCTTAAACATTGTAGTTTGACAGACCTAACCTTTTTATCACCACGAAATTCTTGTTGAAGAACATCCCATGCAGTCTTGGAGGTTTCAAAGTTTGAGATTCGAGGAAAGATCTCATCAGACACTGCCCCTTGAATGATACCAAGAGCTTTTGCATCTCTTGTTTCATTAACTTTCATTGCTATCTTCCTCACAGACTGTTGATCTTCATCGCTAGAATCATTTTCAGTTTCTACAGTTTCATAACCCTTGTCCACCAAATTCCAGAGATCATGTGATTTGAATATGGTCTTCATCTTGATGGACCAAAAGTCGTAGTTGATCCCATTGAAAATAGGAGCCCTCAGATCTCCTCCACTGCTCGAAGTAACCATGTGAGGCTTTGTAAGAACAGATGAGATTTTCACGATCTGGGTATGTTTTTTTCCCTTTCCTTTTCAGAGATACGAAGCACACACACAAAACGCCCAGTCCTGAATTTGATCAGAACCTAAGCTCTGAGGCCATGATAAATTCTGGTGAGTTAGTTTGGTTCCTGGAGGCAGACAAGAAAAATGAAATAGAGAACACAGAATCGGGGGGAATGTGAAAGGTTTCTTATCTGTGAAGTAATCACAGATATTTCAATAAATATCAACTTAGGATATTTCCTTACAAGCTAATCTAGAGCAATCTCAGCCCTTGATTCAAAACAAAGATCTAAAGCATACACTTGTCTTATGAGACTAGACATACACTTTTCTATTGATTTCTTCCTTCTTAAACACTTGAACAAAACTGAATTCTATTTAATTCCAACACATTGTAGCATCCTCATGCTATTATTGTGAATATCCTTATGTCCTCAATTTAGGAAATTACGTTGTAGCATCCTCGTGCTATTATTGTGAATACCTTAAGTCCTCAAATTAGGAATGATCTCACGAAGTTTAGTAATCTCTCCTAGCAGGCTATCCTCTTGCGGAATTCATGCAGTAAAGATTTTATTTCTCATTTAGTATCGAAGTGGACATGATTTATTTCGGCATTAGAGGGTAGATTAACAGTATACTGTCAGCTGAACCTGCCTTAATTGATTTCTTTTCTACAATCCGAGGAGTCTGTATTGTGTTGTTACAAAGTTATGTTGTATATGCTTATATATGTGGTTTATTGGTTGCAGTATCTACCCAGGTTCCAAGCCGAAAACCTAGAGCATAATAAAACAATATTTGAGCGGGTTAGTGATCTTGCAGCAAGGAAGGGGTGCACGCCATCTCAGCTAGCACTGGCCTGGGTTCATCACCAAGGGAATGATGTGTGTCCCATACCCGGAACCACCAAGATTGAGAATTTTAACCAGAATATTGGAGCTCTGTCTGTGAAACTGACACCAGAAGAAATGGCCGAGCTTGAATCTTATGCTTCAGCCGATGCCGTTAAAGGTGACAGATATATGGATGGCATTAGTACTTGGAAGGA
This sequence comes from Malus sylvestris, assembly GCF_916048215.2. NCBI lineage: Eukaryota > Viridiplantae > Streptophyta > Magnoliopsida > Rosales > Rosaceae > Malus > Malus sylvestris. The sequence goes on along the minus strand of NC_062263.1, from coordinate 2,648,704 downwards.
CTCCGAAACTCCGCCACTGTCTTCATGGAAAGCCGCATGAGTGTGTGCAGTGCCACTGTCGTAATAGTGATGTCTCTTTGTACTTTACGCTCTTCTGAATTTCCTCGTGGTTCCGAGAATAAGTAGTGTATGCTACATTGTATGTAATGGCTTTCTTTGAGACGAAAACATTTGGTAAATTTCAACGTGCTGTTTGAGTATCAAAACTGGGAACTCTTTTCCACTTTAAGAAATGACCAGAAATATTGCCCGCGCGTAGGGATTAGAAACTGCAAGAAAAAATATGTTTCAGAAGGATAAAAGATTGTTATAGATGGTTAATGTTTTTTACACTGAAAGATGTTTTACATGAAAAGGATAAATTGGTACAATTGAAAATGAAGAGTTTAATCAAACTTAATGAGCCTAATTTAAACAAAAATGAACCCAGAATGAAAGCATCTAAACCAACATCATGAAACTCGTGGAACACTATGAAAGAATATGAAATACATATTTTTTTTAAGCTACTTTAGCCGTTCGATTTAAATTTTGGACCGTTAGATTTTTTTTTTTTTTTTACCAGTGGTTTTGATCATATTAGAATATTAGTAATTGGATTCAATGAATTTATAAATATTAAACTAAAAAATACATATATATGATGGGTTAGCCCCACTAACTCTTTGCCCCAGAAATGAGTTTCGGATTAAAACTCATATTTGCTCCAAAGGTTGAAGCAAGTTAGGATAAGTTTAGAACTTAGAATTTGAGTTTTACTTCAAGAGTTGAAGTAGGTTTTAGACTCTTAGCGTAGATAATATCATTTTTTTTCAAAAGAAAAAACAGATTTTTTCGAAAGTCACTATTGGACTGGTCAAAATACGTAATACCATTGATATTTAAACTGAAAGATCGCACTATGCTCCGGAGCTCCTTGAAAAAACTTTTGTGATTACGAAATAATGTTTGTTTGACTTGAATCTTTGCCGTCTTGATCCCGACGGACAATACAATACAAACAATATCCTCCATTTTGGTCAACATCACTGTAACGCAGGCCCTTACGTTTACTTATCCTTCTAGAAGTAGAAGATGACTCACTCACTCACTCACTCCCCTTACCACTCCACCACCGCCGCCCCGCCACCACCATCTTTCCTGCTCCCTCATTTTACCAAACTGCCACCATCCTTCATATCACATATATACATACATATATATATGTGTGTGTGTGTGTATATATATACGTATGTATGTATACACACATCTCTCTCTCTCTCTCTCTCACAGTCTCACTCCCTCACCTGGCAATTCAGTCATAAACAACAACCGCAGTTATCAAGCAATGACAGGAGTAGTGAGGAGGATCAAGTTGGGATCACAAGGCCTGGAGGTTTCGGCTCAAGGCCTTGGCTGCATGGGCATGTCCGCCTTCTACGGTGCTCCGAAGCCCGACCAAGACATGATCAGTCTCATCCACCACGCCATCGACGCCGGCGTCACCTTCCTCGATACCTCTGACGTCTACGGTCCCTTCACCAACGAAATTCTTCTTGGCAAGGTGGGTAGGCCATAACGTTAATTATGTATATGATTCACTTCGTCACTTGTAATTTTCAATCTATCTGAACTTGCCGGTTTGTTTGGATTGAAGGATGAACTGAATCGGGTTTTGATCGGTTTGCTTCCTGTTTCTTTTTGCTTGTACAAGTGTTTTCTGGAAAAGCACCTGCCAGGTGCTTCTTTAAGAAGCTCTTCCAAGTACTTTCAAGGAAGCAGTTTTTATAGTATAAGTCACTTTTAACAAAAACGCTTATGAGCAAAAATGCTTCTATATAAACAGCAGTAGTAAACGATATAATTTCTTTGTGGGTTGTGTTTAGATTGTTGCATTGTGCACTCTATATGTCCTGCATTTAGTTGAATTTACTGGACCAAGAACATGGTATTTGGGTTTGTTTTGGATTAATGCTGAATCGAGTGATGAGGAGCAGGCTCTGAAAGGAGGGGTACGAGAGAAGGTGGAATTGGCCACCAAGTTTGGTATCAGATTTGCGGAGGGGTACAAGATGGAGGTGCGAGGTGACCCTGCTCATGTGAGAACTTCTCTCGAGAGTAGCTTGAAGCGCTTGGGTGTCGATTCTGTTGATCTCTATTATCAGCATCGCATTGACACCTCCATCCCCATCGAAGTCACGGTTTGTCTTCTTAATTACCTCTTGAATTGTGTATCCTTTTAATTACAACAGAACAATATGCACATGCATCTGAGGCCTGTTAAATTCCTTGATCACGTCTTTGACAAGGTTGGGGAACTGAAGAGACTAGTTGAAGAGGGTAAGATAAAGTACATTGGTCTGTCGGAGGCCTCAGCTTCAACGATAAGAAGAGCCCACGCTGTTCATCCTATATCAGCTGTTCAGTTGGAGTGGTCCTTGTGGTCAAGAGATTCGGAGCAAGAAATCATTCCTACTTGTCGGTGAGGGTCATTGAAACTACCTTAATTTTGTTACAGAGTCCGTAGTAATTGTTCATTCTTTCTAATCTTAGTTTCCTAAACATCTCAGGGAACTCGGCATTGGTATTGTTGCATACTGTCCTTTAGGAAGAGGATTCTTCTCATCAGGTGCTAAGTTCGTCGAAAATCTTGCCCCTGATGATACTCGAAAGGTTTCTTGATGTCACAGACTTTTTCATTCTAAAGTCATTAAGTATTTCTCAGTTATAGAAGCGCTTTCTTAAGAAGCACGTGCCATATGCTTCTTCAGTCTAATGATTCATTGGTTGCAGTATCTAGCCAGGTTCCAACCCGAAAACGTGGAGCACAATGAAGCACTATTCGAGCGCGTTAGTGAACTTGCAACAAGGAAAGGATGCACGCCATCTCAGCTAGCGCTGGCATGGGTTCATCACCAAGGAAATGATGTGTGTCCCATACCTGGAACCACCAAGATCGCGAATTTTGACGAGAACATCGCATCTCTGACTGTTAAACTGACACCGGAAGAATTGGCCGAGATTGAATCTTATGGTTTAGAAGATGCCGTTAAAGGCGATAGAATGCCCTCCCATAGTACTTGGAGGAACTCCGAAACTCCGCCGTTGCCTTCACTTCAAGCACTTCTGTAACGTATGTTCCTTTTCGAGTTTGTTTGTTATTTCTCTTTCCGTCTAATTTAGGTGTGTGAGGATCTTTGTCTCATACTGTTTTGTGGTGTTTCTTTTTTGTCATCTTCTTTTTATGTTGTCATCTTCATTAAGGTGCTAAGAGACAATTGAGCTTACTTTTTCGAAGATATCTTGTGATTTTGGTTTTTTCTAACACATACGATTATCTAAATTAATGATTTTGACTATATCAGAGTAGACTAAGCTTACAATAAATTAATTGTAATAATTTGGTTTGTAACGATAATCTAACCTAAGACTTTTTACTTATGATTGAAGAGAAATATTGTAATACTAAGCGGCATAGATTTGAGTTAAACTCAACAAATATATAAGAGAAATGTTAGAGCATCTCAAAATGAGATGTCAAAATATCAAAATCAGCAATAACTGTAAAAAAAGATAACAACAATGTTTTCCAACCAAGAAGCCAAATGTGTTGTGGCATGACGTGGAATAACATCTCTCCATTGCTGCCAAATTTGATAGCAATTACAATTTTTTTTAATTAATCATTAAATGCTTTTTTCGTTTGTTCAAAAAAATTTATTAAATGTTTTTTATTGATTTAAAGCATTGTGTTTTAATTTCTTTTCAATACCAATTTAATGTTTAAATATTTTTATACCTTTTAATTTATTTCCTTTCATTATCATTGCAAAGAAAATAAATAACGGGAAATTTTATTGGAACCCTTGTAACTTCTTTCTACACCCATGTTATTTTTAATTAAAGGATTAATATCTTTTTAAACCCAATTTTATTACCTAGACTACACTCTCAAACTCAATTCAAAATGTAAATTTATCTTTGCATACATTTAAAAAACGAAAAGTTGATTGAAGTTTGTATCTGTGCACCAAGGAAAACAAATCTCCAATGTGTTCCTGAAAAGTTTGAATCTGTTGAGGAGTATGTTAGAATATTTGAACAGCTTTTGTTTAAAGAATGCTACCTAGGAGAAATTAACAGAGGGTGTTTCTAAAGATGCTCATATAATTGTTCGTGTAAGAAGCATTGAAAGGAGAAGGAGAGAGAGATGTCGCATGTCCAATTTGTTTCCTCCTACTTTAATGATACATCTGGGTACATATTTTAGAAATAATGAAAATAAAATAGGCTAACCATGCGTATAGGGTTGGCCAATGGCCATTACAACTTATAATACCTATGCTTTTTTTTGCGGCTCTATGATTCTGTGAATTGACTAAGGTGTAACTTTTGGTGGTTAGGGTGTGGTATGATGTAATAGTCCTTCAAGTTGGTGAATGCAAGTAGACATTTAAAGAGGGGATGTGGCAACTCTCTCAACTCCACGACCTAGATCATAATAGTCTCTGGGAATTCTTCTCTATATATCCATGTCGACAAGGGGTCAATAAATTCAAGAGGTATATAATTACCATTCATTGATAAATCCATGTCGGCGAGAGATTAAAACTTCAAAATCATGTTCCATCGATAAAATTTTTTTTGTCTTTCTCTACAAGAGTTATTAGGGTTTTAGTTGGAACGAACGTAGGATAAATAAGGCAGGGGCATTTTCATCATTTTAATAGTATTTTTTGTGCTTTAAAAAAAAAGTGCGCCACAATAGGCTAGCAATAATGTGATTCAATTTCTCTATTTTTAAACATGTTCAAAACATCTTAAGAGGCGTGTAACGTAAGTAATAGAAAAAGGTCTTTTGCGGATAATAATGTGATTAAATTAGTTGTCAAATGAAATTTTTTATTTTTTATTTATTTTAACAAACGATATTATCTACACTAAGGGGAGAGGGTGGGCATAGCCTCACAAGGGGCTAGCAATAATATGATTCAATAAGTTGTTTATTAAATATTATTTTCTCTATTTTTAAACACATTCAAAACATCTTAAGATGCTTGTAATGCTGGTTATAAAAAATGTCTTCCGCATGCAGATAATAATGTGATTAAATTAGTTATCAATGATTGTTTTTTTTTAACAAATGATATTATCTACACTAAGGGGGAGATGGGTAAGCTTAGTCTCTCAATGTGCTAGCAATAATGTAATTCAATCAATTTTTTATTAAATATTATTTTCTCTATTCTTGATGTAAAGAGATCGATTTTATTATGTGAATTCAGGTGCTTTAATTGCCACCAAGACAAAAAATTTCAAAGGCATCCCAAAATAATGCATCAAATAAAGTAAGGGCATTTTCATTATTTTAACGGTATTTTTTTAATAATTAATTTTTTGTGCTTTGTTATTAATTTGTCACATCCCCGCCCGGGTGGGACCACTTCCCGAGCTCAACTCCGCTGTAGCATGATATTATCCGCTTTAGGCCCCGATCACGCTCTCACGGTTTTATTTCTGGGAACTCACACGAGAACTTCCCAGTGGGTCACCCATCATGGGATTGCTCTCGTGCGCTACTCGCTTAACTTCGAAGTTTCGATGGAAACTGAAGCCAGTGAGCTCCTAAAAGGCCTCGTGCTAGGTAGGGATGAGAATATACATTTAAGGATCATTCCCCTGGACGATGTGGGATGTTACAATATTGTCACAGCCCGTCCTGAAGATGTGCATTATTTTATTCTCGAGGACGTGAAAGGATGGTTTTATCTTTAGACGTTGAGACTGTAGTGTATGTGTGTGTCATATTGAGACTTAGAGGTTATTTGTGGTTTTGGATTGGTGACCCACGTGGACCACACACACACCACACTCATTCCATCTCTTCTCTCCCGTACCCTCTCATCTCTCTCAGACTCTCTCTCTCTTTCCCCTCTTCGTACGGACAAGCTTCGAACTCCCCATTTCAGGCACGGATCGAAGCTTTAAAGGTAAGGTTCTTACTCATTGTAACCTCCTGAGTCTATTGGTACCCCTGTTTGGACGTGAATGCTTCGAAAACTCGAGAAACCCTAACCCTGATTTTATGCACTATTCATGCACACGTAAAACCTTATGTTTCCGGGAATTTTAAGGACATAGGAAGCTTAAGGAGGTCCTCACGAGTTTCGGGGTACTTCGTTGGAAGGATTTGGACGTCGGAGGACTGAGATCGACGTGTTTCTAGGTAAGCCGAGCTATCGACCTTTCTCGGGGAAAATCTAGTAGAATTTAAGCCTTGAAACTTGTATAACGTGATTCTACATGTTATTAGCTTCATTTTGGTACCAATTTCATGAAAAATGGTGAAGAAACGAAGGAGAATAGTGGTTTTAAAGTTTTACCCAGAAACCGACGACTCACCGGAGAAGAAAGGGGAATATTCCGCCATTTTTGACGGAATATGCTAACACGTCAGTTAGGGTTAACGATTACAGTTGGGTTTTAACGGAATATTTCAGGGAATATTCCTAACGGCAGTTAGGGAATCCGTCAGGATTCCCTACACGTGGCGGCGCGTCTTGCCGTGCACTCGTCGGCGCATGGCGGCGCGTGAGGAGTCCAAAAATTTATTTGAAAATTTGGGGATGATCCTGAGGTTGTGTAGGTCACTGTGGTATATTCATATACCCATTTTGAGCATTGTATGAGAAGTTATTAGCTAGTTTTGTCTATGTGCTTTAAAATAATGTTTTTATAGTTAATTCGCATATAGGTGATACTTATTTTGAGGATGAGGGTATCCAAGGGTGACTCGGGGGCTACGACCATTCGACATACCAGTGAGTGGGCTTTTGATTTTCAATATATATTATATACTTGATATTTTCCCAAAAAATATGTTAAAATGAGATTATGCCTTAAATGCCATGCATATAAGTTTATAATTCAAGTATGAATTGGTATGTGATGCATTATATATATAATTGTGGTGCTGTGGACACTCAGGTAAGCTTATGTAAGTTACGTTTGGTTATGTGAATCATCGATGATGCGATATGTGACTGAATAATGATGAGCTCATAAAACTGCACTTAGGGTGATTGTCATTTAGCCATAGATATGGCACATGCCTGTTTATTATGTCACATCCCGCACCATATGCTCATATTAGATCCAATTTAGGTGCATAGTCTTGTCGTACAGACCTTATTTATGGTTCCGACTCGTAGGTGACTAGCGATTTATCGCCCAGCTAATGTATGATAGTAATATTGAGCATGATTGTATTACACCCATTATTGTCGTATAGACCTTTTTGTTTGGTTCCGACTCTTGTGCAATATGTTGCCGTATAGGTCATTATAGTGACTCCGGCTAGATTGATTTCGAGCTATGAATTCAGCCGTACAGATTACTACAGGGATTCCGGTTAACCTATTACATTTATATGAAAGTATTCTTACCTGAATTGCTTACTCTGTTACATTTTGGCATGTCATACATATGAATATGATTATGTGAAGTATGATTTGAATTGATATATTTACATATATATATATTTATGTATATGATTATATCTTGATTCTGGGAAAAATTATACATGTTTTATAGTGAGGGGTTAGATATGTTGATAAATGAAATGGTTTTGTAAAACATTTGTTTTTGCCTACTCACGTTTTCTGTTTTGCGTCCCTCCAGGTTTTAAGTAAGCTTGTTGTTGGTGGCTTGAGGACGTCGGCGGTTCTGACCTACCTAAATAATAGTAGGACATTCCTGGTACTGTATAACTAGTACTTGTCCTACTGGATTGCACCTAGACTTCTTATGCTCTAATTAGGAGTATTTACTTTGGTAATTAACTCGTATCACTTCCTGTTTAGTAGTGCACTCTAGTAATTTGGTTTTTAATTATTCGTATATTTCTTATCTCTATTGCTTCCTCACTGTGAACATGACTACGTCACTCTCACGTGACGACCAGTATGCCTTGATCTCGGTCGGGGTGTGTCAAATTAGTGCCTCACAATAGGTTAACAATAATATGATTCAATTTCTCTATTTTAAACACGTTCAAAACATCTTAAAAAACGTGTAATGCCGTTTATAAAAAAGGTCTTTCGCGGATAATAATATGATTAAATTAATTGTCAAATGATTTTATTTTAAACAAACGATATTATCTACACTAAGAGGGAGAAGGGGTGGGTTTGCAATAATGTGATTTAATAAGTTGTTTATTAAATATTATTTTCTCTATTTTTAAACACGTTCAAAACATGTTAAGATGTGTGTAATGCCAATTATAAAAAAGGTATTTCGCATGCGAATAATAATGTGATTAAATTAGTTGTCAAATGATTGTTTTTTTTAACAAACGATATTATCTACACTAAGGAGGAGGGGGTGGGCTTAGCCTCACAACATGCTAGCAATAATGTGATTCAATCAATTGTTTATTAAATATTATTTTTTCTATTCTTAATGTAAATTCTATAGAGATCGATTTTATTATGTGAATTCAGCTGCTTTAATTGGTTTATGAGGGTTTTCTTTTAACATGATCTAAAATTATTCATTTATTTCAAATATTTAACTTTCATTTTGTTACGCTAAATACATTTAAAACGTGTAAGTCGCATGTAGCACATCGTGATTAAAAAAATGTCTTATGTACGCATGTGAGCGCGTGCATGAAGGCTAGTGTCATAGAACATGAGTGATGGCTCTTTGTTATTTCCTTACCCTTGTTGGAATCAATAGTTTATGTAAAATGATATGTACATTACTTTCCAAATTTATATAACTTTATTTGCAAATTTCGTTGTTGTATGAGTTTACAAAATCAAGAAATCATTTATTTCATGTTAGGCTGAAAATTGCATCATAGAATATTTTGAATTGTGAGCACACGATAAAGAATATGATTAAGAACGAGGATATTCGAGGTAAAGTGATAGTGACCACAATTGAAGATAAGATGAGAGAAAATCGGTCAAGTTGGTTTGGACGTGTGAACCGAAAATCTACAAATGATCCGGTTAGAAAATGCGATTACGAGATAGAGGCTCAGAGGTAGAGGAAGATCTAGGAAAACTTAGTAATAGACTTTAAGGAAATACATGAAGTACTTGAAGTTAACGAAATACTTGACGCAAAACTAAACGTAATGACGTTTTATGATTCATATAATCGACCTCACATAATTGAATAAGACTTTATTGTTATTGTTGACCATTTTATATGCAATTAATTTCAAGCTTCATCATATGCAATTTATCACCATCAAACCTCTCGAGCATACTGAACATCACCTTCATGAGTTCAACCTCTCGAGATAATTGTTCTTGAGACAAAACGATAATCTATACAGCTAACTTCACCAGGGCACATCACTAATGTGGGCTTTCCTGTGATTTATCTTGTCAACTTCTTTTTATTTTTTATTTTTATTTTTTATTTTTATTTTTATGTCGGCTATCTTGTCTACTTTATCAACGTGCTAGGAGACAATGACCTTACCTTTTTAAAAAATATCTTATAAATTTGATTTTTTCCTTTTAATAATAATATTTATGGAATGCAAAATATTTTTGAATTAATTTTTAGTAAAGTTATAAGTAATTCCTTAAAAAAAGTACTTGGAGTATTTACAATATACACGTAATTGGTGTTTCTAGCAAAAAAATTGCTTTGGATCTAATTCTTGGTTTTCCGAGACCATAAATTTTTGGAAAGCTTTGCGTATAGGACCCGGACAAATGGATCTAATTTGGGGATTTGGAAGGGCTCGCTGCCACGTGTCCCAATTAAAATAAAATAAAATAATAAGTACCTCTCTCTCACTTCACACTTCTCCAATCTTCCTCCTCACTCCCTCCTCCTCATCTCCATTTGGACTGACTCATCATCTCTGCTTCCAAACCCAAACCTCACTCTCTCTCTCTCTCTCTCTCTCTCTCTCTCTCTCTCTCTCTCTCTCTCCTGTTTCTCTCTCTTGCTTGTGGATTCTGGTTTGGCATTTCGTCGAATGGATTGCGTGCATGCGCTGCATACCTCTTCTTCCGCGCCACAACTCCACCGTCGCAAGCAACTCCGATGCCTCCACCCTCGGCATCAATGCCTGGGAAGCCTTGCCGTCGTTCCCTTCTTCGCCCATAAGAGGGGTTTTCGTCCCCTCTACCACAAATCCAACACTTGTCAGATCATTTGTGGCGTTTCCTCTGCTCAATCAATGTATGATTTTTTTCTGTTTAATTTCCTTAATTCCCTCTGTTTTTCGCTCAAGTTCCTAACTTTCTTGCATTTTCTCAGTTGCCAAACAGAGATTTGTGGATCCTTCTAATTATACAAGTATATTATGTTTTTTGTTTGTTTCAATAATCACTTAATTCTTGCCTTTTTTGAGCTAAAACGTTAGTTACTTGGCTGAATGCCATGCGGAATAGATTTCACCACTACAAATTCAACTGATATCAATTTGTGTAATTAGCGAAAACGGTTTAATTTATGTTCTTGATGTGCTTCGTAGATTATAATTGAGCCATTTGAAACGGTGTTACTCCAAATATACTACCAATCATGTATTGAAGTCTAGTTCTTTGACTTTGAGAATCGGAATAGGGAACATCCAAATAAAGTCGTGTTTGCTGTTATTTGTTTTTTTTTTTCGGTTGGCAGTGACGAGGAGAAAGACAGCATGATGAAGTCCGAGTCTGGGAAAGTTCGGCTTAATATTCGATTGGATCACCAAGTTGAATTTGGTGAGAGTGTTGCAATATTGGGTTCGGTGAAGGAATTGGGATCATGGAAGAAGAAGGTGCCTATGAATTGGACAGAGAGCGGATGGGTATGTACACTGGAGTTCAAAGGGGGTGAGTCTGTTGAGTATAAGTTTTTGACTGTAAGGGCAGACAAGAGTATGCTTTGGGAAGGTGGTCACAATCGGGTCTTGAAACTTCCCAATGGAGGAAGTTTTGAGATGGTTTGTCATTGGAATGCAACTACGGAAGCTGTGGGTTTACCCTCTTCGGAGGAAGGGGAGGATGTGGGTCAGAACGGTTCTACAGTGGCTGATACTGTTGGTGCTGAAGAGGTGGAGTCTAGTCCTTTTGTTGGTCAATGGAAAGGTAATGCCATCTCATTCATGCGGTCGAATGAGCATGGGAACCGTAAAGGAGGAAAATGGGACACCTCTGGTCTTGAAGGGTTGGCTCTGAAGTTAGTTGAAGGTGATCGAAATGCAAGGAATTGGTGGAAGAAGGTACCTCGAGTGATTGCCTTTTATCTGGCTTTTCGAAGTCTATGAGATTTATTCAGAATGTTGCCTCAACTGTTTTAGTTACCATTTACATTAACAATCTTTTTATGGATACTTATATGTCCTTTTCTTTGTTGTGTATTTTTAAGTTTTACACATTGTCCAGAAAGTTTTGATTTTTGATTTCTGAACTCAAACAGGGAATTATGCCTTTGGGTTGTTTTTATTAACTAATTGTCAGTAAAGATAATCTGAACTCCTCATGGAAAAGACCTCGTTAATAAAGACAATTTGTTGCTCCCGTTCATATTTAATTAAATCAAATTTCATCATATATGTCGTACTTTTTAATTTCGTCATTTTTTTTCATAGCATTAATGTACACCTTCTGATGTTGAAGCTTGAAGTTGTACGTGATCTACTTGTTGGAAGTTTGCAAAGTGAGGACCGGTTGGATGCTCTCATAAATTCTGCCATTTATTTAAAGGTTTTGCTCATTATTTCTTTTAGACTTTCTTTTTTATTTTGGGTTTTGCTTGTGTTTCTTAGATTTTCTTGGTAATGCAGTGGATAAATACAGGCCAGATTCCTTGCTTTGAAGATGGAGGTCATCATCGACCAAACCGACATGCTGAGATTTCCAGGGTTATATTTCGAGAACTGGAAAGAATTTCCTGTAGGAAAGATACTTCACCCCAGGTGATCTTTCATCTTATTTGACATGATTTGGTCCGACCATTGATTTTAGTTGGTTTTTTTATTTTATTTGATTGATTAGACTTCTGTGGTACGTATAAAATAATCTCATCATAGCTATGTCAAATGTACTCTAAATTGGGTATAGGATAAGATTGGTTATCATACATGAAGCTAAGGACCTTGGCCCCGTTTGGTGGACTGGATGGAATGGGTTATTTCCAATTAAATTGGACTTCTTAGAACCAGAAACATAAGTGAAGTTTTGTGTTGAGGGAAAAAGGTGAGGCTAGTGCAAAATTTCATGGAATTAGGACCTCAAGTTTGTGCTGATAAGTACAGAAGTTATGCACTGCCTGGTTACTTTTATAGATTGGTGAAGTCCTCAAGAGATGATCTTATAATCAATTGATAAGTCCAATTCTCTCTGATTGCTCAAACTTGTGAGTAGTGAGGGTAGAATCCATGACCTGCTAATGCTGTTGATCGTTTAAAAGTGTGCTAGGACTTGATTGGTTCTAGGAAAATGAAAAATATTAATGTTTGTTGTCCATCAAATAATTGTATCTAGCATTAGAGTTTAGAAATTGGAAGAATATGTCATATGCAGAAATGACCAAATGCAATCGAAATTAACATTTCTCTCTTCCTAAGCATAAACTTGAAAGAACCCTGAAATGCACTCAAGAAAAGGGATTATAGTTAAATTTTGAGCCCGCATCAATGCTCAAAATCTAAACTGTATCCCACTAGAAACTCACTTACCCCCCTCCTTTTCTAAAACATCCTGCTAATTCTCTCCAACCAAACAAACCCGAAATTGACACCACAGTCGGATAGACTGATACCACTTAACTTGGCCTTTACCTTTGGGAAAAAGCACAGAGTTTTCTCAATAAAAAAAGAGACTGGACGGAAGATGGAATCACTAGGAATTCACATCACTGTTGGTCCAAAAGTAAAAAATAAAAAAAATCTTTTATCATAACTGTGTATTCAATCATATTTGCATTTTTTCCTTTTTGATTATAACTTCTTATATTGGTTTCTGGTTCTCAGTTGAAAGTTTTATTTCTGATCTCCAGGAAGTACTTGTCATCCGAAAAATTCATCCATGTCTGCCATCTTTCAAAGCAGAGTTTACTGCATCTGTTCCCCTTACACGAATAAGAGACATTGCTCATCGGAATGATATCCCTCATGACCTCAAGGTTATACTCTGCAGGGAATTTCGGTGCATTTATTTCTATTTCAATTAGTGATGTTTTGATATTGAACAATTTTGTAAATTCCAGCAAGAAATTAAGCATACAATTCAAAACAAGCTTCACCGTAATGCCGGCCCTGAAGATCTAGTTGCTACAGAAGCTATGCTTGCAAGAATAACCAAGAACCCTGGAGAATACAATGGAGCATTTGTAGAGCAGTTCAAGATATTCCATCATGAACTCAAGGACTTCTTCAATGCTGGAAGGTTTGGCATGAAACAAGTTTTGATCCAGATTTACTTCAATGAATAAAAGAAAAATTTCGGAAATTTTTTTATGGAAGTTAGTTTATTCTGCATGAACTTAAACTTTTTTAGAAGATAAAATAAAATCCCTGCAGTGTGGCTGAACCTCTTAAAACTTGAATTGCTATTTGCTCTCAGGGTTCTTGTTTCTTTTTTTTCAAAATTCACATAAATTATATGCTACTGTGTGTGTGGAATTCCTACTTTACTACCATTAGGTTATCAGAAAGGAAGACAGAAGAGAACTGTACAGAGCCTTACCACTGAATATTTAAAAATTGTTGTAGATATGATATCGAGAGATCTGTTTGATCTAAAAGGATAAAGGGTAGAAAACCTGTGAGGGAAAATGTTTGTCTTAGCTATCTTAGACACCTATACCTGTAGTACTCAAAAGTTTAACATGACTTTTCCTTTCAGGAAGATGTGAAATATAATAGTTGAAGAGGACCTGCTAAGCATATGAATCTCCAACCATTTTTTTTTTCAACCATTTGCATTACCATTATCTTTCTGGATTTAGGAATTAAAACTAAAATAACTTGCAAAAAGCTTTTAATATATCATCTAGTTAACCAATGTTTTTAGAAATTAGTTTTCCTTTTGTTCTAACATAGATATTTCCCTGAAGTTAAAATAAACTCGCTTGTGTATGTGGATAATTGTGGTAAACTCACACTCACCTCTCAGCTTCACGATTAAAATGATAGGTTTCCTGTGATTGATCTTCTGTTAAATTTTCTTGTTTTTGTAATGTTCTTTGATTTATAAGTTGAATTTTAGTGCTGGTGCTGTGACATTTGGTTCTGATTTTGTGCTATTGCAGCCTTGCCGAACAACTTGAATCCCTCAAAGACTCTATTGATGATAAAGGCCGTTCAGCTCTTGCATTGTTTCTGGAGTGCAAAAAGGTTCGTTTTCTTCAATTTTATGCATTGGAGTAATTTTTTGTGTGAAGGAAGGCATAGGATGATCCTTTGGATCTGAATATATGAAGTTCAGTTGTTTCAATATTGTACGGTTTATTTATTTAGTTCATGTGCTCTATTGCTGATACACAAAACTTTATACCCAGAATTATCAGGCATAAAACTTGCATGCCCAAATTTTCTTATTGTTGTACTGTGGGGTTCATAAATATAGGGTTCAATCTTTTCTGACAGCTAGGGTTAACATTTGATTCTAGGAATGGTGTATTGAAGAAGTAAAAACATTACTCATATATGTGTGATCATTATACCATTTTATTCTAGGGTTAACATTTCATACCCAGCCGCCCATTTTCACCCCATCTACCACTTTCTTTTCTCATGTGTGAGTGTGATCCATCTAATTTCATTGAAAGTAACATGCTTACATAAATAACTCCTATATTAAAAATTTCCCATTCAAGAATGCAAGATGAAGGAACTTGATGTAAAGTTGGTTGTTGTTCTTTTCTTAATTCTTGCAATCTTAAACGTTCCATTCCCAGCAGTTAGAAACTCTAATATGGTAAGAACTGATTCTGCTGTCAATTTGGCACTTCCCTTGTCCATTCGAAGACTTGACGCTGGATTTAGTCCCTTTTTGGTAATAATTTTAAGCACATTAAGGAGCATATACATCTAAATCATTTATATATATTTTATTTATTGTTTGGTTGCACTACGTATTTTGTTGTTTACTTTATTCCTGAAGTGTAACATAATTTAATTTGTAAGCAAAGAAGAAATATCCTCACTTTACCTCTGAAAGGAAGGATATGACAATTGTGGTTCCATCAAATCAACAAGTTCACGATTTATATGCATGATGATATTTACTATAGATTAGTAATTTCTGTTGTACTATTTTTTATTGGTATTGCCAATTCCAGTTTAATTTGTTAGCGGTGTTTGGGTTATGATGGCGTAATTGCAAGATCAATTTTTTTTATTTGTATTTTTTGTTTTATTTCCAGAGTTTGGATACTTTAGAAGTGTCAAATAAAGGTTTGGGAAATAATGGCACTGATCTGTTGTTCAAGACCATGCAATCTTTGAGTGCCCTGAGAGAAATAATTGCAAGGGGTCTTGAAAGTGGCCTTAGAAATGATGCTCCTGATAATGCAGTGGCTATGCGTCAGAAGGTGATATTTCTTTTTTTAATTATTAATCAAAAGCTTCAACTGAAACAAATAATGAAGTAACCGTTTGATGATTTTTCTTCTAATGGTTATCTGTTCTTCATCTGTGTTAATAAATCAGTGGCGCCTTTGTGAGATTGGACTTGAGGACTATTCGTTTATTCTTTTAAGCAGGTAGGAAAATAATTTTTGGCTGTAAATGCAGTTTTAGTTTTTATCATTTCACATGAATAAATACATGGGAAATTTGACCCCTCCTGAACTTGAACTCCTATGTCTATGTAGTGTTCAAAGTTTCAATTTGAGCAGTGTCTCCCTTGAATTAAGGAATTGACCCCCCATGATAGTTCAGATTTGCGTCCTTTAAATTGCACAAACTTTGAATCTAGCGATGCTGATATATTTCAGTTGAGCATTTAGCGGGGAGCCCCTGTACTATCATAAACTTATGTGGCAGAAAAATGATACTTGTGTAATTATCATTTTAAAATGTGAGCATTTTGCGGGGAGCACTGTGTTGATTTATGATTTAGCAACCAGTTATCTAAAGCTCCAAGAGCAGCTGGTTGTAAAATTTGTGCATGACAATAGTTAAAAAGACAAACCATCATGAATGACATTGTTCACTGCAATCTGTTCAACCTAAAACTCATGACCCCACTGTTTAAATGTTTTGAACTTTCTGTGTGAGTATATTTCAATTATCAAGATTTTGGGTATTAGTTTTGTTATGGTCAATCATTGATTTGGTTAGATTCCTTAATGAGCTTGATGCTTTGGGAGGGGCACACTGGCTAGCAGAAAATGTGAAATCAAAGGATGTAAGCTCTTGGAATGGTCCACTTGATGCCCTTATTGTCGGGATTCATCAGCTAAGTTTATCTGGTTGGAAGCCTGAAGAATGTGCTGCTATTGAGAATGAACTTATTGCATGGAAAGCAAGAGGTCTTTCTGAAAAGGAAGGTAACTAGCCTGTGCATGGAATGCATACTGTTTAAACAACCCACCTTTTTTTAATTTCCCCTCCTGTTCTACTCTTAAAGGAAGTGAAGATGGCAAAACAGTCTGGGCACTAAGGCTTAAAGCTACTCTTGATAGAGCCAGGAGGCTAACTGAAGAATATTCTGAAGCACTTCTTCAAATATTCCCCCAAAATGTCCAGGTATCTTTTTCTTTCCTTTAATTTTCAAAAAGAAAAAATGGTTGATGAGGCTAAAGATAGCCTTGGGTTCAACAAAGCTTGATCTCTTATGGAAGCTCCTTGGCGGATGGTTAACGCTTCAATTTCTTGTTTATAAAGAATTGAACCCAAGGGGTTTAGTTTGAAGAATTTCTTGAAACATCCTTGCCAAATGTTGTGTGTATTGTAAATACTACATTTCTTTTATGGGCCAATGATATGGTATTCTTGGATAAATCTTCTTTGAGCCTTATCATTCTCTCATAGCTGTTCAGATTATTGTACCAGTTGACTTAGTTCATCATCATCAGAAAAGTGCTAAAATTCTAGACCAATTTAAAATGGAATTTTGGTAACGTTTGCAGATTTTAGGAAAAGCTTTTGGGATCCCTGAGAATAGTGTAAGGACATATGCTGAAGCTGAGATTCGTGCTGGGTATGTCTACCTTTTAAATATATATTTTGGCATTTGACATAAACCATCATTTATAGCAGTATTAAGACTGTACAGTAACGGACTACATGGAACTATTATTGTCTGACGTTCCACCTACAAATGCTATCTGCAGTGTAATATTTCAGGTCTCAAAACTGTGCACCCTACTTTTAAAAGCTGCTAGAAGTACCATTGGTTCTCAAGGTTGGGATGTTATTGTGCCAGGAGCTGCTGTGGGAACATTACTTCAGGTACCCTCAATGTTTGATCCCCTAAGTGTGAAATAACATCACAATTGAGTATCATGTTCATGTTTTCTATCCCCAAAAAATTCTTTGTAGTTAAAAATACACCCTGAACTTAGATTTTAGGTTCTATGTTTTCTTGGAGTTCAAACTTACTTATAAGCCAAGTGAAATGTTGAAATTGAACTGTGTCAAAGTTCAAAAGTTACAGAGATATAGAGATCAATATCAGCAAAATTTTGAGGAAAGAAGAGTAGAAATAAATAGATTTACTTGGAAAGCATTTAGATTGTAGATAGATATTGATCAGGTCAAATAGATACTTTTAGAAGTTATATGAATTAAATACAATGTATGTACGTGTACACCAAAGGATTAAGTAATTAGTAGTATTTGCCTTCTTGTAATTATTTGGTTCACATTTACCCCTGACAATATACTGCTATAACTTCAGGTTGAGAGGATTGTCCCTGGGTCAATACCATCAACCTTGGAAGGACCAATTGTTCTTGTGGTTAACAGAGCAGATGGAGATGAAGAGGTTTTTCATTCTGCTTACTTTTATAGTTTTCGTCAAACCACAAGAATGTTATGGCATCTAGTTACCATCTTATTCTTACAGTTGATTCATCTGTCAGGTTACAGCTGCTGGGAGTAACATTGTGGGAGTTGTACTTCTGCAAGAGCTTCCTCACTTATCTCATCTCGGTGTCAGAGCTCGACAAGTATGTTGTCTGTTGAAAGGTCAAGTTATCAAATTTTTTTTTACATGAATATATAATTCTAATCAATAGACTATGATGGTGATATGTAGGAGAAGGTTGTGTTCGTGACATGTGAAGATGATGATAAAGTTGCCGATATACAAAAACACAAGGGGAAATGTGTGAGGTTATTTTTCCGAACTTTTGAGGAGTCCTTTAATCATGTCATATAAACAGTGCCAATGAATCATTAGAAAATAAGAATAGTGGCGTGACATTGATTTATTTATTTCTCACTTATATGAACTTTGCAGGTTAGAAGCATCCTCATCAGGTGTTGATATATATCCTTCATCAGAAAATAGCAATGGCCATTTGTCAGTGGAGAATCTTTCAGGTGATGGTGCACCCAGGGTTGAAGCACATGGAAGTGATGGTCCTTCATGGTCTGCTACTAAAGCCAACTCCAATCAGGTAAAATTTTATTTACTTTTAATCTCTCATCCCAAAATGTTAATCAAATTTTTGCTTTTTTTCATTGATATTGATTTTGATCACCAGAAATTATGTTGCTTCCGAATATGTTAATAATTGTATCATCTAGGGGGTTTCTGCTGGAGGAGTTTTACTACTTGCTGATGCAGATGCGGAGACATCAGGTGCAAAGGCTGCGGCTTGTGGTCGTTTAGCTTCTTTGGCTGCAGAATCTGAGAAAGGTAATTTTTTTATGGTCGTTAGGGATATCTAGTCTAGTTGAACTAATTGAAATGATTGCCCTTGATTTGAATCACTAGTCTAGAACTTTTTCTTTCTTTTTGATAAAAGATTTTTCTGAAAGCCAAAGGCGCTACTCTAGCTTACAAGATGTTACGAGTTTAATAAGGAAGCAACCAAAGAAAATATAGTGACAATGGTAGTGGGAATGTTAGTTGCTCAAAAATCCATCTCGATCGATATCTTCACTGTTGTATGTTTGGCACTGACATCTATACTTCCCAATTTTACTTAGAAAAACGGATTGCATTCACATGAGAAATAATCACCACCTGTGCCCCTGTCAAGCTTCTTCGAGAGGTGTCTGACCAAGTCGATGAGGAAACTGGAACCTGATTCATCTACCATCCCCTACTTGTAGACAAGAAAAATTAAAGAAAGCATTTGATTCTCGTAGATTCCCTTTCCATTGCCTGAGACCTTAAAAACTAGCACTTTTCCCATAGTTCGACCTGCAACTCCCTCTTGGAAATAAAACTATGATGATTATGTGGAAACGATATTATTCCCATTGAAAATCATGCAAGCAATGCAGTCTATCATCTTTGAGACCTCTCTAACACTTCTGTAAAGTTCATTGGTGAACCTGTCACATCCTGAGGACCTTATCCTATCACAATTCCTCAAGGCTGTAACAACCTCTTCCTCCAGAAATTGATGGCCTCTCCAACTAAGTGCAGTCGTCATCACTGATTGTTGAAAACCCCTGTTCAATCCATCAAGGTCTCCAACATTGAGATTTGAAACATAAATGTTTATAGATATCGATGGAGGTCGGGGATCAACCAGTTCATTATAAAATAGGAGGATTGGCTAGAAAATAACTAATATCCCTAAACAACTTGCAGATATAGATCACGGGAGCAGTGGTTGGACGACTTCTGTACTCAGCTTCTTTAGAGCTTGTAGCGACTATATTTTTTTCTTTGCAGACCAAGTAAGAAGGTTGTTAACCAGAAAAACACAAGAGCCGCTGGTTGATGTTCTGGTTCTATATGTAGGGCACCCTGCCCAGCCTGCATCTGAAAATGCCATTAGCAATGAAGAACCCTTCTCAAATCACATTCCAATATTCCATGATCAATAGTCCCCTTAATGTATCTCAGAATCCTTTTAACTGAAGCTAAATGATTACATCATTTATATTTATACACTTGCTTTAAGTAGGAGCTGATTAACAACTTTACAATTAGTTACAACCACTATGACAGCTGTAATCAACAGCTCTAACTAATTTGGCTTTATGAGTTGGCATTTGACTGCTGACTGTTTTTATGTGTCACTTGAGTGTGATCTAACATTATTCACCCGTATTTGCTGAACCATAGGGAAATACATTGACAAGACATGTTCAGTCGCAATAGTATTATATCTATTCTTTGCACATCATATATTGCTCCAGGTGAAAAGAGCTGTTGAAATTTGATGGGGCAACATATTGGTCCTACACTCTAGTGTCTTACTTTATCTCCTGCACTCTTGTTTCGTGTCCCAATTTACACTATTTCGTCAACAAAACTGTTAAGTTGCTGAAGTGACATGGATATTATGATACATCTCTTCATTAAAAATAGAATACAATAAAAAAATGAAAAAGAAAAAATGAAAAACAATTCAAATCCCACATCTCTCCTCCCTCCAGACACTTCCTCTCTGTCTTTCTCCTTCTGCAATCACCGTATCATCTTCTTCCATCTGATATGGTTCTTTGAGTTAAGAAGAAAATTTGTGGGGAAGGATATGAGCAAATTTTGTAGGTAAGTGTAGACATGAGCAACTTCCCTTGAAAGTTTTGTTGGTTCTCTTTCTTCTTCACCACTGTCAAATGCTTAATTTAATTTTTCTTCAAAAATTGCTTAGTTTGTGTAGCAACAATAAGGGAAAGGATTCTCTTTCTTTTTTTTTTCTTCTCTCTTGAAAAGATTTCCAGGCCTTCCCCTTTCATTTCCATCAGATGAGATAAAGAATCGTCTAGGAGTGACTTTCAACGATGACATCTATAATCTTGGCATTCACTGCAGCCGATTTATATGAAACAGGGAGAGATTATTACTTAGACAAAAGAAGTTGCTCATATTTACAAATGAGAATGCTTAATGTAAAGAAGAAGATGAAAATAAGAATTGAAGAAGATGAAACGGTGACTAAAGGAGAGAGAAAAGAGGAAAGGGACTTTAGGGAGGAGAGATGTTGGTTTAATTATCAATTTTCATCTTTTAATTGTATTGAATTTTAATGGAGAAATTTTATTATTATTTGTTGACAGAATTGACGAAATAGTGTAAACTGGGTCTCAAAACATGAGTGCAGGGGTAAAGCGAGAATCGGCAAAGAGTACAAGTGTCATTGCTAAAAAGAAGCTTAAAAGTTATTGCTTCTTGGGTGAACACACAGAACCACTCGTTCTTTAACAATTGGATAGGTGGATGGCCCTTGATTGAAAACTAGATAACGAGTAGATGATTATGTTGTGAATAAAAGTGTATGTCTTCAAATTCAGCCACTCATGCGGAAACAAATGACCATACGAGTAAAAGATTTGCTTCTACTTATACCAATTGATTGATGATGAATAATGGATTCTTCTGTCAAATTTTAACCCTTAAATTTTTATCATTTTCCATATGCATATGTAAACTTAGTTATCTTCAGTATGCATTAGAATGTACTGCAGAAAATTAGTGCATACAAACCACTTGCATGTAATGGACGAGAGATGATTGTGGATTGCCTAATAAAAATATCAGGTATTTTCCTACATGTTTTTGTTCCTTTTCATTTACCCGAGGCTTGTGGTTTTTGATTGGCAGTTTATAATGACGACGGGGTACCAGCTTCATTCAAAGTCCCTTTGGGCGCAGTGATACCATTTGGCTCTATGGAGTTGGCATTGGAACAAAGCAAATCCACCGAATTATTTAGGTCGTTACTAGATAAGGTAGAAACACAGAAGCTGGAAGGTGGGGAACTTGAACAACTTTGCAGTCAGCTCCAGGAACTAATCTCTTCCCTACAGCCCCCGAAAGACATTATTGATAGCATAGGGAAAATATTTCCTGAAAATGCACGCCTAATTGTTCGTTCAAGTGCTAATGTTGAGGACTTGGCTGGAATGTCAGCTGCTGGATTATATGACTCAATTCCCAATGTTAGTGTTTCAAATCCAACAGTCTTTGCAAATGCTATTAGCAGAGTATGGGCTTCACTTTACACTCGGAGGGCAGTATTGAGCCGTCGAGCTGCTGGTGTATCTCAGAAGGAAGCTACAATGGCAATTCTGGTGCAAGAAATGCTTTCACCAGACTTATCATTTGTGCTTCATACAGTCAGCCCAACGGACAAAAATCATAATTCTGTTGAGGCTGAAATTGCTTCTGGCCTTGGTGAAACTTTGGCTTCAGGCACTCGGGGCACACCCTGGCGTTTATCGTCTGGGAAATTTGATGGGAATGTACGAACTCTGGCATTTGCGAATTTCAGTGAGGAGCTAGTAGGTGCAGTCCTTTCTGGGAAATTTGATGGGAATGTACGAACTCTGGCATTTGCGAATTTCAGTGAGGAGCTAGTAGGTGCAGTCCTTGCTGATGGGGAGGTTATCCATTTGACTGTAGACTACAGCAAGAAACCGTTAACTGTTGATCCAATTTTCCGTCATCAG
This sequence comes from Malus sylvestris, assembly GCF_916048215.2. NCBI lineage: Eukaryota > Viridiplantae > Streptophyta > Magnoliopsida > Rosales > Rosaceae > Malus > Malus sylvestris. The sequence continues at coordinate 2,626,173 of NC_062263.1, read as the reverse complement.
CTTGGTCAGCGCCTCAGTACAGTGGGATTCTTTCTTGAGCGGAAGTTTGGCTCCCCGCAGGATGTAGAAGGATGTCTTGTGGGCAAAGATATCTATATAGTCCAGACACGACCGCAACCCCTATAAATTCTCCTTTTGTAACCGTATATGGGTACTCATTGGAGACAGCAGCTGTATGCACGATCTTCGGGTGGCTCAGCAGGACTCTCTTGCGGAACATTCTGGTATGTACGAGGTATTGAATACGTATGCTTGTTTGCTTAAGGTACATCAGTGTGTGGCTTCTGTATACTTACTGATGTGATATAATGATAAGTAGACAACTTTCCGTTTGAGGCGGAAAGTTGAAAGGATATGATCTGAATAATTGTAGTTCTGAGTAATATTGTATGTTCGATTATTTAGGGTTTCTGTAATAATATAACACTTGATCAAAGCCAAACTAAATAATGGTCCCTGCTTTGTATAAATAATTTGGATCAGGCATTGTCTAATTTATCTATCTTGAGTTCTTCATTGGTACGGAGATGGTAGCAATTCTTTTTTATTTTATTTTATTTTATTAAGGAGAGGTCGTATTTGATGCGATGACAAGTGCCTTCGTCCATGAGCGGTAGGTCTCGGGTTCGAGACTTGGGAGCAGCCTCTCCATAAATGGGGGTAAGGCTAGCCGACATTCACCTTTCCCAGACCCTGCGTAAAGCGGGAGCCTTGTGCACTGGGTATTTTATTTTATTAAGGGACAACATTATATTATAAGGAGAAAAATTTCAGCGCAATTGGGGGTTGTTCGATGAAAAGAAGTGTGCGAATTCAGACTCGACCCCAAGTTAAACCCTGGGCCCTAAACCTCCATCGGAAGCAGGCCTTGGGCATGGACGCTGTGCCTCAACGGGGCTAGTAGGGACTACCAATGTGAACTTGTAGAGCATGTTTACTTACCATGCGTGGGAGTGGGAATGAATGTGTATGATTTATAATTCTGAGTTTACTAACGCTTAGAGAATGCATTAATTAAGTGGCTTCCATCAATTTTGGATATGGAATATCTTAAAAACTGAAGGTATTCCATTAACTTTTGGGAGGGGAAGGGGAGGGTTGTTTATATCATACACAATCCTTCACATCGCCATTTCCTCTAATCCATCGTATCCTCATGTCCTCATATCATGTAAGTAGACATGCTTGTAATTTTTTATTTTTGGTCATGTTGGAGTAGATAATCAGCACAAACTTCGTAGAAGATAGTCATTGAACGTTCTTGGATTTATCTTGCAAAATAACGGAGAATTGGATGGAGATCTCAACCATAGAATACAAGTTAGATGGATGAAGAGAAGGAGTGCATCGTGTATGTCGTGCGACCGTTGTATGCCACTAAACCTTAAGGGAAATTTTTATAGGATGACAATAAGGCCAGCAATGCTCAATGACAGAATGTTGGGCAGTAAAAAATCAACACGTGCAAAAAATTAGTGCAGTAGCAATAAGAATGCTCTGTTGGAAGTGTAGGCACACAAAAAAAGATAAGATTAAGAACGAGGATATCCGAGGTAAAGTAGGAGTGGTCGCAATTAAATATAAGATGAGAGAATCGGTTAAGGTTGTTTGGACATATGAACCGAAGACCTGTAGAGGTCTGGTTAGAAAATGCGATTATGAGACAAAAGCTATGCGGGGTAGAGAAAGACCTAATAAGATTTTGAAAAAGACTTTAAGAAAAGACATAAAGTATTTGGAAGACTTGATGCACAATCAGGCGCAGTGACGTTTTAAGATTCATACAGTCGATCCCACTTAGTCAAATAAAACTTTGTTGTTGTTGTTGATAATTATTGGACAAACGAAAATGCTCTCTTAATCATCTGGTGACCAAAAGAGCGGAACTCTTGGCTGAACATGAAAGGTGTGCTTTTACATTTGTGTTTTCATCTACATGTTATCCTGCATACTGCTTTTCTTTTCTGATCATCATGACTTCACGCTGCTCCTTTGATCATGTTAATCATGACTCCCATGCTTCTTTGTACAATTGAACAATTTTCTCCTCCTTTTTTTATAACATTTTTTAATATAAAGGGAACAAATTGTACCAGAAAATAATTTGTAATCAACCAGAATGTGCATACTGCATAGCATACGCATAGGGGGTAAAATGGTCAGTTCAATCTCAATCACCTAGTGCCATCCAAGCTTAGCAGTTTGTCCTCCAACATTATATATAACACACATTCAACTGCATACAATTCGCTCCAAATCCTCTTCTCATACAATACTTTGTACAATATAATCCGACGTCGTATTCCGTAGTTCCCTGCACAGATAGAGAGAAACCGAGTGAATTAAAGCATCCAGTCCAATCCAACCAAACCTTTGTTTACACTCTTCTTCACCCATCTTTTCCTCCATCTTTTCGTGCTTTTTTTGGTAAAAATGTCGGCAGCTGTGGGCGCTATTTCTGCAACCAAAGGTGCAACTTTCAATTCTCAAATGGCAGAAGAGGAGCTCGTTAACAGTGACAAGAAAAACATGGCTGCAAGTGTTGAAAAACCGAGCCAGCTGCTACCCAAGGGTGACGATGGTCATAGTGATGAGGTTGATCTGGATGAAGAGGACGATGAGGTCGCCGCATTGGAATCGGAAAAGGATCAGTTGGTTCTTGGCCCTCAGTTTTCTCTCAAGGAGCAGCTTGAGAAAGATAAAGTACGTCACTATTTTTTTACTTCATTATGTCAGTTTTACATTGCATGGTTAATTTGTACGTTTTTCTTCTTTTTTGTCTGTTACTATAATATTGTTCATTACGTTTATAATTCTTCAAAGGATGATGAGAGTTTGAGGAAATGGAAGGAGCAACTTCTTGGGAGTGTTGATCTCTCTGCTGTTGGAGGTGTTTAACTGATTTTCTCTTATCTTTTTAAATAAACTTCTAAATGTTTTGAAAATCTATGATTTCTACTGAGTGGAGAAATTAATTCCAAGTGTTTGAAATTGATCAGAGAGTAAAGAACCGGAAGTGAGGGTACTAAGTCTCACAATCGTCTGCCGGGGCCGGCCGGATCTTGTCCTGCCGATCCCGCTTACTCACAAACCCAAGAGCAGTCTGTTCACACTCAAAGAAGGATGCCAGTACCGCATCAAATTCACATTCTCCGTCTCCAAAAACATCGTCTCAGGCCTCAAGTACACCAACACTGTGTGGAAGACTGGTGTTAGAGGTAAAAACTGAATCATAATTATATATAATCACATTATTGGTATTAGCCAATAATTTTACAGTCTAGCGGTATTCATTTCCACTTATAAATAAGATGTCTTAAATTCAACTTCCATGAATGATTGACGAGTTCGATACAATATCCTTCTAAACTTTTTGACAGTGGACAATTCAAAGAGAATGCTTGGAACATTTAGTCCTCAAGAAGAACCTTATATATATGAGACTGCAGAAGATACTGTTCCTGCAAGCATATTTGCCAGGGGCTGGTATTGTGTGAGAACCAAAGTAAGTTTTAATTTCAACCTCACTAATTAGAGATACACACACACACACACACATGTAATTAACTTTGATTTGGTAATTAATTTGTTTCTGTTTGTTTCAGTTTTTGGATGATGATGGAAAGTGCTATTTGGACATGAGCTACTACTTTGAAATCCAGAAGAACTGGCCAAAATCCACTTGAAACTAATTTCCATCTGTTTTTCAGCAATTAATATTGGCTTAATCAAATGACCATGCGGTACATTGTGTTGTTTAGTGAAGTTTTCCAGTCTATAAGTTAATTATCTTTGTCATCCATCTTTGAGATTGGCAATTGATGCTTCAAATGAACCTTTTCAGCTGTGAGATGATGTTCTTCCTCCTCTCATGTTGTTGTATCTTGTAATCATACTGAGCACAATCCAATCCATATGTTTATGTGATTCAATAAGAAAGCACTGTACCAAGACATGCATGCTTTTTAATGAATTTCTTTTCCTTTTCTGTTTCACTCTTCTATTTTGCTATTTTATGTTTTTGTCGGTGGTCCACTACTAATTACATAGATATTGTCTCAACTTAATCAATTAACCACTTGCACAATCCGAGAACAGTTGAATTTTATCACAAAATTAAGGTCTCAGTGGAATTACGAGTGGAACCATTTAATATAAATTGCAGTTTATTCTCTCAAATCTCTAATGTAGAACTAGATTCTTCAAGACAAGTGAGGACCTCAAGTGCAAGGATGAATACCGTTAACCAATTGCTTGCCCTTCTTTCCTATTTCAATTTTTTATTTTATTTTTTGATAATTAAGCTCTGATAGTGTGAATGGTTCCCCACCAAAGATGCTTCAAACATGTAATTGATAAATTTGTGAAGGGATGGATGACAACGAAATTAAAATTAGAAAGTAGAGAAGGCCATGTGATGGAAATCAATCACTACTGCTTGTGCTTTTAAAAAGCAAAGTTGCGCCAAAAGCTATATGTCAATTTCTTTGTTCTTTTTATTTTATTTTTTTGGTAGTTCAGGGACTGATCAGGGACCAGAGTTATGACCCTTATTGTATTAAGTCATGATACGATCACATGAATGCATGCTTCTTCTGCAACAGGAGGGACAACAGCAACATAAACAAAAGGTGCTGCAACACTTCTCTCTTTTTTTAGATTAACTAATAAAGTTTATTTATTTAACAAAAACAAAATATATGATGTAGTTGGAAGAGAAGATAAAGGAGATTTGTTGATTGATAAATTTGAGTTGGGTTAATGATTGTAGGTTTCTGTTAGAGTGTCCCAATTTTCTATCTACCACTGTTCTGAGGGTTCATTTAGTTGTTCAGAAACCACTTTAATCAACAATGATAATGTTAGTTAAGAACTTGAGTGTGTTTGGTTGAACTTGGAAAATATATGTAAGGTTTGTGTGTTATATTTTACATCAAACGGTTAAGATCTAAATTACAGAAAAAATGATTCGAACAAAGGAGAAAGCATGTGGTAACCAACTTGACTAATCTTAATTTTGCAACATAATTTGTGTTTGGTCAAATGGCTTGTGTGAGACAATGCTTAGTCTTGTGATGTAATGGAGATATTTTTCCTTGAGTAAATCGTGATTGGAATTGTTCCTGTATACGAGATAATGTGACATAATATTGTACAACATTGCTTTTCGGCTCTACTGACTAGCTAACATAATTGAATGAGTCTTTGCCCGAATTATCAATAAAAACAGTGGGGGTATCTCTCCTCAGGTCAATTCAATGGTTTGTTTTACTTCTCTAGTACATAATCAAGTTTCTTTTGACGTACACATGTGCTTTTGTTTTTCGTTTTTTTTTAATTATTGTTCTTATAAGGGGTGGGAAAAAGGTTCGAAACTAATAGATCGGGTTAATGTATATGTACATTTACATTCATTGGTGAACATTCATGTCAACAAGTTTCAATAAAAATGAGGGGGAAATTGGATGGTGAAGAGGGCAGTGTGGTATGTTAGTTTATTGCGTTCTTTAATATTATATACCTCTATACTTAAGTCATTTTCCTATATATCCAAAAAAAGAACTAGAGTGCACCATTTTCCAAAAAAAAAAAAAACCCTAAAAACAGTGAAAGAAACTTAAATACAACGAGATGTTACTGTGGTAGGATTCAAATCACTCCCACATTTTAATTTTTTCACATAATGGTGAATGCTTGATTTTGAATAACGTCACAATGACATTTTTGTTGCTCATAGTTCTTTTTCCTAATTTTCTAAGCAGTGGAAATGATGTATGTCAATTCATAGGAGTGTTACAGGCTTGTTGGTAAAACATGATTACGTTGGAATGAAGAACTCTCAGATTTCAAAGTATATATAAAAGTGGAACTGAATGATTTTTCATTTTGAGGTAATTTATCTTATACCCTCTAGGTAGTTATAATTTTATAATTCCTCACTTCAACGTACCTTTAATTTAATAGATTTTTCATTCTAGTCCAATTCAATCATGTCTACCAAACTAGCCTTTAGAATTCGAAAATAATATAAAAGGCAACATCTCCAATATACATCTTGTGACAAGCATGTACAAAGATGCTGGTACAGGCCATCTGGGAAAATGGAAGAAGAAAAAAGAATACGCGACAGGTGGTCATAATTTTTAATTTTTCCTTTCAATATACATGCAATTGAGTTTTCAAAATTTGAACACCATTTCGCATAATGAGTTATGAAAAAATGAGAACCAAAAATAGAAAACTGTTGTAGGCATAATTTACTGAACAATTATAGAGGCCTTAGAGAGAGAGGGGGTGCGGCAATAGAGAGAAGAATAGAGAGATGTGTAATTGTGGGTGTGTGTTATCTCACCCCATTGTGCCTTTATTTATAGTAGTAGGAAGGGTAAAACCTTTCTCTTTAGGATTACAACATTTAATAGGTAATCTAATCCTAATAGGAATATAAGATACATTCCCATATTTCCTAGGATTTACACAATCACATTCCTATTCTAAATAGGATTGCAACACTCCCCCTTGAGTGTGTAAATACTCAAGTAAATGACGCATCAAGTCTTCATTGATGAAGTAAGTACAATTGATGAAGTTGTCGGCACAATGGGCAAATGCGAGTCTCAAATCAACGGAAGAATGCATAAAAAGTAAAACTCACAAAACTTCGCTATGGTAAAACCCAAGATGGGAGAAAAACCCATAGTCTAAGGTGAAAAGTGAGAAGTTGCATTAAGTCAAAACAATACGTCTTTTGGGCGCAAGTAGAAGAGCTCTCAAGGGTATGATCAGCCTAGGATGGGTGCCTCGTTAAAACCTAGTTAGGTAGCAAAAACCCAGTGGGAAAAATGCTCCTAATCATAGGGAAAAATAGTACATTAAGATCAAGTGAGTATACTTCTGGATACTCCCCCTGAGTTTGACATAACTTCCAAATGAGAACTACAAGCATTGCATATGAGTAGTTAGGCATACCAATTCCTCGGACAAGCTTCTGGAAGGTTGACTTCGACAGTGACATCGTGTAGAGGTCGGCAAGGTTGTCTGGGATCGGTTTGTATGACTTCAATCTCCCGATGCTTTGCTGATGTAAATGTAAACACAATATGTCTTGGTGTTGACTTTGTTGATGTATCATGGCTTGGTCGGGTTGATACATGTGGCATAATCTTCATGGATCGTCGTTGGGACTCAACGATGGATGAAAATATAGCAAGTACTTTGAATATGCTCAACAAGAACTCCAAACCATGTCTCACTTGTGGCATAGTGAAGTAAGGTGAGTCTTGGAACGATTCGAAGATTTTCGCAACTAGGGTCATATCGTAGACCTCCAAGATATTGCGATATCCCTAACAGTAAAGACATAACCATTCGGGGATTTTGCCTTGTGCGGGTTTGATAAGTAACCAGTGTCAGCATAACAAACAAGGCAAGCATCATTTCGAGGATCAAGGGGTTAGATCCGCTCAAGATGCGTTGGGATTTGCCCACATAATACCTTCAGGCTACGTCTTTAATACCAATTCAGTGGTTGCGTGTAGGCGCGGTGCTGCATCTTTACCAAGATCAACAGCGAATGAGATGTCCTGTCTAAATACAATGAACTAAGTACAACGAAGCGCAAAGTTAAACTTTTAGATATGGAATTTCAGATTCCATAGACTCTTGAAGAGTCTCATTTGCATATAACGTATGAACGATCATGGGTATACTCAAAGGTGACACATTCCAGGTGTAGTTCAACTGGTAGACCAAAATACCGTCAGAACAATGCTTCAACTTCAGGTCAAGCCATAAACGAGTTTTCCCAAGATCCTTCATCTCAAATTCCATCTTCAGGTGCGAGGCAGTTTTCTCAAGCTTTTCCAGAGTCTTAGTGAGATTCGTGTTAACGACATAAACTGTAACTCTAGCAATTTGGAATAAGACTTCATAATTTAACACGTAAGGGCATAATTCATATCCTTGACTGATCAAATAATCACTTAGACGGGTATACCACATCCGTCGGATTTTTCAATCCATAAGTGAACGCCTCAAAACGAGTTAAGAGGGTGTTCCGTGGTTTGAAACTATTTGAACCAGTCCATGTAATTATTCGGGAACTTACACGTAAATTTCCGTATTTATATTCCCATGGAGAAATACTAACCACATTTCATAATGCTGCTATCAATCACAGGACGTTTTGAGAGAAACCTTGCGCCATAAGACGTGCATCATATCGCACTATTTCATTCATCTCATAACGTTTCCTTTCCCACTTGTAACTCAACAGGGTTACCTTGGGCAGTGTAGGAACGACAGGTCCAATACACACTTTGGTAAGGAATTTGACCTGGATTGTAACTTTAGTTGTCCAATCAGTTCTACGTTGTCACTTAATCAACGGAACACAGTTCGATATCGTCGCTTTTCATTTATGTCGGTAGCTACCATATAAGTGAAAACATCATCGATGATAATCTCATTTCAATTCCATTTTCTCATCCAAACTAGTATACTGGACCAAGAACTTCAAGTCTCGGGAGTAATCCGGATTAATCTCATGAGATGGAAATGATTTGAGACAGCGAGCGAGTTTAGATTCATTGTTGTGCCGTGTCTTCCTCTTCCAGGGAAGTGAATCCTACGAACCAAATGATATGTCGTGCTCCAGGCCAAGACATATTGATTGACTATCTGCCGGTGTACCGGCCCGTCTAACAGGGGCGTCTAAACCGTCCAACATGGGCGGCACACCCTCCAGGGATGTTGACTCGACGTCCGTTAAGTACGTCTATCCCTGCAGGCATGTTTGCAGCTGGTATATGATCTCGTCACTTTAGCTAGATCAGAGGAATGTGTCTGGAGTAACATTCTGAAATCTAGAATTCGTCGCACTTGCTTATCACACTTGTGCGGTATGGGGATCGAGATGAGACATAGTGGGCAACGTCCATGCAAATTCACGCCGTTCTACAGGAACGTTGACGTTCTTATCTCCCCCTAACGGCGGGAAGACTGTCTCATTAAAGTGACAACCCGCAAATAAGCAGTAAAGAGATCATGTGCAAGGGCTCGAAGAGAGCTAGTGTGAAGGAGAATCATGATCGACAAAAGATACACATCCTTTGTTGAGGACCCATGGTGGTACGTTGCGGCGGCGTAACTTGGCACATGCAATGCCCACCCAAATGCGTAAATACGAAAGTCGTCAGGTTTATACCCAATAACCAACTGTAACGTCATATAGGTTGGGTGGCAATGGGCCTCAAGGCGGACCAACATAGCTGCGTGCAAGATTGCATAGCCCTAGGCAAAGACCGAAAACTTGGTACGTTTACCAAAATTCGGGCGATCATTTAAATTGCGCTTTATGATCGCTAGGCTATGCTATTTGGGGTGAACATAGGAATGCGATGTTCAATTAAAAACCCAAAATGACATGCAATACTTTATCGAAAACCGTCGATATAAACTCTCTAGTATTATCCAGTCTTCCAGACCTTAAGGGATAAGTAGGGTGGTGAACCCTTAATCGGCCAAGAGGTTTAGCAGTAATGTGTGTGGACAAACATGTGACCAGTTTGTCGATTCATCAACCACAACAACAACAACAACAACAAAGCCTTTTCCCACTAAGTGGGGTCGGCTATATGAATCCTAGAACGCCATTGCGCTCGGTTTTGTGTCATGTCCTCCGTTAGATCCAAGTACTCTAAGTCTTTTCTTAGGGTCTCTTCCAAAGTTTTCCTAGGTCTTCCTCTACCCCTTCGGCCCTCAACCTCTGTCTCGTGGTCACATCTTCGAACCGGAGCGTCAGTAGGCCTTTTTTGCACATGTCCAAACCACCGTAACCGATTTTCTCTCATCTTTCCTTCAATTTCGGCTACTTCTACTTTACCTCGGATATCCTCATTCCTAATCTTATCCTTTCTCGTGTGCCCACACATCCAACGAAGCATCCTCATTTCCACTACACCTACGTGTTGATGCTTCATCGCCTAACATTCTATGCCATACAGCATTGCCGGCCTTATTGCCGTCCTATAAAATTTTCCCTTGAGCTTCAGTGGTCTACGACGGTCACACAACACGCCAGATGCACTCTTCCACTTCATCCATCCAGCTTGTATTCTATGGGTGAGATCTCCATCAAATTCTCTGTTCTTTTGCAAGATAGATCCTAGGTAGCGAAGACGGTCGCTCTTTGGTATTTCCTGATCTCCGATCCTCACCCCTAACTCATTTTGGCCTCCGTTTGCACTGAACTTGCACTCCATATATTCTGTCTTTGATTGGCTTAGGCAAAGACCTTTAGATTCCAACACTTATCTCCAAAGGTTAAGCTTCGCGTTTACCCCTTCCTGCGTTTCATCTATCAACACTATATCTTTTGCGAAAAGCATACACCAAAGAATATCATCTTAAATATTAAGTTTGTAATCTTCGCTAAATTGCTCCGGTCATTAGTGTGGATAAGCATGTAAATGGATAGAGACAGGAAGCAAACACAAGATGTACGTGGTTCACCCAGATTGGCTACGTCCACGGAGTAAATGAGTTCTCATTAATTGTGAAGGGTTTACACAGTATATAGGTTCAAGCTCTCCTTTAGTGAGTACAAGTGAATGATTTAGTACAAATGACATTAGGAAATATTGTGGAAGAATGATCTCGTAATCACGAAACTTTTAAGTACCGAAGTGTGGTATCGTCTTCACTTGCCGTATCTGTCTCATAGGTAGATGTGGCATCTTCTTTGGAAGTACTCTTCCTCCCTCCAGGGGTGGTATCTTTAACTGGTGGAGATGCACAAGGTAATGTATCAATTTCACTTGACGCTTACTTGTAGTTTCAGGCTTGGTCAAGCGCGATACAAACCATGTAGTAGGAGTCCCCCAAGTCACCGAGCTAGGGGATCTGCTGAAAGAGGTGACAAACAAGGTAAGCAATCAGAGCTCCAAGCAATCAGTCCCAGATCAGAAGTTTGATTTCGAGTTCCGGCTGATTGTTATCCTTCTCCTTATCTTGCAGGTAGCATGAAGGATAAAGAGAGGAAAAGGAGAAAAGGTGATATGAGATACTTTTGCTTTTGAAGAAGTAACTTTCCACAGGCTTATTCTTGAACTGGGCTGGAGGGTTTTCTTGTTTCCACCAGAGAATAAGGCCGACTGAAGAATTTGAGGGTCAAAACAAGTCCATCAAATCTAGAGTACGTTCGACCTTGCTGATATGGGATACTTTTGCTGTTGACAAAGTAGTGGATGTATCGGCACGTGTTCTGTTGCGCTTGTCTCCACATGCTTCCTTGTATCCTTCTCACTTGCCCTATTTGTTCCTCAAGCAGATGTGGTATCTTCTCGAGAAGCATAAGATGTTGAAGATGAGTACTCGAGAGCAATGGGGTTCCAGGCAGTCAGTTCTGGACTGGAAGCTTGATTCCAAGTGCTGACTGATTGCTCTATTTCTCCTTGTCTTGCAGGTAAGAACAAGGCCAAAGGAAAAGACAAGAAAAAAGCATGATATGGGATACTCTTGCTTTTAACCCTGATGATATGAGATATTCTTGCTCTGGTGTAGCTTGTTTGCAGAGGTATTCTCGGGGGGAAAGAAAGCTGAATATTTCGAGAGGCTTCGTTGAGAGTGCCCTCTCAGATATGAGGAAGGGTTGAGCATTTTTGCAGGTCTGCCTGTCCGTTGAGGATGAAGGTCGACATATATAGGAGTCTCCCTAACAAGAAGGAGTAATACTATTCTTTTACCCTGCTTGGTCATAACACGGTAGTGGGAGCTGCCAGCTTCACGTGTTTTAACTCTGTCAGAGTACTTTGAAAAAGTGGTATGTGGTATCTGGAAAGCTGATGTTACGTGTGAAGATTACAGACAAGCTTTATCCAAGGAGATCTGGCTCTCGAAGTTGAGAAAGCGGTGTGAGGATTACAGACAAGCTTTATCTAAGGGGCTCTCGAAGTTGAGAAAGCGGTGCCTCTTCGGTTTTCGAACAAGCAATCTTGTCGGGGATCTGTCTCTCGAGATTCGGAGAACGGTGCCTCTTCGATTTTTGAGAAAGCAATCCTGCTAGGAGTCTGGCTCTCGAGATTCGGAGAGCGGTGTCTCGTCGCTTTTTGAGAAAGTAATCATGTTGGGAGTCTGGCTCTCGAGATTCGGAGGACGGTGCCTCTTCGATCTTGAAGCAAGCAATCTTGTTGGGAGTGTTTTCTCGAATGTGAGTAAAGATTAGGCCTGTTTGCTAGTTTACCTTGCCACGGAGCACAGAGGTTGACACACAGGGACTTTCTAATTATCCAGCAGTGGTCCTGTTCCTTTACCCTTGTGGGTAATAATATGGTAGCTAGACCTTCAAAATTTATGTGTCTAAACTTTATTAGTGCTGTTTCTTTGCTATTCTTTTACCCTTCTTGGTCATAGCGATGTAATGGGAACTGCAAGCTTCACGTGTCTAAACTTTGTCAGAGATTTTTTGCAAAGTTACCTGTGGTACCCGTGAGCTGATGTTGTGTGTGGAAAGTGGATGATTGAACAGTAACATTCACGTGCTTTCTACTTCACCAGAAATCTTCAACAGAATGCCCGTAATTTCCGCAAAGTTGAGTGTGCATGTGACAGGTGCTGACAAGGCTGAAAAAGCAGGCGCCTCTTCGATTTCTGAGATTGGCCCTCGTGGTCTCTGAGCAGCCCAGCTTTTGAGAAAGCAAGCGCCTCTTCGATTTCTGCGATCGACCTTCGTGGTCTTTGAGCAGCTTAGCTTTTGAGAAAGCAAACGCCTATTCGATTCCTGAGATTGGCCCTCGTGGTCTCTGAGCAGCCCAGCTTTTGAGAAAGCAAACGCCTTTTCGATTTCTGAGCAGGCGCCTCTTCGATTTTTGAAGCTCCATCGAGTGCAGATTTTTATAGAGGCTAGTATTAAGTTCCAAAGCACACTTGAATCTCCACCAGTAGAAGCTCCATTCTTGCATTTCTAAGATCTTGATTTGTCCGACCTCTTTTCTCTTCAACACCTTTGAAAATGTCTGGCCCATCCGACCGTCGTTTGACTTGAACCTTGTTGAAGAGGCAGCCACGCCTTCTCCAGACAACATATGGCGCCCATCCTTCTTATCCCCTACTGGTCCTCTTACCGTTGGGGATTCCGTGATGAAGAATGATATGACCGCTGCGGTGGTGGCCAGGAACCTTCTCACTCCCAAAGATAACAGACTACTTTCCAAACGGTCTGATGAGTTGGCTGTTAAGGATTATCTGGCTCTCAGTGTTCAGTGTGCAGGTTCTGTGTCTAATATGGCCTAACGCCTATTTGCTCGAACCCGCCAAGTTGAATCATTGGCGGCTGAAGTGATGAGTCTCAAACAGGAGATTAGAGGGCTCAAGCATGAGAATAAACAGTTGCACCGGCTTGCACATGACTATGCTACAAACATGAAGAGGAAGCTTGACCAGATGAAGGAATCTGATGGTCAGATTTTACATGATCATCAGAGGTTTGTGGGTTTGTTCCAAAGACATTTATTACCTTCGTCTTCTGGGGCTGTACCGCGTAATGAAGCTCTAAATGATCAACCTCCGATGCCTCCTCCTTCTAGGGTGCTGTCCAGTACTGAGGCTCCGAATGATCCCCCTCTGGTGCCTTCTCTTTCTGGGGCTCTGCCGACTGCTGAGACTTCTCCTAAGCAACCTTTGTGAAGGCTCCCTCTTGTTTGTTTATTTTGACTCGTGTATATGTACATATTTGTAACTTCTTAGAGATATCAATAAATAAGCTTTGTTTCATTTCAACGTATTGTGTTAAATACACCAAAGCCTTCTTCACTAAGTTCTTTGAAATTTTCTTTTATTGAAGCTTTGTGAGTGGAGCATGTAGGTTGAGGTAGTGTTACCTTAATTTCCCGAGTGGGGAAAACTTCTCGATTGGAGACTTGAAAAATCCAAGTCACTGAGTCGGGTCGGCTATATGAATCTTAGAACGCCATTGTGCTCGATCCTGTGTCATGTCCTCCGTTAGATCCAAGTACTCTAAGTCTTTTCTTAGAGTCTCTTCCAAAGTTTTCCTAGGTCTTCCTCTACCCCTTCGGCCTTGAACCTCTGTCCCGTAGTCGTATCTTCTAACCGGAGCGTCAGTAGGCCTTCTTTGCACATGTCCAAACCACCGTAACCGATTTTCTCTCAGTTTTCCTTCAATTTCGGCTACTCCTACTTTACCTCGGATATCCTCATTCCTAATCTTATCCTTTCTCGTGTGCCCACACATCCAACGAAGCATCCTCATCTCCGCTACACCTATTTTGTGTACGTGTTGATGCTTCACCGCCTAACATTCTGTGCCATACAGCATCGCCGGCCTTATTGCCGTCCTATAAAATTTTCCCTTAAGCTTCAGTGGCATACGACAATCACACAACACGCCAGATGCACTCTTCCACTTCATCCATCCAGCTTGTATTCTATGGTTGAGATCTCCATCTAATTCTCCGTTCTTTTGCAAGATAGACCCTAGGTAGCGAAAATGGTGGCTCTTTGGTATTTCCTGATTTCCGATCCTCACCCCTAACTCATTTTGGCCTCCATTTGCACTGAACTTGCATACGTCGATTCATCAACCAAAATATGGTCCGCATTTTGGTTGGATTAGTCTACATATATTCCCTTGAATCTTTCTGCGAAAATGGAGTTGTGTCGTATCTTTGCAAGAAATGATATAGAAAATCAATTTCCCTAATGAACAGGATTGGCAAAGTGTGCTTGTAGGCACAAAATCCTTACTTTAGATAAGGAGATGCGTTGTAGCATCATTGTTCGACCTAAGTGTCCCAAAAGGTCGTGCCATAGCAAGTAAACTGCTCAATCACCAGGCTATAGGCCGGCCACATGTGGTGTATTTCCAGTTGGGAGACAACCCATTGGCCCCAAATCAAAGCTTCAGGCTCATTTTTGGAGGTGGTGCAAAGATATTTCACTCTATTTTCTTCAGTGGTTTCATTTATGATCATTGTCATCTCGAATATCCTTAAAAACTCAACATCAGGAAGAATTTAAGGTCCTTTAAATGATAATTCAACATCATTCATACAACGAGGAGTGTGCCAATGCTCTTAATCAGGTTGGATAAACCTAAAGTCGTTGTTAGAGATGTGATTTTGGTGTAAAGTTAGTGTGCGTAGTACGCATTCATCCAGACAACTAACTTTCCCACATTCCTACCTAATCACGTGTTTTAATTGAATCGGTCACATGTATTAAGAAACATGATTCAATTAACTCATATTCGAGGACAATATCAATAAGATTATCCATAAGTAAAACATACACCAAACTTGAATCCAAGAACATGGAAAAAAGTTCACAAAGTAAATTTACTAAGGGGATTCGGCCAATAAGGCCATCCATGTCGAAATTTTGCTCTGCCAACGATGTTCGGTGGAGCAAAATCAATCTCACATATTGACTACTAGAATGGTACTCCTCAACAACATTGGTAGGGGCACGAACAGGTGCATAACCAATGATCTATTCCATCAAGACATGAGTAGATTCTTGCAAGGTTGAGGTTCGAGAATATTATCCCTTATTCTTGAAGTTTTAGGTCTTATGTACTAAGGATCATGCTTCAGGCATGATGCCACACCTTGGCAGGCCCTGATTATACTATATATTTGTGAACACAAACTCGAAATTGTATTGTGAAAGAATATGCCATTCAGTGTATCTCTGCCGAAGCAGTGCATCACCATTTGGTTAGGTTTTGACCGAACTGGGTCGAGCCATTCGGTAGACTCCAACCGAACTGGGTCCATACCTTTCTCTCACGTTTGTGGTAGTAATCAGATCCGAGAATTTGGTAAATTTCCACTTTCTATACTGCTGCTTCAGGAGCGAGTTAGAAGCATGGAATGATGAGAAAAGTATTCTCCAGTCAAGATTCGATCGGATTTATAAAATTCAGAATTGTACTCATTCATGGACGTAATCATGGTTTGCTGCGGGCAATTTCTTTCATGATTAGACGGTTTATAGAAGCGAGCCAAAGAGCCATGGAATCCTCGTTCGGGGAGTATTTCCATTTATAATGCTTTGAGCATAAGTCTTCGAATGAAGATTATGGTGGAGGCTTATTCAGCTCTTCCTTGCCATTGTTGGCATCAATGGTCTCTCAGCTTCTTGATGGTCAAGTGAAGATTCACGTCTTGTACCCCGTCGAAAGTGGTTTCTATTAGAAAACGTCCAAATTAGGAAAATCAAACTTGTGACGGTTCGACAATCCACTGAATTTGAGGGAACAAGATTGTGATTGGTGCTATGGGAATGAATCATCCATAAGCATCAAAGTTAGAACATTCGAGTTCTAAGACATGGTTTTCATGAAAAACGTCAGGTTTTCATGGGTGTATTGTTTTATGAAATCTTCGGGTTTCAAAGGCACTAAATTCGAAACTACAGGTTCGATTTAGTTTGTGAACATTTAGTTCATAAAAGAGAGGTTCCTGCAAGAAACTCAGAATGCAATATACTAACTTAGTGTAGTGGATTTGAGTTGTCTTCGGGAACTCAAGTGTTAGAGCTTCGTTATTACGAAAGTATGTGACGGTTCAAAGAAGAGAAATAAATTATTGAATCGTCAATGTCCAAAAGTGATCTTCAGGTCAATAATTTTGGATTCATTATTAGATTAATGGATTACAGGTCACTTTTAATTAATTCAATAGATCGGGACCATTCGGGGTCGATCGTAGAAGTAAAATAATATTAAAATAATATTATTGGATCGAAAATAGAGCCCAAAAAAAATTGGGCTTAATGCCGGGGGTTAAGAGGCACGGGTTGGGTGCTTTAAGCATAAGGCGAGGCCCAAATGTTCCTTTGGTGGTGGCTGCAGGCCACGGGTGAGGAATGGGAGACCCTAGCCGCAGTTGGGTGGTGTTTTGGGCCACAAGGGAGTGCACGGACAAGTCTAGCGCAAGCTGGCTTGTGGGTTGTCACGGGGATCCCAACAAAGGCTGGTTGCGTGAAAGCAGCCCCATAGTGACTGCAGGTCACGGGCTTGGGTATGGGTGGCGCAGTGACAAGCCCAGCATATGCTGGCTATATGTATGCGGGCCAGAGCAACAAAACCCAGCAACCAAAAAGGTTGCAGCGTGTGTATGGGAGGACAGCCCAGACAATTGGGCAGGTTGGATGGTTGCGGGCCAAGGCCAGTGTGCATAGGCTCAGGGTTGCAGGCCCTACCGAGGTAAAATCCAGACCTAGGCCTGGTGATTATTTGCACAATGATGGTGCGGTGGTGTGCCGCACCATGTCTTGATTCCCCCATTTTCTTTTTCAAATCCTTTAGGGTTTAGGAAAACCCGAAACATGCTTCTAATTTAATTGAATACTTTGACTCACAAATTCCATATAGCAATTATTGCATAATGTATGAAACAAATATATATATATATATATGAACATATACAATATATATATCGGAAGGTAAATATAAATGTAAGGGGTTCATGCATCATGGGGAATGTTTTCATTCTTCATGGGTCGTTTCAAATATCTTCTTTTATTTTAAGCGTACATGAGTAGCAGAAAACAACAAAAGCCTTTGAATTTGTAGAAGATCCTTCTTGAAAGCCGGAATTCTCCAATGCGTTGTATTACGTTCAACACAGAAAAATTAAATTGAATCAATAGCATGTAGATCAATTTAATAAAATAATAAATTAATCATGAAAAGAATGATTAAAACGTAATATTCCCCAAATTGAAGATCAAACTCTCTTGTTAGCGTAGCGTCAAGAGCGTGCTGATAACGTGTTGTAGGCATAATTTACTGAACAATTATGGAGGCCTTAGAGAGAGAGGCGGTGCGGCAATAGAGAGAAGAATAGAGAGATGTGTAATTGTGGGTGTGTGTTATCTCACCCCATTGTGCCTTTATTTATAGTAGTAGGAAGGGTAAAACCTTTCCCTTTAGGATTACAACATTTAATAGGTAATCTAATCCTAATAGGAATATAAGACACATTCCCATATTTCCTAAGATTTACACAATCACATTCCTATTCTAAATAGGACTGCAACAAAAACTACTTTCTTGAATTTTTAAAATTTAGTTTTGAGTTTCCACTTTTTGGTTTTCAGTTTTCATACTGAAAAGTGAAAGTAGTTCTAAATAAGATTTTAATTTTTAAAAAACTAAAAACTAAAATCCATAAATTAAAATAAAAAAACTAAAAACTAAAAAAATAAAATAGCTATTGTTTGTACCATACTTAGGGCCTCCGTATTTAGATCTCGTCTAAATACTCGGGCGACTTAAATGTAATTATGTAATAAATGAAGAGGCAAATATGTAATAAGTGAGGAGCCTTTATTCTATAAAAGGACTCCTCACTCTCCTCATTGGGGGAGGCCAATTCTTAGGCCATGGGAAAAGCTCTCTCACCCTCAGAAGCTCTCACCCTCTCATCCTCTCACAAACAGAGAAATACAATATCAGTGTGGACATAGCCCAAACATTGGGGTGAACCACGATACATCTTGTGTTATTTACATTTCTTGCAGATTCACGGTCGAATTTACGTTGTTCCAAGACCTCTCTGGTTTTGTGCATCAACATTTGGCGCCGTCTGTGGAAAACGACACGAAAAGCTATGTCGGTTCTCTTTTATTTTTTCATCTCACCACCGTGAATCTGCAAAAAACCCAAGAGCCCAAAGCCTCAATGCCCGTCCTTTGTTCCTCCACCACATCAAGATAACTCCCAAACTCCACCATCTCTCTACTTTCTAGAGAGAAACAATACACACAGAGGAGAGAGAGAGAGAGAGTGGGAGAGATCAAAAGCTCCAGAGTTGAGATCAAAATTCAAATCAAAGTTTGTCAATGTTATTTTTCCAACCCAGAAGACCCGGCAAAAAGAAATCCAAAAAAAAAAAAAAAAACACAGAGACCTCTCTCTCTCTTCTAACTTGTTACAGCCACCATCTCACAAATCAAAATATGATGTCTTCTGTTTTTGTTTTCCTCCTCACTATTTCCTTCCTTACAACCATGTCGTCATCCGCAACCACTTCTTTCGTCTTCGGCGGCTGTTCCCAGCAAAGATACCTCCCGGGTTCGCTCTATGAGTCAAAAGTAAACTCGCTCCTCACCTCCCTGATCAACTTAACCATGTTCTCCACCTATAACAACTTCACATTCGCCGATAGCAGCTCCACCGGCTCCTAGGACACCCTATGGCCTCTTCCAATGTCGCGGCGACCTCAGCAACATCGACTGGTCCCAGTGCGTCGCTCGCTCGGTGAGTCAACTCGGAACCCTCTGCCTCGACTCCTGCAGTGGTGCGTTGCAGTGCCTCGACTCCTGCAAATGCTATTTTGAGAAGTACGACAACGCAACGTTCTTAGGGGTGGAGGACAAAATCGTGGTTGTTAAGAAATATGAGCCGTCAACTGGGTTTGACTTAGATTCATTGACCAGCGAAGGGACTTACACACCGTCAGAGTCAGCGGTTGGCGCAATGTGTCGAGGATTTGAGTACGAGCGAATGCTGGGATTGTCTGTCAGAAGTCGTCGGACAGCTCAGGTCCGTGTAAGGGACCAGCGAGTGAGGCGACATGTTATTGGATAAATGCTACATCCGCTACTCGGAATGTGGATATCACCCAAACGGTGGTCATGATGACGATGACGACGATGAGCTTGAGAAGACTAAAATAACGTACTTGCAAAAATGCCAGAAGCTTGCCATCAATGTCACATCCGGCAGTACCACCGTCATGGCCCCTAAGAATAATGGAGAAATTGCCTTTTTGGAAAGTGCCAAGCAGAAAAGCAACGAAGAAGATAAGAGAGGAAATCACATGGGAACTCTTATCCATGCAGGGATAAGACAGGATCTTGTTAAGGAGATGCACATGGGAATCCCTTCATTGGTTTGTATGTCACATGGGAATCCCTGCATTGGGAAGAGAGGATCCTCCATGTGATTTACCCAGATCAAATGATGTTAACATTTTCTGTCTTCCCATCCCCAAAGGTGTCTGACACGGTTATGGAGCCATACAAGGCCACTCTTTCCGTCCATCAGCTTGTCGAAAAAGTAGAAACAACAGAGAAAAAGCAGAAAGTAAAATTGAGACTTTCCTCTACGAGAGCACATGGGGACATTGCAAAAGCAAGGAATAAACACCCACACTGCAAAAGCAAGGAATAAACACCCCCACCAGAATGATGTGATTTACTTTCCTTATTTTTGAATGATGTGATTTATTTTTCTTATCTTTCGAAGACATCTGTATAAATCCCACCAGAGGGTAATATAAAAAAATAAAATATAAAAAAAGCCCAAAATAATGGGTTGGAATGTTATGTGGAGGGTGAAGACCCATATGCCCAAAAGAGCCAGACCCTATGACTTCAAATTTATTCAGCACTTTGTCGCTATTATCACCAACCAGGTGATCAAAAGTACGTCCAGTACTACAAAAAATTATTCGGCAGCCTGCCACTATTACCACCAACTAGGTGATCAAAAGTATGCCTAGTACTCCAAAATTATTTAGCAGCCTGCCGCTATTATCACCAACCAAGTGATCAAAAGTATGCCCAGTACTCCAAAATTATTCGGCAGCCTGCCGCTATTACCACCAACCATGTGATCAAAAGTACGCCCAGTACTCCAAAATTATTCGGCAGTCTGCCGTTATTATCTCCAACCAGGTGATCAAAAGTACGTCCAATACTCCAAAATTATTCATGAGCATCACTCATGTCAATCATACATAAACATTCATGAGCATCACTCATATCAATCATACATAAACATTCATGAGCATCACTCATGTTAACATCCATGAGCATCACTCATGTCAATCAACATAAACATTTATGAGCATCACTCATGTCAATCAGCTTCAAAAGCTTCATTTACAGAGCTCTAGTTTCGAAAGCTTCATTTACAGAGCTCCAGCTTTAAAGCTTCATTTACAAAAGCTCAAGCTTCAAAGCTTCACTTGCAAAGCTTCACCTACAAAGCTTCAATGCAGGGTATACAAATACCGCCTCCGAACAACCGCCACTTCGGCCCATACATGGATTCAATTTGAAGTTTCCAGCCAACAGACTATATTGACTGAAGACTTGGGGGACTACACTATGTACCATATATTGGGCCTCATAAAAAGTATTTGGGGGACTTAGCCCATTATTTATGTATTGAGGAGCGAGCCCTTATTCTATAAAAGGGACTCCCTCACTTTCATTAGAGAGCATCCATTATTCATGTACTGAGGAGCGAGCCCTTATTTTATAAAAGGGACTCCCTCACCTTCATTAGAGAGCATCGCCGCCAGCTGAGCAACCGCCTCGCCGCGAGCATCACTCCTAACCCATCACTTATGTATTGAGGAGCGAGCCCTTATTCTATAAAAATGACTCCCTCACCATCATTAGAGAGCATCAACTCTAGCCCATCACTTATGTATTGAGTAGCGAGCCCTTATTCTATAAAAAAGACTCCCTCACCTTCAACGTCACAAGCCGAGCAGCCTCGCAACATATGCTACTTCTAGTTGAGCATCATTTCACATTAAGCACCGCCTCATATCAAGTATTCAGTTCTAGACGACATCTAGTTACTTCGGCCCACTCATGGACTAAATTGCAAGTCTCCAGCCAAAAGACTCTCTTGACTAAATACTTGGGGGACTACTGTTTGTACCATACTTAGGGCCTCCGTATTTAGATCTCGTATAAATACTCGGTTGACTTAAATGTAATTATGTAATAAATGAAGGGGCAAATATGTAATAAGTGAGAAGTCCTTATTCTATAAAAGGACTCCTCACTCTCCTCATTAGGGGAGGCCAATTCTTAGGCCATGGGAAGAGCTCTCTCACCCTCAGAAGCTCTCACCCTCTCATCCTCTCACAAACAGAGAAATACAATATCAGTGTGGATGTAGCCCAAACATTGGGGTGAACCACGATACATCTTGTGTTATTTACATTTCTTGCAGATTCATAATCGGATTTACATTGTTCCAAGACCCTTCCGGTTTTGTGCATCAACAACTATCAAACAACTTGTAAATCAAATTGATTCAACTATGAACTTAATTTGCATTATACCGACACTTGATTGATGTGGCATATATGATAGAAAAATTTTATTTCAACCCATGTAACATCTTTCTACCCCCAACTTAAATTTAAATTATTAATTATCTATTTTACCCTATTGCATAATTATTAATAAGTACAAAATGAAATTAATAATAAAACTCAAATTTATCAATAAACCAATTAAACCCTACCATCACTTCTTGTTTATCCTACGTTCATTCTGGCTAAAACCCTAATAGGTCTTGTACAGAAAAACAAGCATTTTTAGTGATGGATGGTGATTTTGAAGTTTTGAATCCTCCAACTAAGGTATGACTCAATTTATGAATATTTTGTTCGTTTAATTTCAATTTTTTTAAAGTTTAGAAGATGAGTATTTGGGTTTCAATTTTTTTCATCATTCCCGAATTGTTTGTTAAACTTTCTACAATTGGAAAATTCTAAGGAAAAACTTCTTACCAATTGTTCTTAGATTATAAACTTCCTTGCTTGTTGATAAATATAAGGGGATGAATTGTTTGATTTGTTGCTTATGCACATCAATAGAAAGAAAAAAGGCAAATGTCTGGGTTTGGTAGTAGAAAGGAAAAAAAAAAAGTAGCCATGGAAATGCTAGTGGGAAGAGGGGGTGGGCCAAGGACGCCTCTTTAAAAAAAAAATTCAATTATAGATGATATTTTATAAAGGGAATTGGTGTAAAGATAAATTAACATTTTGAATTGGATTTGAGAGAATAGTTTAAGTAATAAATTTGGGTTTAAAGAGAGATTAATTCTTTAATAAAAAACATATGGGTGAAGAGAGTAAGTTGGGTGTAAAAAGAGGTTACATGGTTCAAATAAAATTTTCCTATATGATATATGTAGTTACAATATATATGCACAGCGCAGGATTGCCTTTGATGTGCTAATAATTATTCAATTTCAAATCTCTTGTTAACAAATGGTGTTACCTTTACTGCAGTGCTACCCGAACCATTCATCTGCATACAAAACTTGTAATTTACGCCCGCATGGGAATCAACCTCAAGCATGTTGAAGCATGCATGCATGCCCGCATGCGTTTTTCATACGTAGCGTTATTCACTGGTGAGTGCGTGCGACGGCAGACCAGACAAGCAATTATGGGCAGTAGAATTCACTTTCATACTCTGGGAGAAACCAACCGATTTGTTTCACGCAGCCTTCAGGCTTCAAGGCTTTTTTAGTACATCACATCATTCTATAATGTCCATGCCCCCTCCTATTATTAAGCACTGCTCCATCAAAGTCTAAAAATGTTGGTTGATATTACGTTTAGCAGAAAAACTCAAGTGTTTATAGGTCATAACTGTTGTATGGAGAAGCAGTAGGTACTTAAGTACTTCTAAATGCTTTTTCATAAGCATTTGAATTTTTAACAAAAAAAATTAACATGCATTTAACAAAAGCGATTCTAATAAAACTATTAGGTCATCTCCTATCAAAAGAATTTGGTCAATATTAGCTCCAAAAAAATAAAACAGTCTCCAACCAAATGGTACATTGCAAATGGGCGTATTTTGAGGGCAAAAAGAAATGTCCAAGTGCCAGTCCCCATGCAATTGGGCATTTCTTTTTCGCGAAGCCCACCACTTGATGACATGGTGAAGAGGTACTTGGTCATACTAAAATATAACAAAGATATAGAGGTGCTAATATTTAGCCCATTCTTGGCTGGAAACTAGAAAAATTAGCTCGCAACCATTAATTAAAATAAAAATTAATATTTTTGAGGACTAAAATTGTGCCCAAGTGCTTTTATTAGCTCTCCATAGTTGGAGGTGACCTAATGAGTAGAAGTGTTTCTTACAACAGTCACGAACAGCTCTTAATATTTTGAGTGTTGATGATAAGCCCCAAATCCTAGGAACCCTAACTACTCCTCAGCGTAATAATTGTCGTTGCCACCATCAGCAACCAAGGAAAAGACAAAGGTCAAACCTTGACCGTAGGAATCCTATGTGGACTAAACTATTTATGATAAAGGTGAAATAATAGGTTGCCTAAACAAATTAATTAAGAGTTTAGTACGTGTAATACTAGCTCCTATAACTGAGGAATATAGTTCCAACTGCTGTTGAAAAGCACGTTCCACAACCACTAAACCACGACTGGGACTTAGAGCAACAAATGAATAACCAACCCTCCACGATAGATGGAGGTTGGCGACCATTGCTTCTATATATACAAGGGTTCCCTACTCACAGAGAATACATTATGAATACGAGGGTTCTATCACCATAAGAATATAAGGTCTCCAAGTGAGTAGAAGAAACTGCTTGAGTTACATCCATGGCTTCCTCAGGTTCAACTCTAACTAAATGCAAATATGCATGTGATTAGAGGTTCTGTTAATACTAATATTCCAACATTTGGTATCAGAGCCAAATTAACAGGCTCTAATCCTTGGTCTATAATATGAAAAATTTAATTCTTTGTATCTGGAATCCTTAAAACTCAGTTACATTTGTTTTTCATATTTTTTTTATTTCATGGAATAAATTTTGAAGTTTATGCGTTGTATATGAACTAACCATGGCTCTCAGTGAAAGATGAAGGTTTACTTAAAAAAAAAACATTGTGATTCAAAAACCTATGAAATGTTCACATTCTTTTCCAATGAGGAGACTGTATAAATTGTTAAGTGTTTTTAATCAGTGTATGACATCATTTTGATCAGGTCATATTCTTGTCCAAAGACTTGAAATAATTGCATAATAAGATCCGTTAGTGATGGCTATACAATAAAGGCCAATGACAGTTTTCACTCTTGCCCAAAAGTGTGATGAAAAACATGTGTTCAAATATTTAACCCTAATTTTGTTTTCATGGCTTCCTCAGTGAACACTTCTGCAATGAACTTGTCCTCTATTGAGCCACTAAGTGAGGGAAACTTCAAGAAGACATTGAAATTGTCTTAGGGCTGATAGACCTTGACTTGGCCTTGCGTGAAGATGAACATGCAGCTGTGACTGAGGATTCAACTGCGAATCAAAGAATGAAAGCTAAAAACTGGGAGAAAGCAAACCAAATGTCACTAATGGTTATGAAATGAACCATGAGTGATACTATGAGGGGTGGCATTGCAACATGTGATAAGGCTAAAGATTTATTGGAGGCAGTTGAGGCAAAGTATAGAGAGTTTGAAAAAGCTGAAATGGGAGACCTGATGACAACCCTGACATCACTTAAGCTCTACGAGAACAAGAGTGTTAGGGAACACATCCTGAAATTGGTGGAGACTGCAGCCAAACTCAAAGACTTGGAGGTCCCTGTTGATGTTGCACTTATTGTGCATATGGCACTCACCTCTCTGCCTTCAAAGTTTGATCAATTGAATGTTTCTTACAACACTCAGAAGGAAAAGTGGACTCTCGATGATCTGATCTCTATATGTACACAAGAAGCAAGAATCAAGAGGAATGAGATTTATGGCACCGTGAACTTGGTGCATGGAGATAAGGGTAAAAAGGCTGCATACCAATTTGGTACATTCTCTAAACCTAATCCTTTCTCTAATACTACCATAGTTGCATCCTCCTCCAAATGACCTGAGTCAAATAAGGATTAGGGTTCTTTAGATATAAACCCATAACAAAAACCCATCTCATTTTAAACATCCAAATCAAACCCAAATTTGAAGTAGATTGCCATGTAAACAAATAAATACCTATTATTTTCAAACTATTTACAATTGTGCCACAACACTCTAATTATGTTAATGAATTTAATTATTCACCATAATTGTGAGAAATAAGTGCCTTATTATCATGAAATTATCTACTTTATACTTCTCTTACCATCATATGTTTAATTTCTTTTATTTGTTTGACAATCATTGTAGGTAAATTATTTTGCATGTATGTATTAGACACATTTTGTTAAAATTATATATATGCATACAAATAATTTATCTATATTTTTATGCAAAATAATATGTAATTAATTAATTTGAATCAATTGGCTAAAAACATTTATTTATTTTGTGGGTAAATTATTTTTCATGTGATATTAAATATATACTAGCCACATTTTGTTATTATTCTATAGATTGTGCAATCAATCGACATTTTTTTATTTTGTAGGTAAATTATTTTGCATGTAGGTAAATTGTTTTATATTTTTTTTTGCAAAATATTGGTATTTAATTAATTTTGAATAAAAAAAAAAATTTTTTGTAGGTAAATTATTTTGCATGGATCATACATAATTTACTAGGAACTTCTATTGTTATATATGTTGTGCAAAATAATTTACCTAAGTTACATTTAAAATATTGATAATTTTGAATAAAATAACTTTTTTATATTGTAGGACATACTAATTTACTTGTTAGCATCATGTGAAAACAACTATACAAGGCACATTGGTATCATGTAAATTTTTGCTATTAAATACATAGGAATCATGACATTTAAGTTTTTTTCTAAATCCCCATAAGGTATTTGAACATTTAATTGAATGAAATAATGTAAAATAAATGTAGATAATAAGTGAGAGACACAAAGTAAGTGTTATTAGGGGTAATTTAGACATCCAAAAATATAAATTTTGCCAAGTCAAACTTAATTATGGATATTGCTTAGTTGGAGCCTAGTCATTGGGTTTTGGTTAGAGAAATTTATCATGATGGGTTTTAATTAAAGAAAGGAAAAATTAGTATCCGGTCCCTAGTTCTTACTGTTTATTAACTAAGACCTTATTAGTTATCAAATTTTGATTCAAGTCCCTAGCATTAATGTGATAATGAATTTACATGTTTATTATATAATTTTTTAATATAAAAATTAGTAATTAATTTAGGGTTTAATACTCACACCTCTATTAAACTTCTAATTAATTTTCAATTCAAACATTTCCAAAATAATAAAAAATTAAATTAAATTAAGTTTGTACCTATTAGTTTTTTTATATATATAAAAAGATTCTTAATTTTTAATCTTAAATGTACCCATTCATATAATTTTTCAATTTTTTTTAATCTTAAATGTACCCATTCTCAAATATATCAATTTTTTATATGTAAAATGTACCCTTTTTTAATATAAAATCCATTCAATTTTTTTAATCCATGTTTAAACTTATATGGGTACATTCTTTTTCGTTGATTTGAGAATGTATCCATGTTTTGGTACAATAACTTTTTTTGTTAATTTTGGTTAATGTACCCATACATATATGTACACACACACACACACACACACAATATAATAGAGAGTATAATTTATATTTTATTATTTTTAATCCCATAAATTATGGGTTTTATTTAAAATCTCATTAATATAAACAATTACAAATTTCAATTTTTAATTTTTAATTTAAAAAATATAGTAACTTACATTATTACATTAATGTCAGGGACCTCAATCAAAAACTAAAAACTAACAAGGTTTCAATCAAAGAATATTGATAGTTATGGACCGCATCTAAAGTGTCCCAAAACTTGGACATCTGAAGAGAGATTGTGAGAAAAGAAAGAATTGAAAAATTAAGAAAGGTATGAATTTTGTCAATGTTTTTGTTTGTTTTGAAACTAATCTTGTAGAAATCCCTCCTAATTTTTGGTAGTTTGACAATGGTTGCTCGGTTCACATCACCAATTCCTTGCAGGGGCTTACAAGAAGAACTACAACAACAAAAAAAAGAAGTTTTTCAAGTCTTTGTTGGCAATGGGAATGAAGTGGTAGCAGAAGCAATAGGCAATTTAAGGCTCAGGCTGTCCAGTGGTTTTATTTTGGATTTGTGTGATGTACTTTATGTACCTTCTTTAAGAAGGAGTTTAATTTCAATTTCTCAGCTTGTTAAATCCGGCTTTGTTTTTGCTGGTGGGAGAATGTAAGAATCCTATTTGGACTAAACTAATTATGATAAAGGTGAAATAATAGGTTGCTGAAACAAATTAATTAAGAGTTTGAGTACGTGTAATACTAGCTCCTATAACTGAGGAATATAGTTCCAATTTCTGTTGAAAAGCACGTTCCACAACCACTAAACCACGACTAGGACTTAGAGCAACGGATAAATAACCAACCCTCCACGATAGATGGAGGTTGGCGACCATTGCTTCTATATATACAAGGATTCCCTACTCACAGAGAATACATTCTGAATACCATAAGAATATAAGGTCTCCAAGTGAGTAGAAGAAACTACTTGAGTTACATCCATGGCTTCCTCAAGTTCAACTCTAACTAAATACAAATATGCATGTGATTAGAGGTTATGTTAATACTAATATTGCAACATCGACAATATATCTGTAGAAAATGGGATTGAAGTTTCGTACTTGAGCCAACCTGCATCATTTTCAATCCATTAGAGCCTTTGATATGCTAAAATAATATTTGAAATCTCTAGTTAAAAATGGATCTTCACTTTGTTGATTGGTCAAGGCAGATGTATAGCATTGCTATCCCAACCATTCGTCTACTTGCAAAACTTGTAATTTACGCGAGCATGGGCCACAAGCATGTTGAAGCATGCATGCATGCGTTTTTTCATACGTACCATTATTGTTCACTGGTGACCGCTGACCAGACAAGCAATTATGGGTAGAATTCACTTTCACACTTTTGGAGAAACCCCAATTATTTCACGCAGCCCTCCACTTCCCTTCAAGGCTTTTTGATTATTGCATCACCTCATTCGAATATTCATGCCCTCCTGCTGCTACCTTACTAGAGCCTGTTATGGAGAAAGCAGCAGGTGCTTAATCACCTTCAAGTGTTTTTCTTAAGCATATATGAATTTTCAATAAAAATTTTGACGTGTGAATAATAACACTTCTAGTAAAAAAACGTTTATGAATAAAAGTGTTTTTTTATAAAAGTAATTGCAAATGAGCTCTTAATCATTTAGAGTGGTATTAAGCCCACATCAATAATCCAAATAAATTTAGGGGCCATAACCCTTTTTCCTTTTTTTTCTTTTTAGTTTTCATTTTTGTTACTAAAGATATAGAGAAAATATGAGAGAAAGGGGATTAGGGTCTTCCTCAGTGTTACACTAGATAAAATACTTTCAAACTTAATATTTTATGAAAAAGCAAGTGGTAAATTGTCTTGGTGGTTAGGATCTTCCTCTTTAACCCACTACAACCTAAGTTTAAACTCTCATCGCTTCTCACAGTTTAAATAAATTTAGTGTAAATAATCTATCGTTTGTATCATTTGTAAAAACAAAATATTTTATAATAAATAAAAAAAACCAAAATTGAATTGATAATGGGTAAAGAAATTTCAAACCTCATTAACAATTAATTAAGCTTGACAATTGAATAGATAAGGAGTTCTTGAATTCCTTTCATAATCTCTTATTGTACGTAATCTAAGATTACTGAGATTCCTTTCATCATCTCTAAATCAACTCAGTTCTTGAAGTACTTTTGTACAGTTTTAGAGTGTTTTTTCCAATTACTATTTCATCATTCAATAAGAGACGACGAAAGAAATCTTAGTAATCGTAGATTACGTAGGTCATAAAACGAACTTAAACACTTTTAATCCCATTATTATTAATCTAGTGTCACGTTTCGTTGATCTGACGGAGGAATGGGACAGTTCCGGAGGCATGAAGCCAAAACTTGTGTGCAAATGAACACTCACAAAAGCAAGATGGTTTAGGATGGTGGTTGCTTGTAAAAAGCACAAGCAAAGCCTACAAAACATCTTTACTTAAGGAATGACCACAATCAAATAGAATCTTGAAATTATGTCGTTTTGGGTAGGAAAGTGATTTTCAGATACTCATTTTCTTATGTTTACTTTTAGCCTTTGAATTGAATTAGTTAAATGAGAAATTATAGAAATAATCAATGGTGTGTGGAAAGATAAAAGGGGCATTTAGGTATTATTTCTCATTTTTGAAGAAGTTGAAGTTCCAACAAAACTAGTCAAATGAGAACTTAGGGTGCGTTTGTTGCACCAGACTATCTCGGTCTGGACTAGCTTCAGGGACTAAGCTGGACTGGCTTAGACTAGACTAAGTTGGACTGACTTAGTGAAGTGTTTGGTGCAGTGCCGGACTAAGAAGCAAGATAATTAAAAAAATAAAAAAAAACCCGTGAGAAGTTCAATATTGAATGACTTATTTAATATTGAACTTCCATGTTATTTGCTTCAACTTTGATGTCCATGTTATTTGCTTCAACTTCAATTTCAACCAACATCAGAAGTTCAACCAAATTTTCCAGTTCTCAAATCCAACACCAAAGTAGTAAAAACCAATCAAATTTTCAACCAAAATTAACAAGTATATACACTAAAATTACATAATTCAATCAAGAAAGCAAGTAACCATATTTTCATTTTCTATATCAAACAGATCCAACTGATAGTCAAATATGATATCACCAACGAAAACTTCATCTGGGTTTCAAACATAATCCGAAAAATCAACCATGGTGTTGGGTTATTCCTAGAAACCAATTAAACCTACAGATATATGAGCTTGGAGTCAACGCATGGCCACCAACGCTGAAGAAGCTCTCATGGTCGCCAACGTATTTGGTGTGATAGAGGAAAAGAATCTCACTCAATCCAAGCTCATTCATCACCCAATTGGTTCATCAAAGTCATCATCTAGAATCCACCATCAGCTCAGCGGCTAAGAAAATTAAAAATCACCCAACAAAGCTTTTCAGAACAAAAATCATACAAAATTATAGAAATTGAAATTCACAGAAATTGATATAAAAAATCATACCACAGCCAAATAATTTCTCTAACCTAAAAAATCATAGAGAAATTGAAATTCACAATCATAGCACAGCCAAATCAAATTCAAGTGCAAAAATTGAAATTGTATTCTAAAAAGAGAAACGCTCTCACCAGGAGTTGCTTCACAGCCATGGCAATGGCAAGGAAGAAGAAGATGATTGAAAAGATGCAGTCGACGACGTAATCGGCGGAGATGAAGCAGTTGACAAGTTCGTCGTCGGAGATAAGCTGTGCCCGAAGCCTGTGCCGTCGAAATCGAGGTCGAGGAGGTGAATCTAGCAAGACGAAGGGAAATTCTTAGCTAGTCCCATGGATTTTTAGTGAACGCGAGTCCCAACTAATTCCATTAAAACTAGTCCCGTATGGAAACAAACAATTATTACACTAATATTTAATCTAGTCTAATCCAATGAAAGTTAAGGAGGTCAAACAAACACCCCCTTATAGAATAAACAATGGAGTGCAGAAGGAAAAAAGGGGTGTGCATGTTCATTTCTCATTTGTGATGAAATTAAGGTTTCACTATAAAATCAATTAGCAAAATGGGTGACGTGGAGCGCATGTGGTTATTGAGCTTCACACATGGGACAAACTGCTATGATCCCATAAAAAAAAGTTAAGGTTCCACCATAAAACCAATTAGCAATATGAGAAGTTACGCAACTACTTATAAGCTTATGCAGGGTCTCTTATGTAAGAAATAATCTGACCTTTAAAAAATGAAGAAGATAAAGTCATTGTCAACTTCAATAGAAAACTTCTCCTCTCCGCCAGATACAAAATGCTCAAAACAACAGGGCTTTCATCCAATAATGAGCGCTTTTTTTTTTCATCCAATAATGTGCAGAGGCAAAGTTGAAGTTAGACTCAAAGACTGTCTCTTGTAATTTTATGGGATTTCCTAATAAATCCAAGGGTTAAAGGTTTTACTCTCCTAGTCTTCCCAACATGATATTTGAGACAAGTGTGGCCAAATTCATTGAAAGTGATGAAGACTTCCAAGATTATCAAAGTAAAGAGATGAGCTTTGATTTTGATGAGACAATGGTTGTGCTTCCTGATATTAAGTTGGACCTGATTGTTAATAATGATACCATGAACACATGTATTGCACAAGATCACCATGGGGTTCTAAATTAAGTTCAACCACAGATAAAATTCAAGATTCAACAATTCAATCATCCAAGTGATCAAACTCAGACACAAAATGCAACCGAGCCTTCATCATCAACAGGAAATAAATTGCTTGAACAACAAGTCACCCTTGATAGGATAGTGCAACCACCGAGAACTAGGAGGTCAGTAGTCCCTGATGAGTACCTAGTTTATCTCCAATAAATTGAAGTCACTGAGGTATTTCAGAAGATCCAATCACGTTCGAACAAGCAATGAAGTCTGAGCATTCTAATCTTTGGTATGAAGCAATGGTGGATGAATTAAAATCTATGTAGGTCAACAATGTGTGGACTCTAGTTCATGCACGTGAAAATGTCAAAGCTATAGGGTGCAAATGGGTGTTTAAAACCAAGAAAGATTCAGTTGGCAAGATTGAGAGATACAAGGCGAGATTGGTGGCTAAGGGTTTTACTCAAACTGAGGGAATTGATTACACAGAGACTTTCTCACCAGTCTCAACAGCTTTAGTGGCACATTACAACCTTGAGCTTCACCAAATGGATGTTAAAACGGCATTTCTCAATGGTGATCTGGAAGAAGACATGTACATGAGTCGGCCCCCAAGCTTTGTGAAAGAAGGAGAAGAAAACATGGTATGTAGGTTAAATAAATCTATATATGGTTTGAAGTAAGCCTCACGTCAATGGTATTTGAAATTTGATGAGAAAGTGACTACCCTTGGTTTCCATGAAAACAAAATCGATGACTGCATTTATTTAAAGGTGTGTGGCTCGAAATTCATATTCCTTATTTTATATGTGGATGACATCTTTATTGGTGTATAAATGTATTTGCTGTGTTAGGTTTATTATAAGCATTATACAGGTTTTAATGTAAGCCATTGGATCATATTCCATATGGTATCTATATTAGATTGTAATGAGTCATATCTCATGACAAGTGTAAGCATCTTACATGATGGCTTATAAATAAATTGTTGTGATGTTTTTGTAATGTTGTGAGAGAGTGAAGTTGTTTCTCACTCCTCCAACGGTAAAACATGCTCTTTGAGCTCCTTGCTTAGAGAGCAAGCTGAATACATTGAAATCTAAGAAAACTCTGTTCTCTGTGTGTGTTCTTACTGTTCCATTGAGTCTACCTAGAAAATCAAACGTTAATATGGTATCAGAGCCAGGTTGGATCTAAATCTGGGCGTGAATCTGTGACAAGGTTCGCATCTGAGGAACTCGGAGAAGAATCGGGTTCGATGTGACTGAAGAAATTTTTGAAACATTTCTGGGTTACTCGATAACAAGTCTGATATGGCTGGATCGAGTGGTGCTGATCTAAGAGCACCAGTTTTCCATGGAGACAACTTTGATTTCTGGCAAATAAAGATGAAGACCATCTTCAGATCTCACGATCTGTGGGATATGGTAGAGAAGGGTTATAGTCATTCGGCGAAGAGTGAAGGAGAACTCACTGCAATTGATCTCAAACTTCTGAAAGAGAACATAGTGAAGGATGCTAAGGCTCTCGAGATTATTCAAGATGTTGTGTCCGATGAAATTTTCCCACGAATCGCCATACTTGAGATGGCAAAAGAGGCTTGGGATGCACTGAAGCAAGAATTTATTGGGGATAAACAAGTGAGATCTGTGAAACTCCAAAGTTTAAGGCGTGATTTTGAATATACTCGTATGGGTGAAAATGAAGCATTCTCTGTGTATGTTGTGCGATTATTTGATCTTATGTCACAAATGAAAAGTTATGGTGAAGATATAGGAAATCAAAGAATTGTGCAGAAGCTATTGATAAGTTTGCCTAGGTCCTATGATAGTATTGTTGCTGTGATAAAAAAACACTAGGGATCTGGAAACTGTTGATGTGCAGGATGTTGTTGCTACTCTAAAGGAGTATGAACAACGGATTGAGAGACACTCTAAAGATAGAAATGAAAAGTCATTTGCTAGTTTAAGTATAGCTCCCAGGAAGACTAACTATAATGCCAATTAAAACTTCAAACCCACAAAGAATTGGAAGTCTAAGGGTAAGAAGTGGGATAACAAACATGTGCATCAGCAAGGGAAGTTTGTTACATCCTCTGATGAAGCTAAGAATTCCTGCAAATACTGTGACAAACTCCACTTTGGAGAATGTTGGTTCAAAGGAAAACCAAGGTGTCATAATTGTGATAAGCCAGGGCATTTTGCCAAAGATTGCAGATCTAAGAAAGCAGTTCAACAAGCAAATTATGCTGGACAAGTGGATAATAATCCAACTATGTTTTATACGTGTATGACAGCTGTTGTGAAGAAGCATGAAGACACATGGTATATTGACAGTGGTTGTAGTAACCACATGACAGGAAGAGAAGATCTATTGGTGAATATAGATAAGAGAGTAACTGCCAAAGTAGAAATAGGCACAGGACAATTAGTTGATGTGGTTGGAAAGGGTGACTTAATGGTTGAAACTAAGCAAGGCAAAAGATATATAAGAGAGATTATGTTTGTACCTGGTTTGAAAGAGAATCTGTTAAGTGTGGGACAGATGATGGAGCATGGATACTATCTTGTCTTTGGGGGAATTGAAGTCAGAATTTATGATGATGCTACATGCTCAAATCTAGTTGTTAAAGTTCCAATGAAAGGAAATAGAAGCTTTCCTTTGAAATTACAACCAGGAATTCACTTTGCCATGAGGGCTAGTGTTGGTCAATCTGCTGAAATATGGCATAGAAGATTAGGACACTTGAACATGAATGCTCTAATGCAGCTTCAAGAGCATGAAATGGTAACCGGTCTGCCTGAGATGGAAGTGAACACCAAAGTGTGTGAAGGTTGTGCATTTGGCAAGCATTCCAGAGAAGCTTTTCCCAAGAAAACTAAATGGATAGCTGTCTTACCATTGGAATTGATCCATACTGACATATGTGGACCCATGCAAACACCTACCAAGGTTGGAAACAAGTATTTCATCACTTTCACAGATGATTGTACCAGAATGGGATGAGTTTATTTTTTGAGGAGTAAATCTGAGACATTCAGTGTGTTCAAGAAATTTAAAGCAACTGTTGAACTTCAAAGTGGATATAAATTGAAAAAATTAAGAAGTGACAGGGGAGGAGAGTATACTTCACTTGAATTTTCTCAGTTTTGTGAAGATTTTGGTTTGGAGAGACAGCTCACAGTGGCCTATTCCCCTCAGCAGATTGGTGTTGTAGAGATGAGGAATAGAACCATTGTAGAAATGGCTAAGTGTATGCTGCTGGAGAAGGGTATTCCATTTGAATTTTGGGCAAAAGCAATTAACACTGCTGTCTATATTCTAAATAGATGTCCCACCAAAGCTTTGAACAAGAAGACTCTTTTTGAAGCTTACAGTGGAAGGAAGCCTGGAGTGAAACATTTAAGAGTGTTTGGATCTCTATGCTATGCACAAGTTCCATCACAAATGAGGCAGAAACTGGATGCAACAAGTGTCAAATGCATTTTTCTTGGTTATGGATCTTGTGAGAAAGGTTACAGATTATTCAATCCTGAAACCAAGAAGATTATTATCTCAAGAGATGTAATCTTTGATGAGAACTCTTACTGGAATTGGAAAACTCATGCTGAGAAGAATCTGTCCATTTCAGTCTCTAATGAAGTACATTGTGATGAAGGGAGTAATGTTGAAAGTGAAGTAGATGAGGGGTGTACAGAATCTTTACTGGAGCAACAAGATCAAACTGTTGTTTCTCATTCAAGTCAAGAGGAACAAGTGAATCTTACTAAACCGCAAAAGTTTGATCACACACCTCTCAAATTCAGAAGTGTGAAAGATATATATATGAAAGGTGTAATTTCTATGTGATAGAACCTGAGTGTTTTGAAGAAGCATCAGGTGATGAAGCTTGGAGAAAAGCTATGTCTACAGAAATTGAAATGATAGAAAAGAATGACACATGGGAGTTAGTCAATAGGCCGTTTGATAAACCAGTAATTGGTGTCAAATGGGTCTATAAGACAAAGCTTAATCTGGATGGATCAGTGCAGAAAAATAAGGCAAGATTAGTGGCAAAGGGCTATTCTCAGAAGCCTGGGGTTAACTTTAATGAGACCTTTGCACCAGTGGCAAGGCTCGATACCATTAGAACCTTGATTGTACTGGCAGCCCAAAAGGAATGGAAATTGTTCCAATTGGATGTTAAATCGGCATTCCTAAATGGTTCACTACATGAGGAAGTATATGTTGATCAACCACAGGGGTTTGAAGTCAAAGGGAAAGAAGACAAGGTTTACAGACTGAAAAAGGCCTTATATGGTCTGAAACAAGCTCTCAGAGCTTGGTATGATGAGATAGATACATATTTGAATCAGTCTGGTTTCAAGAGAAGTCAAAGTGAAGCTACTTTGTAACTAAATTCAGTGATGCAGGTGTGCTTATTGTATCTCTGTATGTAGATGACATTATCTACACAGGGAGTTTTGATAATATGGCAAGAATTCAAAAATGATATGATGAAACAGTATGAAATGTCAGATTTGGGATTGTTGCATCATTTCCTTGGCTTAGGCATCATTCAGACAGATAATGGCATATTCATTCATCAGAAAAAGTACGCCAAGTCTTTACTGGAAAAATTTGGTTTGAAGGATTGTAAAGCTGTGAAAACTCCACTTACTAGTACTGACAGATTATCCAAAGTCGATGGAAGTGAGGAAGCTGATGAAGGTTTATACAGGAAAATGGTTGGTAGTTTGTTATATCTAACAGCTACTAGACCAGATTTGATGTATGCATCATGCTTGTTGGCAAGATTTATGCATAAACCTACCATGAAGCACATGGGAACAGCTAAAAGGGTATTGAGATATGTATAAGGGACACTGGATTTTGGAATTGAGTATGTGAAGGGTAAAGCTGCTGT
This sequence comes from Malus sylvestris, assembly GCF_916048215.2. NCBI lineage: Eukaryota > Viridiplantae > Streptophyta > Magnoliopsida > Rosales > Rosaceae > Malus > Malus sylvestris. The sequence continues at coordinate 2,589,299 of NC_062263.1, read as the reverse complement.
GTTGATAAGCTATTGTGATAGTGACTGGGCAGGAAGCTTGGATGATATGAAAAGTACCTCGGGCTATGCATTCAGTTTTGGTTCAAGGGTATTCTCTTGGGCTTCTGTTAAACAATGCAGTGTGGCACTATCTACTGCAGAAGCTGAATATGTATCTGCTGCAGTAGCCACAACGCAAGCAATGTGGCTGAGATTTGTGTTGTCTGATTTTGGAGAAGAACAAGTAGAGGCTACATCTTTGCTCTGTGATAACACCTCTGCCATAGCCATGTCCAAGAATCCAGTATTCCATTAGAAAACAAGGCATAACAACAGAAAATATCACTTCATAAGGGATGCTATTCAAGATGGCACCATTGAATTACACTACTGCAGAACAGAGGAGCAATTGGCAGACATGTTTACAAAGGCTCTTCCTAAAGATCGATTTGAGTACTTGAGAGATGCACTTGGAGTAAAATCAGCAAAACATTTAGAAGGGAGTATTGGTGTATAAATGTATTTGCTGTGTTAGGTTTATTATAAGCATTGTGCAGGTTTTAATGTAAGTCATTGGATCATATTCCATATGGTATCTAGATTAGATTGTAATGAGTCATATCTCATGACAAGTGTAAGCATCTTACATGATGGCTTAGAAATGAATGGTTGTGATGTTTTTGTAATGTTGTGAGAGGGTGAAGTTGTTTCTCACTCCTCCAACGGTAAAACATGCTCTTTGAGCTCCTTGCTTAGAGAGCAAGCTGAATACATTGAAATCTAAGAAAACTCTGTTCTCTGTGTGTGTTCTTACTGTTCCATTGAGTCTACCCAGAAAATCAAATGCTAATAATCTTACTAGCAAGCAATTGTTTAAACTTGTTGATTAAGACCAAGGGTTTGTTGTCCAAATCTTTTGAAATGAAAGATATGGGAGATGCTTAATTTGTTTTAGGGATTGAAATAGTCAGAGATAGATCAAGAGGTTTGTTGGGACTTTCACAAAAGACTTATATTGAAAAAATGCTTCAACGTTTCAATATGCAACAATGTTCAGGTGGTGAGGTTCCAATGGGAAAAGGGGATAGACTTAATAAGTCTCAATGTCCTAGAAATGAACTTGAGAAACAAGGTATGACAACGAAGCCCTATGCTTCTTTGGTTAGAAGGCTCATGTATGCACTAAACCTAATCTTGCATTTACCATAAGTGTGTTAGGGAGGTATCAATCGAACCATGGGGAACAACATTGGGTTGCTGTGAAAAATGCCTTTAGATATCTACAAAGGACAAAGGTATTCATGCTAACCTACAAGAGAGTTGAGAATTTGGAGCTTGTGGGGTACTCGGACTCAGACTTTGCTGGCTGCATTGATGATAGGAAATCAACTAGTGGCTATATATTTGTTCTTGCAAGAGCAGCTATGTCTTGGAGAAGTGCTAACCAAAAGGCACTAGCCACTTCCACCATGAAGGCTGAGTTCATAGCATTGTTTGAAGCCACAAAGAAAGGGATGTGGTTGAAGAATCTCATAAGTTTCATGAGGATCGTGGACACCATATCAAGACCTTTGACTATATATTATGATAACAAGTCAGTTGTATTCTTCTCGAATAATAACAAGAAATCTGATGCTACTCGGTTGATGGACATGAAGTATTTGTCAGTAAAAGAGCATGTGAAGAAAGGAGAAGTACATGTTGAGCACATTGATACACAGCTTATGTTGGCTGATCCATTGACAAAACCATTGATGGTGGGAGTCTTCAAAGATCATGTTGCAAACATGGGTGTGCATGATGATTTTGAATCAACTGAAATGTAGGAGTAAAGAAAGCTGCTGCATGATTTTGATAGCATCTGGACCTGATGCTTAGTTTATCTTATTTTCCCTATGCTTATTGTAAATAATGCCATGTTGATTCAGTTTATAATATGTATTAGTACAACTGAATTATGTTCCAAAAAGCATGTTAGTTTCATATGATTATGCAGGAAGCTTGAAAAGCTAGTATCCAGTGATTAAGGTTGAAGGAAACATAAAGTTAGCTTTATAAAGGTACATTGGGTACGTAATTGTGTGGGAGCAACTGAATGTAGAAATAAAGGATTACTTATACGGAATCTGTATATAAATGTATATATCAATTGCATCATGCAATATGATTTTGAGTATTTTGATTCTAGGGTGGATGCAATAAGTTTACATGCATTATTTTCTGGAGTTCAAACCTCAAATGATTATTGGCAGCTGAGTATATGAAGCTAGCTGCGTCAAAACTCGAACGTGATCACTAAGGAAAAATTTGTCATGGACTTATCATTATAAGTAGTTAACATCCATATGGGAGAATGTAAGAATCCTATGTGGACTAAACTAGTTATGATTAAGGTGAAATAATAGGTTGCTTAAATACAAATTAATTAAGAGTTTGAGTACGTGTAATACTAGCTCCTATAACTAAGGAATATAGTTCCAACTGCTGTTGAAAAGCACGTTCCACAACAACTAAACCACGACTGGGATTAGCAATGGATGAATAATCAACCCTCCACGATAGATGGAGGTTGGCGACCATTGCTTCTATACATACAAGGGTTCCCTACTCACAGAGAATACATTCTGAATACGAGGGTTCTATCACCATAAGAATATAAGGTCTCCAAGTGAGTAGAAGAAACTACTTGAGTTACATCCATGGCTTCCTCAGGTTCAACTCTAACTAAATACAAATATGCATGTGATTAGAGATTCTGTTAATACTAATATTCCAACATCGACAAGATATCTGTAGAAAATGGGATTGAAGTTTCGTACTTGAGCTAACCTGCGTCATTTTCAATCTATTAGAGCCTTTGATATGCTAAAATAATATTTGAAATCTCTAGTTAAAAATGGATCTTCACTTTGTTGATTGGTCAAGGCAGATGTATAGCAGTGCTATACCAACCATTCATCTACATGCAAAACTTGTAATTTACGCAAGCATGGGCCGCAAGCATGTTGAACGTGCATGCATGCGTTTTTTCATACGTACCATTATTGTTCACTGGTGACCGCTGACCAGACAAGCAATTATGGGTAGAATTCACTTTCACACTTTTGGAGAAACCCCAATTATTTCACGCAGCCCTCCACTTCCCTCCAAGGCTTTTTGATTATTGCATCACCTCATACGAATATTCATGCCCTCCTGCTGCTATCTTACTAGAGCCTGTTATGGAGAAAGCAGCAGGTGCTTAATCACCTTCAAATGTTTGTCTTAAGCATATATGAAGTTTCAATAAAAATTTTGACGTGTGAATAATAACAACACTTCTAGTAAAAAACGTCTATGAATAAAAGTATTTCTTACAAAAGTAATTGCAAACCACATCAATAAAAAGGTCGTACCCAGTGTACAAGGCTCCCGCTTTACGCAGGGTCTGGGAGAGGTGAATGTCGGCTAGCCTTACCCCCATTTATGGAGAGGCTGCTCCCAAGTCTCGAACCCGAGACCTACCGCTCATGGGCGAAGGCACTTGCCATCGCACCAAGTGCGACCTCTCCCAGATAAATTTAGGGGCCATAACCCTTTTTCCTTTTTTTTGCTTTTTAGTTTTCATTTTTGTTGCTAAAGATATGGAGAAAATATGAGAGAAAGGGGGTTAGGGTCTTCCTCAGTGTTACACTAGATAAAATACTTTCAAACTTAATATTTGATTAAAAAGCAAGTAGTGAATTGTCTTGGTGGTTAGGGTCTTCCTCTTTAACCCACTGCATCCCGAGTTTAAACCCTCATCACTTCTCACAGTTTAAATAAATTTAGTGTAGATAATATATCGTTTGTAAAAACAAAATATTTTATAATTAAAAAAACCAAAATTGAATTGATAATGGGTGAAGAAATTTCAAACCTCATTAACAATTAATTAAGCTTGACAATTGAATAGATAAGGAGTTCTTGAATTCCTTTCATAATCTCCTATTGTACGTAATCTAAGATTACTGAGATTCCTTTCATCATCTCTAAATCAACTCAGTTCTTGAAGTACTTTTGTATAGTTTTAGAGTGTTTTTTCTAATTACTATTTCATCATTCAATACGAGATGAAGAGAGAAATCTCAGTAATCATAGATTAAGTAGGTCATAAAACGAACTTAAACACTTTTAATCCCATTATTATTAATCTAGTGTCACGTTTCGTTGATCTGACGGAGGAATGGGACAGTTCCGGAGGCATGAAGCCAAAACTTGTGTGCAAATGAACACTCACAAAAGCAAGATGGTTTAGGATGGTGGTTGCTTGTAAAAAGCACAAGCAAAGCCAACAAAACATCTTTACTTAAGGAATGACCACAATCAAATAGAATCTCGAAATTATGTCGTTTTGGGTAGGAAAGTGATTTTCAGACACTCATTTTCTTATGTTTACTTTTAGCCCTTGAATTGAATTAGTTAAACGAGAAATTATAGAAATAAGCTGACCAAAATACTCCACGTGCTCATTTTCTAACACCTCCCATTAACGTTGGATTCTTTCTCACCAATTTGAATATAGACACAAAAAAAATGATAAATAAATCAAGGGCAAAAGATTGTTTACTACCCTCAAGTTTCGTGGTTTTCAACATTTGGTACATGAAATTTTTTTCGTCCCAAAGTCATACCTAAAGTGTTAATTTTGGGACAGTCTCATACATCCGTTAGTCTGGCTGTTAACTCTTCCGTTAACTGATGACGTGGTGTCCATGTGGACAATGACTAGATGCCACGTGTCATTAAGGGTCCACGTGGAAATTAAAAATTAAAAAAATTTGGCTTCCTCCCTTATCCCTCCATTCTCTCCTCTGCACCAACCCACCAAACCCTCTGTCCTTTCCTCTCCATTCTCTCCGCCTCACTTGCATAAGCATCAAAAGCCTTAACGCAATCCGGATATTCCATATCAAAAAACTTATCAAGAAAAACCTTCAAAACCTCCATTCTCTCCATATCAAAACGCAAGAGGAACCGGCTCCACAAACCTCGACTTGGGCTTCGAGAACGTCGACCAGGAAAACGAAGCTCACCGAGAAGTGGGTTCGGCTGGGATTTTCGGCGGCTTCCCCAGCGGCGGCGAGGGACTCAGCTTTGGGATTTCTGGAGAAGCAGAGTTGGAGACCCTGAGGCTCTGTTAGTTGGAGAGAATGGTGCGGCAGAAATCGTGCGACTGCCAACCCTTCTCTCTCCTCTCATCTCCTCTCTCTCTCCCCCCTCTCTCCCCTCTGTGTTTCATAACATCAGGCTTTCTCTCTCCTCTTCCTCTCAAAGAGACATATACAAATACTCCCTGGCACAGCCCCTCCCTCGATTTTTCCTTTAATATTTTTTTCAATTTTTTATTTCTAAATCTCACCCATTCGAACCTAGCTGCAGCAGTACAAAGTTCTCAACTTTTCCCCATCCGAGCTGCTATTTAGGTAAAATCTCAAAGCTCCCCCAATTTGAATTTCAATTCAAAATTTCAATTTCTAGGGTTTATTTCGATTTGGGTTTGTTTGGAATCTGCTCTTTCTTTGGTATTTTTGGTTATTCCATCGTTGGTTATGGCCTTCTGAGATGAAAGGGCCATGGGCGTCCATGGCTGCTGCCATGTTTGCTTAGTGTGAAAGGCTGATTTGCTTTTGGGTTTGTGTTTCTCTTGCTAATTTTGGATATGTTTGGATTTTGTTTTGCTGGGTTTGTCAAATTTCTGTAAATTTTCTATGAAGAATTGAACATTTGTGCCTGTCTAGGGTTTAGGTTTCGGCTGAAATGTTAATATCCAGGTTGAGATTTAGAAAAAAATTTGGGTTTTGAGTTATGTGATTGGATTTTTTGAGAGAGAGAGAGAGAGAGAGATTTAGTAGGATTTTATGGAAAAGGAGTGTGTGAGAACCGATCCAACAACCTTTGCAAATGACCCATTTTCGTGAAAATTCGCTCCGACTTCATCTCCCTCAATGGTGTCGCGTACACGATCTCGTCACCGAGCACCGGGCATTTGACGGTGGACTGGGAGGAGAGGAGAAGAGGGTTTGGTGGGTTGGTGCAGAGGAGAGAATGGAGGGATAAGAGAGGAAGGGAAGCTCGGGGGTGAGGTACAAGATGACCAAAAAAAAATATTGAAATTTTAATTTACACGTGGACTCCTTAATGACACATGGCGTCCAATCATTGTCCACATGGGCGCCACGTCATCAGTTAACGGAAAAGTTAACAGCCAGACTAACTGATGTATAAGACTGTCCCAAAATTAACACTTTAGGTATGACTTTGGGATGAAAAAAACTTGATGTATTAAATGTTGAAAACCACAAAACTTCAGGGTAGTAAACAGAGTTTAACCCATAAATCAAATAACCAAAGAACTCTTTTACCAAGCAGCAATTGGGTAATCCAAATTGGTATGTATTAGAACTGAGCTAAGACAGTCAGCCCTAAGTCCTTACATATAATTTTACTCTTAACAACTCCCTCCCTACGCACAATATTATTACATATACACCCTTATAATATTTATTAAATACAAAAACCTTGAAATGAAAAACATAAAAACAAAGAATGACTACTATTCTTTCCACTCTAAATGTACAAACAAAACTGCACTTCACCAATAATCTAACAAGGCAAACTTTACATGTAAACCAATTTTACCTCCCTCTTTTACTAGTTTAGCAGCTGTTACTAACCAATGTCCCGGAGCATCATGCGGGCCACGGACAACCTCCGCTGTTTCCACGTATTTAAGAAGCTTTGAAGAGTGATTTAGCATGGGTGGTCCATCTGGATATACACCCGAATTAAGTGCAGCTGGATCCTGTTTTTGCTGATCAGTTACTGTCCGCTGAGTGAAGGTGAACGTTGTGCTCAGATTCGTAAGGAAACTTGATTTGTGAGAAGCCTCTGGTACCGCAGCCCACTCAGTTTTCCGGATTCCACAATTGGGCACGTGGGAAAAATGCAGACGAAGGTGAAGTACTGTCTTGGGCCATTTCCCTTTGCTAAGGAGCTGTGCACCAGTTACAATGTACACGCCATCTGAATCTCCCTTCAACCAGTTGGGGTCATGCTTGACTACAGACGAACAAATTTTCGAATATCTCTTCCAATTAATTGGCTCTAAGAACTGGTTGCTCAACTCAGAGTCGTCAGAACCCCGCCACCAGCTTGGCCTTGTGCTGGTACTACCCACTGAAAGATCCATAGTATTTGGAAGGCTCGAGAGATGTTGTACATGTAGGGCTAGCCGATTTCGTCTTTTCCCTTCTAAGTACAGGCGTAGGCCAACAACTGGCTTTTGACTAGTTGAAACCTGAATGGACAGAAATTAGATGGGGAATGAAAATCAATTGACTAAAAGGCATATATAATCAAGACCAAACTGTTTGTGCTTGAGCTATTACAATGCAGTAACGTAACTGTAGATTTCAATTGGAGTTGACAAACAAAACAACGGTATGACTTCATTCAGATTTGTTTAATCATCTCTATTTAGTGCATGTTTAAGCAAGAGTGCTTTTTGGTGGGACAAAACTAAATCTGCTAAAGAAAGCCCAATGGATCCCATTGGAATTTAAGATGTCAGACTGAGGTGCGACTCTAGGCATACTGAACAGACAGACATTGAAACTTTATCAAATATGCGTGTAACTTTCAAAAGGGAACACTGCCTTTCAGCATCTATAATTACTTTCCATTTATCTCCAACTGATATTGCATATTTAAACATAGCCGGTACGTGCCAGCCTTGATCTCTCCACAGTCCAGTTTTGGGTGACAAGGCACGACAAGTGTTCTATGGAGGAGGTAGAATTGTAAAACATGCTTATGCATACCTACGATAACCCTGGCTTATAAGGCACGGAATCTATCTAAGATGGATAAGATTTGGAAAAGATGCAGCTATCCTTGTATCAACTTTGGTAACTATTAAGGCAAAAGTTTGGTATGCTATTGAAAATTAGACATAATGACGTCGCATCTACAGAAAAGATGTTGCTTGCAAACTAAGCAAGAAACCTTTCTGATCCAGTAAATATGGGCAGTGGTTTATCTGTTAGTAATTTGAATTCAATTCAGAATTGGATTTTACTTCAAAGCTTATTCAAAATGGAGTCAGATTATTAATTACAAGACGTGTTGCAACTGCAGGCCATGATTCCTATTCTGTTAGAACCAAAGAGTAGTTGAATCATTTCGATTTCTTCTGCTTCAAGTTTAATAGTCAAAGTTTCAAAATCTATCAATTTCCAAACTCATGTGTATGTGCATGTAGAGAGAGAGAGAGAGAGAGAGAGAGAGAGAGAGAGATTCAGGCACCTGTGTAGAGTTAACATAGATCTTAGGACCCATTAAACTGAGTTGCAAGGTAGGACAGGTGGCCTTTTTACGTTGAAGCGATAGAGGCATCTCACAGAACATAGGTGCCCATTGCCTAGGAACTTGGAACTCCAAGAAATGTTGTAAATCCTCTGGAGCAGGCTTGTCTGAGATGAGGATTATGGATCAATTAAATGCCCATTTGATGTATAGAAGCTCAAGAAAGATGTGTTGATATCATTGTAGGGTACATGCTGTGCAATTAATATGAACCCTAATAGTAAAACTTATGAACATCATTCCATTGGTTGGGCAGTGGATAACTTACAACGTAGATACAAGTTGATTGCATGACTAAGATAGCCACTTCCTGGAATCCCAGTAAGAAGAGAAGTAATAGGTACAAACTTAAAGAGGATAGCTTCTGGTTCAGTAAGCACTGACTGGAGCCAATTGGAATGACCATTCGAGAACACATCCCCTCCTCGTTTTGAGAAAATCATAGTAAGACCCTGTTCAAGTTAAAAAAGAGGAAAAGTTAATCACAGCCTAGGATTGTTGTTGTCCATACTAAAGTCCTTGATCTTTTTGCTTACATCCTTGCTTGATGTTTCGGGAAAAGTGGTTAACTGCATAGTGTTTGTCTGCAAAATAGGATCGAATACATCTGGAACCTACAGAAATGGTTGCCTTCATCAAATATCTACATGTAGAAAAAAAGGTATAAAACATTGAATAACAAATTTAGCAGTTTACTTTATGTCGTCCATCTCTTGTTTTTCCCCGTAGTAAAGAAGGGCTTCCGCCTGAAAATAGGAAATCCCCAAGATCCTCCAGGCGTCTTCTGACATCGGCTGTGGGAACCGGTGAGGAATATTTCTGTTTGACACAAACTAAATCTTGACCTCCAACAGCCATTCCTATTATTATGTGTGTCCCGTATGAACGGATGAACCTAGATAATGCGGCTGGATCCCAACGAGATGGAACAGATTTCTGTACTTTGTTATGCAATATTAATGGAGATGCTGTTAGTTGCAGATAGTATAATGAAATGAAGAAACCATCGAAAGCAAGAGATTTGGTTTCTGCAGCATCTTGAAGCCAGTCTCCAGTTAAATCGAAAATGGCATTAAGATAGCCTGAAGGAATTTTCCCTTGCACAGAAGATTTCTGATTAAGTAGCTCCGACATCTGCAAGAACATTATAACCAAGACTAACGGAATAAGTTTTAAGGCTTAAATATATGTTTCTTTCCATGTAAAAAGTACCAATCAGTACATATAATTAACATTCAAAATATAGTTTGTCATAATTCCATAAACAGGAGAGAGGAGAGAAAGAGAACGAAAAGACTACCAATGGAGAAGCAATACATGTTCCAACCAAAAACTATATCGACAGTCAGCTATAAGCAATCTAGAGTGTTTTAAAACAACTAACACACTGCAGTTAAACGTAAATAACACCATTGACAAAAGAACTGAATGCAGGACTTCCTGAAAATGGAAGAGCAACAGGGGATCAAAATGTTGTATTGCGAAACAATAGCACCCAAAACTTGGTACCATCATCTTTTCTCTATATTTTCCATTTTTGTTGTCAATCTAACTTCTAAAAGAACTTCGACCATAGTACAGCAGAGTATTCAACTGTTTCTCTTAAACATAGTATTCCATCCGTATTAACTTAATAGTATAGTGGATTCTGTTGAAAGTATAGAATCCTACATCACGAATTCTAAGCTTAGCGTTTGAGCTTCTCCACCCATGACCAATTGGTCTCGGGCTAGTGAGAATGTTGGGATATCAGGATGCTGGGATATTATACTAGCCTTCGAGTAATTTCCTTAGTCCAAGTAGAATTTCCAGTTTTAATCCCATAAGAAAAGGTAAAGTACCTATGTAATCAAATCTTTCACATTAATCGAGCACAAAAAATGGATTTAAACTTTTGGTTCACTGAAAGCACATATGCCGAGGGTCTTCCTCCTTTGTTCTTTTCCACAAAAGCATTGTATCTGCTACATTTCATATGCATGCTGCTCCACCTTCGTACAGTCAATTACTTTTTAACCTATTTACTACCCCAATCCAGACCCTTTTCATCCCAACTAGAAGGTTAAACCCTCAAAACAACTCCAAATCTCCAAAGCATTGTTGCTGGTCTAGAAATTTCAGAACCCTAATTTTTTGCCCCTGTTTGCTTTTTATAACATATCCGTCAAAACCGGTCTTCCCAATACCTAATCCACCGCATGAGTGAGATGCATACATACGAAGTTTCCCTAACACATACTATTTCAGAGACAAAAGCAAAAGTTTTTATCCTGAATGTAATACAATAGGGATCACACCTCCAATCAAAACGTCAACTACCTCTTACAACAAAAACAGAATAGACCTTATTTCATTGTGGTATAGCTATGTTTCAACATTGTATTTACATTTAACTTTATCCTTTTTTCCTTAACACAACCAATCTGATTATCTGACCAATCGAAATTTCGTACTTTTGTAGGATCCTTCCTATCGCCTGATGGAGCTTGTGTAGGTAGATGTTGCCTGGTAGGGCCAATAGAGAAGGGAAAGGTCAAGAAATTACAAATCAAACATGCTCCAACTTTCATCACCTCCCGAGTCTAGTTTACTATCAATGTCCCTGAAATCATATTCTATCGCCTATTAAACATCATCTACTGAATCTTGCTTTCTTATTGCCCCGGTGCATCACTTTCTAATTTTCTGCATCACATACCTGTGGCTGTACCTTAGCAGTACTACTTGGTTTTCCCTGCCGTACTCAGGGGTCTGGCCAAAGTGACTTTTCCACAAGTCCCTCCTATGGTCCTATACTATGTAGGTCAGTTTTGGCTTTGATATTTGAGTACTAGAGAATTGCAATTGTCAGATTACAAACTCCATGATAACGCGAAAACTAGCTGGCCCCTTCAGTTTCGTACTTGTTTGTAAAAATTCTATGTTTACTTCTCGTTGTCGTGATTAGCCTTTGTTAGGATTAGTTACTCTTAGACAAGAGAATCCTTGCAGGTGCAGGAGATGTAATTAACTCTAGAGTTTTGTTATGTAATTAAGGAAGAATAAGAGAGAAGCTTTGCGATTTGCCCGTTGGACTGTGTTTTGATCCTTATTGGTCTTCTTAACCAAGTATTAGCCACAGTAAATTAGAAACTAGGGGCTCGTTTGGAAAGTGCTTTTAAATGACCAAAAGCACTTTTCGAGAAATGTTATTGGGTTTTCAACAAAAGTAATCCTAATCAACTTGATTAGCTTGATTAATTAAATAAAATCGATCTAAGCACTTAAGGCACCTAAATTCCAAAAGAGAAAGCAGTTTAATCAACTCAATCAAGCAGTTCCCAATCACAACAATTACCATAAACCAAACACAAAATTGCAAAATCTCAGAAGGAAACAATCAAAGATTGAGAATTTTTCACCTGATTTAATTCAAGAACATCGGATTTGAACCGAATTCGATCGCCTTTATCGCAACTAATATCCTGAGGAACTCCACGAATGACAACTCCTCCAGCATTTGGAATCACAATGTCCCTCTTACTAGCCTCGTTCAGCACCACCAACCTCCCATCACCTCCCTTCAACCCCTTCGCAAACTTGAGTCTGAAATCGCTGCTCAAATCGAATCCCTGCCCAAGTGCCTCCAACGCTCTCACTTCTATGGCCTTCTGGGGGGCACCCTCCATCTTCATCCTTCTCTCTCTCTCTCCTATCTCTCTCTCTCTCTCTCTCTCTCTCTCTCTCTCTCTCTAAACGATCACAAGAAATGGCACCAACCCATGTGCTGCTATCAACCCAAATCAGCAAAAGTGCTTATGATTTGGTTAATTCAAGAAGTAGCTTTCAAATTCAAAGACTTGTCAGCCAGCTTTGAATTGAACCGCCACCAAGAACAAATGATTCAACGAAAGACAAAGTACGAGAATTTAATTTATCCACGGTTCAAAAAAGTCAACTAAGTGTGCTGTCCGTTTGTTTGTATACTTTTTATACAGTCTTTTCATCTTTACGCTAAGTTAAATAAAATAAAAATTAAACCTTGTAAGAACGGCAATGGCTACATATGGAAAGACCGGCTCAAGGGTTTGAACGTGGAAGATTCCGCTTGTAACGTCGAAAATTATAATAACTAGCTTCCATGCACGCGCGTGACCGGCTTAAGGGTTTGAACGTGGAAGATTCCGCTTGTAACATCGAAAATTATAATAACTAGCCTTTATGCACGTGCGTGAGCTCACATGCGTGCATAAAGCCTATTTTGAATCACGACGTGTTACGCGTGATTTACATGTTTTAAATATATTTATTAATGTAGATGGAAATGAATAATAAATACATTTAATAAAAGCGGTCTTTTAACTAAGCAGCTGAATCCATATTAATAAAAGCGGTCTTTCAATTTCCATCTACATTTTATTGAATTTACATTAAGATTAGAAAAAATAATATTTAATAAACAACTGATTGTTAGCCCATTGTGAGACTAAACATACTCTCTCCCTTTAGTGTAAATAACATCGTTTGTTAAAAATAATGATCATTTGACAACTAATTGAATCACATTATTATGCATGTGTGAGAGACTTTTTTTATAACTAGCACTACGCACCTCTTAAGTGTTTAAAATTTGAGAAATAATATTTCATAAACAACCGCGTGCAAAAGGTATTTTTTGAATCACAGCACGCTACTCGCGACTTAGACATTTTAAATGTATTTATATGCGTCAATTGCTTCAATATTTTTTTTTCTTTTTTTATCACTGGCGCTAGACGCCTCTTAAGATGTTTTGAACACATCATTCATGAATTTTCTTATTTTTATTATATTTTTTCCCCATCACTTGGGCACCATCAATTTTGTCATTTGTTTATTCTTTTCTCTCTTCCCTTTCATTTTTTTTATTATTTTCTCTCTCTCCATTTATATTTATATTTTATTTTATGATGATCAAATTACCAACTTACCCTTGCATGATTTGATATATTATTTTGGGTAGGTTTTGAATTTTTAGGCTAAGGGGCAGTTTGGTCCAATTATTTTTGTCAAAGGGGGTAACACCAAAATTTTTGTCCCATGCGTGACCCGAAGCACTGTTCATCTCACCATTGGCTTTATATATAATAGATTAATGGACAGTTACATGACAATTATCAATCCTCTTTGCTCAAAGAAAAGAAAACTACATGCACGGCATGATCTATATGGAGCGTAACGTCGATACTGACAGTATAAATTTGTATAGAGGATGAAATTAAATTAAAAGTTGTCGATTTTGTTAATCGTGTAGTTTTAAAAGGTAATGAAAATTGTAGTAATGGTCCATCAATTTTAATACAATTAGAAAGTTGATCTTTCAACTAAGGGTTTGTTTAGAAGGGCTTTTAAAATTACTGAAAGTGCTTTCGTTAAAAATGTTTTTTGAACCAATTCTTAGTAAAAACTCAAGTAAATCCTGGAAAGGCACTTGAAGTGCTTCCTGGAAGCACTTTCAAGTGCTTTTGGAACCCAAAACATTTTCTCTAAAGTACTTTAAGTTATTTTAAAAGCAATTCCAAACGAATCCTAAAAGAACATGACCATTGATCTATTAACTCATCAAAACATGAATCTATGGTCTTTTTCGTCAACTCTGTCAGAACTTTTGTCAAAATGAGTCACAGTGGATGGAACATTGCTACAATTGGTTAAAGTTGAAGGACCATTTCTCTAATTTGGTTAAAGTTGATGAACCATTACTCCAATTGAATTAAAGATGAGGGATCACCACTACAATTTTCTCATTTTATTTTTCATATTTGCCCATTGATTCGCCTCACATGTGTGGCGTGTGACTCATTTTAATGGAATTTCTGACGGAGTTGACGAAAATGACCATAGATGCACGTTTTGATAAATTAAAGAACAAATGATCATAAGTTTTTAGTTGAGGAGCCAACTTTCCAATTAAATTAAAATTGAGAAACCGTTTCCACAATTTTCTTTATTATTTAAAATTACACGATTAACAAAATTTACAACTTTTAATTCAATTTCATCCTTAATTACAAGTTTATGCTATCAATATTGGCGTAACGTTCCACATAGATCATGTCGTTCACATAACAATTATTTTTTAATTTTTAATTAAGCGACTGTTTCTATAATTTTTCTTAATAGTATGTAACCCTATTTAAGATATTTTTCTATTCAAAGCTCGCATTGATCGTGCTGATTTTTCTTTTTTAATTTATATTGTCTTGTATTATCCAATTGCGAAAAATAGGAAGCCAATAAATTCTTGGGTGGTTGGTTTCTTTTCAAACAAAATGTGAAGTGTCGACAGTTGAATCCTTGAACATTGACTTGGGAGGAAAGCTGGCAGCCTGTGGCTTCCCAAGTCAAACCTCCATTGCCTAATTTCTTACCGCTCCTCACTTGCTTTTGTTTGTATTTGCATCATTGCACGTGTTGGTCAGCGACAGCCTGCAGCTCAACGTCGTTAGTTTGTGCCTGTTTGGCCTTTAGCTATTTGTTGCCCTTCAGGTTGAAACATCGTCAGCAGCGGCGGTAGTGCCAGGATTTCATGTGTAAAGAATCTCTCACATACCTAAGTCTTTGGATTCAAACAATAAGGGATTTGAATAATTTGCATAAAACATTGAAAGATCCTAAATTCAATAATGAAAACTAAAAATATTGTACAAACACATAAATCCAAATACGAGGTAAAGAATAATTAAGAAAATTTTATAATATAGGTTAAAGCCAAAGAAAAGATGGTAGAATAAGGAGGCAAAGTGAAGACCGCACCGCAATAAGAGAGAGTGAGAGAAAAATGAGGTCGGACTTGGAACGGAAATGAGTTTGGATTTAGTACACACTTGAATTTTAAGAATATTAGATTGATCTAGAGTGATACTAAATCCACCTCATTGTCTTTTTTTTTTTTCATCCCATTTTAATAAAAATGATAATGACATATTTATATTTATACTTTTAGAAAGACTTTTAGACTCCTATTTATAAATTTATTATAATCTTCTATCCAAAAAATGGAATACGAATGAAAAAACTGAAAAAGTTTAGCAACCTTTCACCTCCCCCAGCCCGTTTCTCTCTCTCTCTCTCTCTCTCTCTCTCTCATCTCTGTGTGAATTTCTTTTACCATCTTGAAGAAAAGCTCAAAGGGGTTGCAGCATGAACAAATCTAATTTGAATTTCTAGGGTTCTGGTTAGTGAAGAAAAACCGAAAGCAATTGAATTGGTTTTATCTTGGATGCTTAGTTGTGAGAGAGAATGGCGTTGTTTTTTTATATATGAAGAAAGCTTCAACAGTTGAGCTGGATGCTTTCTTTCCAATTAGACCAAAATTTGTAAGATGGCATGCTACTTTCTTTGAAGATGGTCATTTGGATACAGCCAAAGTGCTTGGACGAATCCAATGGTGGGGTCTGAGAATTCTTGTTAGGTTGATTTGATCCAAATAGCACATTCGATGAACGAAATCAACTCAGGCAGTGCCATAGGTAATATATATATAAAAGAGAGGTTATTTTGGGAATAATAGTGGGTGGGGAAATAACTTTTTAAATTTTTTAAGTTTCTATGATGGTTGAAATTATAATGTAGCTGGGAAAATATGACAATGGGATGAGTCTAGTAGCACTCACCATCTATTATAGTAGCAAGAAAATGAAAAGATCATTCTGGTCCCTTAAGAGCTCCGCCACTGTGGGTCATGTAATCCTATTAATGACTATTATGTTAGAATGCGATAATATCAATTTACACGCATCGGATTTCATAAGAACGCTAAAGTGAAGTGAATTTAGGCGAAAATAACAATGTGATAAGTGACTCCTTGACGTTCTCGTGTTGCATCCCACATGTGCGAGATTTACAAATGACTACTTGTAAGGAGCCATTACAAATCCTTCTTAAATAGCTTTGTAGTTCTGCATTTCTGATCATTCGATTTAACTTTTAATAATCCATTTATTTCTCACTTTTAAATCCCTTTGGAATATAAAAGTCCGTCATGTAAACAATACCCCTAATGAATTAGTAAAGCCGCCAAAAAGGACGAACTGCTACCGTCAACTCTTATGTCGACGGAGAGACTGGGTCAACGAAGACATTGGGTTTGTATGCGATTTGGAATGTTGAGACCAAGTACCACACATAAGAAATATAGCCTATGTAGATAAGCCATTTCAAACTGCTGACATCCGCCACACGGTAAACTATTGCCTCTCACGCCCCGATTGATCCTATAATATACTTGGAATGGTGCATATTTTCAAACACACCAGTTGAACTTGAATTCAACGCTACATGTCGTTCAATGCTATGAGTGTTTTGATCGTTAGGTTTGATTTCTTCAAGTATTTAGGTCATCTATTTTCAATCTCAACCATTAATTCATATATCATTCAATCTCGACCATTAATCAATCGACTCCCCAATATTATTTTCCGCATCTGGAAACATTTCAGTGCAATACTGGCATGATACAACGGGAGGGGTCAAATGCAAGCAGTGATTGATTCTCTTTTCCAACCATGCCAGCCTCCTCTCGATGCTCAACACCGCGATGTGCATACACCGAATTTCAACCTGGGCAACTCTAGCGCAAGAACGAAGCAAGATGTAATAATCTGCATGTGCAACGTAAGTATACGCACCTTCATCCTTCTTCCGCACATAGTGAAGGTAATCAAATCTTTTGAGGTTCACCCTCGGGGGAATATAGCAAAACCTCTTCTCCTCCATGTCTAATTTCATTCGACGAATGGCTTCATCTATGAGAGTTCCCGCGTCATTAGCTCCTGAGCCATGACTATTTTGTGAACTGGGACAGGAATGATCGCCAGTTTTGTTCCTTTGATGGTCGCCTGCGAAGGGAGTGCCATCACTTGCACATTCGTCACTGTCCCTCAACGTTTTCTGTTCAACATCTCTATCACCAAACAATCCTTTTCCGGCTGCTGTTTCAGAATCCTGAAAACCAACAATATACATTGTGAAATGGTGTATTATTCACAGGTCAGACTAAAAGCCTAGTTAAGTATGTCCTTCTCATTGTCTATATGCATCAAGACAAAAACCGGTGAAACAAATGCGGTTAAACTAAAAGTGAACACAAGATGTATCAAAGCTCCAGAATCACAAACTTCAAAGGGCAAAAAAGATAATATCCCGTTCGAAAAAACTAGCCTGTATGCAGTATATGTATTGAAAGCTCAAATGAGTGGCATGAAGTACGGCCACATCTCAATTAGAGAGGCTTCCATCAGAATTTACTAATCACACTAATTTTCTAACTTTTTTTTTTCCATATTTTTCTATCTTTTCCAAAGTTAAGGAAATTTGCTAGTTGGAGTCCAATCAATGGGGTCAAGCCACAAAATGTCCACGATGGGCTGCAAATAAGAAAAATTAAGTTTCAAGGAGAAAGCCCAAGGGTCTGTTTGGTATCCTATTTGAAAATTTTTATTATTTCTCAAAACATTTCTTGAAAACAATTTTCTTTAAGACTCAAAAACTTGATTGGTTTGTTATTTAAAAATTTTAAATTTTACGACTTAAACTAGACAAAGAGATCTGAAAATAGGGGGACGGAGAGGGAGAAAGAGGAGAGAGAAGGAAAGAAAGTAAGAGAGGAGTGAAGGAAAGAGAAAGAAGAGAAAGGATTGGACGAGATAGTGAGGAAGATGAGTGAAAGAAAGAACTGAGAGAATAAAGAGAGCGGATTGGAGGAAGGACAAAAAATGTTAAAAAAAAAAAGGAGAGAGAAAGAAGAAGAGAGAGAGAGATAGGTTTGGAGTGAGAGGGGAGGAGAGAGAGAAAAGAAATGAGTGAGTTTAAGTTTAAAAACTCTAAAAACTCACTTTTTATGTTTTTAGAGAATAGACTATATTTTTTTTAGTTAGTCTTGAGTTCAGTTTTTAAAAATAGTCATACCAAACAAGTTTTTAAGGAAATGGGGGTAAGGCTAGCCAACATTCACCTCTCCCAGACCCTGCGTAAAGCGGGAGCCTTGTGCACTGGGTACGACCAAACAAGTTTTTAAGGCATAAAACTTAAAAATTGTTTTTGAGTTTAAAAAGTTGAATTCAAGTAAAGTACCAAACAAGCCCTAACTTTATAAAAAAAAACAAAGGCTGCCTAGCCTCGCCATCATTGTTTTCTGCTGTGAATTACTGACAAAAGTGACCAATCTTTCCAGTTGTTATTACAAAGAACTTATATACTTCAGATAGAGATGCTAACAAAGCAAATTTCATAACATTCTACAATCGGGTATACCAATCAGGTTGTTTTCCTTGGCTTACTACATATATATTTACATCTAACCAAGGGCTTCTGAAAGAATTTGAACTAATTGTGCCACAGTTAAGCATTTCTGTCCACAATTAAGCTGAGTACAGAAATTTTTTATTTAATATGTGTCACAAAATATGTGTTTGAGAAGACAATATCGCAACAGAAGTCAAGCTATACATTACCTTTCCACTCTGATAAAATTCCCATAACGATTCAATTAGCTCTTCTTCCTTTTCATCATTCAACAATGATTTTGATCCAGCAAAGACTACATCCTTGCAGAACTGCAGATACGTTGGCAAGTCCTTGCAATATTCTGCCAACAAAATGTGAGAATTTAAAACTTTATGATCGAATAATTGAAGGGAAGGGTGGGGGCAAATTGATAAATAATACGAAGAACACCTACTGAATTGCATCATTATTTCAACAGAAAACGGCTCCAACATATTTACCATAAGAATCGGCAATTTCATTATATCTTGCTTCAAGGCTGGACAGAAGTTCTGCAGCATCAGAGCTCTGAGTATTTGACGAGTTTCTACCAATATCTGTACCCAAATCATCCAGACTGCGGGACGGAGAACCTGAATCCTCTTCTGAGCCAGACCTCATTTTGGAGCTGGATATGGTATCAAGATCTCCTTTTTGGTTTGATGTGGAAGACAAAGCATGTTTACGTGACAAACATTTTTCCCATTCTCCAAAACCATGAATATTGTACAGAATTCTCACTGCTACAATCACTATTGACATTACAAAAGCACGAGTAGGAAGCCTAAACTCATTTGTTGATAACCACAAATCTGGAGGCATTGACCACTCATAAATGCGGCACGCATGAGGGAGGATCTTTTCAACTGGAAGAGATAACTTACCTAGATAGCGTAAAGCTATAGCATAAAAATTGACTGGAGGTAAGTGCAAGCCTATGGACTCAGAAATGGTTGCTGCCAGTGATTCCAACTTCTGCACTGGCACAGATTCAGTAGGCCTAAACATTAAGCTTGAACTTATTGGACATGCGCGTGAAGGCCCTCCTAATTCTTTTTCAATTTGAAGAAATGCAGAAAAATATGGAAGGTTTCCTTCTAATGACCATTTTACTATATCTGTTGGTAGGACTGCTTCCCTGGAAAGATGACAAGCCAGAAAGGAAACAGCTAAAGTATAAGATAATGGTATAGTGTTTCTCAACGACCTAAACCATACCATTACTGCTCGCTGACCATACTTTGTGTGCGGTTCTGCTCTGTAATTAGCACGTGGCTTATAACCTTCTAACGTGTCTCCTGAAACAAGGAAACTCAGTGATCAAAAACAGCAATAACCATAGAAGAAAATAAAGGAGCCCAATAATTAAAAAATCATTGAGATCAAGAATTTTCTAAATTTAATGAATAAATAAAAATTAATGCAGCAAAAGACCTCTACCAGACAACCACTGAGATTCATTTTTCTACAACAATAATTGAACATAAGAATCAATTAAACTGAAACATTCCTTTATGTTTCTTTCAAGCAATTGAGTATTGCTTCAATAACCAAAATCCACAACAAGAAAACTCAACTCAAGTGAAATATATAGGTTTACTCTCTTAAAGAAATGAGATTTAGTAGCTAAAAACCTTGTCGGCCTCGGCACATCTCAGAGTCAGCCCAATCATCATCGAAAACCCGAGTCCCTGCCAGGAAGCGTAGCCAAATGGTCGCAGACAACCCACAAATCATAGGGTTTACCTTAAACTTCCTAACCAAAGCCTCGCATTGGAGCTCAATCAGCCGCTGCAGTCCCATCACATACCTAAGTCTAATCTGTGTATAATAGTCCTCCACACTCAACTCTATGATTCCATCCAGTCCGAAATCTGTGGGACCCGTGGGTCCCTTGGCATCCACAGCATTGTGATCCTCTGTTTTGGTTTGACTAAAAGCGTTATAAAAAGGCGAGATGTTGTCTAAGGGTTGGGAAAGAGGCTCAGGTTTGACGGCAGAGCTAACGCCGCGGCGGACATGACGATTAGAGTAGAGGCCTCCACGTGCATCACCATCTTTATCGTAAAAATCCTCATCTGCGACTCCGGTGTCCTGGTAGTCCTCGGCTCGTGTGCTGCAGTTGGTGCAGTAGAAGTAGCCATCATTGCCTTCAACCAGCCCCACAGTGCCACAATTTTCGCAAATCCACTTATCCGACATTGAGGGGGTGAACTACACCAATGCTCCCTGAATATGGGCTATGCTATATCTCAATGCTTCCATCTCCTGAGATCCTTGATCATGGTGATTTTGGTCGTTTTCTTCATCATCATAATTATATATCTCTCTTCACTAAATAGAAACACAGGCCTTTTTTTCTTCTGACATTACTGTGTTGCAATCCTTTATTGACGCTCATAGCTCAGTCGGACCCAACCACAACTTGACAACAGACCCATATTTCTTGTGCAAATCCGACAACACATCTGATCAATGCCAAACGAAAACAGTAATCAGTTAAACTTTTCTCTCTATCCCATATCACTAATTCACAATCACAAAACAAAACAAAAAAAATTGTATTTTCCACTTCTCAACCTCTTCATTTATTGGAACCCAGGAAAACTCAACAAAATCAATTAAATTTGTATTGATTCTCCTTCCTTCAACTTATATTCCTAGTGTTCTACTTAAATTTCAACTTATATACCTAGTTTTCTACTTCAAATCAAATATTGATGAAAACCCAAAAACATTCCTTTACTTGTATTCCTGGTGTTCTACAATTTTATATTTTGATTAAAACCCAAAGAATTCCTTTACTCATATTCCTGGTGTTCTACTTCAATTTTATATTTTGATGAAAACCCAGAAACCCTTTTTACATATATTACTACTCTAGAATTTCAAAATTTTATAGAAAATCCAAAAAACTTGTGTGCTTATATTCCTGGAATTCCACTTCAATTTTAAATTTTGATAAAAATAAAATAAAAAAAATACCCCATTCCCATTACACCCAGCAACCAAACTTGCAAACTTTGAGCAGAACTCAACAAAGTTAATCTACTGTACTTAACTTCAAAAACCCAATAAAAGAAAAAGCATGAGAGATTGAGAGAACTGCATTAGGGATTGAAGTCTAACCAAGTGATTACCTGTACTACATATTACAGCACCAATTCAAAGAAGCCTTCGAAGAATTGGTGCCCCATTTTCTCTAACCAATGAATAAAACTTAACTCAATCTGCTACTGAGCCTACGAAGTTCAAAGAACCCCAAATCTTCCAATTCTACCTTCCCTCCAATTATCCAGTTCAATATTTCAATCTCCGAACAACAAGATGTCGAAATAGCAAAAATAGAGGTTGAGAGAGAAGGAAGTTTACCTTTTTGTCGGTGAAGAGTGCTCGAACCAGATGAGAGGGAGAAATCGAGCTCGAAGGGAGAGTTCTCGAACGGCAAGAGAGAGCTGGGGAGGAGCGGCGAGAAGATATGCAGAGAAGCGTTAGTTGTGAACGGCGCATTGGGAAGCGATAGTTGTGAACGGCGCGTTGGGTTTAGAAGAAAGAGACGGGTTTGGATTGTGAAAATTTCATTAATCGGTACTGTTAATCCGCTTTTCTCTTCTTTTTTTTTTAATTTTTTTTTTTTTAAGAAAACTAAAGAAAATAACTTGAAAGTTTGAGTTTTAACGAAAATTATAAAATAAAAGGTAAATTAAATAGTATCAGGATTGATTTGTTAGTGTAAAAATATAGTTTTTCATTAAAATGAACAACAGTAACGAGAGCTTTTTGTTCAAGTTTTTTTTTTTTTTATAATAAGTACATCGATATTTTTACATTAAGAAAGGAGAAGTTCGGCTATACCACATAATAGACAACTTAATTTGGTATCGAATTCGTCATCCATGAGATTCGAACCTAAGACCAAAATCCAGATTATATTACAGAGACCGCTTTTCTCCTGTTTTGAAAAAACAAATATTAATTTTCTTTATAAAATATAATTAAGGTGTATTTAATTGATAGTTAAGAGATTATATTCACACACCCTCAATTACTTCTCACACACTCTTTTATTTTTTTAATATTTTTTTGATATTATACACACCACTAATACTTGATAGAAAAATATTAAAAATTTAAAAAGACGCAGAAAATAATTTCGGGCATTTGAATATAACCCCTCCAATTTAGTAATTTTAATGAATTTATAAATTTAAATAGAGTGCAAATATCAATAGTGACGAATTTGTAACTAATTTATTTTGAAACTTATTATTTTTTGAACAAAAGAAACTAGCCACACTAAATGAGAGGAGAAGAACTTGTGTGAGGCCCGGCTTGCCCGTGAGCTTTCCTGAGTGGCACTATTAACCATCCAAAATGTATTAAGTTTTAAATATAATTTTTTTATATTTAAATTAATCGTAATTATTTTTTCTACTAATTAATATACACCATGAGATTCATCAAATAATTTTTTTTTTATTTTCTCCTCCTCTTTTTTCTTCCCAAACTCTC
Source organism: Malus sylvestris (assembly GCF_916048215.2). NCBI lineage: Eukaryota > Viridiplantae > Streptophyta > Magnoliopsida > Rosales > Rosaceae > Malus > Malus sylvestris. The sequence goes on along the minus strand of NC_062263.1, from coordinate 2,566,139 downwards.
TGCCGTATGCAATCTTCTTCGCCAAACCGTCTTTCCCTTCATATCCAACTATCATAAAATGAAAATGAAAATCCGACAGATTACATATTTTGAAAGAAAAAAAAGTTGGCTCTTCCTTCTTATAATTATGAGCAACATTTTGTTAAAATTTTGTTTGCTTCTTAAATTTTGGGAAGAGGATCCTCTCCTGAGATTAGGATGGGGATTCTCCTGATCATGAAATCTGAACCGTTCAAATTTAATCCAACAGCTCCAAACAGGAGGATCTTCTAAAAGTTATAATAATTGCAATCGTTGGATTAAATTTGAACGATCTTGATTTCATGGTCAGGAGGATCCCCATCCTGAGTTCAGGAGAGGATCCTCTTCCTGAATTTTGTATGTGTTTTTGGTGACGAGACTTCATTGCAATTCCAACCCAACGAAAATTAACATCCATGACAATGACAACCCAGTATTTCATCAATATTTTTGGAAACAAGAAACCTAGTTGAGGAAGAACAACTGCTGCACGGTGAAAGGATAGTCTAAGATGAAAAAAGAATGGAAAAAAAAAGGGAAAAATATGGGTCATTAATCTAAGAGGAAATTGGAGAAATGGTCCTTGAACTATGATTGAATTGTAACTTTGGTGTCCTTAAACTAGAAATTCATTAGATTTGATCCTTGAACTTAACAAAATGTGGAGCATTGGTCCCTGTATACTAACACCGTGAGATTTTCTGTTAATTTGATGTCGTGATCTTTGTGGACTTCATATTTTCTGTTAACTCTCTCTCCCCCATCTTCCCTTCCGCCTCACCCTCCTCCAAACCCCAGCCACACCATTGTAGCACTCTTCCAACAACCAAAACAAAAGAAAGTTTCTAATCCAAATTTGGAACACTTCTTCGGATCTCCCTTTGCAAACGGATTCACAATGATATCCATTCACGCTGTCTCGACAGGTAAGATTCAATAATTTTGTGGGATGTGGGTTCGGGGTTCGGGTGAAGGCGGTGGTCCGTGGGCTACAAATTAGGGTCCGCTGGGGAGTGGGCATTAGCGATTGGGGGTTGGAAGTGGGAGGTTGGCGGGGAGTACTGTATCAAAGATTGAAGGTGAAGGGAGGGCTACGAGTGTTGGTAGGATGAGGTAGGCCTGCACTTTCTGTTGTATACACTTTTCACTAACAAGTAAACACTTTTACCTAAAATTTAACGGAATTGGTTACGAAGGACTATTCCTCCACATTTTATCAAGTTTAAGGATCAAATATAATGAATTTTTAGTTTAGAGATCAAAGCTACAATTGGATCATAGTTCAGGGACAATTCCTCCCATTTCCTCTTAATCTAACCGTGTGTTTTAATTAGAAGAAAATTTAGTTATGATGATTTTAAAGATAAATATGTGGTAAAATAAACGCTCATTTACCACGTCACAAAATTTGAGTGATCGGTAGTGTCACTCAACGAAGTTCGATGGCAAGTCAAGCCCCCACACAAGTTTTTTTTTTCAAGGGAGAGGGAGTGAGCTTAGCCTAATAATAGACTAGCAATAATGTGATTCAAATTCGTTTTTGGCGATAATCGAACATAAGTCATCTCATTTACAAGTAAAGAGGAATACTACTAGATTGTAATACTTAATGGCGAGTAAACTTGTTATTCAAATTATATTAAAAAATGAGGGAGGAAATAATATAGGTGGGTGGGCATAGTAGAAAGCCCAATGTCAATTCCTCTTCTCAAGCCTGTCAATTTCTTTCACGACCCCTTAAATTGATATGAAATGACACGAAAATAGTAAGTTTTGATTCAACCTGTTAATGATCGGATCCTTACTATATCACGCGTTAACAAATCGCGTTGTTATTAGATCATCCGTTAAGAACATAATAAGATAATGTTTATCAGGTTTAGATATTAGACATGTCAAATTCTTGCATGATTCGTAAACGCAAAACGAAATGATACACGGCACGTTAACGAATCGAGTCGTTATCGAGTCATCTGTTAAGAATCTGTTAACATAATATATTTGACATGACATGACTCATTAAAATAACAATTACGACATGAAAACGACAAACACGATCCGTTGTTAGGTTGGAGGCAGATTCTCTGCCCTCCCACTTCCCGTGCCCTCCTATTTGTGTGGTCACGGTTAAGTCACGTCAACATTTTATATTACTATTCTTTTTTATCTTATTATCTCTATAAAAAGTATATATAAAATATTGACACGACCATGGAAGAAAATGCCGATAATATCGACGAAATATCGCCGATATTATCGGTTTTTCGCGCAATGGATATTTAAATAGGTATCCAAATGGTTTTCGTCAAAATATCGTGATATTTTGGAAATATCGCGATATTTTTTGAACTGCTACTTGGAGAAGAACGCTAGAGCTTCTACAGCTCCGGCCGACTGTAAAACAAGACCCTAGACTCCGATCTAGGGGGTTCGAGACTTGTCGGAGGAGGAAGACGAGGAGGCGGAGCAGTCAACACGGACGACAACGTTTTCGACTTGGGGGACGAGGGAGTGGAAGTGGCGGGAAACGACGCAGCAACGGCCGAGGGCGGCAGTTGCTGCTGCGGTGGCGGATTTTGATTCCCGGTGGAAGCCATGGGAAGAGGAGCAGCAGATCTATAAATATGTGTGTGGGTTTTGTATGTGAATGAAAAAGATGGGATTTTGATTCCCTGACGGAATGGATTTTAGAGAGAGAGAGATGGGCGATCGGGAATTTGGGATTTGCAGAGAGAGTGGGATCTGAAGAGCATGACGAGCAGGGAGGAGAGAGAGAGAGACAGCGAAAAATAATTAAAAGTTGTGGGAATGAGGAAAGACTTTGGAGTGAAGAAGTGGGGTCTTGGAAGAGACCACTATAAGAGAGAAGGAGGTGATTATTATTTGAGATTTTACGAAACGACGAAGTATGTCATTTCGTGTTTTTGACATAATATTTTATAATATTAATATAAAAATTGACGTTAAACTGTAAATTGTCAGTAATGTTTAAATTATGTCTCCGTGAAAATATCAATATGCAAATTGTCAGTAGTGTTTAAATTTGTCAGTAGTGTTTAAACTTCTTTCATTAATTACTACATGTTTTCTACACTCACAATGTTTGTCAGGTCGCTATATAATCAACTTAAATCAGTTAAATCCATCATGCAATGCATTTCCTTCCAATTTTTTGTGATAAACTAATAGATAATTGATTAAATAAACATCCTGCAAAGTTTCAATAAAAATTTCCAAGTTTTTCTTACAATTTCTGTGGTTTCCATGTAATTTTTATCGATATCGATATTATCTCGATATTTCCATCGATAATTCCGTGTTTTCGGACTACCGATATTTCCGATATTACCGATATTTAATACCTTGGACGCGACTTAACCGTGACTATACAAAACAGAAGAGAACGGGAAGTGAGAGAGCAGAGAATAATCTGCCTCCTGTCTTACGTCTACAGTTAATAATTGAGGAAATAAGAGAAATTTTCTGGAATAAGTTTGAAAGAAGGGTTGGCATGAGGACACTCGGGGTTGCTATAGGACTCTCCCCGGTCCCCACCCACGCCATAAGCGTGAAGAGGAAGCATTTCTTGTTCGTACAGTCCCAGTCCCACACCCAATAGCTCTCTACTCTGTCTTCCTCTATGGTTTTTTATTTTTATTTTATTTGTTTGTTTCAAGTTTCTGTCGGTGTCTGGTCTCTCTCCATACAGAAATATGGGTCGGGCGAAGCAGACTGCTAGCAAATCAAGCGGTAATAAGATTCCTCTGAAGCTGCCTACCGTCCAAGTATGTCCATTTTTTTGTTTGGATTCATCAGTTCCTATATTTTAACCTCCTAAATGCATCATTTCAATCATTTTTTGTTTACTTTATTGAGTTGCATTTTCTTGGTTTAAATGTTGAGAAATTTTCAATGTGTCAGAAAAACAACCTGATATACTCAGTATCTAACCGTTTGTATTATGCGGGCACACTGAAAATCACTCTTAAATGTAAAGCTTTGCCCCCATTGAATAACACCGAATTGTTCCACTATATTTTCTTTTTATGGGAAAGAAGATGAAACGTTTGAAATTGCATTTCAGAAATTCAATGTCAACTTTCATAGTCTTCGACAATGGTTTTGGAATGTGAATGGAAAGACAAAGAGAAATGCTAAGAGACTCTCTCAAAAGTAACTCTGTCATATCATAGTTTGACGTCAATTTTTATGTCAATATTATAAAACATTTTGCCAAAATCATGAGTTGGTAGAGAGTTCATAGAGAGTTCTATTTTGAGAGAGTCTCTTAGTATTTCTCAAAGACGAATGGGGAAGTGTTTTGCCACTCTCTTTTTCTCCCTGTTCACTCCTCCCTTTTTATGTTTAGCATTAGAAATGAATAGATCAAAAGAGAATCAAAGGACAAAAACAATAAAAGTAGCATATACGGAAAAAAATGAGTTTGTGAATATCACTACTCCTTTTAACAAATGGACTACTCAATGATTTAATCACTTTCTCTCCGTTATTACAATCCTTTATATTATATAAAATAACTTGGGCTATGTTTGGAGTTGAGGTTAAATTAGTAAGGAATCGATCACCAAAAACTAGGTAGGAGGGATTAGAATTTAGAAATGCACTTCATAAGTATTACAAAGACATGCTAGGGGTTAACAAATCCCTACTTGGAATCTATCATTTACAAATCCCTATTTGATACCTGCTCATATGGTGCATGAAAGAAAACAAAAGAAATAGGGCATAAATCAGATAGAAGAGACGTAAGTTTGTTGGGTTGTACCTTGATAATTCATTGAAGGCGTATAGTGTGTATTATATACATGAAAATTGCTAAGGAGACCCTTTCAAAAGTGGAACCCTCTATGAACTCTCAGCTAAATTGACATTAAACTTGTTATTAAACTATGAGATGACAGAGTCCATAGAGAGTCCCACCTTAAGATAGTCCCCTTAGCATTTCTCTATATACTATACAAAGCGATACAAGGAAGATACATCTGTACATCAGAAGTCTAAAGGTCTCTAATTTATTTGTGCATTGATAATCCCTTGTATCTAACATTTTGTTATCATTCTTCTCTTATTAACTTGATATTAATACATTGGAACGCAGAAATACCTCACCCAAACGTAGCCTTAATGATTCTTAGAGTTCATTTCTAATTTTGGTTTGGTATTTACTATTTTATCCGAAGACAATCATGAAAAAAACAGCGACAACACGCGGAGCTCCTCGAGCGGATCCAAGCTGCTCTCAGATGCCACCACCCCCACCTCCAAAGGCAAATGCTCAAGTGCCAAAACTTGAAGTGGATGGGAAGCAAGTGTTTATAAACGTCTCTGGTTTGAAGGATCACAAGTACGCAGAGTCTGTAACGAGGGGATTGCCAAGCCCTGAAATCTTGTCAATGTTGATGAATTCAACTCATGCAAACCTGATACTTGAGGCCTTCCAGCATGCTACTTCTGTATGTGCAACTCTATCACCTTTGAATTGCTTAAATTCAATTAATGCTGCTCTTGTTTAGCTAAGGAAAGACTTAACGCAAAACCGAGCGTAGTGGTGTTCTAGGATTCATACAGCCAACTCCACTTAGTGGGATAAGGCTTAGTCGTAACAGGCCGTGAGGGCTTCATCACCCAATGCAGCCAAGATTTCAAAGAAAGAACCCTGCAGTTGTTTAAATCTAATTTTGCGTCTGCCCTTCTACTCCTTCAGGCTGCCTCTTTGATTGCCACTACTACGGTGGAAGAGTACAGCGACGACTATCAAAATTTTGAGGAAAGAGCACAAGGATTTATTTAGCAAATGCCAACAAGCATCGAGAGGAAGCTAATGGAGGGCTCGTATTTTGAGTGAGATACAGATATATAGTTGTATATAACTGAATACGAAAGAAAAGTTCTTGAGGTAGTCTGACTTGTGAAGAATGAGAGGTTTTTTCTCTTATTTTATGATGTCATTATTGTACACATAAAAGGCCAGGTTAACCCATTTTTCCTTGGTAAATTGGTTTTTCTTTAAATGGGTGAGGTGCTTCCAAATTCCAAGGAGTTTTAGACCAAGAGACGAAGAAATTGATCATAAAAAGTTACATTGGAGGAATCAGAAATGCACTACGGGTGCATTACAAAAAGCCCAATGTCTATTCCTCTTCTCAAGCCTATCAATTTCTTTTACGACACATTAAATTGATATGAAATAATACGAAAATGGTAAGTTTTGAGTCAACTTGTTAACGATCGGATACTTATTGTGTCACGCGTTAACAAATCGCGTCATTATTAGATCATCTGTTAAGAACATAATAAGATACTGTTTGTCAGGTCTAGATATTAAACATGTCAATTTCTTGCATGATTCGTAAACGCGAAACGAAACGATACATGGCCCGTTAACGAATCGAGTTTTATCGAGTCATCTGTTAAAAATCTGTTAACATAACAGATTTGACATGACATGACCCTTTAACATAACAATTACGACATGAAAACAACAAACATGACATGTTGTCAGGTTTACTTCTTCAGTTAATAATTGCGGAAAGAAGAGAAGTTTGAAAGAAGGGTTGGCATGAGGACATTCGGGGTTGTCATAGGACTCTCCCCGTCCCCTACCCACGCCATAAGCGTGAAGAGGAAGCATTTCTTGTTCGTACTGTCCCAGTCCCACACCCAATCGCTCTCTACTCTGTCTTCCTCTCTGGTTTTTTATTTTTATTTTATTTGTTTGTTTCAAGTTTCTGTCGGTGTCTGGTCTCTCTCCCTACAGAAATATGGGTCGGGCGAAGAAGACTGCTCGCAAATCAAGCGTTAATAAGATTCCTTAGAAGCTGCCTACCGTCCAAGCATGTTCATTTTTTATTAGGAAAACTAACAAAAAGTTTTAAAAAAAAATTTCTTTTAACGAAAAACCATTTTTAAAGGTATAGTGAATAGTGACTGTTATAGATAAAAATGTGGTTTTTCGTTAAAAGTGAAAAGTACCGAGAGTTTTGTTGAAACTCCATTTTTTATTTGGATTCATCAGTTCCTTTATTTAAACCTCCTAAATACATCATTTCAATCATTTTTTGTTTACTTTATTGAGTTGCATTTTCTTGGTTTAAATGTTGAGAAATTTTCAATGTGTCGGAAAATCAACCCGATATACTCAGTATCTAACCGCTTGTATTATGCGGGCACATTGACAATAACTCTTAAATGTAAAGCTTTGCCCCCATTGAATAACACCGAATTATTCCACCATATTTTCTTTTAATGGGAAAGAAGATGAAACGTTTGAAATTGCATTTCAGAAATTCAATGTTAACTTTCATAGTCTTCGACAATGGTTTTGGAATGTGAATGGAAAGACAAAGATAAATGCTAAGGAACTTTCTCAAAAGTAGAACTCTGTCACATCATAGTTTGACGTCAATTTTTTTGCCAATATTATAAAACATTTTGCCAAAATCATGAGCTGGCAGAGAGTTCATAGAGAGTCTCATTTTGAGAGAGTCCCTTAGTATTTCTCAAAGACGATGTTTTGCCACTCTCTTTTGCTTCCCGTTCACTCCTCCCTTTTTATGTTTAGCATTGGAAATGAATAAATCAAAGGAGAATCAAGGGACAAAAACAATAGAAATAGTGTACTCAGAAAAAATGAGTTTGTGAATATCACTACTCCTTTTAACAAATGGACTACTCTATGATTTAATCGCTTTCTCTCTATTATTACAATCCTTTATATTATATAAAATAACTTAGGCTATGTTTGGAGTTGAGGTTAAATTAGTAAGGAATCGATCACCAAAGTTAGTTAGGAGGGATTAGAATTTAGAAATGCACTTCATAAGTATTACAAAGACATGCTAGGGGTTAACAAATCCCTACTCGGAATCTATCATTTACAAATCCCTCTTTGATACCTGCTCATATGGTGCATGAAAGAATATAAAAGAAGTAGGGCATAAATCAGATAGAAGAGACGTAAGTTTGTTGGGTTGTACCTCTTTGATTGCTACTACTATGGTGGAAGAGTACAGCGACGACGATCAGAATTTTGAGGAAAGAGCACAAGGATTTATTTAGCAAATGCCGACAAGCATCGAGAGGAAGCTAATGGAGGGCTCGTATTTTGAGTGAGACACATATATATAGTTGTATACAACTGAATACAAAAGAAAAGTTCTTGAGGTAGGCTGACTTGTGAAGAATGAGAGGTTTTTTCTCTTATTTTATGATGTCATTATTGTACACATAAAAGGCCAGGTTAACCCATTTTTCTTTGGTAAATTGGTTTTTCTTTAAATGGGTGAGGTGCTTCCAAATTCCAAGGAGTTTTATACCAAGAGACGAAGAAATTGATCATAAAAAGTTACATTGGGGGAATCAGAAATGCACTACGCGTGCATTACAAAAAGCATGTGAGAGGGTCATTTGCAAATCCCTCTTATATTCCTTTGTAAGGCTCATGTGGTACACTTCTAATTCCTCCTAACTTTGTGTAATCCATTTGTTTGTTCTTTGTCTAAATCCCATGAAATTTGAAAGTTAGGTTTGAGTGAAGGATTTCCAAGTTCAAAGGAATGGAGGTTGAGTTTGTAAAGAATGAATCACAAAAAGTTGCTGGTTAGTTTTTAAGTTCTCTTTCAATGATTATTAAATGAAAACAAAAAATCAATCAAAATAATAATTTTTACCCATTTGACATTCTTATTTTCGTTTTAGTTTTTTTTTCTTTATATCGTGTAACATATTTGACGACATAATACACACAATAATGTCAGTAGTCTCAATAATAAATGATAAATACACAAAAGTTTCGTATATCATATATGCAATGCAATAATTCCAATAAAATAAAGGTATAGGCAAACGAAATTTACACGATCTGTTTTATTATTGACAGAGACTCCAAAACGACATTTCACGGGCGTATGCAATATTTCTTAGATGGAAGAAGTTGTGACCCGAAAGCCCAAGATGACGTAGGACAATGTGAACAGTACAAAAGGAGTGAATAATATAAAACCAAACCTATCAATGACAAAATGAAAAAAACAAAGGACAACTAATGAAAAATATTTGAAAATTTTGAGTTTTAACGATAAAGACAAAATAAAGGATAAATTAAATAGTATTATGATTGATTTTTTAGTGTAAAAATATAATTTTTTGTTAAAATAAACAATACTTTGAACATTTCGATAAAGTTTCAAAAAAACAAACCCAATAAGGCTAAACTTAATAACTCTTGACCATGATATAGCACAAATTCGGTGTCCCACTGAATGCCAGCAATGCCTTGTTCCCAACCACAAGGGCACAGGAACCAAATCTTTGATACAATGCCAGACACAGAAGACAAGACCGTGCCTCCCCACATCCCTGCTATGCCCTAGTGCCTATGCAATTAACATATCCCCTAGACTTTATCGAACCCTCGTTATTCTAAGTGTTTTAATTGTTAAATCTTTATTTAAAAATACAAAAATTAAGAAATAACAATTAAAACATGGAAGACTGTATTCCAGAGCCCAAGCATTTTTAATCCCCCATAATCCATTAACATATCCCCATAGACTTTATCGGATGCTCGATACTTAGTGTTTTAATTGTTAAATTTTTGTTTAAAAATATAGAAATTAAAATCTTAACAATTAAAACACCAAAGACAATAATCCAGAGCCCAACATTTTTGATCCCCCATAACCCATCACATCAGACTTTACCATGCAAAAACAATGAACACAGTAGCTTAAAAAGGCTAGAAATAGCCCTTCAAAATTATTCTTTTTACAACATCAAAATACAATAATAAAGGCTACACAATCCATAAATATAAATAAAAATAAGAGGAATTTCAGAACCGATTACAAACTTCTAATCAAAAGGAGAACTAGACGGCGTTAGGCATACCGGTAACTTCAATTTTAGTTTATATACGTCTTATTGTCTGTTAACCGTCTCCTAGCCCTAGTTTTGATAAAAATTTGTAACCGACTTTATTTGTACATATCACTGTTCACAACTGCTGTTTTTGGTGCCTGACACGCCATGATCACTACAACACAAAATGGCATTATCTTCTGCATTGAGCTGCGTGTACTTTTTGGAGGAACCCTTGCAAAGCTCGGCTTGGTATTTGATGGCATTGAGCTCCAGCTTTCGGAGTGCAGCTTTTCCAAGATCAATGCCACAAACGTCAGAGAGCCTAACAAGGTAGAGCAACACATCTGAGAGCTCTTCCCCCAGGTGTTGCTTCTCTTCCTCTTTCCAGTATGGCAGTCCTCTTGGCACCTCTCCTTTCCACTGAAATATCTCTGATAGCTCTCCCACTTCTCCCACCTGAATAAACATTATACACCAAATTGGGAAAGGAAAATTGGGGAGCTGTAATTATGCTTAGAATCTCATGAGCAATCACATCAAAGTGGGGTCCCTTACCGTGTATAAAATCTATAGATAAAGATTGACTTATCTACACCTGAATCAGATTGTAATCTTGAATGAATAACGTGATGCCGTGTGTTTTAAATTTCCCACAAGACATTCAGCTATTGTCTCAATGCACAACAATGTACCGAGATGTAGATACGTTTCTCTCGAACATAAGCACTCATTTACCAAGACGCAAATTTAGAGTTGTTCTAAAATTAACATTGGATAACCAGTACATTATATTTAATATAACCTTTACATCCAATTCTATTTGGGGTTTCTTTCCCTTCTTGTGGTTAAGTTCACGGACTTGGATTCTCTCCCCTCCCATTTAGGTGCCCTCCCCGTGCCCTCCTGTTTTGTGTGGTCACGGTTAAACCACGTTAATATTTTATATTATTTTTTTATAAAAATAATAAAACAAAAAATAATAATAATATAAAATATTGACGTGGTTTAACCGTGACCACAAAAACAGAAGGGCACGAGAAGGGCACAGAAATTGGAGGGCAGAGAATCCAAGTCCTAAGTTCACATATGAAAAAGAACAATATTAAAACACAAACAGTGATAGACAAGCTATTCAATCAGTTGTACGCATGTCTTCTTTCTTCTTTTTCCCTTTTGGTTCTTCCATTTTCTGCACTTACAATTCATTGATGGGAACGAAACAAAGAAAATATGAACTCAACAACCAAAACCCAGAATTATAAATTCAAGAAGACAATTGGAAGTTTCTACATTTGCTTGCCATATCATTTTCTGTATAGTTGGCGAACATAAACTAGATATTTACTATTTCATTGATTAATTCAGTATTATATTCAAACTCAAACAAATGCAGGGTACTCATGTCAAATATTATCAAAAAAGATTAATTTCTGTATCTATCAAGAATCAAACAAAAAATCCCACCCAAAATAAAAACCAATAACAATAATAAAAAAAAAAAGGAATTGTTAGCCAAAGTGGTCATGAAATTGATATAACTCCTCATTTTGATTTCTAACAATAAAAACCTTGAATTTGTCCATTGTAAATCATTTTGATTATTTCATGAAAAATCTGGAAGGATTGGTTTGACAAAAATACTCTTAAAAGGTGGAAGGGTAGTCATGTGATTGTTCACCTAACAATTTAATGAGATTTTTTTACGCAATGACTAAAATCATTTACAGTGACAAAATCAGAGTTTCATTATCATTATGCAACGTCAGAGATCATTTTGGATAAAAAAAACCTAATAAAAAATTGTAATGTTAAGGAAATTAAATTTGTAGATAAAATTAAAATGATAACGTTTATCAATGCTTAAGTAATTATCAAATCATCAACTTCTATATTATTTAGTTTAAAAATTTCATAGCATTGATAAAAATAGTCATTCTTATTGATGATATATTATTTAATTTGTAATATTTATCTACAAATTTAATTTTCATAACATGATCCCTACGAATTTAGTGACCCTAAACAATAAAAAATAGGAGAATAATAGATAATGGGTAGGTGGAAAAGCAATCATAGAAGCAGAAACAATGGTTCTAAGCAAGTTTTACTAAGATTTGACAGATGGGTACTGAAATAATGTTAGGGCTTTGAAGTTGTACAAATTACCAGAGCCAAAAGTAGATTTCTAGGGCTATGAAATTGATCCCAGTCTCTCTCCCTTGAAAACTCAGCCATTTTCTTCTTCAGCTCCTGCAGGGTAACACCTTCTCTTTCTGCAACTGCAACTCCAACACCAGCTCCATCCATTACCGCTGGATAATCACCAAAACCCTCAAACTCTCACCGACTCAGAGTCACAGGAGACCTTCTGGTGGTGGCTGGTCTATTTTCTTCACAAACAGAACCTTATAAGACTGGCTACCGGATTTTGCCGGTTCCTTCCAGGGGGATTTTGATATTCATTTGACAGTCACGTGCCGGTTTACTGGTATGGATTTGAAAGGACCAAATGTTCTTGGTTGGGAAAATATCCCCGAAAGGACATTTTTGGAAATACCGTCTCGTGCAAAAATGGAATGATGTGACAAACTTTGGCTTTGGGTGCGGATGGACCCGTGATCACTCGAACTCTAACGTCGACTTCATCTTCCATATAATCTTAGGTAAATTAATTTTTTGAATAATGCTAGTTAGATTAAACAGAAATTCAAAAGATTTTTTTTTAAATTGAAACTCTTCACGAACTTAAGTTTTATAATGTTTATACGAAAATTGTGCCAAAAGCATAAAAGAGTTTATAAAAAATTTCACTTTTGAGATTGTCTTCTTAGCATTGCTTTAGACTAAATTTGCAAATTAAATGATGTGTCACTAATAATAATCACGTTAATTAATACTTAAATAATAATTTAATCATAAACTTCCATATCATTTAGTCTATAAAATTTAATCTACAAATTTAATATCTCTAGTATTACAATATGGTGCAAAACTGCAATGATGGGAGAACCTTTGGCTTTGGTGTGGATGGACCGGTGGTCACTCAAACTCTAAAGCCAAGTTGATTTCATCTTACATGTATAGGAGTGCAACACGGTTATCAATTTCTTTTATTTTAGAGGAGTTTTAAGTAGTTCAAATTTTTAGATAAAGTTTGTAAATTATATGATGTGTACAATAAAAAAAATACGTTAATCAATACTTAAGTAATAATTGCAAGTGGTATTTTACTATAATGGTGGAAAGGTGTTGGGCCCGTGCATGATGACATGAGTTCAAATCCCGTTGGTGGCTAATCTAACATCTAATCTAATAAAATTTATCGTTTGACAAAAAAAAATACTGCAATAATAATTTAATCATTAACATCCACGTTACATGTCTTCTAAAATTTGGTCTAAAAAATTACATTCTTTGTGATACAACGGGTCTTCATTATGAGAGTTTCCCTCGAAAGCACTTTATAATATTCGAAAGCACTTTGTAATATGATCAGAATCGTTCATATTAAAAAACATTTTGTAAAGATCACATGTGCAAAAAATCAATAAAATATGAGATAGTTTAGTCATCAAACTATTTTAAAACAGATGGACATATTTTGTAAAAGTATCGAGAACCGTCTATTTATTTGCTACAATTGATTGACTAAACGATCTTAATTTTAATTAGATTTTTACATATGTAAAATTACATGAATTGGCCACTAAGTGAATTGAGTAGGACTTCTCCTTAGTCTTCAGAAGCCAAGATAACGTGTTTTTTTTTTTTTGTTTCAATGATGGCATACGAGATTTTATCAACATCCCGAAATTGATTTAACAGGACTTTTAGTTTGGAGTCAAGTGCACTATTGTTAGAATTGTTATTACATGGCTCATTTCCTTTGATTGACCTCTCGTCAACCAAGTGGGAAGAATGCTTTTCTTCATGGATATGTGGCACTACTGTCTTCTTGCCTTAACCTCCAGAATTTGTTGATTCTACTCACCTTGCCCAAAGTTGTCGATTGCACAATTTGGTTGACTGCTCAGTCAACTAGATGTGAAAAAATGTTTTTCTTTATGGATATGTGAGCACTATTGTTATGTTTCAAGTTCCAAGATTTGTTGATGAGAAGAGATTTTCACACACTATTTTTAACTTTTTATGCAAATTCTGTTCTATCTTGATCTTTGATTCTGGTTGATTTATTCAATCTGATTGCCATAAATAAAAAAGACTGTGAGAATCTAAAAAAGATGTGCGCAAATAACTTCATCGGTTGATTCTGCTCACATGTCATCTTACTCAACATTGCCAACTGCACACATTGCCAACTGCACAAAACTATTTATGGTCTTAAGCAAGGTATATGAGCTTGGTTTTAGTGTCACAAATCAATGGCTTCTTGATCCGATTTCGGTGTGTTCAAAATCAGGATTAATATATCCTTTGCTCGTCTTCTGGTATTATGGTTCTTATATTGTATGTTGATGCTATTGTTTCGACCCTATCTCGTTTTCTTAGTAACTATTACATGTGGCAATGAGTTCGAACTCATCGACCTTGGTTCGCTATCTTATTAATTTAGGGCTACATGCCACCTGATCCTCTACCGATGTAAGACTTCAACTTTCACAAACCAAGTATACCATTATCTTCTCAAGTGCCCCATTATGTCAGACTGGTTTTCTAGTTTGCAACTTTTTTGTTTTTTTTTTTGGAACAAACGATATTATCCATATTAAGGGGGTGAAGAAGTGGACTAAGCCTCATAATGAGCTTGCAATAAAGTAATTCAAATTCGCATTTAGCGAGAATCGAACTTAAGACCTCTCACTTATAAGTGGCTTCTAGTTTGTACCTTGAAATTGCTAATTTGGTGGATCGAGACACAGTGCAGACAGTAGTTTCAATCCTACGGTAAAACAGTAAGAACAAACAACACAATTAAAAGTTCAAAAGTAAAACTACGAATACAAAACACAAAGATTTGCACGAGTGCGAGGGAAAACAGCTTTTTCATGAAGAGATGATGTATGAAGGAATGCTAAGTTTAGAAAACTTTCACTGAGTTGCTCTCAAAACCTAACATATGTAAAACGAAAGATGCAACATTGAATATTAGGGTTATACCATATGCGTTTAAGGAAAGATGCAGAGCTTATTTTTGTAGGAGTTTCGTCGCCTAATTCCTAGGCCAAATCAAAACAGATTTTTGTCTAAAATTATCCTAAATTAAATAGGTCAAAAACTCCTACATTAAGTCAATAGCCTGAATTGATCTCGCACGCCTAAAATAATTCAGTCACTCTAGAGTCATTCCCTAAATGAGTGTATAAGAATATTGCCTTATGAAATCCAGAAGATATATTCTTTATTCTTTATCAAATAACTTTCGTGTCATCGAAGTAATCAGTATCTAGACCTAAACTAAGGAGTCAGAAGGACTATATGGAAATGAAGGCGAACGATTACAGACATGTATTGTATACACTCTAGAAAATTAGCCAATTAAAAAAACTTGTGTTTTGCCATTTAATACTACGATCTAGTGATATTCTTCTTCACATGTAAGTGAGAGGTCTTAGGTTTAATTCTCGCTAGATGCAAATTTGAACCACATTATTGCTAGTCTATTGTGAGGCTAAGCTCACCCCCTTCCTCTTAGTGTAAATAATATATCATTTGTTCAAAAAGAAAAAAAAGCTTGTGTTTTCATACCTCCAAATAACTGTCCTCTTGAGGGAGAGTCACATTTATGATGTCATGGGGGAGTATAGATAGCTTGTTGGCTTTCTTCACTGTCACACCTTCGACATTTCTTTTATATTATATTTGGATAAGGAAAATAAACTTGAAATTTTGGCGAAAGTCAAAATTTTTAGATTGACATGCACCAATTCCTTTGTTTGGATTCATAAACATAAAAATATAGAATTTCCACATAGAAAAAACTTGGAATTTGGGACCTCCAATTCTCAAGTTTAAATTTCATGTAACTAGGTACTATTTCCAAATTTCTATGAGTGAGAGTTTAAACATAAAAATTTCCGTATTCAAATTTCATTGTTCTTTTAGGTTAACCAAACAAGAAAATTCACAAATTTCATAAAACAAATTCCGTCATTTCAGTTTCCGTCATTTTAAAATTCCTTAATAATCTTAAATTTTCTCATCCAAACAGAATGTTACATCATAATGGCTTTTGTTTGTTTGTTTTTTTTTTTTTCAGTTTATGAGTGCTCCTCATTCTTCAAATTTGGTTGTTTTTATGCCTATATTTCGTTGTTGGTCTCCATCATATTTTGATTTTTCCAATGCTAATTGAGCTAGTTGTTCTGATACTCATCATTTGACTATTTATTTTTGTATGTTTCTTGGTCTCAGCCATATAACTTGGAGTGCTAAAAAACAACCGATTCTTTTCTCACTGTTCTTACTGAGGGTAAATACCGTTTTCTTCCTAAGTTGTCTGTTGAAGCTTGGATTGCTCATTTACTTAATGACTTGGAGGTTACTCCTACAGTCCTACTTCTACCTTGTTACTTTGTGGCCACCAACATGGATTTCAATTCGATGTTTTATGCTAGCACAAAGCATGTTGAGGGGAATTACCATAATATATGGAGAGTACGTGCATTCTTCTGGGTCTCATAATTGGGTCTCAAAACTTTGAAAAGTCCACTCTTTTCTACTCTTTCTTTAGAAGGGCCACCGGTTTTTAAGTTCCTTTACTTCTATCATTCTACAAGTGGGGTTTGGTCATCGTCCAACCATTCACTATACTCTCTCTGTTTACTTGACAACCCACTTCATTTGTGCCTAATTTTTGTTTTAGCATACATATTTTAATCAACCTTCTTAATTGTACATCTCTATAGATAAGGAATCCCTTGTTTATGTCCTACGAACTCCTAATTGTATTGTACATATGCAAACACAGGTGTAACTGCATTGGCTAGAGTAAATGAGCTCCCGCTTGTGCTATTAAAATATAGAGCCTAACATTGTTATGCATTATTGTATATGTCGAGGCATGAATTTATCGAGATACAATCCCGGTTGAGTAAGAAGAAACATTTTTAATCTATTTTATTATAAAAAATAAAATCCTAACCTTTTTACAAATGGAAGTCTTCCTAGAAAAGAAAAATAAATCACAATTCTATTTGAACTTAGACGTTGACTCACCCCAACGTGAGCACCCGCCGAAATTTGAATTTTCATCCCCAAACTTTAAATTAATTTAAAATAAAATATAACTTGTATCGAAAAATAAATTGCACATTTATTTCCTAGCACAACTGTTCTTCTAGATGGGAAAATCAAATAAACATGCCACACCTTACAAATTATTAGGTCATGTAACTTTTTGATAGACTACATATATATGGATAGCTGTGGTGCATGACCTCGGAGGTCAGTCCACTCCACTATTGGTCAAATAAAAAAAAGGAGTTTTAACGAAAAACCCACGGTACTGTTCACTTTAACGAATAACCACATTTTTACACTAAAAAGTCAAACCCGGTACAATGCACTTTACCATTTATTTTGTCCTTATCATTAAAACTCAAAGTTTTCAAGCCTTTTTCATTAGTTTTCTTATAAAATAAACATTACATGTTCAACGTGCAAATAATTATGTGAGTCATTAATTTGGTTCAATACAACATTTACACTAAAGAGAGAGAGGAGTTAAGTTGAGCAGCCTATTATTGAATTCGTCAGCCACGACATTCGAACTTAAGATCTTTTACTTACAAATAAACAGAAATACCACCAGACAACAGTACTGAGTGACGCTACAAATATTCATTAAAGTGAGAATTTTGAAATCGAATAACCACCATTCATATAAGGTGGTTATGCACATCAAATAAAAGGATGTCCTTTACATAGCAATTTTTCAAGCGTGTCACACAGCAATTCTGTGAGAAATGCCACTACATAATCAACAATGTTTTCGATTGAATGGAAGAAATTTATCCAAATTTACATGATTTAGTTCATCAGTCACAGCTACTAATTCCAATGTGAAAATAGAAAGTCCATAGTCCAAAACTTTTGGCCTATGGATCTATAGTCCAAAAGTTTCTGGTCATCCAAAAAGGGGGTCATGGTTTTGGACCAAGAATTTTATTGGATGATCCTTGTATAGATGACTTGTGCTGAGTGGTAATTATACCATAATAATATATCCAAACCCAAAATCTTAAACTTTAAAGCAATTAGCTCAAATCAATCTTAGGACATTGTATTAAACATTAAGAATGGAAAATTTGGCTAAGTTACACGGGTTCTAATAGACGTTAGCCGCTAATCGGGTGGCGAGCTGGGTCTAGTGCCTAAGCGGGGCGGATTTAAGTAAATTTATGGTATATTGATAAATAAAATGACAGATTATAAAGTATTAGAGAACCATATTGAAAATATAGTGAACAAGCATATAATCAGTGTTCATTAAAGTATTCAACAAGTCTCTTGAGAGTCGTGATATAGGTGGGTTTAGGCGTGCTAGGCAAGCTCGGCGGACGCCTAAGCAGGTCTAGGGGCACTTTCTTTATTTTCAAACGCCTAGGGACTAATCGGGGCGGTGTCCAACCGCCTAGCTCCTAGGCGGGGATTTTTACAACAATATGTGTTAGTCAAAATAATTTGATGTTAAACTCACCAGATCAATGAAGTCAAATGTAAAACCTCTCATTTATAAGCGGAGACAAAATTTTCATATACAACAATATTGCGGGTTGAAGTTTTGGATAAGTCATACTATGAGTCAATCATAATTTGGTATTGAATTCTAGGGAGCCGAAACCTGTGACCTACCATGCACTTACAAGTGAAGAGGAATACCACTAGACTACAATATTAAGCTTGTCATTTTGAAGAATCGAACATAGACTTCATATTTAAAATATAGAGAAATACCATTAAACTATACTATAATAAATTATATCTATTTTCATTATCTTTTACACTATATGATGGTTGGCGTATTTCATTATATTTGTTAGAATTAATCCATGATATGGTGGGCCACGTACGTCTAGGATCACAAGGCTGATGATGAAGAGTTGAGTGGGTTGATGAAGTTTGAAACAATTATTCCTCAGAAGATTTTAGACATGCATTTCCTTCTGGTGCACGTAGGGGGGATTTAATCTGAACCATTCATTTGAACCGTAAGACATCTATAAATTGACTCCTTCATTAGAAGAACATGTATTCGTACTTGACTTGAGAGTTTGGGTATTGGTTAGTCAAGGTTAATCTGCAGATCATGGCTAATCATGGTTATTGTGGGGTTTTACTATCTCTTACTTTGTTAAGTTTGGCTATTCATGGAAGCTTCTGCTTCCCTGAAATTAATGGAGATAACAAGGGCTCTTCACGTACCACTACTGCTAAGGGAAAAACATGGGCAGTTCTGATTGCAGGATCAAGTGGTTACTACAACTACAGGCACCAGGTTTAAGCTTGTCCAAAATTTTGATTAATTAGTAACATTTTATGTTAATTGTATTACAAGTAATAAAATTTAGGGCTAATCTTTGTCGTTCCATGCAGGCTGACATATGCCATGCGTACCAGATACTTAAAAAAGGAGGACTGAAAGACGAGAACATCATCGTTTTCATGTACGATGATATCGCGTACAACTCGGAAAATCCTCGAAAAGGTGTCATCATCAACAAGCCAAATGGTCATGATGTTTATAAAGGAGTTCCCAAGGTTGTAACTAATTTTCTGAGTCTGATTTTTAATTTCTATCTGGTTAATTTGCTAGTTCAACATTGTTTAGTTACCTGTAAGTATTTTTTTTTCTAATGCAGGATTATACAGGAGATCATGTTAACGCACGCAATCTCTATGCTGTTATTCTCGGAGACAAAAGTGCTCTCACCGGAGGAAGTGGCAAGGTTCTAAGTAGCGGTCCGAATGACCATGTTTTCATATATTATGCAGACCATGGTTCTGTAGGATTACTTGGTAATTAGTAATTTTTTTTTATTAACTTTGGAAATTATATTTAGTGATCTTACATGGTCCCATAAATTCAGTAAATTTTGTTCTTCGGGTTACATATGAACTGTATATTGTGTTCAGGGATGCCTAGCGATTATGTTTATGCGGAAGATCTCATACGTGTACTGAAGAAGAAGAATGCTTCTAAAGGTTACAAAAGCATGGTAAGAATTTTCACTTGAGTAACGGTCTTACTGAAGTTTTCAACTCTTTATTTGATGATTTTCATGTATTTTCTGAGGTCTTAATGCATTTATGTGAAAAAAAAAAAATTAGGTTTTTTACATTGAAGCTTGCGAGGCAGGGAGCATGTTTGAGGGCCTCCTTTCAAGTAATCTGAATATTTATGCTACCACCGCGTCGAATGCAGAAGAGAGTAGTTATGGAACATATTGTCCCGGTGACCCATCAGTTCCTGCCGAGTTTGATACTTGTTTGGGAGACTTGTATAGCATTTCCTGGATGGAGGACTGGTAATGCAGGGCCTTTCTTTATGAAAATGCTGTTCTAATTAAACAGAGTACATTACTTTGTCAGTTTCAAATACATTTTCAATCAAATGCTTATACTAATTACTTTGTTGTTTCGGTGACTTTTGGACCATATTTTCACATTTTGAGAGCAGTGACATAAGTGATTTGCATAAAGAAACTTTGGAGAATCAATATGAAAGGGTAATAATTTGAAAATTTCTCGTATGTAAATAATGTCTAATGTTGGGGAAATTAGAATAATATGACCATGTGAACATGTCGATTGAATTACAGGTTCGAAGAAGAACAACTAATTCGCATGTTATGCAGTACGGAGATATGAGTCATAAACAGGAGTTCCTCTTTGCTTACATGGGTGCTGATCTTTCTAATCGTAGCCATACTTCCACCAGCGATATCTCTTCACCCTCGATCTCAAGGGCTGTTGACCAACGTGACACGAAGCTCCTCTACTTTCAACAAAAGGTTTCTGCTCTTCTTTTATTCTGAATTCCAAACTTCGATGTGTTTAACTTTCATGTATACACATATATGTATTGATTAGTACATGCCAAACTCTCCGGCTAGAGAACTTTTCGTATGTTTTTGACAATTTGTATTTTTCGTTATATATGTGTCAGCTGCAAAGAGCTCCTACTGGATCTCAAGAGAAACAGGGTGCTCAGAAGCAGCTGCTGCTTGAAATTGCTCATAGGAAAAACGTGGACTATAGCATAACGAAACTAGGGGAGGCTTTGTTCGGACACGAGAAGAGCTCAAACGTTTTAATGAATGTTAGGCCACAGGGCCAACCTGTGGTAGATAATTGGGACTGCTTCAAGAACTTTGTAAGTTCATCTCCTGTAATTCTATACATCCAATTGATCTAGACGACACGCAAGTGCTTGTGCTTCTTTCTTCAGTTTTTTGAAGTAAACAAGTCTTATCTCCGAGATAACTGATTTTGAGTTCTTTCCATGTAGTTGAATATTTATGAGAAGTACTGTGGACATTTATCTGCATATGGAATGAAGTACACACGAGCTATAGCCAACATATGCAATGCTGGGATTACCACAGAGAAAATGGTTGCAGCATCTGATCAAACTTGTGCCAACAAACCCAATGTCTAGAACTTCCTTTCTGATCAGATAAATGATCAATATATGTATGTGTGAAGGTGATGTGTTGGATGCTAAACATTTCTGGAGTTGATCTTGAAGAAATTGCAGCAGCTAGACTAAGAAAGCCAACGGCTATTTTCTTTTGAAATGTAACGGCTAGTTTAAGTTAAGTGATGGTTTTTTACAAGTGTAAGGCTTAGATTAAAAGCTCCAATGAAGGGCTAAGATTAGCTTTGTACGAACAGGTTGGTGAGCATTTTGTCAGCTAGCTCCAATGGAGATAACGGCTGACTGTGCAATCCCAAAACCCTATCAATTACATATATGTATATATATGTGTACTATGAGCTGCCGCAGTAGCAGTCTCCAATAACCGACATTCCCTTCTTAAATTCTGTGCAATCATCACCATTTTTGGTGACCTCTATCCTTTCCAAAACTAGCATACAAAATACCATCTTTACAAAATACTTTCTTGATGCAATAAGAAAACCGAAATAATACAAAATATTTTCGGAAATGGTCTTGCAAGGTTGGTGAAGCAAAATCTCTACTGAGAGAAAAGAATTTAACTAAAGAACGAAAAAATTAGTTATGTATACCATCGTAGATCAAATTTGATCCTTTTTAATCGTTGATCTCCACTCTTGACGTGAAGATTCATCCTTCGTTTCTCTTAAATAATTTCAAGTTTAGTATGCCAACAGTTTCGTTTTTTCATGAAAAGGAGAAAACCTATGTTGGATTTGGTCTCTAGACTCCGATGGGAGGGAGGTACTCGTGCATTATAATTTATATTGTCTCGTCATACATGAGGATTTCCAATCTCATATATTTTTTATTAGACGTCATATCTAAAATTCAACTAATCAAAATACAATACCTTACGTTGCGATGGCTACAAGTAACATGCCTACTTGAAGGGTAAATAGAGCTCTGCAGCCTATCCTTTCTTCTCCCGGTGACTAACTTCCGCTTTCTACTGACGTTTAAGTTTTGATAGTTATCCCACATGTCATTTTCTTTACTCGAACTGAAGCCTTGTTCTGTGTCTGAAAATTGGCGGAGGCGGCAATGGCGGTGAGGTGACGCAGTCGGCCTATCCGCCTAGTGTTCCTTAGCTTGTGCCACAAGAAACAAGTAATATCTCCCAATGCAAACCCATACGTCTCACACGCAGCCCAACACATTTTACATAGCCTTTTTCCAATGCATTGGAAGATCCCCAGCTTGAATAATAGATAGAAGAACAACGAAGCTGAAAGAAAATAAAAGATACGAGTAAGCAACAAATCAACCATTCTGAAAGTGAAGCTCAAAAACCATGAACAGTGTAGCTTAAAAGGCTAGAAATAGACAACCTTCAGAACTGTTTTTTTTTCACAAAACCAAAATACAATAATAAAGGCTACACAATCCTTAAATACAAAACAAAAGAGGGGCTTCTGAACCGATTAGAAACTCCTAATCAAAAGCAGAACTAGACGGGCTAAGCATGCAATTAAGGTGACTTCAACTCGTCTGTTAATCATCTCCTAGCTCTAGTTTTGTTAAAAAAATTGTAACCGACTCTATTTGTACATATCACCGTTCACAACTACTGTTTTTGGTGACTGACACGCCATGATCACTGCAACACATGGTAGTATTATCTTCTGCATTGAGCTGCGTGTACTTTTTGGAGGAGCCCTTGCAAAGCTTGACTTGGTATTTGATGGCATTGAGCTCCAGCTTTCGTGGTGCGGCTTTACCAAGATCAATGCCACAAAATTCAGAGAGCCTAACCAGGTATAGCAACACATCTGAGAGCACTTCCCCCAGGTGTTGCTTCTCTTCCTCTTTCCAGGATGGCAGTCCTCTTGGAACCTCTGCTTTCCACTGAAATATCTCTGATAGCTCTCCCACTTCTCCCACCTGAATGCACATTATACACCAAATTGGGATAGGAAAATAGGGGATCTCTGACCAAGTTATAATGCTTAGAATCTCATGAGTAATCACATCAAAATGGGGTCTTTAAGTGTGTGTAGAATCTATACACAGAGATTGACTTATGGACACCTGGATCACAGTCTAATCTTGAATGAATAATATGATGCCGTGTGTTTTAAATGTCCCACAAGGCATCTCGTTATTGTCTCAATGCACAGCACTGTACCGAGGTGTAGGAAAGTTTCTCTCGAATATAGGCACTCATTTACCAAGATGCATACTTGGAGTTGTTCTAAAATTAATATTGGATAACCAGTACATTTATCTTCATATTTACTATAACCTTTTGATCCAACTCTATTTGGGTCTTCTTCCCTTCTTGTGGTTGAGTTCACATATGAAAAAGAACAATGATAAAAAACAAACAGTGATAGACAATCTATTCAATCAGTTGCACACATGTCTTCTTTCTTCTTTTTCCCTTTTGGTTCTTCCATTTTCTGCACTTACAATTCATTGATGGGAACCAGACATCTGAGAAAATATAAACTCAACAACCAAAACCCAGAATTATAAATCCAAGAAGATAATTGAAAGTTTCTACATTTTCTATCCGTATCATTTCCTGTACAGTTGGAGAACAGAAACTAGATCTTACTATTTCATTGATTAATTCAGTATTATATTTTCAAACTCAAACAAACGCAGAGTACTCAAGTCAAATGTTACCAAGAAAAGAGAGATTTTTGTATCTATGTGAAGAATCATACAAAAAATCCCACCCAAAGTAAAAATCAATAACAATAATAAAAAGGTTTGACAAAAATACTCTTAAAAGGTGGTCAAAGGTCGTTCATCTGACAATTTAATAAGATTTTTCACGAAATTATCAAAATAATTTATAGTGGATAAAATTAGGGTTTCATTATCATTATGCAATGTCAGAGACCATTTTGGATAAAAATAAAATTAATAAAAATGGATAATGCTAAGAAGACTAAATTTGCAGACAAAATTTGCAAATTAAATGATGTGTCACTAACAGGAATGAGTAAGTTTATTAACGTTTAAGTAATAATTTAATCATCAACTTCCATGTCATTTAGTTTACAAAATTTTGGGTATAAATTTAATTTCCCTAACATTACTTAATAAAAAAATAGGAGAATAATAGATAATGGGTATGTGGACAAACAATCATAGAAGCAGAAACGATGGCTGTAAGCAAGTTTTACTAAGATTTCACAAATGGGTACCGAACTGATGTTAGGGTTTTGAAGTTGTACAAATTACCAGAGCCAAAAGCAGATTTCGAGGGCTATGAAACTGATCCCAGTCTCTCTCCCTTGACAACTCAGCCATTTTCTTCTTCAGTTCCTGCAGGGTAACACCTTCTCTTTCTGCAACTCCAACTCCAGCCATATCTCCAACCGCTGAATAAACACCAAACCCTCAAACTCTCAGAGACTCATTGTCAGTCTCAAACTCTTCCGGTGGTGGCCGGTCTATTTTCTTCACAAACAGGACCTTATTAGACTGGCTACCAGATTTTGCCGGTTCCATTCGGAGGGATTTTGATTTTCATTTGACAGGCACGCGCCGGTTTGCTGGTAGGGATTTGGGGGGACCAAATGTTGTTGGTTGGGGGAATATCCCCGATGGACATTTTTGGAAAACCGTATCGTGCAAAAGTGCAATGATGGGAGAACCTTCGGCTTTGGATGTGGATGGACTCGTGGTCACTTAAACACTAACGTCAAGTTGATTTCATCTTGGTGTGTGAAATGGTGCGACATGGTTATCAGTATTTTTTATTTTCATGACGAACAATGTAAAGTAGATTATTTTTTTAGTAATACTAGTTAGATTAAATTTGTATGCTTTAGGCATAATTTTTGTATCAACATTATAAAATTTAAGTTCGTGAAGAGTTTCTTTTGCATTTCTGTTTAATCTAACTAGCTTTATTCAAAATATTAATTTACCTAAGATTATATGGAAGATGAAGTGGACTTTAGAGTTTGAGTGATCAGGGGTCCATCCACACCCAAAGCCAAAGTTTGTCACATCATTCCATTTTTGCACGAGACGGTATTTCCAAAAATGTCCTTTCGGGGATATTTTCCCAACCAAGAACATTTGGTCCTTTCAAATCCATACCAGTAAACCGGCACGTGACTGTCAAATGAATATCAAAATCCCCCTGGAAGGAACTGGCAAAATCCGGTAGCACATAACTAGTGAATCCTGCAAGTGAAGATGCAAGTGAGAGTTCATGAAAAATCTCACTTTTGAAAGAGTTTCCTTAGCATTGCTTTAGACTAAATTTGCAAATTAAATGATGTGTCACTAATAATAAGCACGTTAATCAACATTTAAATAATAATTTAACCATCAACTTCCATATCATTTAGTCTATAAAATTTAATCGATATATTTAATCTCTCAAGTATTACAATATGGTGCAAAAATGCAATGATGGGAGAACCTTAGGCTTTGGTGTGGATGGACCCGTGGTCCCTCAAACTCTAAAGCCAAGTTGATTTTATCTTGCATGTATAGTAGTGCAACACGGTTATTTCTTTTATTTCGGAGTAGTTTTAAGTAGTTCAAATTTTTAGATTAACTTTGTAAATTATATGATGTGTACAATAAAAAAAACATTAATCAATACTTAAGTAATAATTGCAAGTGGTATTTTACTACAGTGGTGGAAAGGTGTTGGGCCCTTGCATGACGGCGTGGGTTCAAATCCCGTTGGTGGCTAATCTAATATCTAATCTAACAAAATTTATCTTTTGACAAAAAAAAAAATACTGCAATAATAATTTAATCATTAACATCCACGTTACATGGTTTATAAAATTTGGTCTAAAAAATTACCTTCTTTGTGATACAACGGGTCTTCATTATGAGAGTTTCCCTCGAAAGGACTTTATAATATTGAAAGCACTTTGTAATATGATCAGAATCATTCATATTAAAAAACACTTGGTAAGATCACATGTGCAAAAAATCAATAAAATATGAGATAGTTCAGTCATTGAACTATTTTAAAACAGATGGACAGATTTTGTAAAAGCATCGAGAACCGTCTATTTATTTGCTACAATTGATTGACTAAATGATCTTAATTTTAATTAAATTTTTGCATATGTAAAATTTCATGAATTGGCCACTAAGGCCGTGTTTGTTTGGCCTCTTTAGCTAGGATTAGGTAGGATTGGCCTAGAAACTGTCCTAGCCCCTTGTTTGGTGCGGGTAAAGGATTAGGTTTAATGGGACTAAATGAGACTCGTGTTCGCTAAGGGCTTCGCTACTAATACCGTGCAAAAGGCTGGGATTAGTAGTCTCGTTTCTTCATCCCATCGTTTTCGCCCATTTCAGTGAGAACCTTCTCTATTATGAACATCCACTCCAAGCGCTGCAGGATCTTGAGCGCCTCACCGTCTACATTTTTTTTTTTAGCTTTTGCTGCAGAAGCGATTTCCGGGCATTAATGGCTTCTGAATTTGAACCCGAGAAGTCGGAAAAGGGCAATGAGGATTGGTTTTTCTCGTCATCTATGAACTGGGCTGTCATGGTAGTTAACTGGGAGAAGGGTGCAATGGTTGTGGGGGGAGGAGGAGGCTGTAATTTTGAGGGATTCGATGGAATCGATCTGGGTTTCAAATGGGATCCAGTTTTGCTTTTGTCTTTATCTTCTGTGTTTTTTCTTCCAAATGGATTAGGACTGGAATTCAAACAGGATTAGAGAGATTTGTTTGCCGTGCGTTCTGTAGCTCTCCAGCTTCTAGAGTTGGATGAAGATGGGTAGGGAGAAAAGTGGGAGAGGGGATTCTAGAAGCTGGTCTCTTCTGGAGTTTGCCGTGCATTCTAGAAACAAAAAATAAAAAGATAAAATTAATAATAAAATATTAAAAAAGATATAGATTAAATAGATTAAATAGTATAATATTATAATTTGATAATTTATAAAAACATATTTAAAAAGATAAGGATTAAATAATATAATTTGAGAGTTTGTTAATTATCCTGCTTCTTAGTCTGACACTGCACCAAACGCTTCACTAAGTTAATCTAGTTTAGTCTAGTCTAAGCCAGTCCAGCTTAGTCCCTGAAGCTAGTCCAATCCGACACAGTCCGGTGCAACAAACGCACCCTAAGTGAATTGGGTAGGACTTCTCCTTAGTCTTCAGAAGCCAAGATAACGTTTTTTTTTTTTTGTTTCAATGATGGCATACGAGATTTTATCAACATCCCGAAATTGATTTAACAGGACTTTTAGTTTGGAGTCAAGCCCACTGTTGTTAGAATTGTTATTACATGGCTCATTTCCTTTGATTGACCTCTCGTCAACTAAGTGGGAAGAATGCTTTTCTTCATGGATATGGCACTACTGGTTTTTTGCCTTAAAATCCAGAATTTGTTGATTCTACTCACCTTGCCCAAAGTTGTCGATTGCACAATTTGGTTGACTGCTCAGTCAACTAGATATGAAAAAATGTTTTTCTTTATGGATATGTGAGCACTATTGTTATCATGTTTCAAGTTCCAAGATTTGTTGATTAGAAGATATTTTCACACACTATTTTTAACTTTTTGCACAAATTCTGTTCTATCTTGATCGTTGATTCTGCTTGATTCATTCAATCTGATTGCCATAAATAAAAAAAGACTCTGTGAGAATCTAAAAAAGATGTGCGAAAATAACTTCATCTGTTGATTCTGCTCACATGTCATCTTACTCAACATTGCCAACTGCACAAAGCTATTTATGGTCTTAAGCAAGGTATACGAGCTTGGTTTTAATGTCACAAATCAGTGGCTTCTTGATCCGATTTCGGTTTGTTCAAAATCAGGATTAATATATCTTTTGCTCGTCTTCTGGTATTATGGTTCTTATATTGTATGTTGATGCTATTGTTTCGACCCTATCTCGTTTTCTTAGTAACTATTACATGTGGCAATGAGTTCGAACTCATCGACCTTGATTCGCTATCTTATTAATTTAGGGCTACATGCCACCTGATCCTGTACCGATGTAAGACTTCATCTTTCACAAACCAAGTATACCATTATCTTCTCAAGTGCCACATTATGTCAGACTGGTTTTCTAGTTTGTAACTTTTTTGTTTTTTTGGAACAAACGATATTATCCACATTAAGGGGGTGGAGAAGTGGACTAAGCTTCACAATGAGTTTGCAATAAAGTGGTTCAAATTCGCATTTAGTGAGAATCTAACTTAAGACCTTTCACTTACAAATGGCTTCTAGTTTGTACCTTGAAATTGCTAATTTGGTGGATCGAGACACAGTGCAGACAGTGGTTCCAATCCTACTGTAAAACAGTAAGAACAAACAACACAATTAACAGTTCGAAAGTAAAACTACGAATACGAAACACAAAGATTTGCACGAGTGCGAGGGAAAACAGCTTTTTCATGAAGAGATGATGTATGAATGAATGCTAAGTTTAGAAAACTTTCACTGAGTTGCTCTCAAAACCTAACATATGTAAAACGAAAGATGCAACATTGAATATTAGGGTTATACCATATGCGTTTAAGGAAAGATGCAGAACTTATTTTTGTAGGAGTTTCGTCGCCTAATTCCTAGGCCAAATCAAAACAGATTTTTGTCTAAAAATTATCCTAAATCAACTAGGTCAAACACTCCTACATTAAGTCAATGGCCTGAATTGATGATCTCGCACGCCTAAAATAATTCAGTCACTCTAGAGTCATTCCCTAAATGAGTGTATATGAATATTGCCTTATGAAATCCAGAAGATATATTCTTTATTCTTTATCAAATAACTTTCGTGTCATCGAAGTAATCAGTATCTAGACCTAAACTAAGGACTATATGGAAATGAAGGTGAACGATTACAGACATGTATTGTATACACTCTAGAAAATTAGCCAATTAAAACAACTTGTGTTTTGCCATTTAGTACTATGGTCTAGTGATATTCATCTTCACATTTAAATGAGAGGTTTTAGGTTTGATTCTCGCCAGATGCAAATTTGAACCACATTATTGCTAGACCATTGTGAGGCTAAGCTCACCCCCTTCCCCTTTGTGTAAATAATATATCATATGTTCAAAAAGAAAAAAAAAGCTTGTGTTTTCATACCTCCAAATAATTGTCCTCTTGAGGGAGAGTTGCATTTATGATGTCATGGGGGAGTATAGATAGCTTGTTGGCTTTCTTCACTATCACACCTTCGACATTTCTTTTATGAGTAAACTGTCATTTAACCCCCTGAACTATCACGTGAGTTTCAATTTCCCCCCTGAACTATTTTTTCAGCCAATTGACCCCCTAAACTATGTTAAAGTGGCCAATTAACCCCCTACCGTTAAGTATCTTTAACTCCATCCAATTTTCTGTTAGAGAGTGTCATGTGCTTGGCACATGACCACCTTTTTACATTTTATGTCTAAATCTTTGCAAAGAAAACATATAAAACAAATATTAAAAAAAAAAAAACATACAAACCCTAAACTTAATCATTCAAAATAATAGAAAAGGTAAGGCTTTTTATATTAACACTCCACAAAATGTTGAATGCACCCCATATTAAAATTTAATATTAAATGACTTATTTACTCCACTATGCAATGACAATTTTGACCTTATTAGGTTTTAAAAAAAAAAATTATAAATACACTCCAAATCACTTTTAGCGTATTATTTATCTTCTCAACTATCAAAACCTTCTCATCCTCCATTGTTGAACAAAATCCTAACCAATGAAACTACAAACATGTTGATTGAGAAAAATTGTTTTTGACGAATGAAACACGAAATCGATGTTTCTGAAGCTTCACATGAGGTAAGACTTCACATTTTTCATTGTTTTAGTGATTTCGATGACATCGATAATTATTTAATCTTGCGTTTGCTGCATTATTTAAACTTATATATTCATATTCATATTCATATTCATATTCATATTCATCTTTTAGGGTTCATATTGAAAAATAATGCAGCAAACGCAAGATTAAATAATTATCGATGTCATTGAAATCACTAAAACAATGAAAAATGTGAAGTCTTACCTCATGTGAAGCTTCAGAAACATCGATTTCGTGTTTCATTCGTCAAAATTTTTTTTTCTCAATCAACATGTTTGTAGTTTCATTGGTTAGGATTTTGTTCAACAATGGAGAATGAGAGGGTTTTGATAGTTGAGAAGATAAATAATACGCTAAAAGTGATTTGGGGTGTATTTATAATTTTATTTTTTAAAACCTAATAAGGTCAAAATTGTCATTGCATAGTGGAGTAAATAAGTCATTTAATATTAAATTTTAATATGGGGTGCATTCAACATTTTGTGGAGTGTTAATATAAAAAGCCTTACCTTTTCTATTATTTTGAATGATTAAGTTTAGGGTTTGTAAGTTTTTTTTTTTTTTAATATTTGTTTTATATGTTTTCTTTGTAAAGATTTAGACATAAAATGTAAAAAGGTGGTCATGTGCCAAGCACATGACACTTTCTAACAGAAAATTGGATGGAGTTAAAGATACTTAACGGTAGGGGGTTAATTGGCCATTTTAACATAGTTTAGGGGGTCAATTGGCTAAAAAAATAGTTCAGGGGGGAAATTGAAACTCACGTGATAGTTCAGGGGGTTAAATGACAGTTTACTCTTTCTTTTATACTATATTTGGATAAGGAAAATAAACTTGAAATTTTGGCAAAAGTCAAAATTTTTAGATTGACATGCACCAATTCCTTTGTTTGGATTCATAAACAAAAAAATATAGAATTTCCACATAGAAAAAAACTTGGAATTTGGGACCTCCAATTCTCAAGTTTAAATTTCATGTAACTAGGTAGTATTTCCAAATTTCTATGAGTGAGTGTTTAAACAGAAAAAATTCCGTGTTCAAATTCCATTTTTCTTTTAGATTAATCAAACAAGAAAATTCACAAATTTTATAAAACAAATTCCGTCATTTCAAAATTCTTTAATAATCTTAAATTTTCTCATCCAAACAGTGTTACATCATAATGTTTTTTTTTTTTTTTCAGTTTATGAGTGCTCCTCATTCTTCAAATTTGGTTGTTTTTATGCCTACATTTCGTTGTTGGTCTCCATCATATTTTGATTTTTCCAATGCTAATTGATCGAGCTGGTTGTTCTGATACTCATCATTTGACTATTTATTTTTGTATGTTTCTTGGTCTCAGCCATATAACTTGGAGTGCTAAAAACAACCGATTCTTTTCTCGTTGTTCTTATGAGGGTAAATATCGTTCTCATCCTAAGTTGTCTGTTGAAGCTTGGATTGCTCATTTACTTAATGAGTTGGAGGTTACTCCTAAAGTCCTACTTCTACCTTGTTACTTTGTGGCCACCAACATGGATTTCAATTCGGTGTTTTATGCTCGCACAATGCACGTTGAGGGGAATTACCATAATATATGAAGAGTGCGTGCATTCTTCTGGGTCTCACAATTGGGTCTCAAAACTTTGAAAAGTTCAATCTTTTCTACTCTTTCTTTAGAAGGGCCACCGGTTTTTAAGTTCCTGTACTTCTATCATTCTACAAGTGGGGTTTGGTCATCATCCAACCATTCACTATACTCTCTCTGTTTACTTGACAACCCACTTCATTTGTGCCTAATTTTTGTTTTAGCATATATATTTTAATCAACTTTCTTAATTGTACATCTCTATAGATAAGGAATCCCTTGTTTATGTCCTACAAACTCCTAATTGTATTGTACATATGCAAACGCAGGTGTAACTACATTGGCTAGAGTAAATGAGCTCCCGCTTGTGCTGTTAAAATATAGAGCCTAACATTGTTATGTAACATTGTATATGTCGAGGCATGAATTTATCTAGATACAATCTTTGTTGAGTAAGAAGAAACATTTTTAATCTATTTTATTATAAAAATAATATCCTAACCTTTGTACAAATGGAAGTCTTCCTAGAAAAGAAAAATAAATCACAATTCTATTTGAACTTAGATGTTGACTCACCCCAACGTGAGCACCCGCCGAAATTTGAATTTTCATCCCCAAACTTTAAATTAATTTAAAATAAAATATAACTTGTATCGAAAAATAAATTGTACATTTATTTCCTAGCACAACTGTTCTTCTAGATGGGAAAATAAAATAAACATGCCACACCATGCAAATTGTTAGGTCATGTAACTTTTTGATAGACTACAGAAAGCTGTGGTGCATGACCTCGGAGGTCAGTCCACTCCACTATTGGTCAAATAAAATAAACATTACATGTTCAACGTGCAAATAATTATGCGAGTCATTAATTTGGTTCAATACAACATTTACACTAAAGAGAGAGAAGTTAAGTTGGGCAGCCTATTATTGAATTCGTCAACCACGATATTCGAATTTAAGATCTCTTACTTACAAATAAAAACAAATACCACCAAACAACAGTACTAAATGACGCTACAAATATTCATTAAAAGCGAGAATTTTGAAATCGAATAACCACCCATTCATATAAGGTGGTTATGCACATAAAATTACAGGATGTCCCTTACATAGCAATTTTTCATGCGTGTCACACAGCAATTCTGTGAGAAATGTCACTACATAATCAGCAATGTATTCGATTGAATGGAAGAAATTTATCCAAATTTGCATGATTTAGTTCATCAGTCACATCTACTAATTCCAATGCAAAAATAGAAGATTTGTAGTCCCAAACTTTTGGACTATGGATCCATAGTTCAAAAGTTTGGGGTCATGGTTTTGGACCAAAACCATAAGCCCCTTTTTGGATGACCAAGAATTTTATTGGATGATCCTTGTATAGATGACTTGTGCTGAGTTGTAATTATACCATATTAATATATCCAAACCCAAAATCTTAAACTTTAAGGCAATTAGCTCAAATCAATCTTAGGACATTGTATTAAACATTAAGAATGGAAAATTTGGCTAAGTTACACAGGTTCTAATAGACGTTAGCTGCTAGTCGGGCGGCGAGCTGGGGTCTAGTGCCTAAGCGGGGTGAGTTTAAGTAATTTTATGGTATATTGATAAATAAAATGACAGATTATAAAGTATTAGACAACCATATTGAAAATATAGTGAACAAGCATATAATGAGTGTTCATTTAAGTATTCAACAAGTCTCTTAAGAGTCGCGACATATGTGTGTTTAGGCGTGCTAGGCAAGCTAGGCGGACGCCTAAGCAGGTCTAGGAGCACTTTCTTTATTTTCAAACGCCTAGGGACTAATTGGGGAAGTGTCCAACCGCCTAGCTCCTAGGAGGGGATTTTTACAACAATATGTGTTAGTCAAAATAATTTGATGTTAAACTCACCAGATCAATGAAGTCAAATGTAAAACCTCTCATTTATAAGCGGAGACAAATTTTTCATATACAACAATATTGCGGGTTGATGTTTTGGATAAGTCATACTATGAGTCAATCATAATTTGGTATCGAATTCTAGGGAGCCGAAACCTGCGACCTACCACGCACTTACAAGTGAAGAGGAATACCACTAGACTACAATATTAAGCTTGTCATTTTGAAGAATCGAACATAGACTTCATATTTAAAATATAGAGAAATACCATTAAACTATACTATAATAAATTATATTTATTTTCATTATCTTTTACACTATATGATGGTTGGCGTATTTCATTATATTTGTTAGAATTAATCCATGATATGGTGGGCCACGTACGTCTAGGATCACAAGGCTGATGATGAAGAGTTGAGTGGGTTGATGAAGTTTGAAACAATTATTCCTCAGAAGATTTTAGACATGCATTTCCTTCTGGTGCACGTAGGGGGGATTTAATCTGAACCATTCATTTGAACCGTAAGACATCTATAAATTGACTCCTTCATTAGAAGAACATGTATTCGTACTTGACTTGAGAGTTTGGGTATTGGTTAGTCAAGGTTAATCTGCAGATCATGGCTAATCATGGTTATTGTGGGGTTTTACTATCTCTTACTTTGTTAAGTTTGGCTATTCATGGAAGCTTCTGCTTCCCTGAAATTAATGGAGATAACAAGGGCTCTTCACGTACCACTACTGCTAAGGGAAAAACATGGGCGGTTCTGGTTGCAGGATCAAGTGGTTACGACAACTACAGGCACCAGGTTTAAGCTTGTCCAAAATTTTGATTAATTAGTAACATTTTATGTTAATTGTGTTACAAGTAATAAAATTTAGGGCTAATCTTTGTCGTTCCATGCAGGCTGACATATGCCATGCGTACCAGATACTGAAGAAAGGAGGACTGAAAGACGAGAACATCATCGTTTTCATGTACGATGATATCGCGTACAACCCGGAAAATCCTCAACAAGGTGTCATCATCAACAAGCCAAATGGTCATGATGTTTATAAAGGAGTTCCCAAGGTTGTAACAAATTTTCTGAGTCGGATTTTTAATTTCTAGCTGGTTAATTTGTTAGTTTAACATTGTTCAGTTACCTGAAGTATTTTTTTCTTCTAATGCAGGATTATACAGGAGATCATGTTAACGCACGCAATCTCTATGCTGTTATTCTTGGAGACAAAAGTGCTCTCACCGGAGGAAGTGGCAAGGTTCTAAGTAGTGGCCCGAATGACCATGTTTTCATATATTATGCGGACCATGGTTCTGTAGGATTACTTGGTAATTAGTAATTTTTTTTTATTAACTTTGGAAATTATATTTAGTGATCTTACATAGTCCCATAAATTCAGTAAATTTTGTTCTTCGGGTTACATTTGAACTGTATATTGTGTTCAGGGATGCCTAGTGATTATGTTTATGCGGAAGATCTCATACGTGTACTGAAGAAGAAGAATGCTTCTAAAGGTTACAAAAGCATGGTAAGAATTTTCACTTGAGTAACGGTCTTACTGAAGTTTTCAACTCTTTATTTGATGATTTTCATGTATTTTCTGAGGTCTTAATGCATTTATGTGAAAAAAAAAAATTAGGTTTTTTACATTGAAGCTTGCGAGGCAGGGAGCATGTTTGAGGGCCTCCTTTCAAGTAATCTGAATATTTATGCTACCACCGCGTCGAATGCAGAAGAGAGTAGTTATGGAACATATTGTCCCGGTGACCCATCAGTTCCTGCCGAGTTTGATACTTGTTTGGGAGACTTGTATAGCATTTCCTGGATGGAGGACTGGTAATGCAGGGCCTTTCTTTATGAAAATGCTGTTCTAATTAAACAGAGTACATTACTTTGTCAGTTTCAAATACATTTTCAATCAAATGCTCATACTAATTACTTTGTTGTTTCGGTGACTTTTGGACCATATTTTCACATTTTGAGAGCAGTGACATAAGTGATTTGCATAAAGAAACTTTGGAGAATCAATATGAAAGGGTACTATTTGAAAATTTCTCGTATGTAAATAATGTCTAATGTTGGGGAAATTAGAATAATATGACCATGTGAACATGTCGATTGAATTACAGGTTCGAAGAAGAACAACTAATTCGCATGTTATGCAGTACGGAGATATGAGTCATAAACAGGAGTTCCTCTTTGCTTACATGGGTGCTGATCTTTCTAATCGTAGCCATACTTCCACCAGCGATATCTCTTCACCCTCGATCTCAAGGGCTGTTGACCAACGTGACACGAAGCTCCTCTACTTTCAACAAAAGGTTTCTGCTCTTCTTTTATTCTGAATTCCAAACTTCGATGTGTTTAACTTTCATGTATACACATATATGTATTGATTAGTACATGCCAAACTCTCCGGCTAGAGAACTTTTCGTATGTTTTTGACAATTTGTATTTTTCGTTATATATGTGTCAGCTGCAAAGAGCTCCTACTGGATCTCAAGAGAAACAGGGTGCTCAGAAGCAGCTGCTGCTTGAAATTGCTCATAGGAAAAACGTGGACTATAGCATAACGAAACTAGGGGAGGCTTTGTTCGGACACGAGAAGAGCTCAAACGTTTTAATGAATGTTAGGCCACAGGGCCAACCTGTGGTAGATAATTGGGACTGCTTCAAGAACTTTGTAAGTTCATCTCCTGTAATTCTATACATCCAATTGATCTAGACGACACGCAAGTGCTTGTGCTTCTTTCTTCAGTTTTTTGAAGTAAACAAGTCTTATCTCCGAGATAACTGATTTTGAGTTCTTTCCATGTAGTTGAATATTTATGAGAAGTACTGTGGACATTTATCTGCATATGGAATGAAGTACACACGAGCTATAGCCAACATATGCAATGCTGGGATTACCACAGAGAAAATGGTTGCAGCATCTGATCAAACTTGTGCCAACAAACCCAATGTCTAGAACTTCCTTTCTGATCAGATAAATGATCAATATATGTATGTGTGAAGGTGATGTGTTGGATGCTAAACATTTCTGGAGTTGATCTTGAAGAAATTGCAGCAGCTAGACTAAGAAAGCCAACGGCTATTTTCTTTTGAAATGTAACGGCTAGTTTAAGTTAAGTGATGGTTTTTTACAAGTGTAAGGCTTAGATTAAAAGCTCCAATGAAGGGCTAAGATTAGCTTTGTACGAACAGGTTGGTGAGCATTTTGTCAGCTAGCTCCAATGGAGATAACGGCTGACTGTGCAATCCCAAAACCCTATCAATTACATATATGTATATATATGTGTACTATGAGCTGCCGCAGTAGCAGTCTCCAATAACCGACATTCCCTTCTTAAATTCTGTGTGCAATCATCACCATTTTTGGTGACCTCTATCCTTTCCAAAACTAGCATACAAAATACCATCTTTACAAAACACTATCATGATGCAATAAGAACACCGAAATAATACAAAATATTTTCGGAAATGGTCTTGCAATGCTAGTGAAGCAAAATCTCTGTTGAGAGAAAAGAATTTAACTTAACAGCGAAAAAATTAGTTCTGTATACCATCGTTGATCAAATTTGATCAGTTTTAATCGTTGATCTACACTCTTGACTTGAAGATTCATACTTCGTTTCTCTTAAATAATTTCAAGTTTAGTATGCCAGCAGTTTCATTTTTTCATGAAAAGGAGAAAACCTATGTTGGATTTGGTCTCTAGACTCCGATGGGAGGGAGGTACTCGTGCATTATAATTTATATTGTCTCGTCATACGCGAGGATTTCCAATCTCATATATTTTTTTTACGACTTCATATCTAAAATTCAACTAATCAAAATACAATACTAGTTCCAAACTAATTTCAGAATCATAGACGATCATCCAATTCTCCTCCTCTTCGACATTCTGGCTTGCCTTCTAATATTTCTCACCTTGCTTAATTGAAGACGTCTAGAGCTTCTCACCGTTCGAGACCTGCCCACAACCCGAACAGACCTTCTCTTGGACTTTAACCTTACATGGCGATGGCTACAAGTAACATGCCTACTTGAAGGGTAAATAGAGCTCTGCAGCCTATCCTTTCTTCTCCCGGTGACTAACTTCCGCTTTATACTGAAGTTTAAGTTATGATAGTTATCCCA
This sequence comes from Malus sylvestris, assembly GCF_916048215.2. Lineage (NCBI taxonomy): Eukaryota > Viridiplantae > Streptophyta > Magnoliopsida > Rosales > Rosaceae > Malus > Malus sylvestris. Next base: position 2,528,227 of record NC_062263.1, on the reverse strand, counting down.
CATGTCATTTTCTTTACTCGAACTGAAGCCTTGTTCTATGTCTGAAAATTGGCGGAGGCGGCAATGGCGGTGAGGTGCCTCAGTCGACCTATCCGCCTAGTGTTCCTTAGCTTGTGCCACAAGATACAAGTAATATCTCCCAATGCAAACCCATACGTCTCACATGCAGCCCAACACATTTTACATAGCCTTTTTCCAATGCATTGGAAGATCCCCAGCTTGAATAATAGATAGAAGAACAATGAAGCTGAAAGAAAATAAAAGATACGAGTAAGCAACAAATCAACCATTCTGAAAGTGAAGCTCAAAAACCAAGAACTCTGTAGCTTAAAAGGCTAGAAATAGACAACCTTCAGAACTATTTTTTTTACAAAACCAAAATACAATAATAAAGGCTACACAATCCTTAAATACAAAACATAAGAGGGGCTTCTGAACCGATTACAAACTCCTAATCAAAAGCAGAACTAGATGGGCTAAGCATACAATTAAGGTGACTTCAACTCGTCTGTTAAGCATCTCCTAGCTCTAGTTTTGTTAAAAAAATTGTAACCGACTCTATTTGTACATATCACCGTTCACAACTACTGTTTTTGGTGCCTGACACGCCATGATCACTGCAACACATGGTAGTATTATCTTCTGCATTGAGCTGCGTGTACTTTTTGGACGAGCCCTTGCAAAGCTTGACTTGGTATTTGATGGCATTGAGCTCCAGCTTTCGTGGTGCGGCTTTACCAAGATCAATGCCACAAACTTCAGAGAGCCTAACCAGGTAGAGCAACACATCTGAGAGCACTTCCCCCAGGTGTTGCTTCTCTTCCTCTTTCCAGTATGGCAGTCCTCTTGGAACCTCTGCTTTCCACTGAAATATCTCTGATAGCTCTCCCACTTCTCCCACCTGAATGCACATTATACACCAAATTGGGAAAGGAAAATAGGGGATCTCTGACCAAGTTATAATGCTTAGAATCTCATGAGTAATCACATCAAAATGGGGTCTTTAACTGTGTGTAGAATCTATAGACAGAGATTGACTTATCGACACCTGGATCAGAGTCTAATCTTGAATGAATAATATGATGCCGTGTGTTTTAAATGTCCCACAAGGCATCTCGTTATTGTCTCAATGCACAGCATTGTACCGAGGTGTAGGAAAGTTTCTCTCGAATATAGGCACTCATTTACCAAGATGCATACTTGGAGTTGTTCTAAAATTAATATTGGATAACCATTACATTTATCCTTATATTTACTATAACCTTTTGATCCAACTCTATTTGGGGTCTTCTTCCCTTCTTGTGGTTGAGTTCACATATGAAAAAGAACAATGATAAAAAACAAACAGTGATAGACAATCTATTCAATCAGTTGCACACATGTCTTCTTTCTTCTTTTTCCCTTTTGGTTCTTCCATTTTCTGCACTTACAATTCATTGATGGGAACCAGACATCTGAGAAAATATAAACTCAACAACCAAAACCCAGAATTTTAAATCCAAGAAGATAATTGAAAGTTTCTACATTTTCTATCCGTATCATTTCCTGTATAGTTGGAGAACAGAAACTAGATCTTACTATTTCATTGATTAATTCAGTATTATATTTTCAAACTCAAACAAACGCAGAGTACTCATGTCAAATATTACCAAGAAAAGAGAGATTTTTGTATCTATGTGAAGAATCATACAAAAAATCCCACCCAAAGTAAAAATCAATAACAATAATAAAAAGGTTTGACAAAAATACTCTTAAAAGGTGGTCAAAGGTCGTTCACCTAACAATTTAATAAGATTTTCCACGAAATTATCAAAATAATTTACAGTGGACAAAATCAGGGTTTCATTATCATTATGCAATGTCAGATACCATTTTGGATAAAAATAAAATTAATAAAAATGGATAATGCTAGGAAGACTAAATTTGCAAACAAAATTTGCAAATTAAATGATGTATCACTAACATGAATGAGTAAGTTTATTAACGTATAAGTAATAATTTAATCATTAACTCCCATGTCATTTAGTTTACAAAATTTTGTCTATAAATTTAATCTCCCTAACATTACTTAATAAAAAAATAGGAGAATAATAGATAATGGGTATGTGGACAAACAATCATAGAAGCAGAAACGATGGCTGTAAGCAAGTTTTACTAAGATTTCACAAATGGGTACTGAACTGATGTTAGGGTTTTGAAGTTGTACAAATTACCAGAGCCAAAAGCAGATTTCGAGGGATATGAAACTGATCCCAGTCTCTCTCCCTTGACAACTCAGCCATTTTCTTCTTCAGTTCCTGCAGGGTAACACCTTCTCTTTCTGCAACTCCAACTCCAGCCATATCTCCAACCGCTGAATAAACACCAAACCCTAAAACTCTCAGAGACTCATTGTCAGTCTCAAACTCTTCCGGTGGTGGCCGGTCTATTTTCTTCACAAACAGGACCTTATCAGACTGGCTACCGGATTTTGCCGGTTCCATTCGGAGGGATTTTGATTTTCATTTGACAGGCACGCGCCGGTTTGCTGGTAGGGATTTGGGGGGACCAAATGTTGTTGGTTGGGGGAATATCCCCGATGGACATTTTTGGAAAACCGTATCGTGCAAAAGTGCAATGATGGGAGAACCTTCGGCTTTGGATGTGGATGGACTCGTGGTCACTCAAACACTAACGTCAAGTTGATTTCATCTTGGTGTGTGAAATGGTGCGACATGGTTATCAGTATCTTTTATTTTCATGACGAACAATGTAAAGTAGACTATTTTTTTAGTAATACTAATTGGATTAAATTTGTATGTTTTAGACATAATTTTTGTATCAACATTATAAAATTTAAGTTCGAGTTTCTTTTGCATTTCTGTTTAATCTAACTAGCATTACTCAAAAAATTAATTTACCTAAGATTATATGGAAGATGAAGTGGACTTTAGAGTTTGAGTGATCACGGGTCCATCCACACCCAAAGCCAAAGTTTGTCACATCATTCCATTTTTGCCCGAGACGGTATTTCCAAAAATGTCCTTTCGGGGATATTTTCCCAACCAAGAACATTTGGTCCCTACCAGTAAACCGGCACGTGACTGTCAAATGAATATCAAAATCCCCCTGGAAGGAACCGGCAAAATCCGGTAGCACATAACTAGTGAATCCTGCAAGTGAAGATGCAAGTGAGAGTTCATGAAAAATCTCACTTTTGAAAGAGTCTCCTTAGCATTGTTTTAGACTAAATTTGCAAATTAAATGATGTGTCACTAATAATAAGCACGTTAATCAACACTTAAATAATAATTTAACCATCAACTTCTATATCATTTAGTCTATAAAATTTAATCGATATATTTAATCTCTCAAGTATTACAATATGGTGCAAAAATGCAATGATGGGAGAACCTTTGGCTTTGGTGTGGATGGACCCATGGTCCCTCAAACTCTAAAGCCAAGTTGATTTCATCTTGCATGTATAGGAGTGCAACACGGTTATTTCTTTTATTTCAGAGTAGTTTTAAGTGGTTCAAATTTTTAGATTAACCTTGTAAATTATATGATGTGTACAATAAAAAAAACATTAATCAATACTTAAGTAATAATTGCAAGTGGTATTTTACTACAGTGATGGAAAGTGTTGGGCCCTTGCATGACGGCGTGGGTTCAAATCCCGTTGGTGGCTAATCTAATATCTAAAAGGTCGTACCCCGTGGGTTCAAATCCCGTTGGTGGCTAATCTAATCTAATATCTTTTGACAAAAAAAAAAATACTGCAATAATAATTTAATCATTAACATCCACGTTACATGGTTTATAAAATTTGGTCTAAAAAATTACCTTCTTTGTGATACAACGGGTCTTCATTATGAGAGTTTCCCTCGAAAGGACTTTATAATATTGAAAGCACTTTGTAATATGATCAGAATCATTCATATTAAAAAACACTTTGTAAGATCACATGTGCAAAAAATCAATAAAATATGAGATAGTTCAGTCATTGAACTATTTTAAAACAAATGGACAGATTTTGTAAAAGCATCAAGAACCGTCTATTTATTTGCTACAATTGATTGACTAAACGATCTTAATTTTAATTAAATTTTTGCATATGTAAAATTTCATGAATTGGCCACTAAGGCCGCGTTTGTTTGGCCTCTTTAGCTAGGATTAGGTAGGATTGGCCTAGAAACTGTCCTAGTCCCTTGTTTGGTGCTGGTAAAGGATGAGGTTTAATGGGACTAAATGAGACTTGTGTTCGCTAAGGGCTTCGCTACTAATGCAGTGCAAAAGGCTGGGATTAGTAGTCCCGTTTCTTCATCCCATCGTTTTCGTCCATTTCAGTGAGAACCTTCTCTATTATGAACATCCACTCCAAGCGCTGCAGGATCTTGAGCGCCTCACCGTCTACATTTTTTTTTTTAGCTTTTGCTGCAGCAGCGATTTCCGGGCATTAATGGCTTCTGAATTTGAACCCGGGAAGTCGGAAAAGGCGATGAGGATTGGTTTTTCTCGTCATCTATGAACTGGGCTGTCATGGTAGTTAATTGGGAGAAGGGTGCAAGGGTTGTGGGGGGAGGAGGAGGCTGTAATTTTGAGGGATTCGATGGAATCGATCTGGGTTTCAAATGGGATCCAGTTTTGCTTTTGTCTTCATCTTCTGCGTTTTTTCTTCCAGATGGATTAGGACTGGAATTCAAACAGGATTAGAGAGATTTGTTTGTCGTGCGTTCTGTAGCTCTCTAGCTTCTAGAGTTGGACGAAGATGGGTAGGGAGAAAAGTGGGAGAGGGGATTCTAGAAGCTGGTCTCTTCTGGAGTTTGCCGTGCATTCTAGAAACAAAAAATAAAAAGATAAAATTAATAATAAAATATTAAAAAAGATATAGATTAAATAGATTAAATAGTATAATATTATAATTTGATAATTTATAAAAACATATTTAAAAAGATAAGGATTAAATAATATAATTTGAGAGTTTGTTAATTATCCTGCTTCTTAGTCTGACACTGCACCAAACGCTTCACTAAGTTAATCTAGTTTAGTCTAGTCTAAGCCAGTCCAGCTTAGTCCCTGAAGCTAGTCCAATCCGACACAGTCCGGTGCAACAAACGCACCCTAAGTGAATTGGGTAGGACTTCTCCTTAGTCTTCAGAAGCCAAGATAACGTTTTTTTTTTTTTTGTTTCAATGATGGCATACGAGATTTTATCAACATCCCGAAATTGATTTAACAGGACTTTTAGTTTGGAGTCAAGCCCACTGTTGTTAGAATTGTTATTACATGGCTCATTTCCTTTGATTGACCTCTCGTCAACTAAGTGGGAAGAATGCTTTTCTTCATGGATATGGCACTACTGGTTTTTTGCCTTAAAATCCAGAATTTGTTGATTCTACTCACCTTACCCAAAGTTGTCGATTGCACAATTTGGTTGACTGCTCAGTCAACTAGATATGAAAAAATGTTTTTCTTTATGGATATGTGAGCACTATTGTTATCATGTTTCAAGTTCCAAGATTTGTTGATTAGAAGATATTTTCACACACTATTTTTAACTTTTTGCACAAATTCTGTTCTATCTTGATCGTTGATTCTGCTTGATTCATTCAATCTGATTGCCATAAATAAAAAAAGACTCTGTGAGAATCTAAAAAAGATGTGCGAAAATAACTTCATCTGTTGATTCTGCTCACATGTCATCTTACTCAACATTGCCAACTGCACAAAGCTATTTATGGTCTTAAGCAAGGTATACGAGCTTGGTTTTAATGTCACAAATCAGTGGCTTCTTGATCCGATTTCGGTTTGTTCAAAATCAGGATTAATATATCTTTTGCTCGTCTTCTGGTATTATGGTTCTTATATTGTATGTTGATGCTATTGTTTCGACCCTATCTCGTTTTCTTAGTAACTATTACATGTGGCAATGAGTTCGAACTCATCGACCTTGATTCGCTATCTTATTAATTTAGGGCTACATGCCACCTGATCCTGTACCGATGTAAGACTTCATCTTTCACAAACCAAGTATACCATTATCTTCTCAAGTGCCACATTATGTCAGACTGGTTTTCTAGTTTGTAACTTTTTTGTTTTTTTTGGAACAAACGATATTATCCACATTAAGGGGGTGGAGAAGTGGACTAAGCTTTACAATGAGTTTGCAATAAAGTGGTTCAAATTCGCATTTAGTGAGAATCTAACTTAAAACCTTTCACTTACAAATGACTTCTAGTTTGTACCTTGAAATTGCTAATTTGGTGGATCGAGACACAGTGCAGACAGTGGTTCCAATCCTACTGTAAAACAGTAAGAACAAACAACACAATTAACAGTTCGAAAGTAAAACTACGAATACGAAACACAAAGATTTGCACGAGTGCGAGGGAACACAGCTTTTTCATGAAGAGATGATGTATGAATGAATGCTAAGTTTAGAAAACTTTCACTGAGTTGCTCTCAAAACCTAACATATGTAAAACGAAAGATGCAACATTGAATATTAGGGTTATACCATATGCGTTTAAGGAAAGATGCAGAACTTATTTTTGTAGGAGTTTCGTCGCCTAATTCCTAGGCCAAATCAAAACAGATTTTTGTCTAAAAATTATCCTAAATCAACTAGGTCAAACACTCCTACATTAAGTCAATAGCCTGAATTGATCTCGCACGGCTAAAATAATTCAGTCACTCTAGAGTCATTCCCTAAATGAGTGTATATGAATATTGCCTTATGAAATCCAGAAGATATATTCTTTATTCTTTATCAAATAACTTTCGTGTCATCGAAGTAATCAGTATCTAGACCTAAACTAAGGACTATATGGAAATGAAGGCGAACGATTACAGACATGTATTGTATACACTCTAGAAAATTAGCCAATTAAAACAACTTATGTTTTGCCATTTAGTACTACGGTCTAGTGATATTCATCTTCACATGTAAGTGAGAGGTCTTAGGTTTGATTCTCGCCAGATGCAAATTTGAACCACATTATTGCTAGACCATTGTGAGGCTAAGCTCACCCCCTTCCCCTTAGTGTAAATAATATATCATATGTTCAAAAAGAAAAAAAAAGCTTGTGTTTTCATACCTCCAAATAATTGTCCTCTTGAGGGAGAGTTGCATTTATGATGTCATGGGGGAGTATAGATAGCTTGTTGGCTTTCTTCACTATCACACCTTCGACATTTCTTTTATACTATATTTGGATAAGGACAATAAACTTGAAATTTTGGCAAAAGTCAAAATTTTTAGATTGACATGCACCAATTCCTTTGTTTGGATTCATAAACATAAAAATATAGAATTTCCACATAGAAAAAAACTTGGAATTTGGGACCTCCAATTCTCAAGTTTAAATTTCATGTAACTAGGTAGTATTTCTAAATTTCTATGAGGGAGAATTTAAACAGAAAATTCACAAATTTCATAAAACAAATTCCGTCATTTCAAAATTCTTTAATAATCTTAAATTTTCTCATCCAAACAGTGTTACATCATAATGTTTTTTTTTTTTTTTTTTTTTTTTTCAGTTTATGAGTGCTCCTCATTCTTCAAATTTGGTTGTTTTTATGCCTATATTTCGTTGTTGGTCTCCATCATATTTTGATTTTTCCAATGCTAATTAATCGAGCTGGTTGTTCTGATACTCATCATTTGACTATTTATTTTTGTATGTTTCTTGATCTCAGCCATATAACTTGGAGTGCTAAAAAACAACCGATTCTTTTCTCGTTGTTCTTATGATGGTAAATATCGTTCTCTTCCTAAGTTGTCTGTTGAAGCTTGGATTGCTCATTTACTTAATGAGTTGGAGGTTACTCCTAAAGTCCTACTTCTACCTTGTTACTTTGTGGCCACCAACATGGATTTCAATTCGGTGTTTTATGCTCGCACAAAGCACATTGAGGGGAATTACCATAATATATGAAGAGTGCGTGCATTCTTCTGGGTCTCACAATTGGGTCTCAAAACTTTGAAAAGTTCAATCTTTTCTACTCTTTCTTTAGAAGGGCCACCGGTTTTTAAGTCCTGTACTTCTATCATTCTACAAGTGGGGTTTGGTCATCATCCAACCATTCACTATACTCTCTCTGTTTACTTGACAACCCACTTCATTTGTGCCTAATTTTTGTTTTAGCATATATATTTTAATCAACTTTCTTAATTGTACATCTCTATAGATAAGGAATCCCTTGTTTATGTCCTACGAACTCCTAATTGTATTGTACATATTCAAACACAGGTGTAACTACATTGGCTAGAGTAAATGAGCTCCCGCTTGTGCTGTTAAAATATAGAGCCTAACATTGTTATGCATTATTGTATATGTCGAGGCATGAATTTATCTAGATTCAATCTTTGTTGAGTAAGAAGAAACATTTTTAATCTATTTTATTATAAAAATAAAATCCTAACCTTTGTACAAATGGAAGTCTTCCTAGAAAAGAAAAATAAATCACAATTCTATTTGAACTTAGATGTTGACTCACCCCAACGTGAGCACCCGCCGAAATTTGAATTTTCATCCCCAAACTTTAAATTAATTTAAAATAAAATATAACTTGTATCGAAAAATAAATTGTACATTTATTTCCTAGCACAACTGTTCTTCTAGATGGGAAAATAAAATAAACATGCCACACCATACAAATTATTAGGTCATGTAACTTTTTGATAGACTACAGAAAGCTGTGGTGCATGACCTCGGAGGTCAGTCCACTCCACTATTGGTCAAATAAAATAAACATTACATGTTCAACGTGCAAATAATTATGCGAGTCATTAATTTGGTTCAATACAACATTTACACTAAAGAGAGAGAAGTTAAATTGGGCAGCCTATTATTGAATTCGTCAGCCACGACATTCGAATTTAAGATCTTTTACTTACAAATAAAGATAAATACCATCAAACAATAGTACTAAATGACGCTACAAATATTCATTAAAAGCGAAAATTTTGAAATCGAATAACCACCCATTCATATAAGGTGGTTATGCACATAAAATTACAGGATGTCCCTTACATAGCAATTTTTCATGCGTGTCACACAGCAATTCTGTGAGAAATGTCACTACATAATCAGCAATGTATTCGATTGAATGGAAGAAATTTATCCAAATTTGCATGATTTAGTTCATCAGTCACATCTACTAATTCCAATGCAAAAATAGAAGATCTGTAGTCCCAAACTTTTGGACTATGGATCCATAGTCCAAAAGTTTGGGGTCATGGTTTTGGACCAAAACCATAAGCCCCTTTTTGGATGACCAAGAATTTTATTGGATGATCCTTGTATAGATGACTTGTGCTGAGTGGTAATTATACCATATTAAAATATCCAAACCCAAAATCTTAAACTTTAAGGCAATTAGCTCAAATCAATCTTAGGACATTGTATTAAACATTAAGAATGGAAAATTTGGCTAAGTTACACAGGTTCTAATAGACGTTAGCCGCTAGTCGGGCAGCGAGCTGGGGTCTAGTGCGTAAGCGGGGCGGGTTTAAGTAATTTTATGGTATATTGATAAATAAAATGACAGATTATAAAGTATTAGACAACCATATTGAAAATATAGTGACCAAGCATATAATGAGTGTTCGTTTAAGTATTCAACAAGTCTCTTAAGAGTCGCGACATATGTGTGTTTAGGCGTGCTAGGCAAGCTAGGCGGACGCCTAAGCAGGTCTAGGAGCACTTTCTTTATTTTCAAATGCCTAGGGACTAATCGGGGCGTTGTCTAACCGCCTAGCTCCTAGGCGGGGATTTTTACAACAATATGTGTTAGTCAAAATAATTTGATGTTAAACTCACCAGATCAATGAAGTCAAATGTAAAACCTCTCATTTATAAGCGGAGACAAATTTTTCATATACAACAATATTGCGGGTTGAAGTTTTGGATAAGTCATACTATGAGTCAATCATAATTTCGTATCGAATTCTAGGGAGCCGAAACCTATGACCTACCATGCACTTATAAGTGAAGAGGAATACCACTATACTACAATATTAAGCTTGTCATTTTGAAGAATCGAACATAGACTTCATATTTAAAATATAGAGAAATACCATTAAACTATACTATAATAAATTATATCTATTTTCATTATCTTTTACACTATATGATGGTTGGCGTATTTCATTATATTTGTTAGAATTAATCCATGATATGGTGGGCCACGTACGTCTAGGATCACAAGGTTGATGATGAAGAGTTGAGTGGGTTGATGAAGTTTGAAACAATTATTCCTCAGAAGATTTTAGACATGCATTTCCTTCTGGTGCACGTAGGGGGGATTTAATCTGAACCATTCATTTGAACCGTAAGACATCTATAAATTGACTCCTTCATTAGAAGAACATGTATTCGTACTTGACTTGAGAGTTTGGGTATTGGTTAGTCAAGGTTAATCTGCAGATCATGGCTAATCATGGTTATTGTGGGGTTTTACTATCTCTTACTTTGTTAAGTTTGGCTATTCATGGAAGCTTCTGCTTCCCTGAAATTAATGGAGATAACAAGGGCTCTTCACGTACCAGTACTGATAAGGGAAAAACATGGGCAGTTCTGGTTGCAGGATCAAGTGGTTACGACAACTACAGGCACCAGGTTTAAGCTTGTCCAAAATTTTGATTAATTAGTAACATTTTATGTTAATTGTGTTACAAGTAATAAAATTTAGGGCTAATCTTTGTCGTTCCATGCAGGCTGACATATGCCATGCGTACCAGATACTTAAGAAAGGAGGACTGAAAGACGAGAACATCATCGTTTTCATGTACGATGATATCGCGTACAACTCGGAAAATCCTCGAAAAGGTGTCATCATCAACAAGCCAAATGGTCATGATGTTTATAAAGGAGTTCCCAAGGTTGTAACTAATTTTCTGAGTCTGAATTTTAATTTCTATCTGGTTAATTTGCTAGTTTAACATTGTTTCGTTACCTGTAAGTATTTTTTTTTCTAATGCAGGATTATACAGGAGATCATGTTAACGCACGCAATCTCTATGCTGTTATTCTCGGAGACAAAAGTGCTCTCACCGGAGGAAGTGGCAAGGTTCTAAGTAGCGGTCCGAATGACCATGTTTTCATATATTATGCAGACCATGGTTCTGTAGGATTACTTGGTAATTAGTAATTTTTTTTTATTAACTTTGGAAATTATATTTAGTGATCTTACATGGTCCCACAAATTCAGTAAATTTTGCTCTTCGGGTTACATATGAACTGTATATTGTGTTCAGGGATGCCTAGCGATTATGTTTATGCGGAAGATCTCATACGTGTACTGAAGAAGAAGAATGCTTCTAAAGGTTATAAAAGCATGGTAAGAATTTTCACTTGAGTAACGGTCTTACTGAAGTTTTCAACTCTTTATTTGATGATTTTCATGTATTTTCTGAGGTCTTAATGCATTTATGTGAAAAAAAAAAAAAAATTAGGTTTTTTACATTGAAGCTTGCGAGGCAGGGAGCATGTTTGAGGGCCTCCTTTCAAGTAATCTGAATATTTATGCTACCACCGCGTCGAATACAGAAGAGAGTAGTTATGGAACATATTGTCCCGGTGACCCATCAGTTCCTGCCGAGTTTGATACTTGTTTGGGAGACTTGTATAGCATTTCCTGGATGGAGGACTGGTAATGCAGGGCCTTTCTTTATGAAAATGCTGTTCTAATTAAACAGAGTACATTACTTTGTCAGTTTCAAATACATTTTCAATCAAATGCTCATACTAATTACTTTGTTGTTTCGGTGACTTTTGGACCATATTTTCACATTTTGAGAGCAGTGACATAAGTGATTTGCATAAAGAAACTTTGGAGAATCAATATGAAAGGGTAATAATTTGAAAATTTCTTGTATGTAAATAATGTCTAATGTTGGGGAAATTAGAATAATATGACCATGTGAACATGTCGATTGAATTACAGGTTCGAAGAAGAACAACTAATTCGCATGTTATGCAGTACGGAGATATGAGTCATAAACAGGAGTTCCTCTTTGCTTACATGGGTGCTGATCTTTCTAATCGTAGCCATACTTCCACCAGCGATATCTCTTCACCCTCGATCTCAAGGGCTGTTGACCAACGTGACACGAAGCTCCTCTACTTTCAACAAAAGGTTTCTGCTCTTCTTTTATTCTGAATTCCAAACTTCGATGTGTTTAACTTTCATGTATACACATATATGTATTGATTAGTACATGCCAAACTCTCCGGCTAGAGAACTTTTCGTATGTTTTTGACAATTTGTATTTTTCGTTATATATGTGTCAGCTGCAAAGAGCTCCTACTGGATCTCAAGAGAAACAGGGTGCTCAGAAGCAGCTGCTGCTTGAAATTGCTCATAGGAAAAACGTGGACTATAGCATAACGAAACTAGGGGAGGCTTTGTTCGGACACGAGAAGAGCTCAAACGTTTTAATGAATGTTAGGCCACAGGGCCAACCTGTGGTAGATAATTGGGACTGCTTCAAGAACTTTGTAAGTTCATCTCCTGTAATTCTATACATCCAATTGATCTAGACGACACGCAAGTGCTTGTGCTTCTTTCTTCAGTTTTTTGAAGTAAACAAGTTTTATCTCCGAGATAATTGATTTTGAGTTCTTTCCATGTAGTTGAATATTTATGAGAAGTACTGTGGACATTTATCTGCATATGGAATGAAGTACACACGAGCTATAGCCAACATATGCAATGCTGGGATTACCACAGAGAAAATGGTTGCAGCATCTGATCAAACTTGTGCCAACAAACCCAATGTCTAGAACTTCCTTTCTGATCAGATAAATGATCAATATATGTATGTGTGAAGGTGATGTGTTGGATGCTAAACATTTCTGAAGTTGATCTTGAAGAAATTGCAGCAGCTAGACTAAGAAAGCCAACGGCTATTTTCTTTTGAAATGTAACGGCTAGTTTAAGTTAAGTGATGGTTTTTTACCAGTGTAAGGCTTAGATTAAAAGCTCCAATGAAGGGCTAAGATTCGCTTTGTACAAATAGGTTGGTGAGCATTTTGTCAGCTAGCTCCAATGGAGATAACGGCTGACTGTGCAATCCCAAAACCCTATCAATTACATATATGTATATATATGTGTGCTATGAGCTGCCGCAGTAGCAGTCTCCAATAACCGACATTCCCTTCTTAAATTCTTTGCAATCATCACCATTTTTGGTGACCTCTATCCTTTCCAAAACTAGCATACAAAATACCATCTTTACAAAATACTATCATGATGCCATAAGAAAACCGAAATAATACAAAATATTTTCGGAAATGGTCTTGCAAGGCTGGTGAAGCAAAATCTCTACTGAGAGAAAATAATTTTAACTAAAGAACGAAAAAATTAGTTATGTATACCATCGTAGATCAAATTTGATCCTTTTTAATCGTTGATCTGCACTCTTGACGTGAAGATTCGTCCTTCGTTTCTCTTAAATAATTTCAAGTTTAGTATGCCAACAGTTTCGTTTTTTCATGAAAAGGAGAAAACCTATGTTGGATTTGGTTTCTAGACTCCGATGGGAGGGAGGTACTCGTGCATTATAATTTATATTGTCTCGTCGTACGCGAGGATTTCCAATCTCATATATTTTTTATTAGGCGTCATATCTAAAATTCAACTAATCAAAATACAATACCTTACATGGCGATGGCTACAAGTAACATGCCTACTTGAAGGGTAAATAGAGCTCTGCAGCCTATCCTTTCTTCTCCCGGTGACTAACTTCCGCTTTCTACTGACGTTTAAGTTCTGATAGTTATCCCACATGTCATTTTCTTTACTCGAACTGAAGCCTTGTTCTGTGTCTGAAAATTGGTGGAGGCGGCAATGGCGGTGAGGTGACGCAGTCGGCCTATCCGCCTAGTGTTCCTTAGCTTGTGCCACAAGAAACAAGTAATATCTCCCAATGCAAACCCATACGTCTCACATGCAGCCCAACACATTTTACATAGCCTTTTTCCAATGCATTGGAAGATCCCCAGCTTGAATAATAGATAGAAGAACAACGAAGCTGAAAGAAAATAAAAGATACGAGTAAGCAACAAATCAACCATTTTGAAAGTGGAGCTCAAAAACCATGAACACTGTAGCTTAAAAGGCTAGAAATAGACAACCTTCAGAACTATTTTTTTTCACAAAACCAAAATACAATAATAAAGGCTACACAATCCTTAAATACAAAACATAAGAGGGGCTTCTGAACCGATTACAAACTCCTAATCAAAAGCAGAACTAGACGGGCTAAGCATGCAATCAAGGTGACTTCAACTCGTCTGTTAAGCATCTCCTAGCTCTAGTTTTGTTAAAAAAATTGTAACCGACTCTATTTGTACATATCACCGTTCACAACTACTGTTTTTGGTGCCTGACACGCCATGATCACTGCAACACATGGTAGTATTATCTTCTGCATTGAGCTGCGTGTACTTTTTGGAGGAGCCCTTGCAAAGCTTGACTTGGTATTTGATGGCATTGAGCTCCAGCTTTCGTGTCCTTCAACCGACAAATGCCGACGCAGATGGGGGCTTATAGAGTTTTTGATGGCGACGTGGAGAATCACGACCAAGGGTGCTTTTATGTTGTATGGATGTCAAAGCTTGTATGGAAGGTAAATGGGCTGCCATGGAAGGCAGTTTGAATTGAAGTTGCCTTGAAAATCGTCGACAAACTCTGGTGGGGTTTGAGGTAGAATAATGGTGGGTGTGGAAATACATTTTGATTTTGTTTTTTGTTTTTCAGTTTTATACAAGGGTGAATTAGGAATTTGAATAAAATATTTTTAAAGTTGGGTGTAAAAAGAGGTTGAATGGGTTTTAATAAAATTTCCCGCAAGTTTATTAACGTAACTTTCATGTCATTTAGTTTACAAAATTTTGTCTATAATTTAATCTATTTAACAATACTTAATAAAAAAATAGGAGAATAATAGATAATGGGTATGTGGACAAACAGTCATAGAAGCAGAAACGATGGCTGTAAGCAAGTTTTACTAAGATTTCACAAATGGGTACTGAACTGATGTTAGGGTTTTGAAGTTGTACAAATTACCAGAGCCAAAAGCAGATTTCTAGGGCTATGAAACTGATCCCAGTCTCTCTCCCTTGAAAACTCAGCCATTTTCTTCTTCAGTTCCTGCAGGGTAACACCTTCTCTTTCTGCAACTCCAACTCCAGCCATATCTCCAACCGCTGAATAATCACCAAACCCTCAAACTCTCAGACTCATTGTCAGGCTCAAACTTTTCTGGTGGTGGCTGGTCTATTTTCTTCACAAACAGGACCTTATTAGACTGGCTACCGGATTTTGCCGGTTCCATTCGGGGTGATTTTGATTTTCATTTGACAGGCACGCGCCGGTTTGCTGGTAGGGATTTAGGGGGACCAAATGTTGTTGGTTGGGGGAATATCCCCGATGGACATTTTTGGAAAACCGTATCGTGCAAAAGTGCAATGATGGGAGAACCTTCGGCTTTGGATGTGGATGGACTCGTGGTCACTCAAACACTAACGTGAAGTTGATTTCATCTTGCGTGTGAAATGGTGCGACACGGTTATCAGTCTCTTTAATTTTCATGACCAACAATGTAAAGTAGACTATTTTTTTTAGTAATACTAGTTAGATTAAATTTGTAGACTAAAAGCTTGTTTAGAAATGTTTTTAAAATAATTGAATGTGTTTTTGGTGAAAGTGTTTTTAGGTTCTAAAAGCACTTAAAGTGCTTTCTGCAAGAAGCACCAGTTATGTGCTTCTTGCAGAAAACACCAGTTATGTGCTTCTTGCATAAAGCACCAGTTATATGTTTCTTGCAAGATTCACTTGCAC
The DNA here is from genome assembly GCF_916048215.2 of Malus sylvestris. Classification (NCBI taxonomy): domain Eukaryota; kingdom Viridiplantae; phylum Streptophyta; class Magnoliopsida; order Rosales; family Rosaceae; genus Malus; species Malus sylvestris. Next base: position 2,512,396 of record NC_062263.1, on the reverse strand, counting down.
TTTTACTAATAATTGGTTAAAAAAAACTCTCTTCAAAAACGATTTCAGTCATTTTAAAAACACTTCCAAAAGAGTCCTAAATTTGCAAACTAAATGATGTGTCACTAATAAAAAATAAGCACGTTAATCAACACTTAAGTAATAATTCAATTATCAACTTTCATGTAATTTAGTTTATAATATTTATACTACATATTTAATCTCCTAGCATTATTGTATCGTGCAAAAATGCAATGATGGGATAACCTTTGGCTTTGGGTGTGGATGGACATGCAGTCACTCAAACTCTAAAGTCAATTTCATCTTGTGTGTACATGGGTGTGATTCGGTTATTAGTCTCTCTGATTTTTATGCTAGGTAGACTAATTTTTTGAGTAATACTAGTTAGACTAAATTTGTAGACTAAGAGCTCGTTTAAAAATGCTTTTAAAATAATTGAAGGGGTTTTTGGGTTCCAAAAGCACTTAAAGTGCTTCATGCAAGAAGCACCAGTTATGTGCTTCTTATAAGAAACACTTCATGTACTTTTTCAGGATTCACTTGCATTTTACTAAGAATTGGTTCAAAAAACACTTTCATCAAAAGCGATTTCAGTCATTTTAAAAGCACTTCCAAACGAGCTCTAAAGTTGCTAAAAGATGTGTCACCAATAAAAAAAATAAGCACGTTAATCAACACTTAAGTAATAATCTAATCATCAACTTTCATGTCATTTAGTTTATAAAATTTAGTCTACATATTTAATCTCCTTAGCATTACCATATTGTGCAAAAATGCAATGATGGGAGAAGCTTTGGCTTTGGGTGTGGATGGACATGTGGTCACTCAAACTCTAAAGTCAAGTTGATTTCATCTTGGGTGTACAAGGGCGTGGCACAGTTATTAGTCTCTCTTATTTTCTTGAATGTTCGGTAAACTAATTTTTTGAGTAATGCTAGTGAGACTAAATTTGTAGACTAAGAAATTCTTTTAAAATAATTGAAGGGGTTTTTGGTGAAATTGTTTTTGGGTTTCAAAAGCACTTAAAGTGCTTCTTGCAAGAAATACCAGTTATGTGCTTCTTGCAGGAAGCACCAGTTATGTGCTTCTTGCAAAAAACACTTCAATTTTAGGATTCACTTGCACTTTTACTAAGAATTGGTTTAAAAAAGACACTATCAAAAGCAATTCACTCATTTTAAAATAACTTCCAAACGAGCCTTAAATTTGCAAACTAAATGATGTGTCACTAATAAAAAATAAGTACGTTAATCAACACTTAAGTAATAATCCAATCATCAACATTTATGTCATTTAGTTTATAAAATTTAGTCTACATATTTAACCTCCTTAGCATTACCGTATCGTACAAAAATGCAATGATGGGAGAACCTTTGGCTTTGGGTGTGGATGGACCTATGGTCACTCAAACTCTAAGTCAAGTTGATTTCATCATGCTTGTATAGGGGTACGACACGATTATCAATTTCTCTTATTTTCACGATGAGTAGTGTTAAGTAGATCAAATTTTTAGATTGAATTTGTAAACTATATAATGTGTCACAACAAAAATAAGATGTTAATCAATACTTAAGTAAATCTAATCATTAAAAATCACGTCATATGACTTATAAAATTACCTTTTTTGTGATACAACGGGTCTTAATTAAGAGAGTTTCTTTTGTTTGACTAGTATTTAGTAATAATGTCATTCCTTAATAAATAGAAATTAAACTAGTGAATACCCAAGTATTATCTATTAACTTGACTCTTTAACGAATGAGAAGGATTTCTTCCACAATTTACTACGTGTTTGATCGACGGAACTTTATGTGTGACGACCTGTCCCTAATTTTCCATGTTATTTCCTTCTCAAGTGTGTAAAATGATGATTATGCCCTTGTTGGCAAAATGGAACATGATATGGACGTAGTTATTCGGCTTTTATTTATTTTCCTATTATCGTAATTAAATAGTACTCAATGTTACGAATGCGTGAGCGCGAGTTAGACCCGAATTGGATTTGTAACGAAGAAGTTGCGCTTAGTTATATGTTAACAATGGGTAAAATTGTACATACATTTGCTAATTATTTAGAGTTGGGAATATTGTTTTTGATAAGGTGAGCCAGATTATGTATTTTTATATTGTACCAAATCTTATCACTTTTTCTCTTTAAAAATTTGTCCCGTGACCATACCTCATCGCCAATCAGCTTTTGCCCCATTTCTTCTCACCCAATCAGAGACCTCCTTTCTGTCCAATCAGAAGTCTTCCCTCTCTCTCTCTCTTCTTCTTCTTCTTCTTCTTCTTCTCTCCCTCACACAAGTCTCCCTTCTCTCTGCAACAGCTAAGAACCATCATTAAACCTCACGGATTGGACCTCAAATCACCATCATCGTGCTCCTCTCATCCCCTTAAGCCCATCCGTATGAACCGCTCGGAGCTCCGACTCGGGTGTAGGTTCTCCGCCGACTTTCCATTCGAGTTGCAATGTTTTGGAATGTCTAGATGGAACTACGCAACTCCCTGGAGTCCCTAGCCTAAGTTTGAAGTCAAGCCAACGTGTAAACACGTGGCTTTGGAAAGTTGGAGTTGGTCCGAGACTTTTAAGCTATTTTCAGTCCATTTCAGTCCACCTTTTGGACTTTCAAAAGGTACAATCTTGTTCTTCTCTTCCCAAGCTTCATTTCCATAGAAAGTACCTCGAAAATGGTTGAGAAATGAGAAAGACATGGAGTTTTAAAGATTTTCCAGAATCCGGCGAACCAGATGGCGACGGAGGACAACTGGAGAAGAAGGAGAATATTCCGTTAAAGTTAACAAAATATTTTGACGTCGTTAAGGTAATGCCATTAGATTTAACGGAATATTCTATCAAATATGATGGAATATTCCCTAGGGATCTACCATCGAGTGCATACGCGTGGCCTGTGCGTGGGTGCGGTTGTGACCACGACCTAGGGGCGCATGAGGGCTCGTGACACCTCATGGCGGCGCGTGGTCAACGTGTACGGGTGTGTGACGTCGAGTAAAATGTTTTTGTATATTTAAACCCTCCGTTTGAGCAAACTATGGGGGATTTTCCTAACCTTTTTGTGTATGTCCTAATTAATTAATTACTATAGTTGTTTCACATATAGGAGAGAATTATCCCGAGGAGGTACGAGGACAAGCAACGCTAGGAGGCTACGATTCGACTACATATTAGTGAGTGGGCATATATATATATATATTATATAAAGTTTTATAGTTTCCACAAATGCTTTTAGATTGATATTATTCCTATCATGCCATGTTTTATTTAATTTTAAAAATGCTATTAGATTGTTGAGATTTATAAATTGTCATGGCATGTTCATATACATTATACTTGCTCATCATACATGCTTGCACCAGTGTAGTACTCACCTCGGGCCAGGGCTAGGATTCACGTGTATGTTCACATCGCACTGCACGCTCACCTTGGATCCATTGTAGGTGCCAGTCCTGTCCTAGGTTACAATAGGCAACTAGGACTCGTATGCGATGCGCCTAGCGCCAATCTTCATGTGATTGTAGTGTTAGAGCGTATATTATGATTACACCTAGTTCTGTTCACGTCGGAATCCCTTTGCATGAACTCGTGTGTTAGCATAGATTGATGAGTACTAGATTTTTCTTATGCCACGGTTGAGATATCATAATTTGTGTATTTCTAGAATTATTGTTGATTTACATTTGATTTCATACTTATACGTAGTATGATTTTTTGGAAACTATAATTGTTTTACGACGAGGGGTTAGTATGTTCAGAAAATAACTGTATTTTATAAACCTTTGTTTTTCCCCACTCACCCTTCTGTTTTTCGCCCCTCTAGGACTTAGTTAGCTGAATTCTATGTGGCATACAAGGGATCTCTGGCGGTTCTAACATCTTCATAAATAAATTTAGGAGCTTATTTCCGGTTGTGTAGTACCTTAACTAGATTTGACTACTCTACTTAGGTCGTACTATCATCTATGCTCTGACTATTTATGTTTTATGGGTTCTTCCCACTACTGCACACTCTCTTTATTAGCTTAAATATATGCTACTTTGGTTTAAATTTATCCTTATTTTTATTCATCACCCTCCCTTTGGCTACATCACCTTCAAGTGTCGGTCAACATGCCTCGACTCCGGTCGGGATTTGTCATTATGATTATGATCGGAATCGTTCATAATAGAAAGTAATTTGTAAGGATCACATGTGCAAAAAATAAATAAAATATGAAATAGTATAGTCATTGAACTATTTTAAAACAGATGGACGGATTTTGTAAAACCCTCGAGAACCGTCTATTTATTTCTAAAATGATCTTAGTTTTGATTAAGTTTTTGCGTTGATAATTTTTATATACAAATTTATAATATGAATAATTAAACATGAATTTTTTTGAATCGGCCACTAAGTGAATTGAAGAGTAAGTCTCGAGGAGCCCAGATAACATAATTTTTTTTTTCAATGATGGCATACGAGATTGTATTAGCATCTCTCGAAATTGATTTAACAACTTTCAGTTGGGCTTTGGAGTCAAGCCCACTATTATTGCCTTTGGTTGACCTCTTCGTCAACTAAATGTGAAGAATGATTTTCTTCTTGGATATGTACTGCTGTTTTCTTGTCTCAACCTCAAGGATTTGTTGATTCTATTCACCTTAGTCAAAGTTGTCGATTGCACAATTTGGTTGACTTCTCCGTCAACTGATGTGAGAATGCTTTTCTTCATGGATATGTGAGCACTAATGTTTTCACTCAACCACCGGAATTTGTTGATGAGAAGTAATTTTCACACATTGTTTTTAACTTCTTATACAAACCCTATTTAATCGTGATCGCTGATTCCGTTTGATTTATTCAATTTAATTACCATAAATAAATAAGGGTATGTAAGAATTTGAGAATCTAAAAATGATGTGCGAAAATAACTTCTTTTGTTGATTATGCTCACATGTCACTTTACTCGAGATTGCCAACTGCACAAAGCTATTTATGGCATTGAGCAAACAGTTTGAGCTTGGTTTTAGTGGATCATGATTTTATCTTTTGCTTGTCTTACGAAGGGTAAATTACACTTTACAACCTCAGGTTTGGGGTCGATTTCAATTCCTTACAACATCTTTAAAACATTTCACTTTCATACGTCAAGTACTATTTTATTTCAATATAGTACCTCCGTTACATTTTCAATCTATTGATCTGTTAAGAGATGACGTGGCTGCCACATTTGTGCCACGTGGCTGCCAAATTTGTGCCATTTGGCAAAATTTTTTTTATTCATTTAAAAATAATTAGTTAAAGAAATTTGTTGTTTATTTTAAAAAGGGTAAATTACACAGTAGCCCCTCGGGTTTTGAGGTCTATTACAACCTCATACAACAACTTTAAAACATTTCACTTTCATACCCCAATTACTATTTTATTTCAATATAATACATCTGTTAGATTCTCTATCCATTAATCCGTTAAATGCTGACGTGACCGTCACATTTGTGCCATGTGGTTGCCAAATGTGTGCCACATGGCAAAAAAATCTAAATCTTCTAAATAAATTATAAAATTAGAAAAAAAAATTAAAACCCATCCATCTCCCCGCAACCCCCCCACCAAAAACAAATCTAGATCCTTTTTCCCCCCACCCCCACCCACCCACTTCACAGAAACCTCATTCCTCTTCCTCACCCCCTCCTCCTCATCTCTTCTCCCTCATATTCATCTTCTTCCTCTTCTTCTTCTTCTTCTTCTTCCTCAAACTTGATGGATTACTATGTAATTTACCCAAAAAAAATTGTCCTTCCCCCCCCCCCCCCAGCGACCTAGAAAAAGAAGAGGAGGAAGAAGAAGAAGAAGAAGAAGAAGAAGAAGAAGAAGAAAAGGGAGGAAGAAAAGAAAAGAAAAATTTGTCCCTAACCTCCCCAACCCTAGCGACACAGAAGAAGAAGAGGAAGAGGAAGAAGAAGAAGAAGAAAAGGGAGGAAGAAAAGAAAAAAAAAATTTGTCCCTAACCCCCCCCAACCCCAGCGACACAGAAAAAAAATTTGTCCCTAACCCCCCCAACCCCAGCGACACAGAAGAAGAAGAAGAAGAAGAAGAAGAAGAAGAAGAAGAAGAAGGAAGAAAAAAAAAATTGTCCCTTCCCCCCCACCCAGCGACCCACCTCCGGTCCCCCCTTCCTAGCCCGGCGACCCTCCTCCCTCTTCTTCTTTTTCTCCTTCTTGTTCTTCTTGTCGCACCCCCCGCCTAGCGACCCACCTCCGGTCCCCACTCCCGGCCCGGCGACCCTCATCCCTCTTCTTCTTTTTCTCTTTCTTCTTCTTCTCGTCACAGATGTGGGTTTTGTTTCAATTTTTTTTTCTTTTCTTCCTCCCTCTTCTTCTTCTTCTTCTGGGTCTTTTTTTTTGGGGGGGGGGGGGGGACAATTTTCTTTTTCTTTTTCTTTCTCCCCCGCCCAGCGACCCACCTCCGGTCCCCACTCCCGGCCCGGCGACCCTCATCCCTCTTCTTCTTTTTCTCTTTCTTCTTCTTCTCACAGATGTGGGTTTTGTTTCAATTTTTTTTTTCTTTTCTTCCTCCCTCTTCTTCTTCTTCTTCTGGGTCTTTTTTTTGGGGGGGGGGGGGGACAATTTTCTTTTTCTTTTTCTTTCTTCCTCCTCTTCTTCTTCTTGCAAATATGGGTTTCAATTTTTTTTTTATTTTTTGAGAAAATTCAGGTTTAAAAAAAATATATTATTTGCCACGTGACAAACATTTGGTAGCCTGACATATATGTGACAACCACATCAGCATTTAACAGATCAATAGATGGAAGATGTAACAGAGGTATTATTTTGAAATAAAATAGTACTTAAAGTATGAAAGTGAAGTATTTTAAAGATATTGTAAGAAATTGAAATAGATCCCAAACCTGAAGTATGAAAGTGTAATTTACCAAAAAAAAAAAAAAAAACCCAAAAATCGTCTTCCCCGACCCACCACCTTCAACCTTCATCCCCTCTCCTGCAAGTCTGCAACCCAACCACCTCTATCCCAAAAAACCCAGAATTTTTTTTCCAGCACAAGAATCAACCAAAAAAAATTATATGTATATACATAAACACCAAAGAATCAACCCTCAACCCTCTAAACAGATTACCCACAAAAAAAAAAAGGAAATACCCCTAAAAACACCAATGTCGCCCTCTCACCTATTTCCGACGACCTCCTCCCTCTCTGTCTCTTCCTTCTTCTCTTACTCTAATCTCGAATTGGCGTCAATCGGAACCATGATACGCAGCCAGCAACGAAATCGAAAGGGATTTTGTTCTCTCACTCCTCCTCGACGGCTTAGATTTCGATGCGGCTGCATCGCATTCAGGGTCTCCTGAACTGGGAGCTCCGCGGTTTCGGTTTCCAGCGATAATAAGGGTGAGCGTTGCTGCAGAGATTTGGGTTTCCATTTCCTCCTCCTCGACGAGGCTCTTCGATTCGAGGGCTTGGGGGTTTGAAAATTAAAAAAAAAAAAATTGAAATTGAACAACGTCTGACATGGTTCAAATTAAACAAAAAAAAAAGGAATTTAAGATGGAAAATGGAGAGAACTCTGATATGGGTTTTGAAGATTGAACAACGTGTGAAGAAGCCCAGAATTTAATTTCCATTTTTGACGCAGGAATTTCAAGAATGTTGGTGAATCCGAATCTGAGAAATGGAAAGATTTTTGTTGGTATTTGGTTTTGCCAAAAAATTATAAATTAATAAAAAGAGGAAGAAAAGGTCTTGGATCCTTATAACAAGGAAGAAGATGAATCATTAGGAGAAATCAAACCCATGGGAGGTGGGACGGCTCTGGAGATTTTGGAGATAATAAAGAAGGTGGGAAGGCCGCCGACGGTGGTAAGGCCGAGGTTGGGAGGCTCGGAGGGAGAAGAGGGGTGGGGGGAAGATGGGTTGGATCAACGCCGGGAAAGTCAGAGGAGTTGCGTGGTGGTGAATTGAGGAAGAAACGGAGAGGTGAAGAGGGAGGAGTGGGAGAAGGTGTGGTGGGGAGGGGGGGGGTTGTGGGGGAGGGAGGTGGGTCGGGGGAAAGATGGGTTCTGGGTTTTTGTTTTTTCTTTTTTTTTAAATGTTTTTTTAATTAATTATTTTTAAATGAATAAAAAGTTATTTTTTTGCCACGTGGTACAAATTTGGTAGTTAAGTGGTACAAATGTGACAGCCATGTCAGCTCTTAACGGATCAATGGATGGAAAATGTAACGGATGTACTATATTGAAATAAAATAGTATTTGATGCATGAAAGTGAAATGTTTTAAAGATATTGTAAGGAATTGAAATCTGTTAAACTGTCCCACATCAGTGGGGTGAAGAAAACCAAAGGGGTTTAAATAGTATTACCCCACTCTAACTAATACCGAGGCCTTTTGTGGTAAAACCCCACACCTGAGGATTGTGCAGGTGGTTAAAGTGGGGACAGTATCGGTGTCGTTAGAGTGGGGCGGGCCCAGCGATCCAAAAATTCCAACATGGTATCAGAGCCCACGGTTGCGGGCCCGTGCAAGCTAACGAGCTTGTCACCACCCGGAAGGAAACAAGTCTGAGCTCTTAATATAGAGACGACCGCTGAGTTCCAATTGAAAACAAGTGGGCCCAACGTCAGCCGACCTCTGAGTTTCAATCACCGATGTGGATCTCCACGTGAGAACCATTAAATGAGGTTACACGTGAAATAAGTGGGCCCAACGTCAGCCGACCTCTGAGTTTCAATCACCGATGTGGATCTCCACGTGTGAACCACTAAATGAGGTTACACGTGAGGGGGAGTGTTAAACTGTCCCACATCGGTGGGGTGAAGAAAACCAAAGGGGTTTAAATAGTATTACCCCACTCTAACTAATACCGAGGCCTTTTGTGGTAAAACCCCACACCTGAGGATTGTGCAGGTGGTTAAGTGGGGACAGTATTGGTGTCGTTAGAGTGGGACGGGCCCAGCGATCCAAAAATTCCAACAAAATCGACCCAAACCTGAGATGGTAAAGTGTAATTTATTATGAATGAGGATTCTTCTATCTTTTGCTTGTCTTCTGGTATTATGGTTCTTATATTGTATGTTGATGCTACTGTGTTTCGACTAGCAATCAACCCTATCTTATTTTCTTAGTAACTATTACATGTGGCAATGAGTTCGAACTCTTTTATCTTGGTTCGGTCCGACCTCTAGGTCCTCTATCGATTTTGGACTTCGTCCTTCACAAACCAAGTATACCAGTACCTTCTCAAGTACCACAATATGTCAGATTGTAAGCCATGTAGTTTTCTAGTTTGTACCCTGAAATTGCTAATTTGGTGGATTGAGATTATGGTCTAAAATATTCATAATATCCTGATATTTCTATCGAAATTTTCGTGTTTTTGGTCTACCGATATTTTTTTGGACTACCGATATTTTCGATATCATCGATATTTTAGACATTGCTAAGTTACTCATGTATCTTACCATGCAATGTATAAAGTGTAAAATATTGTACTAATTCATTATATATAAATGATTATGGTGTGTTTAAACTTCTTTAATTAATTACTACATATTTTCTACACTCACAATGTTTGTTAGCTCGCTATATAATCAACTTAAATTAGTTATATCTATCATGCAATGCATTTCCTTTCAATTTTTTGTGATAAACTAATATATAATTGACTAAATAAACATCCTACAAAGTTTCAATAAAAATTTCCAAGTTTTTCTTACAATTTCCGTGGTTTTTATTCAATTTTTATCGATATCGATAATATCCCGATATTTCCATCGAAATTCCTTGTTTTTGGACTACTGATATTTCTGATATCATCAATATTTTATACCTTGATCGAGACCCAGTGCTGACAGTAGTTTCAATCCTACTGTAAAACAGTAAGAACAAACAACACAAGTAGCAGTTCGAAAGCAAAACTACGAAACACAAAGATTTGCACGAGTGCGAGGGAAAGCAGCTTTTTCACGAAGAGATGATGATGTGTGAATGAATGCTAAGTTTAGAAGACATTCACCCAGTTGCTCTCAAAACCTAACATATGTTAAACCTCTCCTTTGTCTCACAGATGCAATATTGAATATTAGGGTTATGCAAAAGGTGTTTAACGAAACATGCAGACCTTGTTATTTGAGTTTCGTCGCCTAATTCCTAGGCCAAATCAAAACAGATTTTTCTCTTAAAAATATCCTTAATTAACTAGGTCAAACACTCATACAGTAAGTCAATAACTAAATGAATTGATCTCACACGCCTAAAATAATTCAGTCACTTAAGGAGTCATTCCCTAAATGAGTGCATAAGAAACTAAGGACTATATGGAAATTAAGGTGAACCATTACAAACTTTGTATTGTATACACCAACTAAAAAAGCTTGCTTTTCTTACCTCCAATTAACTGTCCTCTTTGAGGGAGAGTTACATTTACGATGTCATGGAGTATATATAGCTTGTTGGCTTTCTTCACTATCACACCTTGTTAAAGTCGACATTTCTTTTACAATATGTTTGGATGAGGGAAATGAACTTAAAATTTTGATAAAAGTAGAATTTTTAAATTGACATGCACTATGAGTGAGAGTTTTAAAAAACAAATTTCGTATTCAAATTCCATTGTTCTTTTAGGTTAACCAAATAAGAAAATTTACAAATTTCAGAAAACAAAATTCCGTCATTCCAATTTGCATCATTTTAAAATTCCTTAATAATCTTAAATTTCTTTGTCTAACCAGAGTGTTGCATCATAATTTTTTTTTTCTTTTCAGTTATTAAGTGCTCCTCATTCTTCAAATTTGGTTGTTTTTATGCCTATATTTCGCTATTTGTTGGTCTCCATCATATTTTGATTTCTCCTATGCTAATCGACTGGTTGTTCCAACACTCATCAATTGACTATTTATTTTGTATGTTTCTTGGTCTCAACCATATAACTTGGAGTGCTAAAAAACAACCGATTCTTTTCTTGCTGTTCTTATGAGGCTAAGTATCATTCTCTTCCTAAGTTGTCTGTTGAAGCTTGGATTGCTCATTTACTTAATGGGTTGGAAGTTACTCCTACAGTCCTACTTCTACCTTGTTACTTTGTGGCAACCTTATAATTAGTACCACCAACATGGATTTCAATTCGGTGTTTTATAATCCCACAAAGCATGTTGAGGCCGATTACCATAACATATGGAGAGTGCGTGCATTCTTCTGGGTCTCACAATTGGGTCTCAAAACTTTGAAAAGTTCACTCTACAAAAGGGGATATCACTGACGGTTTAAATCCGACAAGAAACACCACTTACTGTCGGATTTTTGGTAAAAATCTGACATTAAATCGTGCAATGTCGCATAGAGGAACCGACGCCAATACTACCATCACAAAAGGGTATTGATGTCGCTTAGCCCCCTTAATCCGCCACCAAGAAGCAAAGTAATATAAAATAAAAAGAACAACAACGTCGCTTAAAAGTGACATCGGTGCTTACTTCGCTTATAAGAGGCATGGAAATCTGATATGGTGGCGGTCCAAATCGACGTTAAGTTACAAATAAACAATTAAAATATCACACTTACTGTCGGTCCAAACCGACATCAAGTAATTTTAATAAATAAAATAGTAAAGCTACTGTCGGTCGTAATCGACATTACCTAACATTTTGATAAATAAAATAATTAGGCTGGTGTCCTCCATAAGCGACACCAGATATATTAAAAAATAAAAAAATTTAATAAATCTTCTAGCTACAGTTTGTTTTTATGCTGGAGATGATGTCGTCCATATGAAAATGTACAACCATTACAAGTTCTGCCCGAATTCTTGCAAAAGATTTTGCATCGGTTATGTGGTTCATTGTTTTCAACCGCCTACTATGCTTTTTTTTTTTTTTTGTAGCAATCTCCTGAAAATAAAAAGAATTTATTAAACAAATTTCAAGCTATAACAAAACAAATCATAAAACGTTTACCTTTTTCTTTATTCCAGTAGGCCACAAAATCAGCCCACTGTTGAGGATCCACATTTGAAGTGTTCTCGTGCTCCTCGAAAAATAATAGTTTCCTATACTCATCAAAATATTTAAGCAAATTAATTATCACCATAAACATTGACTTATTCTACTCTCTTCAAATAACAAAAAATATTTCTACCTTTATTCTATTCCAGAAAGCTTCCCTGCGTTCTTCCTTGATCATACGCAAAAAATATCTCGAACCTCTACCGCTACATGTTTAGAAAAAGCACTAGAATATTCACTAACGCATTTTCCAGAAGCATCAAAAGAACACGGCTGTTGCTTCCAACTGGGAATTGAGGGTCCCCTTCTTTGTTAAGTTGATCCTTATAAATATAGAAAAAACAATAAAAAACCAAGGAACAAAAATCATATTTTCAATTTAGGCATCATACTAGTTGGAATACAAAACAAAAAACTAAAATTAATAACCATAGTAAATAAAAAATGGACCACCTACCTCTTCGAATTGGAGTTCGTCAGCATGTTCATCTTCAAAATGATGATCCATAGCAAAAGTTTCTGAAAGGAGAAGTACAAAAACTAAAAAGGGAGAAGAAATGAAAGGTATAGACGAAATTGGGAAGGAGAAAGAGAGACTGAAATTAGGCAACAAACGAAAGCACGGATAAAATGGGGAAAGAAGGGTTTTAAATATGGATACGAAGTTGGCGTCGGTTAAAACCGACATTAAGTAAAGGATGTCGTATTAAAACCCATCAGCGTCGAAATAAGTGAAGGTTGGTGTCGATTAAAACCGACACCAACTTCTGCCACACATTACGTCGAATTCAATCCAACTACTTTCTGACCAAATTTATTGAACTAAACGTGGTGTCGCTTTAGTTAAATTTAGTGTCAATTTCAACCGACACAAAATTTTGACACACTACTGATGTACACGTCCCATTAAATCAAACTTCTTTCTAACACGGTTTCTTGAAAAGCATGTGACGTCGCTTTGGTTAACTTTGGTGTCGCTTAAAAGCAACACCATCTTCTGACAAGCTTTACTGAAATGCACGTGGCGTCGCTTTGGTTAACTATGGTGTCGCTTAAAAGCGATACCATCTTCTGACTCGTGCAAAACAAGTGGGAAAGTTCCCACCTAGTGCACTTCAAATTATCTGACCAATGCCGTCGCCTAAAAGCGACATGAAAATAGTTTTTTTTTTAAATAAAAAAAGTTAACCCATACAAAAAAAATAACGAGTTTTTTTTTTTTGAGTATCTCATATAACATTTTAAGATTTTAATTAATAAAATACATAATAAAAAAACAAAAATATTGTCTAATTAATACTTAAAACACATAAAACAAAGGTTATGGATGTTTCATGTCATCATTCGTTATGTCGTCTTCGTCGTCAGCATTGGCATAACTAGCGAACTGGGTAGGCAACGGTAATGAATAAAATACTTTATGTTATCTCATATAATATTTTAAAATTTTAATAAATAAAATACGTAATAAAAAACAAAAAACATAATTTTATGATAAAATATCATCACATACGAATTGAACCATAGTCTAATTAATACATAAAATAATTAATATATTTAGTCTAATTAATGAAAGTATAAATAAACTCTAAGTGTTGATGAATCTATCGTTTTGATGGGATACGTATCATACGAAACTAGTTTTAACGATCCAACCGTCAAAAGAAAGACTCTTTCTTTTGAATGGCGACCGGTTTTTAAGTTCCTTTACTTCTCCCATTCTACAAGTGGGGTTTAGTCATCATCCAACCATTCACTATACTCTCTCTGCTTACTTGGACTAATGGTTTGATTTTTTCCCGTTCAACATATAACCGGATCAATTTGTTGGTTTCTCCGCTGACCTCTCCATGCACCGTTTCGAAGTTGTTTGTTTAAATTTCTAGTCCATTCGGATCGATGGTTCTGGGGAGTGTTGACAACCCACTTAATTTGTGCTTAATTTTTGTTTTAGCAATATAAAGTTTACAGTAATCAATTTTCTTAATTGTACACCTCTATAGATTAGGAATCCCTTGTTTATGTTCTACTAACTCCTAATTGTAACATATGTAAACGTGAATGTAACTATATTGGCTACAGCACACATGCTATCCACGGCCACTTTCGAGCCATTTTCCTGCCAAACCACGCTGATTTAGCCGTAAAAAAAGGTACCATTCTCTTCGTCTTGTTGAGAAGTATGATTTTCATTTTGAATCACTTAATTTCGTTTAGTATTGAAGAAGTTATGAACGTTTAAAGTTTACCCAGTTTCCGGCGAGTTTTCCAGTTTTTCCTCGGACTAGTCAACTTTGAGGCTATTTTCCGGCCATCTCCGGTAACCATTGGGCTTCCAAATAGGTATAATCTTATTCTACACTTTACTATCTTCATTTTGATATATTATGGATCGAATTTGGTTAAGAAACGATTGAGTTATGAAGCTTTGAAAATTGCCCAAACTTTCGGCCAAGAGCTCCAGGACACTTAACGGAGTTTTTAACGGAATGACCAAAATGATGGATGGTGGACAATCTCAGGGACGACTTTGATTGATTTGAAATGTTAGGGACCAAAGTGATGAGTTATGCAAATCTCAAGGACCATTTTGGCTATTTAGCCTTCTTTTCTCTGTGAAGGCATATATTTACATAGATACAATCCTTGTTGAGTAAGGAGAAAACATTTTTAATTTATATACAATAGAAAAGAAAATCTTACTGATGTATGTACGAAAGTAAATCTTTCAAGAAAAGGAAAATAAATCACAATCCTATTTGGTTTTTGATGTATTTTTTAATAAACGATATTATCTACACTAAAGGTGTGAGGTTCGGCTATAATGTGGTCCAAATTCCTTTTTGACGAGAATCAAATTTAGACATCTCATTTACCAATAAAGAAGAATCCTACTAGACCGTACTAAGTGCGCATGTTGGATGTTGACTCACTCCAACATGTGCACCCACCGAAGTTTGAATTTCCATCCCGAACTTTAAATTAGTTTAAAATCAAGGGTTGTTTTATTCACACCACAAATATTGTTGATTACACCCCACATTTCTTTTTTCAATTAAAATTGATCTTAAATAACCCACATTCTTTCTCATAGTATCCTCACACCCCACACCCCACATCATCCTTTTGTATACCATATTCGTCTCTTGATTTCAAATTAGATGGTGACGGTACTTCCTTTTGCGCTATTAACCCATCCTTAGATGTCTTTCTCTCACTAAGAGAAAAGAAAAAAAAACCTCTCCATGAAGCTTCCATGACATAACCTAAACAACCTCTTCACCAACCATTGGTAAGCAAAAGCAAGTATATACTTGTTTGGGTTAATATTTGAACATTGGGTTGCAAGTGTGTGGAAGTCCAGAAATGCCAACTAGAAGGGAGACTTGCCCGAAGCCCAAGCATCAAGCCCAAAGACAGATTGGTGCCTTCCCATTAATACATAGACCATGTGCCTATGATTTAAATGTCAAGTGATGGGGACTAACTCAGAATCAGCCAAAAAGCATTTTTCAGTGGCAATACAAGTAAAAAGCTGATGATTCACTACCCTCCAAGTGCTTTCAGGCAAAAGCAAAATCATTGCAGTTGGGATAATCTGCCTATAAAAGGAGGAAGATGCCCCAGAGACAAGGACACTCAACCAATCAAACAAACAAACATACAAACTCTGCTTTCAAGCCAGATTTGCATTTAAAAGTTGTAATCAGCCCAGAACTCAGTCATTTTCAGGATATCTCCTTAATGGCGTAGTATCGATTCCCTTGTGTAAACTTGTTTACCATCCATCCTTTTTTAGGATAGAAACCTCTATAAACTCAAAGAGAAGTGATTGCAGGAAGTTCAACCTTACCCGACAAGGTGAAATCTTGCTTAAAGTTCTTTATGTGTTTTCTAAGATAATAGATCTACCGCTTAATGTATTCTTTAACATGTATTCAAGTCATAACTATCTGTTTTCCTATTTTAAAAGTATCGTTTGCATTTGGATCTGGTCAACTTAATGGATATGCTTTCATTTAAAACCAATCAAGAACCAAACAAATGACTTAAGGGATCTGGACTCTTTTCATTCGAATATACAAGACTATGAATTGAATGTCTTTGGTCACAAGGCAAGAAAAAGAACTTAATGTGGACTTAACCCATCCACGACCCTTTGATAACAAGAAGTCTGAGTAACTTGGGGCGCAAGTAATCAACTAAATACAATCTTGTTCTACATCTGCTATATTGAGATATCAATGGCACGCCTAGCACTTAGTTAGTTTTGATTGCGAGCCTCAAGACCTACATCTAAGGCCCGACAAAGGCACCTGTCAAAACTAACTCTATTCTCTTCTTGCAGCACATCAGCAAACAAGAGCCCGACTACACATCCAAAGTGCCCGACTACACATCCAAAGTGCCAATCCCTTGGGAAGTTGTGCTGAGAGCCGATGAGCCATTTATTGAGAAATCTTTGCCTGAACATAGTTTTTGCATGCCTAGTGGGACCATATTAGTCTTGTATGCCAAGAAGAAGAATGAAGGAGAAAACCTTCAAGTGGCACACAGAGTACAGGTTACTCGAGTGTTTACCAAAATCAAGCATGACAAATCATCTTGAGGATTTTCCTACCCTTCAAGGACCAGTTATTCTAGAAAGCCCGAGCTTATCCGAGACGTTAGAAGAGAAAGTGACCAATGAAGACTTGTAAGCCACCATGGTGCAAGTGTTAAAAAGTATGAAGAAGATTTCCTTAGAAACCAGGGGTGAAGTAAGCAGACTCTGTTCCTTAACAGGGAGTTTGCAAAGAAGACTAGATTTGGAGTACTCTACTCCAAAGAATGGTTATGTGAGGTGAGTAAGCCTTGAGAAAGAACAAGTTATTTCATTCTTTCCTTTGCTCAAGGAAAAGAATGGTAAAGATAAAAAGAATGAGGGATCTGGGATTGATCAGCCAGTGTTGGAGGGAATCCTAGAAGCAGAGTTGTTCGACCCCCCACTATTTTCACTTAATAGTAGAGGGTAGAGCGGGCAAGAAAGAATGAAGTATGGGATGCCTTAGTTAAACGGGGAATCTAGTGGAAAAGGCGAGCCTACCAAGGCAGACAAACCTCATCCTTATAGGCCACCACCAATGGCCAGTAAGGGAGGGGATGTCAAGTGGAGGAAGCCCGAACCAAGAAAGGAGACTTTCTCGGGCAATGATTATAGCCCGAAATAGGTATCTTCTCATACTCTTCAAACTAATACAGTTCATCAACAGCTCAGAGATGAATTAGCCGAGTTAAAGAAAATGGTGGCCTGGAATGCTTAGCCACGAGCTCGCCCATTGTTTAGGATCACCTATCAGAAGCCCCATCCTAAGTATGTTGACGAACATAACCCAT
Organism: Malus sylvestris; assembly: GCF_916048215.2. Taxonomy (NCBI): domain Eukaryota; kingdom Viridiplantae; phylum Streptophyta; class Magnoliopsida; order Rosales; family Rosaceae; genus Malus; species Malus sylvestris. Next base: position 2,495,008 of record NC_062263.1, on the reverse strand, counting down.
TTCCCGTCAACTTCAAGATGCCCGTGTTCCCAACATTTAGCGAAGAAGACAGCAATGTGTCTTCCAGAGATCACATTTTCAAGTTCTCTAATCACTGTGTGGCATTTGATTCCAACTACAAGTTGAGATTGTTTAGAAACTCCTTAGTGTGCTTAGCATTTCAGTGGTACTCTATGTTGCCCCTTAATTCTATTGTCAATTGGGGGCAAATGGAGATAACCTTCCATGAGCAGTTTTACAGGGTCAAGCCCAAGATGATTATCAATGATCTGGTTAAAGTTAAGTAGTATGAGAGTCCACTAAAGACTTCATGATGATGTTCAGAAGGATAAGGATAAGGTGCCAATTCCCTATAAATCATGCATAACTCATATCCATCGCTCAGAAGACGTTGAAATTGCCTTTGAGAAAAAAGTTCTATGATGCACAATTCAATGAGCTACAAGAGTTGGTGATTGCTACCACCAAGTATGAGAAACTATTATTGGAGAAATAACAAGTGAAGTACTCATCTAAGACTCCTCATTTCTACAAAAGTAAAGCTTCAATCCATCAAGTGGAGTTTGAAGGAGAGCCAGAAGAGAATAATGGCCACTAATGAGAGAGAATGGACATGTGCACGGCGGAGATGTCAACCCTTTTAAGCCTTCAATAGTGAAGGGGTTAGTCCAGCCAGTCAAGGACCAGAAAGTGGTCATGAATGATGGTGGATTTGTCCTCATGAAGCTCCCCAAATACCAGAGTTATTCTTTTGACTTGACCAAGGCTGCGGAGATTTATGAAGAGTTGGTTCGAGCGAGAGTGATTGTGCCCAACAACACCAAAAAGTTTCCCAATCACTTCATAGCCAACTGTGTCCAGTTCAGGGATTGGATACAAGACCTTATAGTGAAAGGAAAATTATTGCTGGAGAAATCGTAGGCCAATATGATCATTGACACTGACCCTTTCCTAGAAACCCTAATAAATATGATCAACTTAACGTGGGCTGAAAAGGGGAAAGGAAAAGATACCTGGGAAGTGAAAACAGAATGGAGACAAGTTGATAGGTCAACTGAAGGAGTTATCAAGTTGCTTGAAAAGGCTCAATGAGGATCCACTCCCCAGGGCAATGTAGGATCTAACAATCCACCCCTTTAAGGGCCCAACGTCTTTGTCGGCACACTTTCAGCCAGGGATTGTCTCTTATACCAAATTGTCACATCTCAACCCGGGGTTCACCACATCCAAGGCTTGACTCCGCAGTAACACGATATTGTCCGTTTTGGGCCACGCCCTCACGATTTTGTTTCTAGAAACTCACACAAGAACTTCCCAGTAGGCCACCCATATTGGGAATGTTCTCGCCCAAACTCGCTTAACCTCGAAGTTTCGATAGAACCCGAAGTCAGTAAGCTCTTAAAAGGCCTCATGTTAGGAAGAGGTGGGCATATACATATAAGGCATAAATGATCCACTCCCTTGGGCGATGTGGGATCTAACACCCAGCCATAATCAAATGAGTGGTGTTGTGTAACAAGTGCCAATGCGAGTGTGAGTTGGAAGTCCCAGCGTCAGGAGCCATTATCGATCAAGAGCTGATCAAAAGAAGAGAGAGAGAAGAGTAAAAAGCCCGTAAAAATGGCATGCAGGCAGCTAAGAAAGATGCCTCTATGAATGTTTTCCAAAGGTTGGGAGGGGACTATCAACCAAAGGACTTGTCATAAGTGTTTAAAAACTACGAAGCTTCTAAAGAGGTGGAAGACAGAGAAGCCAAAGTGCAAAGATGGGTGGATATGAGGCCACCCTAGCCAAGCTATGCTGGTGAAGATGTTAGAGTAAAGGGGAGGACAGTGAATCCAGTCACAAAGAAGAATCCTACCCAACTGGGGCGGAAATGGTATGTGGTTGGAAAGGATGGGACGTCCGTCAAAGAAATGGGAGCCTTCATGATCAGAAGAGTTTAGAGTCAACACAAAGCCCATATGAACTCATTGAAAGTCCCAACTGCCTCAGAAACCTCTGAGAATGTAAAGTTTGAGAATGTACCTGATATGGGAAGAAATCAACTCTATTGGAGGACTAAGAATGAGGTGGAGAAAGCTAATAACAAGACCGAAGGGGAAGGAAACCATGTGCCGCAAAACCCTCATCCTGGGAAATACAGAATCTTGAGGAAAGCTCAAGAGGATATGGTGATGATGCCAACCCCAAGATGGAGCCCAAAACCAATATGCTTTGGAATTATCTCACCTGAGAAGGGGTTACCCGCACCATTGTTGGTTGATACTCTTTGTGAAGTCCCACGATAAGTGCTAAACTTTGGCGTAACTTGAGAGGAAACGTTGCCTGAAGAAGCACATGCCTGGTTGGATAAGTTCATAGGCCACATTGGTAGCAAGAAGAGGGACTTATCTAGACCTAGCAACTTCCACGTAAACATGACATATGTTTTATCTACCATGTTTTGTGCTGAGCCTGATCAACCTGCCACAATGGAGGGTGACTACTTGGCAACAGAACCTATGATGGCACTTGTTAGTGTTGAAGAGACAGGGAAATAAGAGTCAAGTAGAATAAGTCTGCCCGAGCTCATGAAGAAAGAACCCGAGAGGGTGTACTCAGACAGAATGGTCTTCAGTCGCCCGAGTTTGACTCTGACTAGCCATCTCAAACCTATATATGTAACTGCTTATCTGGAGGGAGTACCCTTCAAAAGGGTTTTGATTAATGGATAAGCTACGGTTAATGTGTTGCCGTATAAGCAAATGAAAAAGATGTGTAGAAGTAAGGATGATCTCATCTCCACAGATCTAACAGTTTCCAGCTTTTCCGGGGCCATCACTAGAACTCATGGGATATTGCCATCTAGAGGTTGACTTGGGTTCCAAGCAAATCATGCTAGCTTATTCGTGGTAGACAGTACTTCTACTTATGGAGCTTTACTAGGCCGAGATTGGATTCATCAGAGTCTCTCAGTGTCTTTGACCATACATCAACAAGTAGCAGTTTACCATGAAGAGAGAGCCATGAGACCAGGATTTTGAGAGATGGTGCATGCCTAGTCATGGCTATTCCTCCCCACTGCTAATGTTACAGAAGCCAGCTTTTACAATCATAGTATTGGGATTCTTCAGTGCTTAGGAGCTGATGAGAACGGTCGCCCGACTAAGGTGACAGCCTAAAAGCTTTTGGAGCAAGGATTGTTCTTCACCAAGGAAGAATGTGATAGACCCTATATCGTCCCAACTCCCTAACAGGAAATGGGGAGCTTAATTGAGGAACAAATGGAAGCAGCCTCAAGCTCCCAAAACAGAGGTGAATAAGAGTTCTTTGGGAATGAGTTAGAAACGGCCATACAAATGGATGAATGTATATATGACCTGGATGGGCTAGAAGATTTACCCGACAATCTAGAGTTAGTTGAGTTTTTGTGTGCAGAACTCGATAAGCCACCGCCAGAGGTGTAAGACCCCTTGGAAACTATTAATTTGGGGTCTAAGGAAAATCTAAGGCCTATACAGATTAGTGGCCTGTTAGAAGTGGAAGATCGGGCAAGAATTGTCAGCCTTTTGCACGAGTTCAAAGATTGTTTTGCTTGGCATGACACTGAGATGCCGGGTTTAGATCCAACCTTAGTAGAACACATGATGCCTATTAAAGAGGGATATAAACCTGTAAAGCAAGCACCACGAAGGATGTCAAAAGAGATCGAAGAGAAAGTTAAAGAAGAAATTGAGAGGCTGGTGAAGGTTAGATTTATTAGGCCTGCCAAATATGTCGAGTGGTTGGCCAACATTGTACCTGTATTAAAGGCTTTAACTAATACAATTCGATATTGTGTTGACTATAGAAACATTAATGAAGCCACGCCTAAAGATGAGTATCACATGCCCATGGCTGACTTGTCCATATATACAGTTGCCAAACACAAAGTCATATCTTTCATGGATAGGAATGACAGTTATAATTAGATAAAAATGGCTAAAAAAGATATACACAAAACAACTTTTAGGTGCCCAGGTCATGTAGGAGCATATGAATACTTAGTCATGCCATTCGGGCTAAAAAAATGCTGGTGTAACCTATCAAAGAGTGATGAATGCCATTTTTCATGACTTAATCAGTCATAGCATGGAGGTATACATTGATGACATCGTGGTGAAGTCTAAAACTGAAGAACAACACTTGATAGACCTCATACAAGCTTTAACAAGAATGATGATCCATAAGTTAAAAATGAATCCAAAGAAATGTGATTTCGGGGTAAGGTCGGACAACTTTTTGGGATTCTTTGTTCATCAAAAGGGTGTAGAGGTTGATAAAAACAAAGCTCGGGTAATAATGGAATCACCACATCCTACCAACAAAGTGCAACTGCAAAGGCTGCTAGGAAAAATTAGCTTCTTGCAGAGATTCATTACTAACTTGGCAGGCAAGATTCAGCCGCTAACTCCTTTGCTCAGGTTGAAAGACAAAGAAAAATTCGAGTGGGGCCTGTTATACGGAGAAGCATTTGACAGAATAAAGGCTTACTTGGCCTCTCCACCAGTGCTTATGCCACCTCAGAGGGGGAAACCTCTAAAGCTTTATATTTCTACCTCTGAAAAATTAATGGGAAGCTTGTTGGCCCAAAACAATGAAGGTGGGAAGGAACAAGCAATATATTATTGTTGACCTTAAAAACTACCAAGTCTATGTGGCGCACATGCCGAGTAACTAATGAGCTAACTACTTCATTTGGATGTGTGTGGGCTGTGCCAACTCGTTGGCCGAGCTCGGCCGATGAGTAAAATTTGTTGACGTTACGTTAGATGCGCTGCTAACTTCTGAATCTCGCGACTACGGCCGAGGAAGGAACATGCCTCGGCTTTCGGGTTCTAGAGCCTGAAGATAAGGCTGCTAGTTCTGCGAAGTTCAATATTAAATTCGGCTCTCAGGGTGCCGAATGTAGTAATCTGGTAACATTTCACTTCGTCGAGAAGGCTGATGAAATGACCTCTGCCAATAAGGATTTGAAAATCCTTCTAGACTGAGACTTGGATGGATAGCCAGTCGGCCTCGTCACAGTGCTGTTTATCCAAACTGAAGGTGCTTCGCGGTGGGCTGACTCTACAGTAACAGTGTTATTTATCCAAACTGAAGATGTTCGGTGGTTGCCTTCACAGTGTTATTTATCCAAACTAAAGAAGTGTTGGCGAAAAAAGAAAATAAAAAATCTCAAGGTTGTTGAGAGGTTTTATGTAGAGCGAGGGTTTGCGCAGGGCATTTTGTGTGTTGAGTTGGAGATCCCTCTAATGTTGCCTGCCGCTTGGTATTTATAGAGACCTGCATGCCTAAGTCGTGGAAAACAATCCCAATTGCAATGTGACTCCAAATCTTTAACTGTTGCTGATGACCACACATTTATCTCATGCATATTCACAATAAATGAAACTCTGAAAACTTTATCTTTTATGCACCTACATTCACACCTTAGACCCTATCACATCAATCAAAGCTTAATCCCATATTTGAAAATGGGATTACATCATCACCATCCTTATCATGACCTTCCTTTACGTCATCACCATTTGCTAGATCCAATCTTGTAAATTTGGTGGTGCTACGTATCCCACCATCTCTTCATAAGCTTTCTCCATGCATGCATGATAATTAAAACACATGGTTGATGGTTTTGCACTATTTGCAAAACCACCCTGATCCCATCACATCATCTCATTTTGATTACTCCAAACGGCATAACCATATGTTGATCATCCAATAATAATTGAATCCTTGTGTTATTGTTTCTCGTGGTTCGCATGTAAGATAGGACTCTTATGCTGCACGGCATTTCACACAGCCTATTCTACATGGAGCTTTACGCATATCACAACTCTGCACACTTTAAGGATATTTTCAAAACAATACCTCATGGTTCGCATGCAAGATAGGACTCTAATGCTGCACGACATTTCACACAACCTCTTCTACATAGAGCTTTACGCGTATCACAACTCTGCACACTTTAAGGATATTTTCAAAATAATAGTAATGTCAAGAAAAATCTCTAACCATCTAACGACCTTAATTATTTGGATCGATGGTGTAAATTTGGGCCCAAACAATTACCTTAGCAGAATCCTTATTGAGGTAGAGACGAGATATACACCAGTGGAGAGGTTGTGCTTGGCTTTATACTTCACTGCCTGCAAACTAAGGCGTTACATGTTACCTTGCCACATCCACATCATCGCCAAGACAGATGTAATCAAGTACATGTTGTCAAAACCAATGCTAACTGGGAGAATTGGAAAGTGGATTCTAGCACTATTAGAGTTCAGCTTTCAATATGTGCCTCAAAGAGTGATCAAGGGACAAGCAATTGCAGACTTCTTAGTTGAGTACTAGGAGTCTCAATAAGAGATTATCAACATCCCAAGAACTCTGGAAGTAGCCAGTATGTGGATCTCGCCAAGCAAAGCCTTCTCAGGCAGAGAAGAATGGTTCCAGCAAGAAATAAAAAGAATAACTAGCCTCTGGATCACTCATTGGAGATTGTATTTTGATGGTTCTTGCACTCAAAATGTTGTGGGAGTTGAGATTGTCATCATTGATCCCAGAGGTATTCACCATTGCTACTTATTCCTTCTAGATTATCGAGAGACTACCAACAATCGAATAGAGTATGAAGCATTGATAATTGGCTTGGAGATTTTAATAGAGTTTGGGGCAACTGAAGTTAAGGTGTTTGGTGATTCAGAATTAGTGATTAATCAGTTAAATGGAGAATACAAGTGCAGACACATCACCATGGCATATTAATATTTGGCATCCACATAACTATTGAGCTATTAGGGCACATGAATATTAGTAAGCCATATTTCTAGAGAATCAAACGCGATTGCCAATGAGATGGTACAATTAGCTTCTGGAGCACAAATCCAAGAAATGAAGTTTGAATAGGATATAGAAGTTAGAAAGAGACATCTCCCTTCTATCTTTGAAAGAGGTTTCAGCCTAGATGTGATGACTGAAGAAATAGAGATATAGGATTGGAGGACACCTATTGTTCAGTATTTGAAAAATCTATCCTTCTCCACGAGTAAGAAAAATAGACAACAAGTAACTAAGTATGTTTTGTGGGAGAAAAGTCTATTAAGAAAAACTCCATATGGGCTTTTGTTGAAATGCTTAGGCCTGGAATAATCAATGAGGGTAATGGCCGAAGTACATGAAGGAATCTGTGGGGCACATCAGGCTGGAACTAAGATGGGATGATTGCTTAGAAGATATGGCTATTTCTGGCCCGAGATGGAGGAAGATTGCAAAGCTTATGCTCAATGGTGTGAAGAATGCTAAAGACATAGACCCCTCCAACATATGCCCTCAATACCCTTGAACCTTGTGGTCAAACCTTGGCCTTTCAGAAGATGGGCAATGGACTTCATCGGGCAAATTCACCCAACCTCTAGCAAAAGACACACGTTCATAATTGTGGTGACGGATTACTTCACCAAGTGGGTGGAAGCTTTAGCTGTAAAGACTATCACATCATCTGCAGTCAAGAAGTTCATTGAAACCAAGATCTTACACAGATTTGGGGTGCTCGAAATAATTGTCACAGATCGCGGGCCATCTTTTATTTCAAGAGAAGTAGAGGAATTTGTAAGTAAGTTCAAAATAAAGATGATTTGGTCTAGTCCTTACTACCTTCAGTTAAATGGTCAAGCAGAAGCCAGCAACAAGATCTTGGTGAACATTATTAAAAGAATGGTGGCTGAGAGTCCAGAAAAATGGCATGAGAAATTAGGAGAAACTTTGTGGGCTTATAGAACTTCCAAGAGGGCAGCAACTGGAACTACTCCTTATTCTCTAACCTTCAGGAAAAATGTTGTACTCCCCATAAGGATTAATGTGAGTTCTATCAGGATTCAGAACCAATTTGAACTACACAGTGAAGAATACATTCATGCTATGTGTCAAGGAGTTGAAGATCTAAATACAGCCTGAATTGAAGCTTTAGATAAAATTCAAGAAGGGAAGAGAGTTGTTGCCCGATCATACAATAAAAAGGTAAAATTAAAGACCTTAAAGGAAGAAGAGTTAGTTTGGAAAGCAATTCTGCCTTTGGGAGCTCGAGTTAAAGGATTTGGGAAATGGAGCCCGACTTGGGAGGGTCTTTTCATTATCAACCAAGTACTGGACAAATGAGGATATTACTTGGCAGATATGGAAGGAAGCTTACAGAAGCATCCAATCAACACTAAGTTTTTTAAGAAATATCACCCAACTTTGTGGGATGTCAGAGATTGCTACATTGAAGAAGTATAAAGATTGCAAGAAATCTAAAGTTAGCTTATGTGCTCATTATAGTTGAGTTTCAAGAAGGAAATGCAAGCCAAATTCAATTAAAGAAGTCATTTTCATTTCATTGAATAATGAAGTTACATAATAATCAACTCAACAAGTTTTACATGCTTGAATAGAGTAACTATCCTAGAATCTTGGTTGTCAAAGGGTCACTAGATAGTTGCTCTTCCAATCTCTCATTTTCAAAAGACACCTCTGTGATCCTTGCCTCCATTGCAGAGTTTTTTTCCACAAGTCTTACCAAAGTCTTTGACGATGATCCTAAAACCAACAAGGTCATGGTAGTTGATTCCGGAGCATACACCCACGATGATGAAGTGATCAAGAAAGTAGAAGCTATGGGGGAGTCCGGGCTTGTGGATATCAGTGCAAGAGAAAATAGCTTTGTATCCACAAGTAGAATCTACGTGTACGATTAAAGCTGCTCGGCTACTCCTCAATGTCATAGAAGTCCTGAAACAGAAGCTGGAAGCAGTGCGCCTTTCTGAAGATAATGTGGGAATTGATTTCTCCTTGGGCATATTTCTTTCTACAGCAATTGGGATCCGAGAAGTCCATGCAGGCCCCAAGGAGTGCACTCTTCCTTCCTCAAAGAAAAGTTCAGTATACAGGCCTGCTCGAGGGCGATGAAGGCCATTGAGAAGACGGTGCATGGTGGAAATTTCCTCGTCAGTCTTGCAGGGAGATTGGGTTCGAGCAGCTTTAGGTGCCATTGAGGACTTTGAGAGGAAGATAGGAGGAAAAGTTGGAATAAAAAAGGGAAGGATTGAAGAACTGAGAAGGCCAGAGCGTACTAGAATTTCTGAGAATTCAAAGGCTCAAAATGGTTAAGGTGATTTGCTGAAGAGTTTAAGTAATGATTATATAATAAGTGGTTACTTAACGATGGAGTTCGTGGGTTAGTGCAAAGGTCTTGTTAACCAATAATTGCTCTAAATGGTGCAAGTCTCAAATGAAGGCGTGCGGCGGTTGTTAATGTGCGACGACTATTTAATCATTATTAGCGCCTCAGATTGCATTCTCAACAATGATTAAAGGGGGCACTGTTTGGGTTAATATTTGAACATTGGGCTGCAAGTGTGTGGAAGCCCATAAATGCCAATTAGAAGGGAGACTTACCCGAAGCCCAAGCATCAAGCCCAGAGACACATTGGCGCCTTCCCATTAATGCATAGGCCATGTGCCTATGATTTAAATGTCAAGTGATGGGGACTAACTCATAATCAGCCAAAAAACACTTTTCAGTGGCAATACAAGTAAAAAGCTGATGACTCACTACTCTCCAAGTGCTTTTGGGCAAGAGAAAAATCACTGCAGTCGGGCTAATATGCCTATAAAATGAGGAAGATGCCCCAGAGACAAGGACACTCAACCAATCAAACAAACAAACATACAAACTTTGCTCTCAAGCCAGATTTGCATCTAAAAGCTATAATTAGCCCAGATCTCATTCCTTTTCAGGATATCTCCCTCACAAAAGCTATCTTTTGTCTTGTTTAAAAGCTCTGATATCACCCTTAGTGGCGTAGTATCGATTCCCTTGTGTAAACTGGTTTACCATCCATCCCTTTTTAGCATAGAAACCTCTGTAAACTTAAAGAGAAGTGATTACAGGAAGTTCAACCTTGCCCGACAAGGTGAAATCTTGCTTAAAGTTCTTTGTGTGTTTTTCTAAGATAATAGATCTACTGCTTAATGTATTCTCTAACATGTATTCAAGTCATATCCATATGTTTTCCTACTTTAAAAGTCTCATTTGCAACTGGATCTGGTCAGCTTAATGGATATGCTTTCATTTAAAACCAATCAAGAACCAAACAAATGACTTAAGGGATCTGAACTCCCTTTATTCGAATATACAAAACTATGAATTGAAAGTCCTTGGTCACAAGGCAAGAAAAAGACCTTAATGTGGACTTAACCCATCCACGACAATCCTTTGATAACAAGAAGTCCGAGTAACTTGGGGCGCCAGTAATCGACTAAATACAATCTTGTTCTACATCTGCTATACTAAGATAGTTGTGGTACGCCTAACACTTAGTTAGTTTTGATTGCGAGCCTCAAGGCCTACACCTAAGGCCCGACAAAGGCACCTTTCAAAACTAACTTTATCATCTTCTTATAGTACATCAGCAAGTAAGAGCCCAACTACACATCCAAAGTGTCAATCCCTTGGGGAGCTGTGTTGAGAGCCGAGGAGCCATCTCTGAAGAAATTGTCGCCCGAACAATACTTACTATTGATAGGTGAAGGAAGCCTTCCGAAATGTCAATTTTATGTTCTATTCGTCAAAAATAACATTTTCTCATCAACATGTTTGTATTTTTATTGGTTAGAGTTTTGTTATAAAATAGACGATGAGACACTGATAGTGCATTTGAGAGCTTGAAAAATAATTAGTGTTACGTGTTTTTTTTGTTTTTTGTTTTATAATTTTTGTAAAGAGGGATTAGGTGAGATTAGCTCTTCGTCAACAGTGGTGTACGAGGCACCAACCCTTTCCCAAAGGAGAAAGGATCGTTGCACCCAGAAACTAGACTTGGCATTAGTGTAGTGTTTTTCGTGTTCATATCGTTTTCATGACATACCCAATATCTTAATGGGTTGTATCATGTAACACCCGTTAAAGTAAACGGGTAATATGACCTGATAGGAAATCGGCCTGTTAATATTATTAGGTAATATGACCCGACCCATTACCCGTTAAGGAAAATATGTTTTAAATCAATAAATAATGAAAATGTAAAAACATAATTTGACCCAAAGAAAAAACATAATACTAAATGTGTATATTTATATCACATTGTCACACAAATATTACTTCAAAACATAAAAACAACATTTGTCTTTTAAGTATTACATAACCAAAATAAGAGTCTAATGAAAATACATTAGTAGATTACTACAAAATACCAAATGTTCAAGGATATGCAAAATGAAAGGAGTTACGTTTCAAGGTTGAGGAAACCTTGCAAGTTTTGACTATAAAACCCTTCCATTTTCATCAATCATCAAGGAAAATGATATTGGTTTATTTTGAACTCCCTGAAAAATACTCTTCATGAGGGTTTGTATGGTTTTAAAAAATTCAAACGACGATATACCCATCCTCAAAGCGTAGAGGATGCGATCATGAGCGTTTGCATATTTTTTTCACATTTTTTCGCACTTGTAAATTAATTATTATATTTTTTAAGGTGTTTGGTATTTTTAAATTACTTGATATTTTTATTTTTAATGTGTTTTATAATTTTTTAATCTCACTCCTTGCCTGTAGTATACTATAAAAATAAGTAAAACTTAAATTTTTTAATTTATATAGAATAATAATACAGTAATACATATTTTAATATACAATATATACATATACTCTATGGCTATTGTGTTTTATAGTAAGTTTTTTTAAGTAGTTTAAAAAATTAAAATCACCAAAATAACTTTTTTCTTAACGTGTCAAAACGGGTTACCAATGTGTCACTCTTGTGTAAACATGTTAAGGACCCGTTATTAACGGGTTCTTATCATGTCACTCGATAACGACCTGATTAGTTATTGTGTCGACCCGAAACCTGGTATTTTCGTGTCGTTTACATGTCTTGTTACCAGGTCGTGTAAGAAATTGTCAGGTCTACCAGAACCCAGCCCTCTCGGGACATCCCACATTGACTTGATTTTATTTATAATATGAAGAAAAAAAGAAAAGTAAAACAAGCGCGGGGAGGAGGGGGAGGAGGGACTAAACCAATACCCGCTAAAAATAATTAACGAAAATAATATATTCTAGTTTAAGAATTCTTCGGCTTCCATCACCTAAAATTGATTTCCTATAAATCAACTGCTGATATTTCACTGCCAATCCACCTCCACAACAACAATTTGCTTTCATGAAATTTGGGTTACACGTTGAAAGTGATATGGAGTGCATTCATTATCTTTATTTTCATTGTTAAAACTTGATGGGTCTAAATAGTCATTTCATATGGTATATACTTCATTTAATAATAAATTTAAATAAAGCTTCCTTCACAATACATGAGGTGCTAATAAAAAACAAATTATACAATAAAATATAACTTGTGTATAAAAAAAACAATACATGAGGTGCTAATAAAAATAGGGAGCTTTTGATATTGGTGCCTCATTCCCCAACTTGTTTGATTAAACATCTATGGGCTTTACGTTTTAGATTGTACCGCCTCCTTTAAATGAAGAGCCAAGTAGATTACAAAAAATGATTTCATTTTTCTAAAATTTACGAACACTGCCATTCTTTCAAGCATTGGGAATTTATTTATTTTTACCAGTAGGTTTTTTCCTTCTGAATTTAGTATTTCAATTCCATTAAAAATTGTCATTATCCTTTTTATTTTGTTGTTATCCTTGGAATCTGGAAGTGTTATCTCAATGGCTTTTGAATTTGAATTGTTAATGGTTGCTTACTCAATATATGACAACAATTGTACCCAAGTTAAATATGATATACAAACCCGCTTGGTACACTAAAAATGTATACCACTGTTAACATACCTATTTGGAAAACTATCAATAAAAAATTTAAAACGTATCTAATAACTTTAAACAGACGTACCCAATTATTGACAATCGTACCAAATACATTCCAACAAACGTACTAAATTATAACTTCTAACGTACCTTTTTCTTATTAATTTGATTCTTGGGTGCATTTTATCTCAAATGCTTTGGTACATTTGGGAAATAGAATTTAGTGGCACATTTTCTTTTAAAGGATAGTTTGTATTGGGTTGATTCAATTTAGCATTGGTATACGTTTCAAAATGATGTATTGGTATGTTTTAAGTTAGAATGGGTACGTTTCAATTTAGCATCGGTACGTTTTAAGTTGTTATTGAACGTTTCAAGCTGAAATGGGTACGTTTCAATTTAGCATCGGTACGTTTTAAGTTGTTATTGAACGTTTCAAGCTGAAATGGGTACGTTTCAATTTAGCATCGGTACGTTTTAAGTTGTTATTGAACGTTTCAAGGTGAAATGGGTACGTTTCAATTTAGCATCGTTACGTTTCAAGTTGTTATTGGTACATTTCAAATTGACCTGAGTACGTTTCAAATTGATTTCAATTTAAAATTCACATTTATATTTCAACTTAAAATTCACATTTATATTTCAATTTAAAATTCACATTTATATTTCAATTTAAAATTCACATTTATATATCTCATGCCGAATAGCACTAATCTCAATCCAAATGCTCCAAACTCTTCCTTTTTATCAACAACTTTTATATTTTAATAATAATTTTATGATGTGAATGAGCCAACAAAAGGGGTATAAACCCTGACGCCAAAAAAAAATTTCAAAATTCAAAGTTTATAGATAATATTGGTGATTTAGTTAATAGCCATTAATAATATCCCTAAAAAAAGGTATAAATCCTGACAAGCCAAAAAAATTCCCCTTATCAACTAAAAGGATAAAGTGGGAAATTAACATATAGCATTTTTATTTAAAAAAATAAACTAATGACATGTAAATAAAATAAATTTAAAAATAATTAGGTGGACATTAGTTAAAGCATCTTAATCAAATTTTTAAAAGAAACAAATGTTTAATAAAAATTATGTAAAAAAAGAGTGAGGGATTCTAATTTTTATAAAATAAAATATAACTTGTATCCAAAAAAAAAAAAATGTTTGCATTTATTTCCTAGCACAGCTGTTATTCTAGAAGGGAAAATAAAATAAACGTCACACCGTACAAATTACTAGGTCAAATAATTTTTTGGTAGACTACATATATATGGAAGACTCTGGTGCATGATATCGAAGATAAGTCCACTCCATTGTTAGTCAAATAAAATAAACATTACATGTTCAACGTTGAAATAATTATGTGAGCCATTAATTTAGTTCAATACAAGTAATTTTTTTTTTGGGTACAATGATATATTTACATTAAGAGAAAGAGAGGAGTTCGGCTAAGTCACATAATAGATAGCCTAATTTAGTATTAAATTCATCATCCACGAGGTTTCGTTACCAATTAGCTCAAATCTTGTGAAGATGAATACCACCATACCATAAAATTGAGAGATGATACAAGCATTTTTTAAAAACAAGAATTTTGAATTCGAATAACAACCATTCATGTAAGGTGGTTGTGCACATCAAATTAAAGGATGTCCTTTCCATAGCAATTTTTCATTGGTGTCACACAGCAATTCTGTGAGAAATGCCAGTACATAATCAGCAATGTATTCAATTGAACGGAAGAAATTTATCCAAATTTGCATGATTTAATTCCTCAGTCATAGCTACTAATTCCAATGTGAAAATAGAAGATCTATAGTCCAAAACCATGACCCCCTTTTTGGATGACCAAGAATTTTATTGGATGATCCTTGTATGGATGACTTGTGCTGGGTGGCAATTAAACCATAGTAAAATATCCAAACCCAAAATCTTTTTTTAGGCAATTAGCTCAAATCAATCTAAGTAGGACACTGTATTAAACATTAAGGAATGGAAAATTTGGCCAAGTTACACAATGTGTCGGTCAAAATAATTTGATGTTAAACTCACTAGATCTACAAAGTTGAATGTAAGACCACTCACTTATAAGTAGAGACAAATTTTTCATATACAACAAAATTGGCGGTTGAAATTTTGGATAAGTCATATGATGAGTCAACCATATTTTGGTATCAAATTCAAAGGAGTTGAAACCTATGACCTGCCATGCACTTACAAGTAAAGAGAAATACCACTAGATTGTAATACTAAGCTTGTCATTTTGAAGAATCGAACATAAACCTCATATTTAAAATATAGAAAAATACCATTAAAATATACTGTAATAAACTAATTTTCATTATCTTTTACACTATATGAGGTTGACGAATGACAAATCGTTGTCCCTAATGGAGGAAAGGGATCCTCTTTCCCTTCCACCAAATCCATTAATCCGGGCTCTTAAAATTTGATCCAACGGCTAAAGTTATTATAACTTTTAAAGAGGGCCCTTGTTTTTAGCCGTTAGATCAAATTTCAAGGGTCTGAATTGGTGGATTTGGTGGAAGGAATCCTGGAGAGGATCCTTTTTCCCTAATGGATGGTTGGAGTATTTCATTATATTTGTTAGAATTAATCCATGATAGGTGGGCCACGTACACCTAGGATCACAAAGTTGATGATGAAGTGTTTAGTGAACAATACTTGGCTACTTAAAGATGAGTATGAATTCCTACTCAAAACTCTTAGTATTTTAAACACAGAGTTTTCTACTTATGATCACAACCGTTCATACTATGAATCACAATCTAAAGATCATCTCTACAAAAAAATAAAATAAAATAAAATTAAGGTCGTTTAGGCAATCTATTGTAGCAAATACATAGACGGTTCGTAATACTTTATGAATACCGTTCATTTGTTTTTAAACAGTTTGATGATTAAAGGACCTTAATTTTAATTGATTTTTTTGCAGAGGTAATCTTTATAGGGTGATTTATAATATGAATGGTTTTGATTATAAACACAAAGTTCTATAAATTGGCAACAAACAATTTTGAGGAATTTTAAATAGGAGTTCCTACTTATCTTTGAGTAGCTAAGTATTGTTCGTGTTGAGTGAGTTGATAAAGTTTGAAAAAAATTATTTGTCCGAGGTTTTTGACATGCATATATATTTTAATCAACTTTCTTAATTGTACATCTCTATAGATAAGGAATCCCTTGTTTATGTCCTACCAACTGCTAATTGTATAGTACATATGCAAACGTAAGTTTAACTACATTGGCTAGAGTAAATGTGCTCCCGCTTGTGTTGTTAAAATATAGAGCCTAAACATTGTTATGCATTATAGTCTCTGTCGAGGCATGAATTTATCAAGATACAATCTTTGTTGAGTAAGAAGAAAACATTTTTAATCTATTTTATAATAAAAAATAAAATCCTAACTTTTGTACAAACCGAAGTCTTCCAAGAAAGGAAAAATAAATCACAATTCTATTTGAACTTAGATGTTGACTCACCCCAACGTGAGCACCCGCCGAATTTTGAATTTTCATCCACAAACTTTAAATTAATTTAAAGTAAAATATAACTTTTATCGAAAAATAAATTGTACATTTATTTCCTGGCACAACTGTTCTTCTAGATGGGAAAATCAAATAAACATGCCACACCATACAAATTATTAGGTCATAAAACTTTTTGATAGACTGCACATATATGGAAAGCTGTGGTTGCATGACCTCGGAGGTAAGTCAACTCCACTACTTGGTCAAATAAAATAAACATCACATGTTCAACGTGCAAATAATTATTTGAGTCATTAATTTGGTTCGATACAAGTTTTTGCTTTTAGGATATCAATATATTTACACTAAAGAGAAAGAGATGAGTTCAGCTAGGCAGCCTATTATTGAATTTATCAGTTACGATATTTCAACTTAAAATGTCTTACTTGCAAGTGAAAAGAAATACTATCAAACAACAATAATAAGTGACGTTACAAATATTCATTAAAAGCGAGAAATTTGAAATCGAATAACCACCATTCATATAAGGTGGTTATGCACATCAAATTAAGGGATGTCCTTTACATAGCAATTTTTCATGCGTGTCACACAGCAATTCTGTGAGAAATGCCACTACTACATTATTTAATTCATCAGTCATAGCTACTAATTCCAATGTGAAAATAGAAGCCATGACCCCATTTTTGGATGACCAAGAACTTTATTGGATGATCCTTGTATTGATGACTTGTGCTTAGTGGTAATTATACCATACTAAAATATCCAAACCCAAAATCTTAACCTTTAAGGCAATTAGCTCAAATCAATCTTAGGAAATTGTATTAAACATTACGAATGTGAAATTTGGCTAAGTTACACTAGTTCTAAAAGACGTTACCCGCTAGTTGGGCGGTGGGCTAGGACCTACTACCTAAGCAGTTAGGCGGGGGCTTAGGCGTACAAAACGGATTTAAGTAAATTTATGATATATTATATAAACAAGTGCCAATTTATATTAAAAAAAACACATAATTGTAATGGCATACATAAATTGATAAATAATATGACATATAGAATATAAAGTATTAGACAACCATGTTGAAAATATGGAGAGCAAGCATATAATGAGTGTTCATTCAAGTATTCAACAAGTCCCTTGAGAGTCACGACAGAGGCGGGTTTAGGCGTGCTAGGCAGGCTAGGTGGAAGTCTAAGCAAGTCTAGACGCACTTTCTTAATTTTCAAACACCTAGGAACTAATCGCGGGTATGTCCAGTTGCCTAGCACCTAGGCGGGAATTTTTAGAACAATACGCGTCAGTCAAAATAATTTGATGTTAAACTCACCTGATCTACGAAGTCGAACGTAAAACCTCTTATTTAAAAGAAGAGACAAATTTTCATATACAACAATATTGCGGGTTGAAATTTTGGATAAGTCATACGATGAGTCTATCATAATTTGGTATCGAATTCCAGGGAGGCAAAACCTATGACCTTCCATGTATTTACAAGTGAAGAGGAACACCACTAGACTACAATACTAAGCTTGTCATTTTAAAGAATAGAACATAGACTTCATATTTAAAATAGGGGTGTGATATCCACACACCCCATTTTACTTCTCACACACCCTTTTAATTTTCGGCCGTCGGATCGAATGAATTAAAAAAGATCAACGGACAGAAATTAGCAAGGGGTGTGTGAGAAGTAATTTGGGGTGTGTGGATAGCACACCCCTTAAAATATAGAGAAATACCATTAAACTATAATGTAATAAACTAATATCTATTTTCATTATCTTTTACATTATATGATGGCTGGCGTATTTCATTATATTTGTTAGAATTAATCCATGATATGGTGGGCCACGCACGTCTAGGATCACAAAGTTGATGATGAAGAGTTGAGTGGGTTGATGAAGTTTGAAACAATTATTCCTCAGAAGATTTTAGACATGCATTTCCTTCTCAAGCACGTAGGGGGGATTTAATCTGAACCATTCATTTCAACCGTCAGACATCTATAAATTGACTCCTTCATTAGAAGAACATGCATTCGTACTTGACTTGAGAGTTTGGGTATTGGTTAGTCAAGGTTAATCTGCAGATCATGGCTAATCATGGTTATTGTGGGGTTTTACTTTCTCTTACTTTGTTTAGTTTGGCAATTCATGGAAGCTTCTGCTTCCCTGAAATTAATGGAGATAACAAGGGCTCTCCACGTACCACAACTGATAAGGGAAAAAGATGGGCAGTTCTGGTTGCAGGATCAAGTGGTTACGACAACTACAGGCACCAGGTTTAAGCGTGTCCAAAATTTTGATTAATTAGTAACATTTTATGTTAATTGTGTTACAAGTAATAAAATTTAGGGCTAATCTTTGTCGTTCCATGCAGGCTGACATATGCCATGCGTACCAGATACTTAAAAAAGGAGGACTGAAAGACGAGAACATCATCGTTTTCATGTACGATGATATCGCGTACAACTCGGAAAATCCTCGAAAAGGTGTCATCATCAACAAGCCAAATGGTCATGATGTTTATAAAGGAGTTCCCAGGGTTGTAACTAATTTTCTGAGTCTGATTTTTAATTTCTATCTGGTTAATTTGTTAGTTTAACATTGTTTAGTTACCTGTAAGTATTTTTTTTTTCTAATGCAGGATTATACAGGAGATCATGTTAACGCACGCAATCTCTATGCTGTTATTCTCGGAGACAAAAGTGCTCTCACCGGAGGAAGTGGCAAGGTTCTAAGTAGCGGTCCGAATGACCATGTTTTCATATATTATGCAGACCATGGTTCTGTAGGATTACTTGGTAATTTGTCGTTTTATTTTATTTTATTTTATTAACTTTGAAAATATATATTTGGTGATCTTATATAGTCCCATAAATTCAGTAAATTTTGTTTTTCGGGTTGCATATGAATAGTATATTTTGTTCAGGGATGCCCAGTGATTATGTTTATGCGAAAGATCTCATACGCGTACTACAAAAGAAGCATGCTTCTAAAGGTTACAAAAGCATGGTAAGAATGTTCACTTGAGTAACAGTCTTACTGAAGTTTTCAATTCTTTTTTTGATGATTTTCTGAGGTTTTGATGCATTTATGTGAAAAAAATAGGTATTTTACATTGAAGCTTGCGAGGCAGGGAGCATGTTTGAGGGCCTTCTTTCAAGTAATCTGAATATTTATGCTACCACTGCGTCAAATGCAGAAGAGAGTAGTTATGGAACATATTGTCCTGGTGACCCATCAGTTCCTGAAGAGTTTGATACTTGTTTGGGAGACTTGTATAGCATTTCCTGGATGGAGGATTGGTAATGCAGTGCCTTTCTTTCTGAAAATGCTGATCTAATTTAACAGAGTACATTACTTTGTCAGTTTCAAACACATTTTCGATCAAATGCCTAAACTAATTGCCTTGTTCTTTCGGTGACTTTTGGACCATATTTTCACATTTGAGAGCAGTGACATAAGTGATTTGCATAAAGAAACTTTGGAGAATCAATATGAAACGGTAATATTTTGAAAATTTCTCGTGTGTAAAATATTTATGGCTTTCATAATGTCTAATGTTGGTGAAATTAGAATAATATGACCATGTCGATTGAATTACAGGTTCGAAGAAGAACAACTAATTCGCATGTTATGCAGTACGGAGATATGAGTCATAAACAGGAGTTCCTCTTTGCTTACATGGGTACAGATCTTTCTAATCGTAGCCATACTTCCACCAGCGATATCTCTTCACCCTCGATCTCAAGGGCTGTTGACCAACGTGACACGAAGCTCCTCTACTTTCAACAAAAGGTTTCTGCTCTTCTTTTATTCTGAATTCCAAACTTCGATGTGTTTAACATTCATGTATACACATATATGTATTGATTAGTACATGCCACACTCTCCGGCTAGAGAACTTTTCGTATGTTTTTGACAATTTTTATTTTTCGTTCTATATGTGTCAGCTGAAAAGAGCTCCTACTGGATCTCAAGAGAAACAGGGTGCTCAGAAGCAGCTGCTGCTTGAACTTGCTCATAGGAAAACCGTGGACTATAGCATAACGAAACTAGGGGAGGTTTTGTTTGGACACGAGAAGAGCTCAAACGTTTTAATGAATGTTAGGCCACAGGGCCAACCTGTGGTAGATAATTGGGACTGCTTCAAGAACTTTGTAAGTTCATCTCCTGTAATTCTATACATCCAATTGATCTAGACGACACGCAAGTGCTTGTCCTTCTTTCTTCAGTTTTTTGAAGTAAACAAGTCTTATCTCTGAGATAATTGATTTTGAGTTCTTTCCATGTAGCTGAATATTTATGAGAAGTACTGTGGACATTTATCTGCATACGGAATGAAGTACACGCGAGCTATAGCCAACATTTGCAATGCTGGGATTACCACAGAGAAAATGGTTGCAGCATCTGATCAAACTTGTGCCAACAAACCCAATGTCTAGAACTTCCCTTCTGGTCAGATAAATGATTAATACATGTAGGTGTGATGTGTTGGATGCTAAACCATTTCTGGAGTTGATCTTGAAGAAATTGCAGCAGCTAGACTAAGAAAGCCAACGGCTATTTTCTTTTGAAATGTAACAGCTAGTTCAAGTTAAGTAATAGTTTTTTACAAGTGTAAGGCTTAGATTAAAAGCTCCAATGACGGGCTAAGATTAGCTTTGTACGAACAGGTTGGTGAGCATTTTGTCAGCTAGCTCCAATGGAGATAAGGGCTGACTGTGCAATCCCAAAACCCTATCAATGATAAATATATGTGTGTGCTATGAGCTGCCGCAGTAGCAGTCTCCAATAACCGACGTTCCCTTCTTAAATTCTGTGCAATCATCACCATTTTTGGTGACCTCTATCCTTTCCAAAACTAGCATACAAAATACCATCTTTACAAAACACTATCATGATGCAATAAGAAAACCGAAATAATACAAAATATTTTCGGAAATGGTCTTGCAAGGCTGGTGAAGCAAAATCCCTACGGAGAGAAAAGAATTTAACTAAAGAACGAAAAAATTAGTTATGTATACCATTGTAGACCAAGTTTGATCCTTTTTAACCGTTGATCTGGACATCCTTTTTAACCGTTGATCTGGACTCTTGATGTGAAGATTCATCCTTCATTTCTCTTAAATAATTTCAAGTTTGGTATGCCAGCAGTTTCGTTTTTTCATGAAAAGGAGAAAACCTGTGTTGGATTTGGTCTTTAAACTCCGATGGGAGGGAGGTACTCGTGCATTATATTGTCTTGTCATACGCGAGGATTTCCAATCTCATATATTTTTTATTAGAAGCCATATCTAAAATTGAACTAATCAAAATACAATACTAGTTCCTAACTAATTTCAGAATCACAGACAATCATCCAATTCTCCTCCTCTTCGTTCTGGCTTGCCATCTAATATTTCTCACCTTGCTTAATTGAAGACGTCTAGAGCTTCTCACCATTCAAGACCTGCCCACAACCCGAACAGACCTTCCCCTGGACTTTAACCTTACATGGCAATGGCTACGAGTAAAATGCCTACTTGAGGGGTAAATAGAGCTCTGCAGCCTATCCTTTCTTCTCCCGGTGACTAACTTCCGCTTTCTACTGACGTTTCATGCTCCCCCTTCTTTTCCTTGTATCCTTGTCGTTTTTTTTTCTAGAATGGTAAAGTTATGTCCCCCCCCTTCTTTTCATGTATTTTTGTCCTTTTTTTTCTTCTATTACGAGGGGTTAGGTTTCTATCCCCCCTGACTAGGTGTACTATTTTTTTTTGTTATCAATAAAACTCTCCTTGTACCGCACGTCGATGTTTTCCAAAAAAAAAATTCTCCCCCTTCTTTTCATGCATTTTTTTATCCTTTTTCTTTGTATTATGAGGGAATAGGTTTATGTTCCCCTTAACGAGGTGTATCTTTTTTTTCGATATCAATAAAATTTTCCTCGTACCATTGAGGTTTTCTTAAAAAAAAGAAAAAAAAAATCCCACGGTCCTGAACAAACATCCCTGCGGAATCAAAAATATTATAGTAACAGTAGTTGTGAAGTATCATTTACATATCTCTCTTCTATGCCTTTGTTATGCTCATATGGTGCATAAAAGAAGTAGCGCATAAATCAAATAGAAGAGACATAATTTTGCTGGGTTGTACAAAAAAAAAAAAAATTCCCAGGATTTTGAAGAAACATCCCTGGGGAATCGAAATTATTATAGTAACAGTAGTTGTGAAGTATCATTTACGTATCTCTCTTCTATGCCCTTGTAATGCTCATATGGTGCATAAAAGAATAAGAAGTAGGGCATAAATCAAATAGAAGAGACGTAATTTTGTTGGGTTGTGCCTCGATCGATAATTCATCGAAGGCCTTTAGTGTGTAGTATATACATAAAAATGCTACGGAGACTCTCCACAGACTTTTTGCCATGTTTTTTTTTATACAATACTTTATAATGTTGACACAGGAATTGACGTTAAACTATAAGGTGACAGAGAGTCCATGGAGAGTCCTATTGTGAAAAAGTCCCCTTGGCCCTTATATACCATACAAAGCAATACAGTGAAGATACAACTGTACATTGAAAGTTTAAAGGTATCTCATCTATTAGTGCATTTATAATCCCTCATATCCAACATTTTGTTATTATCCTTCTTACTAACTTGACATCAATTCAGTGGGACTTGGAAATCTTTCACCCGAACATAGTCTTAATGATTCTTGGAGTTCTTTCACCCGAACACAGTGAAATCAATAATTGTTTGGCCATTACATTCGTATTTTCGTTTTAGGTTTTTTTTTCCTTTAATCATTTGGCATATTTAATGACATAATGCGCACAATAATGTCAATAGTTCTCAGTAGTAAATCATTTCGTATATCATTTATGCAATATTTCCAATAAGATAAAGGTACAAACTGATGAAATTTACACAAAATTTTGTATTATTGATCTGAGACGGCAAAACGACTTTCCACAGGTGTATGCAATCCTTTCCTAGATGGAAGAAGTTGTGACCCGATAGCCCAAGATGACGTAGGACAATGTGGACAGTTCAGAAAGCAGTGAATAATATAAAACCAAAACCTAACAATGACAAAATTTAATAAACAAACCTATTAAGGCTAAACTTAATAAATCTTGACCATAATATAACACAAATTCAGTGTCCCGCTGAAAGCTAACAATGCTTTGTTCCCAACTACAAGGGCACAGGAACCAAATCTCTGATATAATGCCAGGCACAGAAGACAAGACAGAGCCTCCCCAACCTAAATATTCTGCTTCATCAAAACCCACACCCTGCTATGCCCTAGCGCCTATGCATTTAACCTTATGGGATGCTGGTAACTCTAAGTGTTTTACCTATTAGATTTTTATTTAAAAATACAAATATTAAGATCTAACGATTAAAACACCAAAGACAATTAACATATCCCCTTAGACTTTATCGGATGCTTGATACTCGATACTCTAAGTGTTTTAATTGTTAAATCTTTGTTTAAAAATATAAAAATTCAGATCTAACTATTAAAACACCGAAAACAGTACTCAGTCCAAGCATTTTTGATCCGCCATAACCCATCAGACCAGACTTTACTATGCAAAAACCTTGAACACTGTAGCTTAAAAGGCTAGAAATAGACAACCTTCAGAATATAATAATACAGGTTACACAATCCTTAAATACAAAACATAAGAGGGGATTCTGCACCGATTACAAACTCCTAATCAAAAGCAGAACTAGAAGGGCTAAGCATACAATTAAGGTGACTTTAACTCGTCTGTTAAGCATCTCCTAGCTCTAGTTTTGTTAAAAAAATTGTAACCGACTCTATTTGTACATATCGCCGTTCGCAACTACTGTTTTTGGTGCCTGACACGCCATGATCACTGCAACACATAGTAGTATTATCTTCTGCATTGAGCTGCGTGTACTTTTTGGAGGAGCCCTTGCAAAGCTAGATTTGGTATTTGATGGCATTGAGCTCCAGTTTTCGTGGTGCGGCTTTACCAAGATCAATGCCACAAACGTCAGAGAGCCTAACCAGGTAGAGCAACACATCTGAGAGCTCTTCCCCCAGGTGTTGCTTCTCTTCCTCTTTCCAGTATGGCAGTCCTCTTGGAACCTCTCCTTTCCACTGAAATATCTCTGATAGCTCTCCCACTGCTCCCACCTGAATGCAAATTATACACCAAATTGGGAAAGGAAAATAGGGGATCTCTGACCAAGTTATAATGCTTAGAATCTCATGAGTAATCACATCAAAGTAGGGTCTTTAATTGTGTGTAGAATCTATAGACAGAGATTGACTTATCGACACCTGGATCACAGTCTAATCTTGAATGAATAATAGAATGCCGTGTATTTTAAATGTCCCACAAGGCATCTCGTTATTGTCTCAATGCACAGTGATGTACCGAGGTGTAGGAAAGTTTCTCTCAAATATAGGCACTCATTTACCAAGATGCATACTTGGAGTTCTAAAATTAATATTGGATAACCAGTACATTTATCTTTATATTTACTATAACCTTTTGATCCAACTCTATTTGGGGTCTTCTTCCCTTTTCGTGGTTGAGTTCACATATGAAAAAGAACAATGATAAAACACAAACAGTGATAGACAAGCTATTCAATCAGTTGTACACATGTCTTCTTTCTTCTTTTTCCCTTTTGGTTCTTCCATTTTCTGCACTTACAATTCATTGATGGGAACCAAACATCTGAGAAAATATAAACTCAACAACCAAAACCCAGAATTATAAATCCAAGAAGATAATTGAAAGTTTCTACATTTGCCATCCATATCATTTCCTGTATAGTTGGAGAACAGAAACTAGATCTTAGTATTTCATTGATTAATTCAGTATTATATTTTCAAACTCAAACAAACGCAGAGTACTCATGTCAAATATTACCAAGAAAAGAGAGATTTTTGTATCTATGTCAAGAATCAAACAAAAAATCCCACCCAAAGTAAAAATCAATAACAATAATAAAAATGTTCAACAAAAATACTCTTAAAAGGCGGTCAAAGGTCATTCACCTGACAATTTAATAAGATTTTTTTCACGGAATGACCAAAATAATTTACAGTGGACAAAATCATGGTTTCATTATCATTATGCAATGTCAGAGACCATTTTAGATTAAAAAATAATAATAAAAATGGATAATGCTAGGGAGAATAAGTTTGCAAACAAAATTTGCAAATTAAATGATATGTCACTAACAGGAATGAGTAAATTTATCAACGCTTAAGTAATAATTGAATCATCAACTTCGATGTCATTTAGTTTACAAAATTTTGTCTATAAATTTAATCTCCCTAACTTTACTCAATAAAAAATAAGAGAATAATAGATAATGGGTACGTGGACAAACAATCATAGAAGCAGAAACAACGGCTGTAAGCAAGTTTTACTAAGATTTCACAAATGGGTACTGAACTGATGTTAGGGTCTTGAAGTTGTACAAATTACCAGAGCCAAAAGCAGATTTCTAGGGCTATGAAAATGTTCCCAGTCTCTCTCCCTTGAAAACTCAGCCATTTTCTTCTTCAGCTCCTGCAGGGTAACAGCTTCTCCTTCTGCAACTCCAACTCCAACTCCAGCCATATCTCCAACCGCAGAATAATCACCAAACCCTCAAACTTTCACAGGCTCACAGTCAGTCTCAAACTCTCCTGTGGAGGTGGCTGGTCTATTTTCATCACAAACAGGACCTTATAAGACTGGCTACCGGATTTTGCCGGTTCCATCCTGGGGGATTTTGATTTTGATTTGACAGGCACGCGCCGGTTTGCTGGTAGGGATTTGGAGGGACTAAATGTTGTTGGTAAGGAATATCCCCGATGGACATTTTTGAAAAACCGTATCGTGCAAAAATGGAATGATGGGAGATCCTTTGGCTTCGGATGTGGATGGACTCGCGATCACTCAAACACTAACATCAAGTTGATATCATGCGTGTGCAATGGTGCGACACGATTATCAGTCTCTCTTATTTTCATGATGAATAATGTTACGTAGACTAATCTTTTGAGTAATATTAGTTAAATTAAATTTGTAGACTAAAAGCCCGTTTACAAATGTTTTTAAAATAATTGAATGGGTTTTTTGTGAAAGTGTTTCTAGGTTTCAAAAGCACTTAAAGTGCTTTTTGCAAGAAGCACTAGTTATGTGCTTCTTGCAGAAAGCACCAGTTATGTGTTTCTAGCATAAAGTACCAATTATGTGTTTATTGCAGGAAGCACCAGTTATGTGCTTCTTGCAGGAAGCACCAGTTATGTGCTTCTTGCAGAAAACACTTCAAGTACTTTTTCAAGATTCACTTGCACTTTTACTAAGAATTGGTTAAAAAAACTCTCTTCAAAAGTGATTTCAGTCATTTTAAAAACACTTCCAAAAAAGTCCTAAATTTGTGAACTAAATGATGTGTTACTAATAAAAAATAAGCACGTTAATCAACACTTAAGTAATAATTTAATCATCAACTTTCATGTTATTTAGTTTATAAAATTTAGACTATATATTTAATCTCCTTAGCATTACTGTATCGTGCAAAAATGCAATGATGGGAGAACCCTTGGCTTTGAGTGTGGATGGTGTGGTCACTCAAACTCTAAAGTCAATTTCATCCTGTGTGTACAGGGGTGTGACGCGATTATCAGTCTCTCTTATTGTTATGAATGCTAGGTAGACTAATTTTTTTAGTAATATTAGTTAGACTAAATTTGTAGACTAAGAGCTCGTTTAAAAATATATTGAAAATAATTGAAGGGTTTTTTGTGAAAGTGTTTTTGGGTTCCAAAGTACTTAAAGTGCTTCTTGCAAGAAGCACCAGTTATGTGCTTTTTACAAGAAGCAGTTCAAGTACTTTTTCATGATTCACTTGCACTTTTAATAAGAATTGGTTCAAAAAACACTCTCATGAAAAACGATTTCAGTTATTTTAAAAGCATTTCCAATTGAGCCCTAAATTTGCTAAAAGATGTGTCACCAATAAAAAAAAAAAGATCAACACTTAAGTAATAATCTAATCAGCAACTTTCATGCTATTTAGTTTATAAATTTTTGTCTACATATTTAATTTCCTTAGCATTACTGTATTGTGCAAAAATGCTATGATGGGAGAACCTTTGGCTTTAGGTGTGGATGGACCTATGGTCACTCAAACTCTAAAGTCAAGTTGATTACATCTTGGGTGTACATGGGCGTGACACGATTATTAGTCTCTCTTATTTTCATGAATGTTTGGTAAACTAATTTTTTGGGTAATGCTAGTTAGACTAAATTTGTAGACTAAGAGCTCGTTTAAAAATACTTTTAAAATAATTGAAGGGGCTTTAGTGAAAGTGTTTTTGGGTTCCAAATACACTTTAAAGTGCTTCTTGCAAGAAACACTAGTTATGTGTTTCTTGTAAGAAGCACCAGTTATGTGCTTCTTTCAAGAAGTATTTCAAGTACTTTTTTAGGATTCACTTGCACTTTTACCAAGAATTAGTTTCAAAAAGGCACTATCAAAAGCGATTTCAGTCATTTTAAAAGAACTTCCAAATGAGCCCTAAATTTGCAAACTAAATGATGTGTCACTAATAAAAAATAAGCATGTTAATCAACACATAAGTAATAATCCAATCATCAACTTTCATGTCATTTAGTTTATAAAATTTAGTCTACATATTTAATCTTCTTAGCATTACCGTATTGTGCAAAAATGCAACGATGGGAGAACCTTTGGCTTTAGGTGTGGATGAACTTGTGGTCACTCAAACTCTAAAGTCAAGTTGATTTCATCTTGGGTGTACAGGGGCGTGACACGGTTATTAGTCTCTCTTATTTTCATGAATGTTAGGTAGACTAATTTTTTGAGTATGCTAGTTAGACTAAATTTGTAGACTAAGAGCACGTTTAGAAATGCTTTTAAAATAATTGAAGGGGTTTTGGTGAAAGTGTTTTTGGGTTCTGAAAGCACTAGTTATGTGCTTCTTGTAGGAAGCACCAGTTATGTGTTTCTTTCAAGAAGCACTTCACGTATCTTTTCAGGATTCACTTACACTTTTACTAATATTTGGTTTCAAAAAGACACTATCAAAAGCGATTTCAGTCATTTTAAAATAACTTCCAAACGAGCCCTAAATTTGCAAACTAAATGACATGTCACTAATAAAAAATAAGTACGTTAATCAACACTTAAGTAATAATCTAATCATCAACTTTCATATCATTTAGTTTATAAAATTTAGTCTATATATTTAATCTCCTTAGCATTACCATATCGTGCAAAAATGCAATGATAGGAGAACCCTTGGCTTTGGGTGTGGATGGACCTGTGGTCACTCAAACTCTAAAGTCAAGTTGATTTCATCATGCTTGTACAGGGGTATGACACAGTTATCAATTTCTCTTATTTTCATGACAAGTAGTATTAAGTAGATCAAATTTTAAAATTGAAATTGTAAACTATATAAGATGTTAATCAATACTTAAGTAAATATAATCATTAACAATCATGTCATATGGCTTATAAAATTTGGTCTAAAAAATTGACCTCCGTAATATTACATTTTTTGTGATACAACGGGTCTTAATTAAGAGAGCTTCCCTTGTCTGACCAATATTTAGTAATGTCATTCCTTAATAAATAGAAATTAAACTAGTGAATACCTAACTAATTATCTATTAACTTGACTCCTCAACGAATGGGAAGGATTTCTTCCTCAATTTACTACGTGTTTGATCGACGAAACTTTATGATTATGATCAGAATCGTTCATATTAGAAAGTAATTTGTAAGGATCACATGTGCAAAAAATAAATAAAATATGAGATAGTTTAGTCATTGAACTATTTTAAAATAGATGGACGGATTTTGTAAAAACATCGAGAATCGTCTATTTATTTCTAAAATGACCTTAGTTTTGATTAAGTTTTTACATTGATAATTTTTATATACAGATTTATAATATGAATGATTAAACATGAAATTTTATGAATCAACCACTAAGTGAATTGAGGGAGGAAGTCTTGAGGAGCCCAGATAACGCAATTTTTTTTTTCAATGATGGCATACGAGATTTTATCAGCATCTCTCGAAATTGATTTAACAAGACTTTCAGTTAGGCTTTGGAGTCAAGCCCATTATTATTTCCTTTGGTTGACCTCTTCGTCAACTAACTGTGAAGAATGGTTTTCTTCTTGGATATGTGGCACTACTGCTGTTTTTGTGTCTCAACCTCAAGGATTTGTTGATTCGATTCACCTTAGTTAAAGTTGTCGATTGCACAATTTGGTTGACTTCTCCATCAACTGATGTTATTATCTTTAGCTATTTATGGTATTGAGCAAGCTGTTTGAGCTTGGTTTTAGTGTATCAGGATTATATCTTTAGCTTGTCTTCTGGTATTATGAATCAGAGGTTAAAACAAATCAACTTCTGCCGTTAACGCCCAAATCCCCCTACCGGATTCAAGCAAACACGCGATTACAAAGAAGGACCAGACTCCAGAGGCTAAATCAGGGTTTTGGGTTGAATTGGTTGCGCCGCCACTGCCCTGGTATTGAAGAGGATCAAGAACGATGGAGTAGTGTTGCAACGGAAGCTGTTTGGTTAATTAGGAAAGTAGATCAAGAAAAGTTAATGGAGCCCTAAAGGCTCTAATACCGAACCAAAACAAAAGAGCAAAAAATTAGAAATTGATTTCGTCAATTATATCAATGGATAATTACAAGAAGCACGGAGCACCCAGATTTTCAAGCGATGGGTTGGCTTCCAGTAACTCCCTCCGCCACCATCTTCAATTAGCTAGCTATGTTTAGATTTCTCCCATCTTCAAGCGGTGCTCACAAAATTGAAATCGATTGTGGCGGTGGCCATGTCTGTCGCAATGATCTTCTGTTAAAATTATATATTGATGAACACCGATTGCAGATATAAAGAATGGAGGACTTAGCGATCGTCATGCCTCTTCAGTCTTGACCATTGCCAGAAAAATTTAACACCGTCTTTTGTATGTAACTGGGGCTTTAACGGCAGAAGCCTCTTTGTTTTAATTGTATACGTGTCCAATTTCTAATGGATAAGTACCACCACCCAGCTGGTGCTACGGTACCACCTAATAATTTCTCCACGTTATGTCAGATTGCAAGCCAGGTAGTTTTCTAGTACGTACCGTGAAATTGCTAATTTGGTGGATCGAGACCCAGTGCAGATAGTAGTTTCAATCCTACTGTAAAATAGTAAGAACAAACAACACAAGTAGCAGTTCGAAAGCAAAACTACGAAACACAAAGATTTGCACGAGTGCGAGGGAAAGCAGCTTTTTCACGAAGAGATGATGATGTGTGAATGAATGCTAAGTTTAGAAGACATTCACCCAGTTGCTCTCAAAACCTAACATATGTTAAACCTCTCCTTTGTCTCACAGATGCAATATTGAATATTAGGGTTATGCAAAAGGTGTTTAACGAAACATGCAGACCTTGTTATTTGAGTTTCCTAGGCCAAATCAAAACAGATTTTTCTCTAAAAAATATCCTTAATTAACTAGGTCAAACACTCCTACAGTAAGTCAATAACTAAATGAATTGATCTCACACGCCTAAAATAATTCAGTCACTTGAAGAGTCATTCCCTAAATGAGTGCATAAGAAACTAATAAGGACTATATGGAAATTAAGGCGAACCATTACAAACTTGTATTGTATACACTCTAGAAAATTAGCCAACTAAAAACGCTTGCTTTTCATACCTCCAATTAACTGTCCTCTTTGAGGGAGAGTTACATTTATGATGTCATGGAGTATAGATAGCTTGTTGGCTTTCTTCACTGTCACACCTTCGTTAAAGTCGACATTTCTTTTACACTATGTTTGGATGAGGGAAATGAACTTAAAATTTTGGCAAAAGTAGAATTTTTAAATTGTCATGCACTAATTCCCTTGTTTGGATTCATAAACATATAGAAATTTAGAATTTCCACGTGTAAAAAAAAGCTTGGAAATTGGGACTACCAATTCCCAAGTTTAAATTTCATGTAAATAGGTGTCATTTGCAAATTTCTATGAGTAAGAGTTTTAAAAAACAAATTCCATATTCAAATTTCATTGTTCTTTTAAGTTAACCAAATAAAAAAATTCACAAATTCCATAAAACAAAATTCCATCATTCCAATTTCCATCATTTTAAAATTCCTTAATAATCTTAAATTTCCTTATACAACCAGAGTGTTGCATTATAATTTTTTCTTTTCAGTTATTAAGTGCTCCTCATTCTTCAAATTTGGTTGTTTTTATGCCTATATTTCGCTATTTGTTGGTCTCCATCATATTTTGATTTCTCCTATGCTAATCGACTGGTTGTTCCAACACTCATCAATTGACTATTTATTTTGTATGTTTCTTGGTCTCAACCATATAACTTGGGGTGCTAAAAAACAACCGATTCTTTTCTCGCTGTTCTTATGAGGCTAAGTATCATTCTCTTGCTCAGTTGTGTGTTGACACTTGGATTTCTCATTTACTTAATGGGTTGGAAGTTACTCCTACAGTCCTACTTCTACCTTGTTACTTTGTGGCAACATTATAATTAGTACCACCATCATGGATTTCAATTCGGTGTTTTATGCTCCCTCAAAGCATGTTGAGGCCGATTACCATAACATATGGAGAGTGCGTGCATTCTTCTGGGTCTCACAATTGGGTCTCAAAACTTTGAAAAGTTCACTCTTTCCTACTCTTTCCTACTCTTTCTTACTCTTTCTTTTGAATGGCGAGGTTTGATTTTTTTTCTCGTTCAGCATATAACCGGATCAATTTGTTGGTTTCTCCACTGACCTCTCCATGCACCGTTTTGAAGTTGTTTGTTTAAAATTCTAGTCCATTCAGATCGATGGTTCTGGGGAGTGTTGACAACCCACTTAATTTGTGCTTAATTTTTGTTTTAGCAATATAAAGTTTACAGTAATCAATTTTCTTAATTGTACACCTCTATAGATAAGGAATCCCTTGTTTATGTTCTACTAACTCCTAATTGTAACATATGTAAACGTGAATGTAACTATATTGGCTAAAGCACACATGCATGTTCTCGTTTGTGCTGTTAAAAATATAGATACTATGTTAAAATATAGTGCCTAGAGCTTATGGGGAATTTTCTGTTATGCATTCTTTTCTTTGTGAAGGCATATACTTACAGAGATACAATCCTTGTTGAGTAATAAGGAGAAAACATTTTTAATTTATATACAATAGAAAAGAAAATCTTACCGATGTACGTACAAAAGTAAATCTTTCAAGAAAAGGAAAATAAAACACAATCCTATTTGGTTTTGGATGTTCTTTTTTTAATAAACGATATTATCTACACTAAAGGTGTGAGGGTCGGCTATTATGTGGTTCAAATTCCTCTTTGACGAGAATCAAACTTAGACATCTCACTTACCAAGAAAGAAGAATCCCACTAGACCGTACTAAGTGCGCATGTTGGATGTTGACTCACTCCAACATGTGCACGCACCTAATTTTGAATTTCCATCCCGAACTTTAAATTAGTTTAAAATCAAGGGTTGTTTTATTCACGGCCCAAATATTGTTGATTACACCCACATATATTTTTTCAATTAAAATTTATCTTAAATAACCCACGTTCTTTCTCATAGTATCCTCACACCCCACACCCACATCATCCTTTTGTATACCATATTCGTCTCTTGATTTCAAATTAGATGGTGACGGTACTTCCTTTTGCACCATTAACCCATCCTTAGATGTTTTTCTCTCAATAAGAGAAAAGAAAGAAAACCTCCCCATGAAGCTTCCATGACATAACCTAAACAGCCTCTTCTCCAACCATTGGAAAGCAAAAGCAAGTATATACTTACTATTGATAGGTGAAGGAAGCCTTCTGAAATGTCAATTTTATGTTCTATTCATCAAAAATAACATTTTCTCACCAACATGTTTGTATTTTTATTGGTTAGAGTTTTGTTATAGAATAGACGATGAGACACTGATAGTGCCTTTGAGAGCTTGAAAAATAACTTGGGTCATGCCTTTTTTTTGTTTTTTGTTTTTATAATTTTTGTAGAGATGGATTAAGTAAGATTAGCTCTTCATCAACAGCGATGTACGAGGCACCAACCCTCCTGGGCCATCCCACATCTACTAGATTTTATTTATAATATGAAGAAAAAAGGAAAAGTAAAACAAGTGCGGGAAGAGGGGGAGGAGGGACTAGAACAATACCCGCTAAAAATAATTAATGAAAATAATATATTCTAGTTTAAGAATTCTTCGGCTTCCGTCACCTAAAATTGATTTCCTATAAATCCACTGCTGGTATTTCACTGCAAATCCACTTCCTGCACAACAACAATTTGCTTTCATGATATTTGGGTTACACGTTGAAAGTGATATGGAGTGCATTCATTATCTTTATTTTCATTGTTAAAACTTGATGGGTCTAAATAGTCATTTCATATGGTATATACTTCATTTAATAATAAATTTTAATACAGCTCCTTTCACAATACATGAGGTGCTAATAAAAAAAAATTATACAATAAAATATAACTTGTATAAAAAAAACGAAGAGAACTTTAACGAAAAGCTCCCGGTACTGTTCACTTTAACGAAAAACCATATTTTTACACTAAAAAGTCAATCCTGGTACTATTCAATTTACCTTTTATTTTGTCTTTATCGTTAAAACTCAAAGTTTTCAAGTCTTTTTCATTAGTTTTCCTAAAAAACAATACATGAGGTGCTAATAAAAAACAATTATAAAATAAAATATAACTTGTATAAAAAAAAATGTTTGCATTTATTTCCTAGCACAGCTGTTATTCTAGAAGGGAAAATAAAATAAACGTCACACCGTACAAATTACTAGGTCATATAATTTTTTGGTAGACTACATATATATGGAAGACTGTGGTGCATGATATCGAAGATAAGTCCACTCCATTGTTGGTCAAATAAAATAAACATTACATGTTCAACGTTGAAATAATTATGTGAGCCATTAATTTGGTTCAATACAAGTATTTTTTTTTGGGTAAATTACATAGTAGCCCCTCAGGTTTGAGCTCTATTGCAATCTCATACAACATCTTTAAAACATTTCACTTTCATACCTCAAGTACTATTTTATTTCAATTTCATACAACCGTTAGATTTTCCATCCATGGATCTGTTAAATGCTGACGTGGCTGCCACATATATGACACGTGGCTGCCAAATGTCTGCCACGTGGCAAATAAAATAATTTTTTAATTTTTTTTTAAAAACCTGAAATTGGAAGAAAAAAAAAGGTCCGAACCCAGAAGAAGAAGAAAGAGAAAGAGAAGAAGAAGAAGAAAGAGGAGGGAGGAGAAAGAAGAAGAAGAAGAAGAAAAAAAAAAAGAAAAAAGAAAGGGGTCCGAACCCAGAAGAAGGAGGAAGAAGAAGAAAGAGGAGGAGGAGGAGGAGGAGGAGGAGGAGGAAGAAGAAGAAGAAGAAGAAGAAAAAAAAAAAAAAAGGGACCGAACCCAGAAAAAGGAGGAAGAAGAAGAAGAGAAGAAGAAAGAGGAGGAGGAGGGAGAAGAAGAAAAAAAAATAAAATAAGGTCCGAACCCAGAAGAAGAAGAAAAAGAAAGAGAAGAAGAAGAAGAAAGAGAAGAAGAAGAAGAAAGAGAAAGAGAAGAAGAAGAAAGAGAAAAGAAAAAAAAAGGACCGAACCCAGAAGAAGAAGAGAAGAAGAGAAGAAGAAAGAGGAGGAGGGAGAAGAAGAAGAAGAAGAAGAAGAAAAAAAAAAAAGGTCCGAACCCAGAAGAAGAAGAAAGAGAAAGAGAAAAAGAAGAAGAAGAAGAAGAAGAAGAAGAAGAAGAAAGAGAAAGAGAAGAAGAAGAAAGAGAAGAAAAAAAAAAAAGGGACCGAACCCAGAAGAAGGAGGAAGAAGAAGAAAGAGGAGGAGGAGGGAGAAGAAGAAGAAGAAGAAGAAAAAAAAAAAAAAAGTTCGAACCCAGAAGAAGAAGAAAGAGAGAGAAGAAGAAGAAGAAAGAGAAAAAAAAAAAGTGACAAATATGTTTTTTTTAGAAAGAGAGAGAAGAAGAAGAAAGAGAGAAAAAAAAAAAGAAGTGGCAAATATGTTTTTTTTTTTTTTAATTAAAAAATTATTTTATTTGCCACGTGGCAGACATTTGGCAGCCACGTGTCATATATGTGGCAGCCACGTCAGCATTTAACAGATCCATTGATGGAAAATCTAACGGTTGTATGAAATTGAAATAAAATAGTACTTGAGGTATGAAAGTGAAATGTTTTAAAGATGTTGTATGAGATTGAAATAGAGCTCAAACCTGAGGGGCTACTATGTAATTTACCCTCTTTTTTTTTTGTACAACAATATATTTACATTAAGAGAAAGAGATGAGTTCGGCTAAGTCACATAATAGGCAGCCTAATTTGGTATTGAATTGGTCATCCACGAAATTTCGTTACCAATTAGCTCAAATCTTGTGAAGAGGAATACCACCAGACCATAAAATTGAGAGATGATACAAGCATTCTTTAAAAACAAGAATTTTGAATTCGAATAACAACCATTCATGTAAGGTGGTCGTGCACATATAGCAATTTTTCTTGGGTGTCACACAGCAATTCTGTGAGAAATGCCAGTACATAATCAGCAATGTATTCAATTGAACGGATCCAAATTTGCATGATTTAATTCCTCAGTCATAGCTACTAATTCCAATGTGAAAATAGAAGATCTATAGTCCAAAACCATGACCCCCTTTTTTGATGACCAAGAATTTTATTGGATGATCCTTGTATGGATGACTTGTGCTGAGTGGCAATTATACCATAGTAAAACATCCAAACCCAAAATCTTTTTTTAGGCAATTAGCTCAAATCTAATCGAAGTAGGTCATTGTATTAAACATTAAGGAATGGAAAATTTGGCCAAGTTACACAATGCATCAATCAAAATAATTTGATGTTAAACTCACTAGATCTACAAAGTTGAATGTAAGACTACTCACTTATAAGTAGAGACAAGTTTTTCATATACAAGGACATTGCGGGTTGAAATTTTGGATAAGTCATATGATGAGTCAACCATATTTTGGTATCAAATTCAAGGGAGTTGAAACCTATGACCTGACATACACTTACAAGTGAAGAAAAATACCACTAGATTATAATACTAAGCTTGTCATTTTGAAGAATCGAACATAAACCTCATATTTAAAATAGGGGCTTTTAGATCTAGGTCCAAAAACATAGATGGTTTTTAGGAGTTAGTCCAACTATCTAATTACATGTTTTTATTTCTTTTATACTCATTATATATGTTTTTTAAATATTAAAAATCAATTAAATTCTTCTAATATTATGCATTTTTCAACTCCAAAAAATCTAATTAATATCTTACAACAAAAAAAAAAAAAACTAATATACTAACGTAAAAACATTCTACCTTAACTCAAGTAACAAATATATGAATATATATTATACCTGTAAGCGAGATATGAAACCTGACTAAAAGGTAGGAAAAAATATAATATACCTACAAGCACGACACATTAATTTGTGACACATTGATTATAAAAAACAATCTGTCATATGGATATATAAAAATATTAACCTGTGATACAGGTTAATTATAAAAATTAAAAATAAAATCTATAAATGGGGTTTAAAGCAGGAGGAAGAACAAGAAATAACAAAAAGTAAAAATAAAAAGAAATAATCAAAGAGATAATT
Organism: Malus sylvestris; assembly: GCF_916048215.2. Taxonomy (NCBI): domain Eukaryota; kingdom Viridiplantae; phylum Streptophyta; class Magnoliopsida; order Rosales; family Rosaceae; genus Malus; species Malus sylvestris. Next base: position 2,457,915 of record NC_062263.1, on the reverse strand, counting down.
AGGAAGAAATTTGATTTTTATAATAAATCTTATCATTGAATAGATAATTATTGATAATAAAATAATTAAATTTAAGGAATTTGACTTATTTTAATAAATTGGACTATTCCTACTATTGGCTAAAAAAATTGGACTTATATCAAGTTTTCCCTTTAAAATATAGAAAAATACCATTAAACTATACTGTAATAAACTAATTTGCATTATCTTTTACACTATATGAGGTTGACAAATGACAAATCATTGTCCCTAATGGAGGAAAGGGATCCTCTCTCCCTTCCACCAAATCCACTAATTCGGGCCCTTGAAATTTGATCCAATTTATGATAACTTTAGTCGTTGGATCAAATTTCAAGGGTCCGAATTAGTGGATTTGGTGGAATGAATCCCGGAGAATATCCTTTTTCCCTAATGGATGGTTGGAGTATTTCATTATATTTGTTAGAATTAATCCATGATAGGTGGGCCACGTACTCCTAGGGTCACAAAGTTGATGATGAAGTGCTTAGTGAACAATACTTGACTACTTAAAGATGAATATGAATTCCTACTCAAAACTCTTAGTATTTTAAACATAGAGTTTTGTACTTATGATCACAACCGTTCATACTATGAATCACAATGTAAAGATCATCTCTACAAAAATAAATTTAAATTAAGGTCGTTTAGGCAATTTATTGTGGCAAATACATAGACGGTTCGTAATGCTTTTACAAATACCGTTCATTTGTTTTAAAATAGTTTGATGACTAAACGACCTTAATTTTAATTGATTTTTTGCAGAGGTAATCTTTATAGGGTGATTTATAATATGAATGGTTCTGATTATAAACACGAAGTTCTATAAATTGGCAACAAACAATTTTGAGGAATTTTAAGTAGGAGTTCCTACTCGTCTTTGAGTAGCTAAGTATTGTTCATGTTGAGTGGGTTGATAAAGTTTGAAAAAAATTATTCGTTAGAGGGTTTTGACATGCATATATATTTTAATCAACTTTCTTAATTGTACATCTCTATAGATAAGGAATCCCTTGTTTATGCAAACGTAAGTTTAACTACATTGGGTAGAGTAAATGAGCTCCCGCTTGTGCTGTTAAAATATAGAGCCTAAAAATTGTTACACATTATTGTCTCTGTTGAGGCATGAATTTATTGAGATACAATCTTTGTTGAGTAAGAAGAAAACATTTTTAATCTATTTTATAATAAAAAATAAAATCCTAACCTTTGTACAAATGGAAGTCTTCCAAGAAAAGAAAAATAAATCACAATTCTATTTGAACTTAGATGTTGACCCACCCCCAACGTGAGCACCAGCCGAAATTTGAATTTTCATCCCCAAACTTTAAATTAATTTAAAGTAAAATATAACTTGTATCGAAAAATAAATTGTAGATTTATTTCCTAGTACAACTGTTCTTCTAGATGGGAAAATAAAATAAACATACCACAGCATACAAATTATTAGGTCATATAACTTTTTGATAGACTGCACATATATGGAAAGCTGTGGTTGCATGACCTCGGAGGTAAGTCCACTCCACTACTTGGTCAAATAAAATAAACATCACATGTTCAACGTGCAAATAATTATGTGAGTCATTAATTTGGTTCGATACAAGTTTTTGCTTTGAGGATATCACTATATTTACACTAAAAAAAGATGAGTTTAGCTGAGCAGTCTATTATTGAATTCGCCAGTTATGATATTTCAACTTTAAATCTCTTACTTGTAAGTGAATATAAATACCACCAGACAACAATAATAAGTGACACTACAAATATTCATTAAAAGCGAGAATTTTGAAATCGAATGACCACCATTCATATAAGGTGGTTATGCACATCAAGTTAAGGGATGTCCTTTACATAGCAATTTTTCATGCGTGTCGCACAGCAATTCTGTGAGCAATGCCACTACATTATTTAATTCATCAGTCATAGCTACTAATTCCAATAATAGAAGCCATGACCCCATTTTTGGATGACCAAGAATTTTATTGGATGATCCTTGTATAGATGACTTGTGCTGAGTGGTAATTATACCATATTAAAATATCCAAACCCAAAATCTTAACCTTAAAGGCAATTAGCTCAAATCAATTTTAGGACATTGTATTAAACATTACGAATGGGAAATTTGGCTAAGTTACACTGGTTCTAAAAGACGTTATCCACTAGCTAGTCGGGCGGTGGGCTGGGGCCTACTGCCTAAGCGGCTAGGCGGGGGCTTAGGCATACTAAACGGGTTTAAGTAAATTTATGATATATTATATAAACAAGTGCCAATTTATATTAAAAAAAAACACATAATTGTAATGGCATACATAAATTGATAAATAATATGACATGTAGAATATAAAGTATTAGACAACCATATTGAAAATATGGAGAACAAGCATATAATGTGTATTCATTCAAGTATTCAACAAGTCTCTTGAGAGTCACGACAGAGGCGGGTTTCGGCATGCTAGGCATGCTAGGCAGGCTAGAAGCCTAAGCAAGTCTAGGCCCACTTTCTTAATTTTCAAACGCCTAGGAACTAATCGCAGTTATGTCCAGCCGCTTAGCACCTAGGCGGAAATTTTTAGAACAATATGTGTCAGTCAAAATAATTTGATGTTAAACTCACCAGATCTACAAAGTCGAATGTAAAACCTCTTATTTATAAGCGGAGACAAATTTTCATATACAACAATATTGCGGGTTGAAATTTTGGATAAGTCATACGATAAGTGAATCATAATTTGGTATCAAATTCCAGGGAGGCGAAACCTATGACCTACTATGCACTTACAAGTGAAGAGAAATATCTCTAGACCACAATACTAAGCCTGTCATTTTGAAGAATCGAACATATACTTCATAATTAAAATATAGAGAAATACCATTAAACTATACTGTAATAAACTAATATCTATTTTCATTATCTTTTGCACTATATGATGGCTGGCGTATTTCATTATATTTGTTAGAATTAATCCATGATATGGTGGGCCACGTACGTCTAGGATCACAAAGTTGATGATGAAGAGTTGAGTGGGTTGATGAAGTTTGAAACAATTATTCCTCAAAAGATTTTAGACATGCATTTCCTTCTCGAGCACGTTGGGGGGGGGGGGGATTTAATCTGAACCATTCATTTCAACCATCAGACATCTATAAATTGACTCCTTCATTAGAAGAACATGCATTCGTACTTGACTTGAGAGTTTGGGTATTGGTTTGTCAAGGTTAATCTGCAGATCATGGCTAATCATGGTTATTGTGGGGTTTTACTATCTCTTACTTTGTTAAGTTTGGCTATTCATGGAAGCTTCTGCTTCCCTGAAATTAATGGAGATAACAAGGGTTCTCCACGTACCACTACTGATAAGGGAAAAAGATGGGCAGTTCTGGTTGCAGGATCAAGTGGTTACGACAACTACAGGCACCAGGTTTAAGCTTGTCCAAAATTTTGATTAATTAGTAACATTTTATGTTAATTGTGTTACAAGTAATAAAATTTAGGGCTAATCTTTGTCGTTCCATGCAGGCTGACATATGCCATGCGTACCAGATACTTAAAAAAGGAGGACTGAAAGACGAGAACATCATCGTTTTCATGTACGATGATATCGCGTACAACTCGGAAAATCCTCGAAAAGGTGTCATCATCAACAAGCCAAATGGTCATGATGTTTATAAAGGAGTTCCCAAGGTTGTAACTAATTTTCTGAGTCTGATTTTTAATTTCTATCTGGTTAATTTGTTAGTTTAACATTGTTTAGTTACCTGTAAGTATTTTTTTTTTTCTAATGCAGGATTATACAGGAGATCATGTTAACGCACGCAATCTCTATGCTGTTATTCTCGGAGACAAAAGTGCTCTCACCGGAGGAAGTGGCAAGGTTCTAAGTAGCGGTCCGAATGACCATGTTTTCATATATTATGCAGACCCTGGTTCTGTAAGATTACTTGGTAATCTGTAGTTTTATTTTATTTTATTAACTTTGAAAATATATATTTGGTGATCTTATATAGTCCCATAAATTCAGTAAATTTTCTTCTTCGGATTGCATATGAATAGTATATTTTGTTCAGGGATGCCCAGCGATTATGTTTATGCGAAAGATCTCATACGTGTACTACAGAAGAAGCATGCTTCTAAAGGTTAGAAAAGCATGGTAAGAAGGTTCACTTGAGTACCAGTCTTACTGAAGTTTTCAATTCTTTTTTTGATGATTTTCTGAGGTTTTGATGCATTTATGTGAAAAAAATAGGTATTTTACATTGAAGCTTGCGAGGCAGGGAGCATGTTTGAGGGCCTCCTTTCAAGTAATCTGAATATTTATGCTACCACTGCATCGAATGCAGAAGAGAGTAGGTATGGAACATATTGTCCCGGTGACCCATCAGTTCCTAACGAGTTTGATACTTGTTTGGGAGACTTGTATAGCATTTCCTGGATGGAGGCTTGGTAATGCAGTGCCTTTCTTTTTGAAAATGCTGTTCTAATTTTACGGAGTACATTACTTTGTCAGTTTCAAACACATTTTCTATCAAATGCCTGCACTAATTGCTTTGTTGTTCCGGTGACTTTTGGACCATATTTTCACATTTGAGAGCAATGACATAAGTGATTTGCATAAAGAAACTTTGGAGAATCAATATGAAAGGGTAATATTTTGAAAATTTCTCGTGTGTAAAATATTTATGGATATCATAATGTCTAATGTTGGTGAAATTAGAATAATATGACCATGTCGATTGAATTACAGGTTCGAAGCAGAACAACCAATTCGAATGTTATGCAGTACGGAGATATGAGTCATAAACAGGAGTTCCTCTTTGCTTACATGGGTGCAGATCTTTCTAATCGTAGCCATACTTCCACCAGCGATATCTCTTCACCCTCGATCTCAAGGGCTGTTGACCAACGTGACACGAAGCTCCTCTACTTTCAACAAAAGGTTTCTGCTCTTCTTTTGTTCTGAATTCCAAACTTCGATGTGTTTAACTTTCATGTATACACATATATGTATTGATTAGTACATGCCAAACTCTCCGGCTAGAGAACTTTTCGTATGTTTTTGACAATTTGTATTTTTCGTTATATATGTGTCAGCTGCAAAGAGCTCCTACCGGATCTCAAGAGAAACAGGGTGCTCAGAAGCAGCTGCTGCGTGAAATTGCTCGTAGGAAAAACGTGGACTATAGCATAACGAAACTAGGGGAGGCTTTGTTCGGACACGAGAAGAGCTCAAACGTTTTAATGAATGTTAGGCCACAGGGCCAACCTGTGGTAGATAATTGGGACTGCTTCAAGAACTTTGTAAGTTCATCTCCTGTAATTCTATACATCCAATTGATCTAGACGACACGCAAGTGCTTGTGCTTCTTTCTTCAGTTTTTTGAAGTAAACAAGTCTTATCTCCGAGATAATTTATTTTGAGTCTTTCGATGTAGTTGAATATTTATGAGAAGTACTGTGGACATTTATCTGCATACGGAATGAAGTACACGCGAGCTATAGCCAACATTTGCAATGCTGGAATTACCGCAGAGAAAATGGTTGCAGCATCTGATCAAACTTGTGCAAACAAACCCAATGTCTAGAACTTCCTTTCTGGTCAGATAAATGATCAATACATGTATGTGTGATGTGTTGGATGCTAAACCATTTCTGGAGTTGATCTTGAAGAAATTGCAGCAGCTAGACTAAGAAAGCCATCGGCTATTTTCTTTTGAAATGTAACGGCTAGTTCAAGTTAAATAATAGTTTTTTACAAATGTAAGGCTTAGATTAAAAGCTCCAATGACCGGCTAAGATTAGCTTTGTACGAACAGGTTGGTGAGCATTTTGTCAGCTAGCTCCAATGGAGATAAGGGCTGACTGTGCAATCCCAAAACCCGATCAATGACATATATATGTGTGTGTGCTATGAGCTGCCGCAGTAGCAGTCTCCAATAACCGACATTCCCTTCTTAAATTCTGTGCAATCATCACCATTTTTGGTGACCTCTATCCTTTCCAAAACTAGCATACAAAAAACCATCTTTACAAAACACTATCATGATGCAATAAGAAAACCGAAATAATACAAAATATTTTCGGAAATGGTCTTGCAAGGCTGGTGAAGCAAAATCTCTACTGGGAGAAAAGAATTTAACTAAAGAACAAAAAAATTAGTTATGTATACCATTGTAGGCCAAGTTTGATCCTTTTTAACCGTTGATCTGGACTCTTAATGTGAAGATTCATCCTTCATTTCTCTTAAATAATTTCCAGTTTGGTATGCCAACAGTTTCGTTGTTTCATGACAAGGAGAAAACCTGTGTTGGATTTGGTTTATAAACTCCGATGGGAGGGAGGTACTCGTGCATTATATTGTCTCGTCATACGCGAGGATTTCCAATCTCATATATTTTTTATTAGAAGTCATATCTAAAATTGAACTAATCAAAATACAATACTAGTTCCAAACTAATTTCAGCATCACAGACAAGCATCCAATTCTCCTCCTCTTCGACGTTCTGGCTTGCCTTCTAATATTTCTCACCTTGCTTAATTGAAGACGTCTAGCGCTTCTCACCGTTCGAGACCTGCCCACAACCCGAACAGACCTTCCCCTAGACTTTAACCTTACATGGCGATGGCTACGAGTAACATGCCTACTTGAAGGGTAAATAGAGCTCTGCAGCCTATCCTTTCTTCTCCTGGTGACTAACTTCCGTTTTCTACTGACGTTTAAGTTATGATAGTTATCCCACATGTCATTTTCTTTACTCGAACTGAAGCCTTGTTCTATGTCTGGAAATTGGCGGCGGCGATGGCGGTGCGGTGATGCAGTCAGCCTATCCACCTAGTGTTCCTTAGCTTGTACCACAAGAAACAAGTAATATCTCCCAATGCAAACCCATACGTCTCACATGCAGCCCAACACATTTTATATAGGCTTTTTCCAATGCATTGGAAGATCCCGAGCTTGAATAATAGATGGAAGAACAATAAAGCTGAAAGAAAATAAAAGATACGAGTAAAGCAACAAATCAACCATTCTGAAAAGTGAAGCTCAAATTTAAATGCTCTTCGGAGAATCTTCGAATCGAAGAAAATAGTGAAAGTAATATTAAACTAATTAAAGAATGACGAATTACTTATGTAGCCTAGAATCGATATCATTAACTTTCTCAACAGATTGGAGACACAAAGATGCTCAATAAAACATATCAAATCTCCTCCTTCTTTTCAGACTATGTTGGCTTTTATGGTTTCCGTTTTTTAAATTAATGTGCACCTCGGCATACAGGTTCACATTCTTGTTTTATTTTTTCTTAACCTTGTGATGTTCCTTGTTTTGTTTTGCAGGTTTAGACCTTTAGGTTCGGCTTTAGAGGGTTTAGATTTCATGTCCCCCCTTCTTTTCCTTGTATCTTTGTTGTTTTTGTTTCTAGAATGGTAAAGTTTATGTCCCCCTTCTTTTTCAGGTATTTTTATCCTTTTTTTTTCTTGTATTACAAGGGGTTAGGTTTCTATACCCATGACTAGGTGTACTATTTTTTTTTCGTTATCAATAAAACTCTCCTCGTACCGTCGAGGTTTTCCAAAAAGAAAAAATCTCCCCCTTCTTTTCATGCATTTTTTTATATCCTTTTTCTTTGTATTATGAGGGGATAGGTTTATGTTCCCCTTGACTAGGTGTATCTTTTTTTCGATATCTAACATTTTGGTATTATCCCTCATATCTAACATTTTGGTATTATCCTTCTTACTAACTTGACATCAATTCAGTGGGACTGAAATCTTTCACCCAAACATAGTCTTAATGATTCTTGGAGTTCTTTCACCCGAACACAGTGAAATCAATAATTGTTTGGCCATTTGACATTCGTATTTTCGTTTTAGGTTTTTTTTCCTTTAATCATTTGGCATATTTAATGACATAATACGCACAATAATGTCCATAGTTCTCACTAGTAAATCATTTCGTATATCATTTATGCAATATTTCCAATAAGATAAATGTACAGACTGATGAAACTTACACAAAACTTTGTATTATTGATCTGAGACGGCAAAGCAACATTCCACAGGTGTATGCAATCCTTTCCTAGATGGAAGAAGTTGTGACCCGATAGCCCAAGATGACGTAGGACAATGTGGACAGTTCAGAAAGCAGTGAATAATATAAAATCAAAACCTATCAATGACAAAATTTAAAAAACAAACCTATTAAGGCTAAACTTAATAAATCTTGACCATAATATAACACAAATTCAGTGTCCCACTGAAAGCCAACACCGTCGCTTTCGAGCCGTTTTCCGGCCAGACCACGGCGAGTTAGCCATCTAAAAATGTACCATTCTCTTTGTCTCGTCGAGAAGTATGATTTTCATTTTTGAATTCTACACTTTCCTATCTTCATTTTGATATATTATGGGTTGAATTTGGTTAAGAAACGATTGAATTACGAAGCTTTGAAAATTTCCCAAACTTCCGGCCAAGAGCTCCGGGACACTTAACGGAGTTTTTAACGGAATGACCAAAATGATAGATAATGGACAATCTCAAGGACCACTTTGATTGATTTGAAATGTTAGGGACCAAAGTGATGAGTTATACAAATCTTCGGGACCATTTTGGCTATTTACCCATCTTGTTATTGTCTCAATGCACAGCGATGTACCGAGGTGTAGGAAAGTTTCTCTCAAATATAGGCACTCATTTACCAAGATGCATACTTGGAGTTGTTCTAAAATTAATATTGGATAACCAGTACATTTATCTTTATATTTACTATAACCTTTTGATCCAACTCTATTTGGGGTTTTCTTCCCTTCTCGTGGTTGAGTTCACATATGAAAAAGAACAACGATAAAACACAAACAGTGATAGACAAGCTATTCAATCAGTTGTACACATGTCTTCTTTCTTCTTTTTCCCTTTTGGTTCTTCCATTTTCTGCACTTACAATTCATTGATGGGAACCAAACATCTGAGAAAATATAAACTCAACAACCAAAACCCAGAATTATAAATCCAAGAAGATAATTGAAAGTTTGTACATTTGCTATCCCTATCATTTCCTGTATAGTTGGAGAATAGAAACTAGATCTTACTTTTTCATTGATTAATTCAGTATTATATTTTCAAACTCAAACAAACGCAGAGTACTCATGTCTAATATTACAAAGAAAAGAGAGATTTTTGTATCTATGTCAAGAATCAAACATAAAATCCCACCCAAAGTAAAAATCAATAACAATAATAAAAAGGTTCACAAAAATACTCTTAAAAAGCGGGGTATTGTTTACTCTCGTGTCTCAGTTTCTCTAGGACCAAATAGTCGTCTCAAAATGTGGGGTATTGTTGGAAGTCTTGAGACTCTTGTCCCACATTGGGGAAAACAAGATTCCTAAGGGCCTTTATATAGATTTAGTACTTTAGGCCTCGTTTGGCAGCTCGGATTGTACTGACTATTTATGTCGGATAGGATAAATAGTCACCGGACAGTACTGACTAAATTAATCGGGTGTTTGGTGCAGTATCGGATTAATAATCGTATTATTTATACAGTGTTTGGTATTATATCGGATAGGAGGAAAACTTAAAATAAAATTAAACTTAAAAAAAAAAAAAAAAAACAACTGAAAATCTGGTTCCCAGATCTCTTCGCGCCCCCCCCCAAACTCCCTCCCTCTCTCTCCTTTCTTCTTCCCCGACTACGAAGAATCCTAAATAATGAAACCCAGATCTCTCCGCCGCACCCCCAAACTCCCTCCCTTTCTCTCTTCTTCTTCTTCCCCGAAGGCAGTTGCAGGTGACAGGGAAGACGATGACAGAAGGCGACGGGACGGCGATGGCGAGAGAAGGTGACGGGGAGGACAACGGCGATGGCAGAAGGTGACGGGGACAGCGATGGCGAGAGGAGGTGACAGGGAGGACGACGACGCCAAGGAAAGGTGAGAAAGAGTGGCTCGAGTTCGCGAGCGGAGAGCGAGGGTGAGAACGAGCGGAGAGCGAGAGCGAGCGGAAAGGAAGAGACGAGGCCGACTAAGTTATATGGTGAATTTGGACGGTATAACGAAGCAGGTAAACACCGGGTAAAAAAGGTGGGCCTGGATTATTTAATCCGGTGCCTATTTAATCCAAACGGCACCAAACACCGTACACCGTATTATTAGTACTATCCGGTGCCTTATATGGTGTGCCAAACAGGGCCTTAGTCTAGTAATTACAACATGGGCCATTTGTAAATGGATTGAAGGCTTGGGCCTTATGGTTGTGTGGATTAGGCTTGTGTAATATAGCCTAAATACAATTAATATTAATTAATCAAGACAAGGGCAACGTTTTGATTAAAAGACACAGCTCTTAGAAAGAGTTGTGTACCTTCAAATACACTGAACAGATATTTGAAAGGGTGTGAAACAGTCTATATATCTGCAATCACAGAAAGCAAATTCGCTAGAATTCTAGAATCCAGTGCGGGTTGTAGAATTAGGTAGTTGAATCCTGATCGAGCAGACGTTGTTGAACCACAAGCACAAGAGTGGGACGTAAATACTGTTCGAAGAACATAGCTATTACGTTAGCCTCTACCTTCTGTAATCAAGTTAGTACCATTGATATTCTTGTATTTATTTCTGTATTTCATTTTGCACAGCAAGTATTTTGATTTATAAATATTCTACAATTTCGAGTTCTGTTATTTTTATTTATTTCTGAATTGTTCTCCAACAATTAGGTTCCCTAACTGCGTGTTTTTACTGTTTTGTTCTTCCAATTCAATAAAAAGTTTGGATATCTTGCAGCTACTGATGTGTGTATATATATATATATATATATATATATATATAACAACAACATTCAAACTAGTAAGGAGAAGAATGAACTTCTATATATATTATCAATGTAGTGATGAATAAATGTATACAATTAATCTGTTCAGACCAAAAACAATGTACAATCTTTAAAGGCCAAAACTGTATCATCAAAGTTGATCAACCTCTTCTTCCTTAAGTTTTGGTGTAATATTGGAAATGCTAAATAGCCAAAATGGTCCCTGAGATTTGCATAACTCATCACTTTGGTCCCTAACATTTCAAATAGATAAAAATGGTCCCTAAGATTGTCCACCATCCATCATTTTGGTCATTCCATTAAAAACTCCATTAAGTGTCCTGGAGCTCTTGGCCGGAAGTTTGGACAATTTTCAAAAAGCTTCGTAACTCAATCGTTTCTTAACCAAATTCGACCATAATATATCAAAATGAAGATAGGAAGGTGTAAAATAAGATTATACCTATTTGGAAGCCCAATGGCTGTTAAAGATAGCTGGAAAATAGCCTCAAATTTGACTGGTCCGAACGAAAATTGGAAAACTCATCGGAAACTGGGTAAACTTTAAACGTTCATAACTTCTTCAATACTCAATGATATCAAGTAATTCAAAAACGAAAATCATATTTCTCGATGAGATAAAGAGAATGGTACTTTTTCGATGGCTAACTCACCGTGGTTTGGTCAGAAAACGACTCGAAAGTGGCTGTCTTGGTCTCAAGTTAGCCACTTTTGAGTTGTTTTCCGGCCAAACCACAGTGATTAGCCATCTAAAAAGGTACCATTCTCTTCTTCTCGTCGATAAGTATGATTTTCGTTTTTGAATCACTTGATTTCGTTGAGTATTGAAGAAGTTATGAACGTTTACAGTTTACCCAGTTTCCAGTGAGTTTTCCAGTTTTTCCTTGAACCAGTCAACTTTAAGGCTATTTTTCGGCCATCTCCAGCAGCCATTGGGCTTCCAAATATGTATGATTTTATTCTACACTTTCCTATCTTCATTTTGATATATTATGGGTCGAATTTGGTTAAGAAACGATTGAGTTACGAAGCTTTGAAAATTGCCCAAACTTCCGGCCAAGAGCTTCGGGACACTTAACGGAGTTTTTAACGGAATGACCAAAATGACGGATGGTGGACAATCTTAGGGACCACTTTTATCGATTTGAAATGTTAGGGACCAAAGTGATGAGTTATGCAAATCTCAGGGACCATTTTGGCTATAGCCTATTGGAAATTAAGTGTGCATAGTGCAGTAGTGATCAAAGTAATAAGGGGTGCCCTTAATATACATATATACACGCACATATATATATATATATATATATATATGTATGTGTGTATGTATGTATGTATGTATGTATGTATGTATACAGCACGAACCAATTATATATAAGGAAAAAAGATATGCAGTAGTAATACTTCGATCAATTGAAACTGCAAATTCGACTATACTAGTGTAAATGTTGTAAAGAAAATGCTTGTTCACTTTTTTTTTTATATATATAAGATTGATTGCTAAGAAGATGGTTTCTATGTGTCTTGTTTGTATGAATCATATCTACTAGCAAATGGTTTCGTGTATGTATTAATTTGATATTTGTAATTTAAGTGTTGATACAAGTTATAATTGAATAAATATATATAATATGTGTATGTGTCTTAAATATATATAATATGTGTATGTGTCTTAAATATATATAATATGTGTATGTGTCTATATATATATATATATATATATATATATATATATATGTATGTATATATATATATCATATTTTAGTATATTTTGCCATTAAGTTGTGAGTTGTGGTTATTTTAGGATTACTTTTTATTTGGAATTCAGAAGCATTGTTGGAAACGATCATTGTCAACTATCTAATTGCAATGGACAAAGATTGGCTAACATTTTCTAGGTATATTATCTGCCTCAATGAATTTCATTTTTGACATTGATAACTAGGGTCTGTTTAAAGTGATTAAGATTTATTTATAATACAGACCATCAATAGAATACAGAGAGGGTGCACAAAAGTTTGTACAAGTAGCTAAATAATATGGAGGAAATCAAGATAAGATCATTTGCCCATGTATAATATGTCAAAACCAATGCTTTCAACTACCTGCGATTGTGTATGAACACTTGGTTATGAATGGAATAGATCCTTCATATACTACTTGGGTGTTCCATGGTGAACAAGAACCTATTCTTCAACAACATGACTATGCCAACATGACAACATATCAGATGTATAGGGATGTCTTGGCTGAAGATGATGGACCTGGAAAAACAAATTTGCTAATTGGAGATGAGAATTTCAAACAAAAGGTTGAAGAAGTTGAAGCTCATTTATATGAAGGTTGTACGAAGTACACAAAGTTGTCAGCAACTGTAGTTTTATACAAGATTAAAGCTTCAAATGGTGCAACATATAAGCTATTTGACGAGCTCCTCCAAGCCCTAAAGGACATGTTTCTGGAAGGTAATACACTTCCAAATTCAATGAATTCGACAAAGAAGTTACTTGAGGTGTTTGATTTAGGGTTCGAGAAAATAGATGCATGTGTAAATGATTGCTGCTTATTTTGGAAAGACTTTGAACAACTTGAGACATGTCCAAAGTGTGGTTCTTCATGTTGGCAGGTTGGTAAATGTAATAATCAAAATTAAATGAAAACGAAAAACTTCTCACCTAAAATCCCCAGCATGTATTGTTCCCATCTCCACCAACTGACCATCTTCTAATCCAAGTTGTTTCACTAAGTATTCTTTTGTTCGGCCAACTTCCTTGTTTGTGGCTCCATTGGCAGTAGAGCAAATTTCAGTTTTGTTATTAGATAATTAGATTATTTTTGTTTTGTGAGGCCATTCCTATGTACAAATATTTCTCTACCTTTTTCTGGATCTCTTCTTAGGAAAACTGATATAAGATGTATGTGTGTGACTCTCTAAGATGTATGTGTATGGTTGTTTTTTTTCTTCAAATCAGAATTAAGTGAAAACGAAAAACTTCTCACCATAAAGTCCCCAGCATGTATTGTTCCCATCTCCACCAACTGACCATTCTCTATTCCCAGTGTATCACTATGTATTCTTTTGCTCGGCCAATTTCCTTCTTTGTGGCTTCATTGGCAGCATAGCAAATTTCTGTTTTGTTAGTAGATAATTAGATAATTTTTGTTTTGTGAGGCCATTCCTATGTACAAATGTACTACGACATAGCAGATGTTGATAATTAGATTGTTTTTGTTTTGTTATTAGATACAATGTGATAGAAGAAGTGCACGAGAAGCTGATGATGCTTCTAGACAAGCTTCCAAAGCTAGTTCCCAGGTATACGAGAACAAGTACTAAATAGTTAGCTTATGAAACTTATGAGATTTTGATATAAACTGATCGAATTTTGTGTCTTCCATGTTTGGTTGTCACAGAGAAGTAGTCCAAATGTAGAAAGAGACAACATTAAGAGAAAAGAAGGTTCTAAAGCCAGTTCCTAAGTAGTAACTTAATCATTTAAAATTGATGTTCTTATTTGATTTCTTTATGCTAGTTACAACCTGTTGGTATTTTACAAGGGTCTTCATGCAAGTTACTAAATTGGCTCGGAAATGGATAAGTTGTTGCAACTAGAGAAATAGAATCAACAAATCCTGAGGCGAAATTTCATCACATGGTGCTTGGTCTTGATTGTTGGAAAGTTTGGGTAACTGTTGTCAGAGTTGAGAATATATCTTTGTACCGCCTTACAAGTGAATTTCGTGTCCTAGAGGAGTCCTGGAGGATGCTATATCTAGTACAATTGCCCGGCCATCAAAGTACGTCCGAGTTGGAGAGTAATTTTAGTTCATACTTAGACTAGAAAATGGTACTTTGGCACTACATAAATAGTACTTTATGACTTCCGTTGTTTATGTATTCATTAGGCACTACATGAATAATACTTTATGACTTCTGTTTATGTATTCATTTGGAAACTCAAGTATTTTTAAATTATGTTATACTATTATCAAGTATTTTTTATGTAGTTATTATATTGTAGTAAATATGCAATTTTGTTGGTTATTCTGTACTAAAATATATAAATAAAGATATATATATATTTGTTAAATAATTTTTTTTTTTAATTTTGGAAAATAATTTATAACGGACATTAGCTGTGGTCAATTAGTAATCGACAACGGTCATAGCACGTGGTGTTAGATCTCAATCTACCACGGATACAATCCGTGGTTATATTGCATTTGACAACGAACATCGCCCGTGGTAAAAACTAAGACTTTTTATCACATCTAGAATACAAACGGGCACAGTCTCTGTGGTGGATTACAATTTATCACGGGCATTCACCGTGATAGATGAGCTTCCCTTGTCTGACCAATATTTAGTAATGTCATTCCTTAATAAATAGAAATTAAACTAGTGAATACCTAAGTATTTTCTATTAACTTGACTCCTCAACGAATGGGAAGGATTTCTTCCTCAATTTACTATGAGTTTGATCGACGAAACTTTATGATTATGATCAGAATTGTTCATATTAGAAAGTAATTTGTAAGGATCACATGTGCAATAAATAAATAAAATATGAGATAGTTTAGTTATCGAACTATTTTAAAACAGATGGGCGGATTTTGTAAAAACATCGAGAATCGTCTATTTATTTCTAAAATTACCTTAGTTTTGATTAAGTTTTTACATTATTAATTTTTATATACAGATTTATAATATGAATGATTAAACATGAAATTTTATGAATCAACCACTAAGTGAATTGAGGAGGAAGTCTTGAGGAGCCCAGATAACGCAATTTTTTTTCAATGATGGCATACGAGATTTGATCAGCATCTCTCGAAATTGATTTAACAAGACTTTCAGTTAGGCTTTGGAGTCAAGCCCATTCTTATTTCCTTTGGTTGACCTCTTCGTCAACTAACTGTAAAGAATGGTTTTCTTCTTGGATATGTGGCACTACTGCTGTTTTTGTGTCTAAACCTCAAGGATTTGTTCATTCTATTCACCTTAGTTAAAGTTGTCGATTGCACAATTTGGTTGACTTCTCCGTCAACTGATGTGAGAAATCTTTTTTTAATGGATATGTGAGCACTAATGTTTTCACTCAACCACCGGGATTTGTTGATGAGAAGTGATTTTCACACATTGTTTTTAACTTTTTACACAAACCCTATTTAATTGTGGTCGCTGGTTCCATTTGATTTATTCAATCTGATTACCATAAATAAATCAGAATCTAAAAAAGATGTGTGAAAATAACTTCTTTTGTTGATTCTGCTCACATGTCACTTTACTCGAGATTGCCAATTGCACAAAGCTATTTATGGTATTGAGCAAGCTGTTTGAGCTTGGTTTTAGTGTATAAGGATTATATCTTTTGCTTGTCTTCTTGTATTATGAATCAGAGGTTAAAACAAATCAAGTTCTGCGGTTAACGCCCAAATCCCCCTACCGGATTCAAGCAAACACGCGATTACAAAGCAGGACCAGACTCCAGAGGCTAAATCAGGGTTTTGGGTTGAATTGGTTGCGCCGCCACTGCCCTGGTATTGAAGAGAATCAAGAACGATGGAGTAGTGTTGCAACGGAAGCTGTTTGGTTAATTAGGAAAGTAGATCAAGAAAAGTTAATGGAGCCCTAAAGGCTCTAATACCGAACCAAAACAAAAGAGCAAAAAATTAGAAATTGATTTCGTCAATTAAATCCGCCACCATCTTCAATTAGCTAGCTAGGTTTAGATTTCTCCCATCTTCAAGCGGTGCTCACAAAATTGAAATCGATTGTGGCGGTGGCCATGTCTGTCGCAATGGTCTTCATTGTTAAAACTATATATTGATGAACACCGATTGCAGATATAAAGAATGGAGGACTTAGCGATCGTCATGCCTCTTCAGTCTTGTCCATTGTCAGAAAAATTTAACACCATCTTTTGCATGTAACTGAGGCTTTAACGGCTGGCAGATGAGGCTTTAACGGCCGGCAGAAGCCTCTTTGTTTTAATACGCGTCAATTTCTAGTGGATAAGTACCGTCACCCAACTGGTGCTACGGTACCACCTAATAATTTCTCCACATTATGTCTGATTGCAAGCATAATAACCATATGATTAAACCATGTGGCATAGTATTATTGGTTAACCATAGATTGAGTTAGTTAGTATGAAGTTGAAATTGAGGGTATTTGAGTCTTTCGCAATAGATGGTAGTTACTATAAAAGATAGTTGTAAGGGTCATTTTCTCAGTATGTTGTATTCGACCATTCTGAAAAATACACAAAGCATTTTCTCTCATCTTCTTCGCCTATTCATCTTTCTACCATTGTTCCTTTCTTCCATTCTTCATAGCCTCATAGGTTAATATGGTATCATCGCCAGAAAAGGCTCATTGCCGTTTCCGATCCTAGGTGTTGTTCTGCTACTCTGGTGTTATTTCTCGTGATTTTCTGTTGCTTCTTGGTCAGTTAGGCTATTAGAGTCTGTCGCCGGAGTTCATAGTGTTGTGTTTTGCGATTTGCTGATGGATTGAAACGCATCAGGTGATATTATTCAAATTTTTCCATCTAGGTTGTTGAATAATTTCTCGAATGATGATTTGGTATTTGCAACATTATTGGATTGAGATTCTGTTATGTTTCTCTTGATTTGGGAATTCTGCTGTGTTTTCTCTTGATTTCGTAGTTGAAGTTTGGTATGTATGTGCTGCAATAGTTGATTGTAATATTCAAATGAATTGAAGTGTTGGAATCGTAGTTTCAAGAAAGTGTCAATCTTTCTATGTTCGAGATTTGTTTTCAAGAAAGTGTCAATCTTTCTTGATCTGCATATAATGTTATTCTCTGTAATACAATCTGCATAGAGTGTTATTCTCTATAGTAAAACTGTTGATCATATAGTTTCTTGATTTGTGAAAGTGTCAATCTTTTGATCATGACTGCTTCTTTATTCAAAGTCGAAGGTGTTTTGGGTATGATTACCATCAGGCTTAAGGATGATAATTTTGCAAAATGGGAATTTCAGTTTCAGTCTGTCCTACAAGGGTATAAATTGTTTGGACACTTTGATGGCACATCTCCTTGTCCACCAAAGTTTGTTATAAGTTCTGACACTGGAGTAAGGAGATTACAGTGGAATATATTGAATGGGAAGCAACTGATATGGCGTTATTGAGTCTTTGACTTCCTACTTTAACTGATGAAGCCATGGAATATGTGATTGGTTGTAGAACAACATATGAAGCCTGGAGCAATCTTGTAGATTGATTTGCTTCAGTTTCTAAGTCAAGAGCCAATCACCTGAAAACTGAATTACATACAATTCAGAAAGGGTCAGATACAATTGATAAATATTTATTAAGACTCAATCATATTAGGGAACAACTCAGTGTTGTAGGTGAATATGTCTCGGATAATGACATAATGATTGTTGACCTTGCTGGATTGCCAAAAGAATATTGTGTCATTGGTATTGTTATTTTGGCCAGGGAATCTACACTTACTTTGGAAGAATTTCAAGCACTGTTGCTTGGTGTTGAGAGAGAAATTGAGGGAGAATTAAATGCAATTACTCAAACTCTGTCTGCTGTATATGTTCAAGGGTCAAGTTCTAGTTCTAGTTCATCTGCATTAAGTTCAAATCCTCATAGTCATGATCATGTCCCTGCTATAACTGTGAAATCTCGTTCCCGGATGTCACTGTTATAATCTACGTATTGTTATTATTGAAATTTTATGTTATTTTCGGGAATTTATATTAATTTATTTGAATTTAAATTTTAATTAAACTAGTTACGAAGTTTGAAGTTTGGAAATTTATTATTTAAAATCCGTAGATCTTTCGAGGTCATAATTTATATTTCTAAATAGAGCTCGATCTCACGAACGCATAGGCGAAAGCTGTTTACACTTCCGGATTATAACAGTATAGTTATGGATGTTTGGAATCGTTTTACTAAACTATAGGTTTAAATTAATTAAAAACTCCCATCATGTGGGGTTTGGTAACCAATCAAAGTTGGTTGTGGAGGGACCAATCGAAAAGGAAGGAAGGAGATAAATGGGGGAAAAGGGGAGGAACAAAAGGAACAAGGAGGGAGGGAGACGAATCAAAATAGGAGAGAGGAAGAAGGAGAACGAATTAGGGAAGAAAGAAAAGAGGGAAATGAGGGAGAGGGGACGCACGGAATCGGATCCTTGACCTGTTTTGGTTTGACCCGACCCGCGGCGCGCCATGCTTCCTAACACCATTCATGGCTTTTCACTGCAAATCGAGCCAAATCACCACCTGGAAACAACTTCCTAGCCTACCCTCTACCAATTCCATCCCAAAATTCATGCAATTTGGCCTTGGATTCGCAAGAAATGCACCGGTGGGTGCAATGGCGTCTCAGTGGTGATCCACCATTTCCGAAGCTCACTCCGTCGATTATCACTACCAAAATACATCCCTCCACCTCAGGAACAAAGCCCAATCAGTGGTTGGGGCGTCGGAGCATGTTTTGAGGTTGAATAGGAGCACACCCAATTCTAGGGTTCCGGTGGTTCGTGGGCGATTTCAGGCGCTTCCCGGCCGAATTGGACTTCGGCCTAGGTATGAAAATTGCTCCCCTCACTAATATCTAGTTGCCTATAAAATTTGGTAAATTTTAGAAATAGTTGGAATTTTCCTGCCAGTCGGAGCGGCCAGCCGCCACGTGCGGCGGCGCGTGGACCGAGACCCCCACCTGCCCTTTCTAGATTAATTTGGATATCATGATTCCATATGTGAAGTTTGATTGACGGAATCTCATCGTATGACTATAGTTTGGATAGAGACCGCCCTTTAGACCTTAAGTGAATCGACGATCCGACCGTTGGATCGTCACCAAACTTTAATATGTTATAATACGTAATATTTGAGAACACTAGGAAGTTATGAATTGGGAATCTGACATACGGATCTTCTCGAATTGGGTTTATAAGTTCGTAAAATAAAACGTTGACTGCCACTGGAAATTGTGATTGGCGGAGATCCGACCGTTGGATCGTGGTGAGACTTTAGTATGATGTTCTATGAGTATAAGGAGGACCTTGGAAGTTACAGATCAGAAATTCAATGGGCGGATCTTTCAGATTGAATTATGTAGAGTTGTGAGCCCTACCGTTGATCGAGTGTTGACTTTTGGTAAACATGTCTCGAAATGTTCTAGATAATAAAATTAGTATTACAGGACTAATTGAAGTCTGTTGGGCCTATATTGGTTAGATAGTGACTTGAATACATGAGATATGATTATTATCTTAATTTCTTATATTAGTATCATTTGTGAATATGAATTGGTCTTATAAATATGATTACTATTGAAATGTGATTTTTATATATTTAGCCATAGACCTATGCTTATTAAATATGATTTGGCTTGTGTACTAATGATGTTTGTGATATATATGTGTTTAATTATCTTTTTAATAATGTGAATGATAATTATGATGAATGTTATGACAATTATGGGATCAAAATATTGTTTGATAATTATTTGGATATGATTACCAACTTAATACCTATTTGAACTTGGCTTTACTACCTAGCATGAGATGGAGATGAAAGTCAAGAGATGAGTTAGGTACTTTATTAGATTTTTAGTAGAAATAGTAATTAAGGGAATTCTTTGTGTTGTGCTCCATATAGACTAGATGCGGGTTGATATGTGGAATCGATAGCGTGTATGCGGATAATTATGTATAATGTGTGATGATGAGACTGCACCATGTAGTAGTGGTACATGGATGGTCCTACTTGGTATATCCGCGATGAGGGACCATATGCATGCTAGGAGTGATTATGCTTGGTATATCCGCGATGGGTGATGACTACCTAGAACTATATGATACAGTCCTGCTTGGTATATCCGCGTTGGGGGACTGTTAGGAGTGATCATGCTTGGTATATTCGCGATGGGTGATCACTGCCTATGGTATTAAACTATGCATATGGTTCTGCGTGGTATATCCACGACGGAGAACCATACGCATGCTAGGAGTGATCATGCTTGGTATATCCGTGATGGGTGGTCACTACCTAAAGCTAGGATGTGGTTCTGCTTGGTATATCCGTGATGGGGGACCATATGTATTCAGGGGTGATCATGCTTGGTATATCCGCGATGGGTGATCACTGCCTGCACGATGAGATTATTCCTATGGTTCTGCTTGGTATATCCGTGATGGGGGACCATAAGCATTCTAGAGGGGATGATGATTACTTGTACTTGGTACATTTAATAGGCGATCATATTTAGTTTGGTTCCGTTGAGTGGTTCGGAACTCGAGGTTGTTGGATTTCGTTGAGTGGTCTAAAATCCCATTATTTGGAGAAGTAGGCTTGGCCTAACTGTGTCACTCTAGCCTTAGTTATATATATATATATATATATATATATATATTAGTCAAAATGGTTATGAGAATCTTGTGAATTGAGTTAGAAAGGATGTTGGACGTCTGGGTGACTCATTTGGGATTTGCTACGATTCGATTATGATTTCATACGGTATGAATTTAGAAGATATGGGAATGATTGTTATTACTTTGATCAAATTAATTAATTAATGTGGCTAGAGAATGATTTTTTGTTTTTTCGGTTCTTAAATATGATGTATGTTGTGAATTGCGATATCATGATGAGACATAATGATTTATATGTTGGATGGGAGAGAAATCATGTTTTCATGGGGGTTTGTTCTGTAGCATGAGTCCAAGAATTTTCATGTTGTCAGGTTATAATAAATGATTGAGGAATGCTATGTTTTTCTGCTTGAACTTAGTGGAATAAACGTCTGATTTTGTGATAGTGAACTACGAATGGCTTGATCCTTATTGAGGGTATGTAGGCAATCCAACGAAGAGGTTAGATGCAGCCATAAAGTAAACGAAAAATTACTTTGAAATTTGATTCTCGAGTTGTGATTTGCCATATCCCGGAGGCGGGGTATGTGAGATATACGAGTATTTGGTGACGTCACGTGTCGATCAAGGTCAGCCTTTGTGGTTGAGTGTCAAATCTGTGGCAAGAAAGGTCATTCTGCATTGGATTGCTATCAAAGGGGAAATTATGCTTATCAAGGTCAGCCTTCATCCTTATCATTGTCTGTAATGAATGCACAATAGACTTCAACATTTGTTCCTCAAGATGCTTGGGTTGTTGATTATGGTGCTTCACATCATATAACCTCTGATATCAATGCTCTATCTCAAGTAACATCATTTGAAGGGTCTGAGAGGATAACTATTGGGAATGGTATAGGTCTACCAATTAAACATATTGGTTCAACTGTACTTCAGACACCAACACATTCTCTAACTCTTAATAAAGTTCTACATGTGCATTCTATTACTAGGAGTTTACTTTCTGTGAAACAGTTGTGTGCTGACAACGAAAACTGGTTTATATATGATGAATCTGAATTTTTTGTGTAGGACAAGAAGACAAATGAGATAGTGTATCAAGGAAAGAGTGGGCCTAATGAGTTATTCCAGATCCCTGTTGTTACAAGTTCAAGAGGTTTTCAGTTCATTATAAGGAATCCAGAAGCTTATTTGGGAAAAACATTGAAGAATAGCATTTGGCACCAAGGGCTCGGGCATCCTGCTCATGATCTAATGTTGAAACAGTCAAATATTTCAGTTCAAACAGATGATACACATAGTACTTGTATTTCCTGTATTAAAGGCAAGTTGTCTAGGACTTCATTTCCACTTAGAACAGATAAATGTACTTCTCATTTTGACAAAGTACACACTGATGGCCGGGGACCATCTTTTATAAGATCTTTAGAGGGATATAGGTATTATGTAACATTTGTTGATGAATATACAAGATTTGTATAGATCTTTCCTATGAGCAATAAATCTGATGTGTTTTTTATATTTGTTAAGTTCTACAAGTTTATTCTTAATTAGTTTGGTTTATCAATTAAGTTTTTACAAACAGATGGATGGGGTGAATATACAAGAAAATGCTTTACTTCTTTTCTTGCTGATAAAGGTATTTTGCAGTTAATATCATGTCCTTACACTCCACAACAGAATGGAGTTGCAGAAAGGAAACATAGACACATTGTAGAGACTGAAATTACTCTTCTCACTGATGCTAGTTTACCTTCTGAGCTATGGTATTTTGCTTGTGCACATGCAGTGCTATTAATAAACAGAATGCCTTGTAAAAGCTTATCTTTTAGTTCTCCTTACTTAAGTTTGTATAAGAAAGCACATGATCTATTGTCACTTAATGTGTTTGGTTCAGTTGTTTTTCCATGGCTGAGACTATACAATGTGAATAAATTACAACCAAGGTCAGAGCTATGTGTGTTTTTGGGTTATACACAAGGTTATAAAGGTTATATTTGTTACAATATGCAAACCAAGAAGTTCATTATCTCCAGACATGTGTATTTTGATGAATTTTTATTTCCTACAAAAATGATCAATCACACTAAGACTGGAGTATCACAGAGACATGAGGATCATCAAGAATCAAGAAATGTGCATGTTATTGTATCTATACCTATATCAAGAAGTCAGCAAGTGAAACAAATGTAGGTTCACAAAGTTCATTGGCTCAGACTGACACAGAAGTATCTTCTCCAACAAGTAATGAGAATCTGGGAGTGTTTAACTCTAATGTAGTACATAATAGTACATCTAAGGGACAATCTAGAGACAGTGGATCGACTACATTACTACATTACTCATTTGATGTACTATTCACAGAAATTCAGGGATCTGGGCCATCACATACTCTTTCATCTTCACAAGACATTACTCATTTGCTTCCTATCATTGACCCAACACAATTACAAGTAATCCTCCCGTTTAACTTATCTCATATAAATCATAATTCAGTCATCACAGGGACAAATCCAAATTGTATTCAAACCATATTATAAACTGGTGATATTCCCAGAAAGAGCTATGTGGGATATATTGCTTCATTACCTCAATTGTCTTCTTTACAACTTGAAGAGTCATATACTGATGATCAGTCTTGTAAATCCAGTGAGATTTTCATTCTTGGCTGATATCACAGATAATGAAGAACCTAAAATATTTAAAATTGTTTCAACCAAACCAAAATGGCAGCATGTTATGCAGGAGGAGTTTGATGCATTGAAAACTCAAAGAACTTGTTTATTGGTTCCACCACCATCAAATCGATCAGTTATTGGAAGTAAATGGGTGTACAAGGTGAAGAAAAATCCATATGGTACTATCTCGAGATACAAAGCTCGGTTGGTAGCACAAGGCTACACTCAAGAACAAGGCTTAGATTACTCCGAGACCTTTAGTCCTGTAGTTAGACATACTACAGTAAGGATAATCTTAGCTTTGGCTGCTCAATTTGGTTGGCAATGAAGGCAGCTTGCCTTTCTTTATGGAGAGTTGGAAGAAGAGGTATATATGAAGCAACCACAAGGTTTTATGGATCCTACATGCCCTAACCATGTGTGCAGATTGGTCAAATCACATTATGGCCTAAAACAGGCTCCTAGAGCTTGGAACTCTAAGTTCACAAGCTATCTTCCAGCCATTGGTTTCAAATCATCACTTTCAGATACTAGTCTTTTTGTAAAAATGGATGATGGTGATCTTGTCCTTCTATTACTTTATGTTGATAACATAATTCTTACTGGTTCAAATCCAATCAAAATACAAGTTGTGATTGATGATCTTGCTGGTGTGTTTGATCTCAAGGATATGGGGAGATTGTCATACTTCTTGGGATTGCATATTCAATATAAAGATGATGGATCTGTGTTTATAACTCAGACCAAGTATGCTAAAGATCTGTTAAAGAAAGCAGGTATGGACAATTGCAAGCCTAGCTCAACACCATCAAAACCTCATAATCAAGTTCTTACAGGAGAAGGAAGTTTGTTATCTGAACCTAGTCATTATAGAAGCATAGTTGGGGCATTATAGTACCTAACTTTCACTAAACCAGACATAGCTTACTCAGTGAACTTGGTTTGTCAATTCGTGACACAACCAACTAATGTGCATAGCTACTATCAACTATGGTCTTCACTATATAAAGAGCAAGTATTTTGATATCACTGCTTTCTCAGACTCGGATTGGGCAGCATATATTAACACCAGAAGATCAATTACAGGTTTTGTTGTATATCTTGGAGAAAACCCTATCTCGTGGCAGTTGAAGAAGCAGTCTACTGTGTCTCGTAGCTCTACAGAAGCTGAATACAAAGCTTTGCCTCACTTTGCAGCTGATATCTTCTGGATTCGATCAGTGTTCAAGGATATTCATCAATACATATCAGCTCCACCTTCTTTCTATTGTGACAATTTATCAGCTCTAGCATTAAGTTCAAATCCTGTCTTCCACTCCAAAATAAAACATCTGGATACTGATTATCATTTCGTATGTGAAAAGGTCCAGAAAGGTGATCTTACGGTTCACTATATTCCAACTGATGATCAAGTGGCAGATGTGTTCACAAAGGGATTACATAGTCCGATCTTCCTTAAGCATTGCAGAAGGCTTGGATTAGGGGTAATGTCTGCAAAAAACTCAGCTTCGTTTGAGGGGGGAGTAATAACCATATGATTAAACCATGTGGCATAGTTTCATTGGTTAAGTGATTGAATAGATTGAGTTAGTATGAAGTTGTTAGTGAGGGTATTTGAGTCTTTTGCAATAAATGGTAGTTACTATAAAAGGTAGTTGTAAGGGTCAATTTCTCAGTATGTTGTATTCGACTATTCTGAAAAATACACAAAGAGTATTTTCTCTCATCTTCTTCGCCTATTCATCTTTCTGCCATTGTTCATTTCTTCCATTTTTCATAGCTTCATAGGTTAATATTTTCTAGTATGTACCGTGAAATTGCTAATTTGGTGGATCGAGACCTAGTGCAGACAGTAGTTTCAATCCAATAAGAACAAACAACACAAGTAGCAGTTTGAAAGCAAAACTACGAAACACAAGGATTTGCACGAGTGCGAGGGAAAACAGATTTTTCACGAAGAGATGATGATATGTGAATGAATGCTAAGTTTAGAAGACATTCACCCAGTTGCTCTCAAAACCTAACTTATGTTAAACCTCTCCTTTGTCTCACAGATGCAATATTGAATATTAGGGTTATGCAAAAAGGTGTTTAACGAAAGATGCAGACATTGTTATTTGAATTTTGTCGCCTAATTCCTAGGCAAACAAAACAGATTTTTCTCTAAAAAATCTCCTTAATTAACTAGGTCAAACACTCCTACAGTAAGTCAATAACTAAAGGAATTGATCTCACGCCTAAAATAATTCAGTCACTTAAGAGTCATTCCCTAAATGAGTGCATAAGAAACTAGGGACTATATGGAAATTAAGGCGATTACAAACATAAATTGTATACACTCTAGAAAATTAGCCAACTAAAAGAGCTTACGTTTTCATACCTCCAATTAACTGTCCTCTTTGAGGGAGAGTTACATTTATGATGTCATGGAGTATAGATAGCTTTAGAGGTCGCACTTGGTGCGATGGCAAGTGCCTTCGCCCATGAGCGGTAGGTCTCGGGTTCGAGACTTGGGAGCAGCCTCTTCATAAATGGGGGTAAGGCTAGCCGACATTCACCTCTCCCAAACCCTGCGTAAAGCGGGAGCCTTGTGCACTGGGTACGACCTTTTTTTTATGGAGTATAGATAGCTTGTTGGCTTTCTTCACTATCACAACTTTGTTATAGTCGACATTTATTTTACACTATGTTTGGAGGGAAATGAATTTGAAATTTTGGCAAAAGTAGAATTTTTAAATTGACATGCACTAATTTCCTTGTTTGGATTCATAAACATATAGAAATTTAGAATTTTCGCGTGTAAAAATAGCTTGGAATTTGGGACTACCAATTCCCAAAGTTTAAATTTCATGTAAATATGTGTCATTTCCAAATTTCTATGAGTAAGAGTTTTAAAAAACAAATTCCGTATTCAAATTTCATTGTTCTTTTAGATTAACCAAATAAGAAAATTCATAAATTCCAGAAAACAAAATTCCATCATTTTAAAATTCCTTAATAATCTTAAATTTCCTCATCCAACCTGTTAGAATTCCTCTGTCCCACATCGGCCAGAAGGCTTGAGAACAAGCCATTTAAATAGAATTCCCACACTCTAACTAACACTGAGACATTTTGTATTAAAACCCAACACCTAACGGATTGAACAGGTGGCCAAGTAGGCATAGTATCGGTGTCGTTGAAGTGGGCCCATGGCCCGTCTACCTGAAATTTAAGATGGTATTCGAGCCAGAGGACGGGCCCGTACTGCCACATGAATGGGTGGGTCCCCTTTAACCCCGCCCAAATGGGTGAGCCCCGACTTGACTCCACGTACCACATGAATGGGTGGGTCCCCATTGGCCCCGCCCGAACGGGTGAGCCCCGACTTTGCTCCACGTGATTTCCGATATGTGGAACTTCACGTGTGACCCATAAAATGAGGTTTCACGTGCGAGGGAGTGTTAGAATTCCTCTGTCCCACATCGGCCAGAAGGCTTGAGAATAAGCCCTTTAAATAGAATTACCCTACTCTAACTAACACCGAGGCCTTTTGTATTAAAACCCCACACCTGACGGATTGAACAGGTGGCCAAGTGAGAATAGTCTCGGTGTTGTTGGAGTGGGCCCATGGCCCGTCTACCTGAAATTTAAGACACTCGAACTAACACCGAGGCCTTTCGTATTAAAACCCCACACCTGATGGATTGAGCAGGTGGCCAAGTGGGGACAGTATCGGTGTTGTTGGAGTGGGCCCATGGCCTGAAATTTAAGACACTCTAACTAACACCGATGCCTTTTGTATTAAAACCCCACACTTGACGGATTGAGCAGGTGGCCAAGTGAGGACAGTATCGATGTTGTTGGAGTGGGCCCATGACCCGTCTACCTGAAATTTAAGACAACCAGACTATTGCATCATAATGTTTTTATTTCCAGTTCATAAGTGCTCCTCATTCTTCAAATTTGGTTGTTTTTATGCCTATATTACGCTATTTGTTGGTCTCCATCATGTTTTGATTTCTCCTATGCAATTGACTGGTTGTTCCAACACTCATCAATTGATTATTTATTTTGAAGGTTTCTTGGTCTCAACCATATAACTTGGAGTGCTAAAAAACAACCGATTCTTTTCTCGCTGTTCTTATGAGGCTAAATATCATTCTCTTGCTCAGTTGAGTGTTGACACGGATTTCTCATTTACTTAATGGGTTGGAAGTTACTCCTGCAGTCCTACTTCTACCTTGTTACTTTGTGACAACCTTATAATTCGTACCACCAACATGGATTTCAATTCGGTGTTTTATGCTTGTACAAAGCATGTTGAGACTGATTACCAAAACATATGGAGAGTGCATGCATTCTTCTGGGTCTCACAATTGGATCTCAAAACTTTGAAAAGATCACTCTTTCCTACTCTTTCTTTTGAACTGCCACCGGCAGGCCCGGCCTAGGCCCAGTGCTAGCAAGGCGACCGTCCGGGGCCCAAAATAATTGGGGGCACCAAAATTGTTAGGGTGATATATTTATATATGTTTTCGTGAGAGTATAAATTTATAATATTTGGTTCAATGACAAAGAAATTTAACTAGAATTGATGGTTTTGTCATTTGAAATTAATGAGGATGTCTCGGGTTCAAAACACCATGTGTGCTTATTTACCTTTCAAATTTTACAAACTTCTTTTCATAAGAGTATAAATATATAAAATTTGGCTAAATAATCAAGAAGTTTAATTAGAATCGATGGTTTTTGTTGTTTAAAATTAACGAGAGGTCCTAAGTTCGAAATGCTAAGTGCATGTTTATTCTTTTCATTTTTACAAATTTTTGTTTGGTTGTTAATTTATTTTTAATTAGTAGCTAGTAGCTATATGAGTTGTTATTTTTAAACATTTGTTTCAATTCAAGTCTAATCTTCAACAAAGAGTAATACGATGACCAAATTTGCAAATCATATGACGTGTCATCAAAAAGTTTAATTTAGTACCCATTTATTATTCATACTCATCAATTAAAGACTCAAAAACATCATTATTTTTTTAATCCCATATTGACAAGGTTAGTGAATAAGAAAAAACACATCACGATTTATACAAAAACACTTAAAAAAGTTTAGATGGAAAACAAATCTCATATCTATCTACTTGTAAACCTGGAGTTTTTTTTTTTTTTTTTTTTTTTTTTTTTTTTTTTTTTGTTTCCTTCTCACGATACAAAATAAATTAGTTTTTCCGTGTTTCTAAATTATTAAGTTTGAAATGATTTTCTAAGTATAATTTTATTGATGTCTTACGTGTGAAAACAAATAACTTTCTCATAAAGTGAGGGCACATTTTTTTGCGTTGCCCCAGACCTCAAAAATCTCTAGACCCGCCCTAGCCACCGGTTTTTAAGTTCCTGTACTTCTCCCATTCTACAAGTGGGGTTTGGTCATCATCCAACCATTCACTATACTCTCTCTGTTTACTTTGACTAACACGTATGCATGGTTTGATTGTTTCCCGTTCAACATATAACCGGATCAATTTGTTCGTTTCTCCACTGGCCTCTCCATGAACCGTTTTGAAGTTGTTTGTTTAAAATTCTAGTCCTTTCGGATCGATGGTTCTGGGAGAGTTTGACAACCCATTTAATTTGTGCTTAATTTTTGTTTTAGCAATATATAGTTTACAGTAATAAATTTTCTTAATTGTACACCTCTATAGACAAGGAATCCCTTGTTTATGTTCTATTAACTCCCAATTGTAACATATGTAAACATGAATGTAACTATATTGGCTAAAGCACACATGCTCTCGTTTGTGCTGTTAAAATATAGATAACATGTTAAAATATAGTGCCTAGAGGAGAGTTTTCTGTTATGCATTTTTCTCTTTGTGAAGGCATATATTTACAGAGATACAATCCTTGTTGAGTAAGGAGAAAACATTTTTAATTTATATACAATAGAAAAGAAAATCTTACAAGTAAATCTTTCAAGAAAAGGAAAATAAGTCACAATCCTATTTGGTTTTGGATTTTTTTTTTTTAGTAAACGATATTATCTACACTAGAAGGGTGGGGGCTGGACTTAGCCTCACAATGGGCTAACAATAATGTAGTTTAAATTCACTTTTGACGAGAATCAAACTTGGATCTCTCACTTACCAATAAAGACAGATCTCACTAGATCGTACTAAGTGCACATGTTGGATGTTGACTCACTCCAACATGTGCACCCACTTAAGTTTGAATTTTCATCCCGAACTTTAAATTAGTTTAAAATCAAGGGTTGTTTTATTCACACACCAAATATCGTTGATTACACCCCACATCTACTTTTTCAATTAAAATTTATCTTAAATATCCCATATTCTTTCTCACAATGTTCTAAAAATCGGCCGAGGCAGAGCCTAGGCACTCGGCGGTGGAGTCCCGATCTGATTTGGGCTAAATCGTTTAGGTAAGGCGGGAAGGATTTAGGCGGCCGTCTAGGCGTCTCTAGGCGCTCAAGGCGGCCTAGGCGGTGCTAGGCGGCGGTCGATGCAACTAATTCTCTTTGCAAATCTCCCCTCGCATCCACACGATCCACCACCCATAACCCAAATCTTCAAACCTGCACTCTTGCACCCAACATCAATCGATGAACCCAAGTAGATTGAGAATATACAGGGATACACAATACACATAATTTGTCCGTTGGGTTTTAGTGCAAAGAGAGAAGGGGATCTGGGTTTTACTATAGAGAGAGAAGGGGATCTGTTGAAGAGAGAGAGAGAAGGTGAGGATGTGTATTGTCTGAGAAATAGAGACTGGAGGAGCGGCTAAGAGTGAAGGAAAGGATGTGTGTTGTCTGAGAAAGATGGCTGAGAGAAATGAGACATTTATAATATTCTAGAGAGAGTGGCCTAGGTATTCTTAACACAATCAGAAATGAGAGAAATGGGAGAGATATGGCAAGATAGATAGCCATTTGACTCTGGGCTTGAGGGAATGAAGAAAAGAGAGGGCATCTTTAGGGTTGAGACATGGGGAACCAGCAACAATATATTAACAATAGCATGCCAGCCACATCCCATTGGTTTTTGTATGCTATTAAACCTGAGTTTGGGGTTGGGTTCAGCCCAAAAGGTTCTTCCAGGTGTATCCATGATGATTTCCAAAATAAGCCCAGGTGTGTCCATCTCCACTTTGTGTTTTTTTTATTTTTTATTTATTAGTATTTGTTTTTTTTTTTCATCTATATTTTGTTTTGTTCATATTTTATAATATATAGTGTAAATTTATGTAAATCCGCCTAGGCGCTAGTCCGCCACCCGACTAGCGCCTAGCGTTTTTTAGAACCTTGCTTTCTCATAGTATCCTCACACCTCACACCCCACATCAACCTTTTGTATACCATATTCGTCTCTTGATTTCAAATTAGATGGTGACGATACTTCCTTTTGCGCTATTAACCCCATCCTAAGGATGTCTTTCTCTCACTAAGAGAAAAGAAAAAAATCCTCCACATGAAGCTTCCATGACATAACCTAACAGCCTCTTCTCCAACCATTGGAAAGCAAAAGCAAGTATATACTTACTATTGATAGGTGAAGGAAGCCTCCTGAAATGTCACTTTTATGTTCTATTCATCAAAAATAACATTTTCTCATCAACATGTTTGTACTTTTATTGGTTAGAGTTTTGTTATAGAATGGATGATGGGACACTAATAATGCCCTTAAGAGCTTGAAAAATAATTTGGGTTAAGTGTTTTTTTTTTTTTTCAATTTTGTACAAACGGATTAGGAGAGATTAGCTCTTCGTCAACAGTCGTGTGCAAGGCACAAACCCTCTCCCAAAGGAGACCGTTGCACCAAGAAACTAGACGTGGCATTAGTGTAGTGTTTTCCGTGTTCATGTTGTTTTTGTGACATACCCGATATCTTAATGAGTTGAATCATGTAATACCCGTTAAAGTAAATAAGTAATATGACCCAACTCGAAACCGGCCCATTAATATTATCAGGTAATATGATTCGACTCGTTACTCGTTAAGGAAAATATGTTTTAAATCAATAAATAATGAAATGTAAAAACATAATTTAACCCTAAGAAAATTGAAAACATAATACTAAATGTGCATATTTATATCACATTGTCACACAAATATTACTTTAAAACATAAAAACAGCATTTGTCTTTTTAAGTGTTACATTCCCAAAATAAGAGTCTAATGAAAAAACATATTAATAGATTAATACAAAATACCAAATGTTCAAAGATATGCAAAATGAAAGGAGTTGGGTTTCAAGGTTGAGGAAACCTTGCAAGTTTTGACAATAAAACCCTTCCATTTTCATCAATCATCAAGGGAAATGATATTGGTTTATTTTGAACTCCCTGAAAAACATTCTTCATGAGGGTTTGTATGGTTTAACAATTCAAATGACGTTATATCCATCCTCAAAGCATAGAGGATGTGATCACAAGCGTTTGCATTTTTTTTTTTCATATTTTTCGCACTTGTAAATTAATTATTATATTTTTTTTAAAGTGTTTGGTATTTCTAAATTACTTGATATTTTTATTTTTAATGTGTTTTATAATTTTTTAATCTCACTCCTTGCCTATAGTATACTATAAAAATAAGTTATACTTTTTTTTTTAAATTTATATAGAATAAGAATATAATAATACATATTTTAATATACAATATATACATATACTCTATCGCTATTGTGTTTTATAGTAAGTTTTTTTAAGTAGTTTAAAAAATTAAAATCACTAAAATAATTTTTTTCTTAACGTGTTGAAACGGGTTACCAGCGTGTCACTCTCGTGTAAACTTGTTAAGGACCCGTTATTAACGGGTTCTTATCATGTGACTTGACAACAACCTGATTAGTTATCATGTCGACCCAAAACCCGTTATTTTCATGTCGTTTACATGTCTTGTTAACAGGCCGTGTAAGAAATTGTCAGGTCAACCAGAAATCTCTTGCCCATCCCACATCTACTAGATTTTATTTATAATATGAAGAAAAAAGGAAAAG
This sequence comes from Malus sylvestris, assembly GCF_916048215.2. NCBI lineage: Eukaryota > Viridiplantae > Streptophyta > Magnoliopsida > Rosales > Rosaceae > Malus > Malus sylvestris. The sequence goes on along the minus strand of NC_062263.1, from coordinate 2,425,026 downwards.
TAAAACAAGCGCGGGGGCTAGGCCAATACCCCGCTAAAAATAATTAACGAAAATAATATATTATAGTTTAAGAATTCTTCGGCTTCAGTCCCTGAAATTTTAATTTCCTATAAATCCACTACTCATATTTCACCACCAAAATCCACAACAACAATTTGCTTTCGTGAAATTTGGGTTACACGTTGAAAGTGATATGGAGTGCATTCATTATCTTTATTTTCGTTGTTAAAACTTTATGGGTCTAAATGGTCATTTCATATGGTATATAGTTCATTTAATAATAAATTTTGGGGTGTGAAATCTACACACCCCATTTTACTTCTCATATATTTTTTTAATTTTCGGCCGTCAGATCGGATGAATTAAATAAGATCAAAGGACAAAAATTATCAAATGGTGTGTGAGAAGTAAAATAGGGTGTGTGTGGATAACACACCCCTAAATTTTAATATACGTGCATTTCCCTTAGTAAGAAAAATTACACATAGAGTATATTTTTAATACTTAATTTTATGTTGAGACAACACTTTTTAAACATTGACAAAAAACTATTCTACCTCACAAGCGATGTCATAACTTTTTAAAGTTATTTTTTACATTTTCGATCTTAACCTTTGGGTTTGAACGATCTCTTCATATTTTTTGTTAGCTGTTATACTTTTCTCTATTTCTATGTCATCATCTTGGTACAATTGTAATTTTCTCTCTTATGCCCATTGCCCAAATTTAAAACCAGAGAGGCAACACATAAAAAGGATGCAACCTATCCTTTAAGATCTCCAATTATACCGCTGACATCATCTCAACCGGATCTCTGAAATGTACATCCGTTGGTCTGTAAGGCCTGGAAATATGAGAGCTCTGTTTATTTCAATTCGATTATTGTAGTTACATCGGGTAACCTCTTGGACATGGCAATGATGATGGAGGCACAGGGTAAACAGATGATGATATTGTCCACCATCATTCAATGCATGATATTCAACGGCAAGGTGAAAAGAATATTGGGGAAGAAGACGAAAAGCTATATATGCTTTCGATTTTTGATTTTTGATTTTTGATTTATTTTAGAAAGAACATGATTGGATTTCCAATAAAAAAAGTTAGATTTCCAATTAAAAAAAGATTTGATTAGCAGTTAACACTAGAGCTGATTTGGGTCGGGATCCCGAATCCCAAACCAAAACATTTCGGGAGAGAATTTTATATCCCAAAATCGAACCGAAAATATGCAATTCCCGAAACAGTTTCGGGATTTCGGGATACTCGAAACTGTTTCCCGTTCGCAATCTACCGCAGGAGTTACATTTATTATGCTCTTAATTAATAGGAGGGCATACGTGAAAATCTACAAATCAACTAATTTTAGCACGAAAAACATCCAAGCAGGATACAAAGATCCAAACTTTATGTTTTAGATCCTCTTTTCTTCTTAAATTCTACCCAAAGGGCAGAAAATCCGTTAAACTAAATACTGGGTCTGTCTGCTAATCTATGTATCTGCCTATTGCAACAAAATGAGAAATCCAAAACGACAAAACGACGACGTCCATTACGAATTAAAGGAAAGAAGGGAATTGGAGCAGACCTTGGTGGAGATGGTGGGGGAGTGGGAGTGATCGTCGAGGATGACGACATAATCGGCCAAAACGACGACGTTGTTTTGGGTTTCCTCCGAGACGTGCCGGAGGAATGTAAGGTGACCCAGATGGCTTGACCAGTCCATACCAAGCACAGGACCAACACGATGGCAGCAGCAACAGGATGGGTGCAGCATTGGGATAGTGAGAGTGAGCGACTGAGAGTCTGAGAGAGAGTTAGAGGAAGTGAGGAATACAAAAGACCTAACTCACATGGACGGTTGGATTAGATCTTAACCAATCCAACGGTCCAGGTAATTTCTAATTATAAATTAAATATATATATATATATAAAATATTCTGTTCAGTTCGGTTCGAGATTACCGTACACTTTCAAAGATGTGGCCGAATCCCAAACCGAAACTTTCAAGATCAGTTCGGTTTCGGATACCGAATTTTTTGGGAAATTAGGTTCGGGCATTTTTCGGTCAAATTTCAGGACGGTTCGGGCATGTGAGTTTGTATACCCCTAGTTAACACTCTTTAGTGAGGTTAAGTGAATGACCAAAAGTCAAATTGGTTCTACTAAAAATATATAATAAAAAAAAAACTAATTTTAGATATATTTGAAACTGATGCTACAAAAAATGGCGGATGGGTTGGATTGATGGCATTCATGTAATTTTTTTTGAAAGTTTTGATTATACTAAAATTATACAAACTGATTCTACTAAAAAGTATGCAAATTGATTCTACATGTATTTGAAACTGATTCTGTAAAAATAGTCGATAGGTTGGACTAATGACATGCATGTAATTTTGGTCAAAATATACAAACTGATTTTGCAAAAACTGTCGAGGTTGAACTGATTCTGCAAAAATGATCGAAGATGGGTTGAATTAATTCTGCAAAAATGGTCAAAGATGGTTGAACTGATTATGCAAAAATTGTGGAGGACAAGTTGAACTTATTCTGCAACAATGGACAAAGATGGGACGGGTTGAACTAATTCTGCAAAAATGGTCAAAGACAGGTTAAACTGGTTCTGCAAGAATTGTCGAGGATGGGTTGAACTGATTGAGGACATGTTGGATTGATTTTACAAAAATGGTCGAAGACGGTTGAACTGATTATGTAAAAATGGTCGAAAACGAGTTGAACTGATTCTGCAAAAATGGTAGAGGACAAGTTGAACTAATTCTGCAACAATAGACGAAGACGGGTTGAACTGGTTCTGCAAAAATGGTCGAATACGGGTTGAACTGATTTTGCAAGAATGGTCGAGGACAAGTTGAACTGATTCTGCAAGAATGGTTGAAGACGAGTTGAATTGATTCTGCAAAAATGGTTGATGATTGATTGAACTAATTCTGCAAAAATAGTTGAGGACGGGTTGAATTGATTCTAGTAATAAAGGATACAAACTAATTCTGCAAAAATAGTTGAGGACGGATTGAACTTGTTTATACCATATTTAGGGCCTCGTATATTTGGGCCTTGGGCCTTGTATTTAGGCCTCACACTAAAGCCCATACTTTGTAAAGGAGGAGGAGCCCCTTATTCTATAAAAGGGGACTCCTACCCTCATTCTAGGAGAGGCAAAAGAGCCAAGCCTAAGAAGGCTAAGAGAAGCTATCATTACATTCAGGAGAGACCTCACACCACCGAGGCTCTCCTCTCCCTTCTCTTCTTTCTCCGGGGACTTCCCCCAAACACTTGTATCCATACACTTACAGAGAAACAGAATCAACTATCAGTGTGGACGTAGCCCAAACCTTGGGGTGAACCACGATAACTCTTGTGTCATTTACATTACTTGCAGATTCACGGTCGGATTTACGTTGTTCCAAAACCTCCGGTTTTGTGCATCAACATTTGGCGCCGTCTGTGGGAAACGACACAAAAAGCTATGTCGGTTCTCTTTCATTTTTTCATCTCACCATCGTGAAAACTTCACAACCTCCACTGTGAATCTGCAAAATTTGCAGAACCCAAAAACCTCACTCTTTGAGCTTTTTCAAACAAAAAAAATGTCGCAGACCTCCAACCACCTCTCTCTCCTTTGTCAGCCAGTCACACACGGAAACCAAAAACAAAGAAAGAAACAAATCAGCTCAATAAATGTGAAAAATCGCCATGATAACAAAGAAACAAAGACCAACCAGAGCTTTCAATTTTTTCTGCTACCGCTGCTTCCACACCTCCGAGCGAACTCTCTCGCCAACTCGACAATGACTCAGGAATCGTTCATCTACAGCTTCGTGGCTCGAGGTACGATGATCTTGTCGGAGTACACCCAGTTCATCGACAACTTCCCCGCGACTACAGCGCAGTGTCTCCATAAGCTTCCTTCCTCCAAGACGAAGGCATCCCCGTCATTGCCGAGAAAATTGCAACCTTGGTGAAAGCTGCCAATGTCCATGTCGAGTCTTACTGGCCTGGCCTCTTCGCCAAGCTTTATGGGAAGAGAAACATCGAGGATCTTGTCCTGAATGCTGGCTCTGGCGATGCAGTTTCCATCGCTGCCCCAGGTGTTGCCGAAGCTGCAGCCCCAACTGCTGCTGCTCCTCAACACATCTTTCTCTTCCTCCCTCCTCGCTCTGAGCTTTCTAGAAAAGTTCCAGAACCTTCAGCACCTCTCGATCTCAAACGTCGATGTTTCATCCCTGGAGCAGTTCCCGAGGCTTCAAAATCTCCAGAAGCTTATCCTCTCCGATAACATAATTGCCGGAGGCCTTAAATTCCTCGTTGAAACCTCATCTCCAGCTGCTGCTGCTCGTCAGATCCATAAGTGATCGTCACCGTCAGATCCAACCAGCGAAGATCCATCTTCCCTCTGTCACTCATCGTCCGTTGTGTTTCTTGACCTACCGCTGAACCATCTGGCTCTCGAGACGGCGTCGTCGAGGCTTCTGAGACCGCCGCCAGAGGCGCTGAAGTCCACCGAAGATTTCGAATCTCCAGTGATTTCATGCCAGTGAAACTAGTTGTGGAGTTCGATCGATTTGAACGAGTACAAGGTGTACAAGACCGAGTCAGTCGGTGAGTCCGCCAGGAAAGCGACCGCCGACGCGTCGACTCAGACCGACGAAAAACAGCACTGACGTCGTGTTGTTCGAGACGAGCACGAGGAAAAAGGTCAAGGTCAAAGTCAGCGCAAGGTAATTCAAATTCAGAGTCAGAGTCGAGCCCTGAAACGTTCGAGTCGTTGATGAAGACAGATGGGCGGTTGGTGCTCTGCGCGAACGGGGCGAACAAGGAGGAGGCAGTGAACCAGACGGCTAAGATCTGTCCAACTGGGAAGATGAAGGCGTCAACGGTCCTGGTGCAATTGTTTTCGTGCGACTCGATCTCGTTCAGGGACTGCGGATCCACGGCGGTGAGGGAGCAGGGGTTCTCGCTGATTGGGCATTACAAGCCTAGGCTACCATGGGGCGTGACCGGAAATCAGATAGGAGTGCGCAGCTGCAATTGGAGGAAATAGAGAACTAGTGCCATCTGCACTCTGCAAAGTAAAAGCAAAAGCTAAAAGAGAAAGATTATACTTTTGCTTTTGTCGACGGATGCATGTTCCTATTTTTTAAAAGCAAGAGAAAAGCAAATGGGCGATGTCGGAAAGGCTGTCCAAAGCAGCTGTCATTTTAGAGAAAAGAGAAAGCAGAAAAGAGAAAGCAAAAAGAAAGTAAAAGTGAGGAATAAACATCCCATCAAAATAATGTGATTTACTTTTGTTATTTCTGAATGATGTAATTTATCTTTCGGAGACATATGTATAAACCCCATCAGAGGGTAATATGTATAAACCCCATCAGAGGGTCAAAAAAAAAAAAAAAAAAAAAAAAAAAAAAAAAGAAAGTGGAAAGCAAAAGCAAAGCAGAAAGCATGGCTACCCTTTCAACATGAGATTTGCGGTGGAAAAGAGCAAAGCAGAAAATATGGCTACCCACTGAGATAATTACAAAAGAAAAGTAGAAAAGAAAGAGAAAAACAAAAGTAAGGAATAAACATTCTACCAGAATGATGTAATTTATTATCTTTCGGAGACATATGTATAAACCCCATCCGAGGGTAATATGTATAAACCCCATCAGAGGGTAAAAAAAAAAAAAAAAAAAAAAAAAAAAAAAAAGAACAACGACAAGCCCAAAATAAATGGGTTGGACTGGAATGTTGTGGAGGGCGAAGGCCCATAAGCCCAAAATCGCTCCAACCAGGCGATCAAAAGTACGCCCAGTATTCCAAATTATACATGAGCATTACTCATGTCATTCATACATAAACATTCATGAGCATCACTCATGACAATCATACATAAACACTCATGACCATCATTCATGTCAACATTCATGAGCATCACTCATGTTAACATTCACGAGCATCACTCATGACAACATTCATGAGCATCACTCATGTCAATCAACATAAACATTCATGAGCATCACTCATGTCAATCAACTTCAAAAGCTTCATTTACAGAGCTCTAGCTTCAAAAACTTCATTTATAAAAGCTCCAGCTTGAAAGCTTCATTTACAGAGCTCTAGCTTCAAAGTTTCACCTGCAAAGCTTCACCTACAAAGCTTCACCTACAAAGGTTCAGTGCAGGGTATACAAATACCGCCTTTGAACAACCGCCACTTCGGCCCATACATGGATTCAAATTGAAGTCTCCAGCCAACAGACTCTATTGACTAAAGACTTGGGGGACTACATTATGTACCATATATTGGGCCTCAACTGGGCCTCATAAAAAATACTTGGGGGACTCTAGCCCATCACTTATGTATTGAGGAGTGAGCCCTTATTCTATAAAAGGGACTCCCTCACCTTCATTAGAGAGAAACGCCGCCAGCTGAGCAACCGCCTCGCCGCGAGCATCAACTCTAGCCCATCATTTATGTATTGAGGAACGAGCCCTTATTCTATAAAAGGGACTCCCTCACCTTCAACGCCGCAAACCGAGCTAGCCAAGGCAACATAAGCCACGAGCCGAGCAGTCTCGCAGCGTGTGCTACTTCTAGTTGAGAGTCATTTCAGATTGAGCATTGCCTCATATCGAGCATCAGTTCAAGACAACATTTAGTTACTTCGGCCCACACATGGACTGAATTTCAAGTCTCCAGCCAAAAGACTCTCTTGACTGAAGACTTGGGGGACTACTGTTTATACCATATTTAGGGCCTCGTATATTTGGGCCTTGGGCCTTGTATTTAGGCCTCACACTAAAGCCCATACTTTGTAAAGGAGGAGGAGCCCCTTATTCTATAAAAGGGGACTCCTACCCTCATTCTAGGAGAGGCAAAAGAGCCAAGCCTAAGAAGGCTAAGAGAAGCTATCATTACATTCAGGAGAGACCTCACACCACCGAGGCTCTCCTCTCCTCACACTAAAGCCCATACTTTGTAAAGGAGGAGGAGCCCCTTATTCTATAAAAGGGGACTCCTACCCTCATTCTAGGAGAGGCAAAAGAGCCAAGCCTAAGAAGGCTAAGAGAAGCTATCATTACATTCAGGAGAGACCTCACACCACCGAGGCTCTCCTCTCCCTTCTCTTCTTTCTCCGGGGACTTCCCCCAAACACTTGTATCCATACACTTACAGAGAAACAGAATCAACTATCAGTGTGGACGTAGCCCAAACCTTGGGGTGAACCACGATAACTCTTGTGTCATTTACATTACTTGCAGATTCACGGTCGGATTTACGTTGTTCCAAGACCTCCGGTTTTGTGCATCAACAGAACTGATTCTAGTAATAAAGGATACAAGCTAATTCTACATATAACTTCAAAACTGATTCTGTAGAAATAGTCGAAAATAGATTAAGCTTATGACACATTAATTTTGTTGGAATTGTGAAGGCTAGGTTATATTAACAGCCCTTAAACCTTAGGGGTATAGCTGGTATTTTAAAACATTGTTTCTATGTTTTTGGATTGAGCTTTAGTTATTTTTATGTTTTTGTCTCTTCTTAACATGTTTAAAAGTTACTGGAGTTCCTTGAAATATGATCAAGGTGCTAATAAAAAAATTATAAAATAAAATATAACTTATATCTAAAAAAAAGGGAAGTATTATTAGCACTTCAAAAATCTCATTCTACACTCCTCACAAGTGTATTTTTCCTTCTAAATATAGAAAGTTTGGAGTGTAGAATGAGAATTTTAGAGTGCCAATAACAATTCAAAAAAAAAAAATGTTTGCATTTATTTCCTAGTACAGCTGTTAGCTTGTTATTCTAGAAGGGAAAATAAAATAAACATGTCACACCATACAAATTACTACGTTATAATTTTTTTTGGTAGACTACATATACATGGAAGACTCTGGTGCATGAACCCGCAGGTACGTCCACTCCATTGTTGGTCAAATAAAATAAACATTACATGTTCAATGTTGAAATAATTATGTGAGCTATTTATTTGGTTCAATACAAGTAATTTTTTTTGGTACAACGGTATATTTACACTAAGAAAAGGGAAGGAGTTCGGCTAAGCTACACAATAGACAATCTAATTTGGTATCGAATTTGTCATCCACAGAATTTCAATACCAATTAGCTCGAATCTCGTTAAAAGAAATATCATCAGACCATAAACTGAGAGATGATACAAGCATTCTTAAAAACAAGAATTTTGAAATCGAATAACAACCAGGTGGTTGTGCACATCAAATTAAAGGATCTCCTTTCCATAGCAATTTTTCATGGGTGTCACACAGCAATTCTGTGAGAAATGCCAGTACATAATCAGCAATGTATTCAATCGAATGGAAGAAATTTGTCCAAATTGCATGATTTGATTCCTCAGTCATAGCTACTAATTCCAATGTGAAAATAGATCTATAGTCCAAAACCATGACCCCCTTTTTGGATGACCAAGAATTTTATTGGATGATCCTTGTATGGATGACTTGTGCTGAGTGGCAATTATACCATAGTAAAATATCCAAAACCAAAATCTGTTTTTTTTACGCAATTAGCTCAAATCAATCTAAGTAGGACCTTGTATTAAACATTAAGGAATGGAAAATTTGGCCAAGTTACACAATGTGTCAGTCAAAATAATTTGATGTTAAAATCACCAGATCTTCGAAGTCGAATATAAGACCACTCAATTATAAGTAGAGACAAGTTGTTCATATACAACGACAATGCAGGTTGAAATTTTGGATAAGTCATACGATGAGTCAACAATAGTTTGGTATCAAATTCAAGGGAGTTGAAACCTATGACTTACCATGCACTTACAAGTGAAGATGAATATCACTAGACTGTAATATTAAACTTGTCATTTTGAAGAATCGAACATAAACCTCATATTTAAAATATAGAGAAATATCATTAAACTATACTGCAATAAACTAATTTTCATTATCTTTTACACTATATGAGGTAAACAAATGAAAAATCGTTGTCCCTAATGGATGGTCGGAGTATTTCATTATATTTGTTAGAATTAATCCATGATTGGCGGGCCACGTACGCCTAGGATCACAAAGTTGATGATGAAGTGTTGATTGGGTTCATAAGTTGGAAAAATTATTCCTCAGAGGTTTTTCACATGCATTTCCTTCTTGAGCACGTAGGGGAGATTTAATCTGAACCATTCATTTCAACCGTAAGACATCTATAAATTAACTCCTTCATTAGAAGAACATGTATTCGTACTTGACTTGAGAGTTTGGGTATTGGTTAGTCAAGGTTAATCTGCAGATCATGGCTAATCATGGTTATTGTGGGTTTCTACTATCTCTTACTTTGTTAAGTTTGGCTATTCATGGAAGCTTCTGCTTCCCTGAAATTAATGGAGATAACAAGGGCTCTCCAAGTACCACTGCCGATGAGGGAAAAAGATGGGCAGTTCTGGTTGCAGGATCAAATGGTTACGACAACTACAGGCACCAGGTTTAAGCTTGTCCAAAATTTTGATTAATTAGTAACATTTTATGTTAATTGTGTTACAAGTAATAAAATTTAGGGCTAATCTTTGTCGTTCCATGCAGGCTAACATATGCCATGCGTACCAGATACTGAAGAAAGGAGGACTGAAAGACGAGAACATCATCGTTTTCATGTACGACGATATTGCGTACAACTCGGAAAATCCTCGAAAAGGTGTCATCATCAACAAGCCAAATGGTCATGATGTTTATAAAGGAGTTCCCAAGGTTGTAACTAATTTTTTGAGTCTGATTTTTAATTTCTAGCGGGTTAATTTGTTAGTTTAACATTGTTCAGTTACCTGTAAGTATTTTTCTTTTCCTAATGCAGGATTATACAGGAGATCATGTTAACGCAAACAATCTTTATGCTGTAATTCTCGGAGACAAAAGTGCTCTCACCGGAGGAAGTGGCAAGGTTCTAAGTAGCGGTCCAAATGACCATGTTTTCATATATTATGCAGACCATGGTTCTGTAGGATTACTTGGTAATTTGTAGTTTTTTTTTTTTTATTAACTTTGAAAATATATATTTGGTGATCTTATATAGTCCCATAAATTCAGTAAATTTTGTTCTTCGGTTTACATATGAATGGTATATTGTGTTCAGGGATGCCTAGCGATGATGTTTATGCGAAAGATCTCATACGTGTACTACAGAAGAAGCATGCTTCTAAAGGTTACAAAAGCATGGTAAGAATGTTCACTTGAGTAACAGTCTTACTGAAGTTTTCAACTCTTTTTTTGATGATTTTCTGAGGTTTTGATGCATTTATGTGGAAAAAAAAAATTTAGGTATTTTACATTGAAGCTTGCGAAGCAGGGAGCATGTTTGAGGGCCTCCTTTCAAGTAATCTGAATATTTATGCTACGACCGCGTCGAATGCAGAAGAGAGTAGTTATGGAACATATTGTCCTGGTGACCCATCAGTTCCTGATGAGTTTGATACTTGTTTGGGAGACTTGTATAGCATTTCCTGGATGGAGGATTGGTAATGCAGTGCCTTTCTTTTTGACAATGCTGTTCTAATTAAGCAGAGTACATTACTTTGTCAGTTTCAAACACATTTTCGATCAAATGCTTATACTAATTGCTTTGTTGTTTCGGTCACTTTTGGACCATATTTTCACATTTGAGAGCAGTGACATAAGTGATTTGCATAAAGAAACTTTGGAGAATCAATACGAAAGGGTAATATTTTGAAAATTTGTCGTGTGAAAAATATTTATGGATATCATAATGTCTAAAGTTGGTGAAATTAGAATAATATGACCATGTGACCATGTCGATTGAATTACAGGTTCGCAGAAGAACAACTAAATCGCATGTTATGCAGTACGGAGATATGAGTCATAAACAGGAATTCCTCTTTGCTTACATGGGTGCAGATCTTTCTAATCGTAGCCATACTTCCATCAGCGATATCTCTTCACCCTCAATCTCAAGGGCTGTTAACCAACGTGACACGAAGCTCCTCTACTTACAGCAAAGGGTTTCTGTTCTTCTTTTATTCTGAATTCCAAACTTCAATGTGTTTAATTTTCATCTATACACATTGATTAGTACATGCCATACTCTCCAGATAGAGAACTTTTCGTATGTTTTTTACAATTTGTATTTTTCGTTCTCTATGTTTCAGCTGCAAAAAGCTCCTACTGGATCTCAAGAGAAACAGGGTGCTCAGAAGCAGCTGCTGCTTGAAATTGCTCATAGGAAAAACGTGGACTATAGCATAACGAAACTAGGGGAGGTTTTGTTCGGACACGAGAAGAGCTCAAACGTTCTAATGAATGTTAGGCCACAGGGGCAACCTGTGGTAGATAATTGGGACTGCTTCAAGAATTTTGTAAGTTCATCTCCTGTTATTCTATACATCAAATCAATACAGACGACACGCAAGTGCTTGTGCTTCTTTGTTCAGTTTTTTGAAGTAAATCAACAACTTTTATCTCTGAGATAATTGATTTTGAGTTCTTTCCATGCAGATGAATATTTATGAGAAGTACTGCGGACATTTATCTGCATACGGAATGAAGTACACGCGAGCTATAGCCAACATATGCAATGCTGGGATTACCACAGAGAAAATGGTTGCAGCATCTGATCAAACTTGTGCCAACAAACCCAATGTCTAGAACTTCCTTAATTTTGATCAGATAAATGATCAATACATGTATGTGTGATGTGTTGGATGCTAAACCATTTCTGGAGTTGATCTTGAAGTAATTGCAGCAGCTAGACTAATAAAGCCAACGGCTATTTCCTTTTGAAATGTAACGGCCAGTTTAAGTTAAGTGATAGTTTTTCTACAAGTGTAAGGCTTAGATTAAAAGCTCCAATAAAGGGCTAAGATTAGCTTTGTACGAACAGGTTGGTGAGCATTTTGTCAGCTAGCTCCAATGGAGATAAGGGCTGACTGCAATCCCAAAACCCTATCAATGACATATATATGTGTGTTATGAGCTGCCGCACTAGCCGTCTCCAATAGCCGACAATCCCTTCTTAAATTCTGTGCAATCATCACCATTTTTGGTGACCATCCTTTCCAAAAACTAGCATACAAAATACCATCTTTACAAAACACTATCATGATGCAAATAACGAAACGAATTAATACAAAAAAATTTCGGAAATGGTCTGGCAAGGCTAATCATATGAAGCAAAATCTCTACTGAGAGAAAATAATTCAACTAAAGAGCGAAAAAAATTAGTTATGTATACCATCGTAGACTAAGTTTGATCCTTTTTAATCGTTGTGAATATTCATCCTTCGTTTCTCTTAAATAATTTCAAGTTTGGAATGCCAGCAGTTTCGTTTTTTCATGAAAAGGAGAAAACCTATGTTGGATTTGGTAAAGAGAATTATATTGCAAGAGGGAAAAAACACCTCTAGTTTTGCTCACAAGTTTTGGGAAATGAGGACAGAATAAGTATTGAGAAGATGTTTGGTTGGGCGATTCTTAGTTTGAAGTTCGGTTTCCCAGGCTTTATAATCTATCTAGTTTTCGAAATTCTTCCATTTGTAACATTGGGGAATCGTGCAGAGGAGTGGCGAAATGGAAGTTCAGTTTAGGACAGACCTGAAAGAAGATGAGGTAATTGAACATCCTCTGTTGAAGGTATTATGGGAGGGAGGTATGATGCGATAATTACTGTTTTGACCCTTAAGTATTAGCTGTCATTTTAATTTAAGGAAAATTAATGAAAAATGCTTGAAAACTTTGAGTTTTAATGATAAAGACAAAATAAAGGGTAAAATGAATAGTATGATGTTTGACTTTTTTGTGTAAAAATATGGTTTTACGTTAAAGTGAACAGTACTGCAGGCTTTTCGTTAAAATTCCCTTTAATTTATTACCTGTCATTTCCATTTACTATGCCATGCTGCTGCGCATCACTTAATCATAGTTGCAGTTGTACCCAATTACTAGGGTTTTCCCATCTGATCCGCTATATAGTGTAATGGTTTCTGCCTCTTGAAGGGATATGATATATAAAAGCCTCTTCTTTTTTTAATTTCTTTTCTCCCTTACCAAAATTAATGCACCAAATTAGCCTCAGAGCCAGGTTGATGGCTAGGAGAAATCAAGCTATGCCAGAGTCAAGTTATGCGTTGGTAGCTGTGGATGTTCAGCAGGAGCAATTCGCAACCTAACTCCGGGAGATGAACGAGAAGGTGACGGCAATCTCATTGCATCAAGATGCGATTCAGTCAGAATGGCGGAGATGCAGTGGGCTATCACGTCGTTGACGGCGATGCAGAACCAGTTTCAAACATCCTGGAGCTCTCAACAAGCTGACCTCCAACGCACAATGCTGGAGGAGATTTGACAGCTGAAGGCGGCTTCCCGACCTTCATCGTTGGAGAGGGCCTTTCAGATTCCGTCGTTTGGGTCCATTTCGTTACCACCTTCTTTGCCAACTACAGGGGTAACATCGACGCAGCCATCGATTTTGAATTTGTATTCGAGAAATCCGATCCTTAGGTGCGCTTCAACCACAAGTTCTCCATCTCTTTCGCCAATGACACTCCAACAGTTATCGACGCAATCAGTCCTCATCGTCTCTACACACCCAACCTCAACTGCTTACCTACCCACCTACTCCACACCACGGATTCTCACGATTGGGCTTCCAAATTTCCTATATCATCCAAATTATGGGTCAAGAGGGTCACCCTTATTTTTCGCTGAACAATCATCACAGGGAATGGGTTAGGGCATGAAACCTATGCGGTTAGATTTACCCAAGTTCTCTGGGGAAGATCCACTTAGCTGGTTAGCCATGGCTGAGCGATTTCTTAACTACCATGTGTTTGGATCAAAAATTAAACTTTGGGCCCGGGGGAAGTTGGCCCAAAGAGCAGCCTAAAAGGGAGAGGAAATTGAAGGCCCAGTCAAAACCCACCCAAAGTCCAGAAGACAGGAGAAGCCTTTTCCCGACTAGGTGCAGGTCATGCAGACCACTTGCTCACCTACTCAAAGGCCAAGTGGTATAGACCAGCTAGTTAATCAGCCCAAAAAGTACTTTTAAATGGCAGTACAAGTAAATAGCTGATGAGTCACTACCCTTCAAACTGCATTCGGGCAAGGTTGCTGCTACAGGAGGCCAAGCTAAGATGTCTATAAAAGGAGAAAGAGAGGTCAGAATCAAGGACACTCAAACAAACAAATACAAGCACAAACTCTGCTCAAAGCCAGATTTGCCTTCAAAACGAAGCTGTAGTCAGTCCAAGCCTTCATCCCTTTCGGGATAACCCTTTTTGTAATAGCTCTGCTACCCTGCTCAACTCTTGCTGTAGTATCGATCTCTTTTCTGTAAACTCACCTCACAGCCCTTTTTCTAAGCTTTCAAACCTCTTGCAAGACGATCAGCCTTGCCCGACAAGGTTAAACCTTGCCCGACCCTCTTTGTTTTTGTCTTTTTATTCATTAGCCTAGCAATATGTTATATACTACAAATTATATCCAAGTTATTTCTAGTAATATGGCTATTAAAAGGTTCTCTCAGTGCTTGAATCCGATTTGAATATGTTTCCACAGTTCAAGTTAGATCTAAGTTCTAAGCCCTCGGGCATATAAGATTTGATCACCCTAAAAGTCCTTGGCCTCAAGGCATAAAAAAGAACCTGATGTGGACTTAACCCATCCACTACAAGTTTGATAATAAGAAGTCCGAAGTTACTTGGGGCGCAAGTAATCGACCTGTCACTTAGTTTTATTTCTGTTATATCATGATTACCATATAACGTTCAGGGACAAGATGAATTATGATGGGAAGCCTCAAAGCCTATACCTAAGGCCCCACAAAGGCACCTATTTGGATTCATCCTATTTCTCGGGCAAGAACATTGAGTATAGAAGGGGTTCTGATGGGAAGCCTCAAGGCCTATACCTAAGGCCCCACAAAGGCACCTATTTGGATTCATTATGTTCTTTACGTTCAGGTAATCAGAAGTATGATGGTTATAAGACCCATATAATCAAGAAAATGAACCTTATGTGTTCGAGTACTAAGTTAGTTATTGATTGTGAAGCCTCAAGGCCTACACCTAAGGCCCCACAAAGGCACCTGTCAATAACTAAACATAATCTCTCGAATATATAATTAAACTCAAACATCCGTTCTACATCTGCCATGCTGAAGATGGCAGTGGCACGCCTGAGCACTTAAAGGTTAATCTTGATTGTGAAGCCTCAAGGCCTACACCTAAGGCCTCACAAAGGCACCTTTCAAAGTTAACTATGTCCTTCTTTTTCAGACTTGCCCGACAAGCCTTGCCCAACAGGCCTTGCCCGACAAGCCCGCCAGTAAAGCAGGAGCCCGACAGAAATCATCAACCGGGGTCGACCTCTCGGGGAGTTGTGTGCTCGTCGGACAGGAAGCATCCCCCACGGAAATTCCCGCCACGAACACCATGGGGTTCCGAAGTATCAGAAAGTCGTCGTGGCCGCGGTTCATCTTATTGGCGACGTCGCCTTATGGATGGGCTAGTTTGAATCACGAGGTCATCGCGATAATTGGGAAAATTTGAGGAAGAATTGCTAAAGAGGTTTGGGTCTTGCAATACGATGAGCTTCACAACTCAATTGTCCCACATCCAACAACATGGGGCCTTTCATGATTACGTAGCCGAATTTATCAGACTCTCATGCAGAATACCTGATTGGACCGACGAACAACTTAAGGGGGTATTTGTTGGTGGGTTCAAAGAAGATTTAAGGCATGATGTGCTGGCCCAATTTCCAGCTACGTTATCTCGTGCAATTGAGTTAGCCCAAATCTTCAACACAAAATCGTTGAGCCTAAAAAACCAGAATCAACCATTCAGGCCCATTCCCTCAAATACCTCAAATCCCCCAAGTTCGAAATACTAATATCTCAATTAGAGGCCATAACAACCCATCTCCATCTTTTTCTAAGCCTTACACGCCTTCTACGAGCTTTGTACATACACCTAGAAGGCTTACTCTAGCAGAATACCAAGAAATGGGAGATAAGGGACAGTGTCTCTTTTACCCTGAGCAATATTCGCTAAGCCATAGGTGTAAAAAGCCTCAGCTGCTAATGATTGAAGCGTTAATTGAGGAACCAGATGAGCAGGTGGATGGAAATGAGACAGATATAATAGAGGAAGATGAAGCACATGACCCACCAGTTACCATGTATGCTCTAACGGGTTCGTTATGTTCTAGAACCATGCGTTTGGAATGGAAAATTGGTGGTTAAATTATTCAGGTTTTTATTGACTGTGGTGCTACTCACAATTTCTTAAACCCTCAGTTAGCTAAGCAGCTGGGTTTGCAAGTGAATCATTCCTTTAATCGAAAAATTTTAGTGGCAAATGATGGAATTCTCACCAAAAGGGATGGCTTGTGGGGTGACTGTGGAAATGTAGGGTTATGAACTCACTCGAGACTTCCTTCTCCTGTCAGTTTCAAGGTGTGATTTAGTACTAGGTACATAATGGTTAGAATCATTGGGGTTGATAGGATGGCACTTTCTTAACAAAACAATGGATTTCGTTGTGGATGGAAAATCATACCACTTAGGGCTGGTTTGGTATTGCTGTGTTTTGAAAAAAAGCTGCTGTGAGAATAAGCGGCTGTGCTGTGAGAATAAGCGGCTGTGAAAAAAAGCAGCAGAGTGTTTGGTAAACGTTTTTGTAAAAATGTTTTTGAAAAAAAAAACAGTCGGATAGGGGGTCTTTTCATTAAAGGAGCACTGTAGCTCCGTGTGCTTTGAAAAAAAAAGCCAGTTTTCCAAAGCTACAAATAGCAGCTTCAGCTTTTTCCTTTGATTTCAGCTTATTCTCACAGCAGCTTCCAAAATAAGCCTTTTTTTTCAGTTTGTCAAACACCTAAAACCCTCACAGCTTTTTTTCATGTGTGCTTTTTTTTTAAGCACCTCACTCCCAAACCATCCCTTACAGGGACACACTTCGTTTAATGCTGCTTTAGTGGATTCTTCCATTATGATGAAGCTCTTTCAACAAGAAAAATATGGGTGTTATTACTCAATTGGTAGTGATTCCTGATGATCGACAACATACAGCTACTATACCCATAAAAATCCAAGTTCTTCTGAGTCAATTTGAGGAGTTATTTTTAGCTCCAACGAACCTCCCTCCAAAAAGGCCAGTCGACCATCGGATTCCCTTAACCCCTGGCACTGCTCCTGTAAATGTGCGACCTTACAGGTATGCTCATTTTCAAAAAAAATTGAAACATCCCAACCCCCTTTTATTTAAAAATTGTTTTAAAGACCAAAAGGGCCTTGGGCCGGTTTTTGCTAAAGGGCTCAAGCCCAGCCCTTTTTGGCCCTAAGGCCGGCTTGTGTGTGTGTGTGTGTGTGTTGTGTGGGCTGTGCACTGCATGTGCAGCCCGTGTGTGTGTGTGTGTGTGTGTTTGTGGTGTGTGTGTGTGTGTTTGGGTTTAAGCCAAAAACCCATTTCTTCACCGTAAAGCCTTTTCACCCTAAAACCCTTTTAACCCAAAAACCCTAGGTTTCTAAAACCTAATAGATCCTAATCCTATTTAAACCTAAATTCTAATCCGGATTTCAAGCCTAAAACCCGTAAGACCTAATTTGACCGTTGACCCCCGATCAACGTTGACTTTAGGGTTGACTTTTCGGGTTTTCGTCCGGAACCCTTCTTAGGGTAATTCGACGTCCTGAATCCGTTTGCAATGTCCGTTTTCCCAAATTCAATTGCTATTATATAGTTTTATTTATTGGACTCTTTATGTGCTTAGGGGCAATTATTGTGACGTTTCCGTCTTCACTAGTGGCGCAGCTTTTGGCAACTAAGTACTGTGAGTGGGCCCCTTCTAAAATTGCATGATTTTATAAATTAATTGCATAAATGATTTGCATGCCTACGAATTTATGACTCGATTTATGTTAAGCTTGTTTACTTAATTTATTGAATTCGTCTCGTGTTTTTGGTGAGGAAATAAATGTTAGCCTATTTTGAGCTATATTTTAATATATCGTATTTTCTATAAAAACCATGATCTGGTAGACTATCTGATGGATGACGATAGGATGCTAGAACATGTTTTAGAAACCCCTCTTTATAGTATAGACGATGGATGGCATTATACTATGAAATGGTTATTTATGAGAGGCGTAACTATTTGTGCGTACCTAGAGGACACTATGCCGCCTGGGGCAAGGATCTGGTGTTGGCATTTAGGCCGGGAGTTGGTAATCCCTAGCTACGGGCTGAGGGACATGGAGCATGCATTGGGCCGGGAGTTGGTAATCTCTGGCTACGGGCGCAGAGACCACGGAGCAGGTATTGGGCCGGAGATATATTTATTCGGTGATCTTTCTAGCAGCACACCGCGCTTACGAGACAATCTACGATAAGTTTACTTTTTTGATTTCGGCGATGCGTTTCCGCGATATGACTTTTGAGATATTTCTGGCATGCTAGGATTTTTATTAAATCCATCACTTATTATGTTAGTAGTTTTCATTATATAAACTGTGGGGGTTAGTACTTTGATAACTGTTTTATTATTATGTATATATATAAACTTGGTCCACTTACCTTTGTTTTGCGCCCCCATTCAGGACTTAGGATCAAGGCACCTAATCCCGATGTCAAGACACTTCCGCAGCAGCATATTTGAGTCCTCTCGATGTAGGACCCACTTCTTTATTCATTCAATTTTATCTCAATTCTTTTTAGTGATTAGGTTTAGTTGTATGTTCTGAACACGTTCCTAAATTATTAACTCATTGTTTTTAAATTCATAACCCTTATTTATTTCTTATTCTTAGCTTTTGTATCAATTAATGGCTTTCGTCACCCTCGGGTGTCGGCCAGCACGTGTCTATCCTGGTATTCGGGGAATATCAAGGTCGGGGCGTGTCAAAAATGAAATTGACAGTATTATTCAAGAAATGTTGGATGCAAGAATAGTTCGATCAAGCAATAGCCCATTTTCTTCTCCAGTTCTTTTGGTGAAGAAAAAAGATAGCACCTGGCGTCTGTGCATCGACTTCCGAGCCCTAAACGCAGCAACGGTGAAAGACCGGTATCCAATTCCAGTGATTGATGAGTTGTTAGATGAGTTGCACTGTGCCATCATTTTTCCAAGTTAGATTTGCGCTCAGGGTATCATCAAATCAGAATGCACATGGATGACATCTCGAAAACTGCCTTTCGCACTCACGAAGGCCATTACGAGTTCCTCGTAATGCCTTTTGGACTGACCAATGCCCCTTCAACCTTTCAATCCTTGATGAATGAAGTATTTCGTCCACTTCAACGTAAGTGTGTCTTCATATTTTTTACGACATCTTTATCTACAGCAGAAATTTGTCAGATCATTTACTCCATCTCACTGAGGTATTTAAACTTCTTCGTGCTAATGAACTGAAGTTTAAAAAGTCTAAATGTTCATTTGGCTGGTATAGTGTAGAGTATCTGGGCCATGTTATTACAGCACAAGGAGTGGCAGTGGATCCACAAAAAATTCAATGCATTAAGGAATGGTCTCATCCTTAAAATGTGAAAGGTTTAAGAAGATTCTTGGGTTCGGCAGGATATTATTGCACGTTTGTGCGCAATTTTGGTAAAATAGCTCGTCCGCTGACTGACATGCTTAAAAAAGATTGTTTCAAGTGGACAGAGGCTTCGATAACAACCTTTGAGCAACTAAAGTTTGCCTTGTCATCTACACCTGTGTTAGCTTTGCCGAACTTCAACAAACAATTTACAGTTGAGTGTGATGCTTCCGGTACAGGTATTGGGGCTATTCTTTCTCAAGATAAACACCCAATTGCTTATCTAAGCAACCCCTTGTCTGGTGCTAACTTGAATTTGTTCGTCTATGACAAAGAGATGCTTGCGATTGTGTATGTTGTGCAAAATGGAGGCCGTACTTATTAGGCCAGCAATTCAAAATCATCACAGACCACCAGACAATCCGCCACTTTTTGGATCAAAGAATAACAACCCTTGCACAACAACGCTGGCTCTCTAAGTTGCTTGATTACAATTACACAGTGGAGTATAAGGCAGGTCCCCGAAACATAGTCCATGATGCCCTATCCCGCAAAAAAGAGATACTCATGTTAATAGGGTTATCCCAGCCTATTTTTTGAAGGCATTCAAGTCATACATCAGGCATGCACAAAAGATCCTGAAGCTTCTGATATCATGGTCAAAATTCAGCAAAACCAACCTCATCCTAAGCATTATTCTCTTCATAATGGGTTTTTGTATTACAAGGATCGCATGTTTATACCTCAATGTTGACAGTGGCGTCACACCTTATTACAAGAATTTCATGCGTCACTTACTGCAGGTCGCTCGGGTTATTTAGCCACCTACAAGCGCATTTCCCATAACTTCATGTGGCCTGGAATCCGCAAGGATATCAAAAACTTTGTTGCCACTTGTGATACTTGTCAACGGAAAAAGTATGAGGCAATCAAACCCCCAGGTCTTCTGCAACCTCTACCTATTCCTCAGGATGCTTGGTAGGACATCTCTCTGGATTTTATGGAAGGGTTGCCAACATCTAATCGCAAAAATGCTATCCTAGTGGTCGTGGACATATTTACTAAATATGGACATTTCATACTTGTCTCTCACCCTTACATAGCAGTCAAAATAGCTGAGCTTTTCATTCACCATATATTTGGCCTTCATGGTATACCTCGATCGATTGTGAATGATCGTGATTCCACTTTCCTTAGCCAGTTTTAGGATGCTTTTTTTCAAGGTTTAGGGTTCAATATTGTGTCGAAGCTCTACTTACCATTCTCAGTCAGATGGCCAAAATGAGATGCTGAATAAGACATTGGAGCATTATCTTCGTTGTTTTGTGGGAGACAAGCCTTCTTCTTGGACCTCTTATTTGCCATGGGCAGAGTGGTGGTACAACACTTCTTTTCACTCTTCAATCCAAATGTTCCATTTTGAAGCCCTTTATGGCAGACCTCCACCCACGATCAGCTCCTATACCCCTGGATCAACTTCTGTTCATCAGGTTGATGTGGCCTTCAGGACAAGAGATGAGTTACTTTCTCAACTACGCCAGAACTTACAATTGGCTCAAAATCGAATGAAAGGCAGACAAGAACAGAACAGAGCGTGAATTCAATGAAGGAGACATGGTATTTTTGAAGTTTCAACCTTACCGCCAAGATTCCGTTGAATTTCGTTGTAATCACAAATTGTCACCAAAGTTTTTTGGACCTTATAAAGTGTTGGCCCGTGTGGGAAAAGTAGCATATCGATTACACCACCGAATTCTCACATTCACCCTGTGTTTCATGTTTCACTCTTGAAGAAACAAGTGGGAAATTCCAGCCTTGTCACCTCTGTGCTCCCTCCCTTGGATGGCTGCAACAATCAAGAAAAATGGCTTCCAGAAAAGATTTTGCAACGTGCAATGTTCAAGTCAAAAAATCGTGTTATGACTCGTTGGCTTATTCAATGGAAGGGTGTACATGAATCTGATGCAACATGGGACGATGTTGATGTTATCATCAAACGTTTCCCTCAATTCCAGCCCTGAGGACAGGCCTGTTCTTCAGGGGCTGCACTTGATGCGATAATTATTGTTTTGACCCTTAAGTATTAGCTATCATTTTAATTTACTATCTGTCATTTCCATTTATTATTCCATGCTGCTGCGCAGCACTGAATCATACTTGTAGTAGTACCTAATTACTTGGGTTTTCCCATCTGATCCACTAAGTGTAATGATTCTGCCTCTCGAAGGGGTATGATATATGAAAGCCTCTTCTTTTTTAATTTCTTTTCTCTCTTATAAAAATTAACGCACCGAGGTATTGCATTGTCTCGTCATACGCAAGGATTTCCAATCTCATATATTTTCTATTAAAAGTCATATCTTAAATTCAACTAATCAAAATAAAATACTAGTTCCAAACTAATTTCAGAATCACAGACAATCATCTAATACTCCTCCTCTTCAACGTTCTCGCTTGCCTTCTAACATTTTTCACCTTGCTAAATTGAAGACGTCTAGAGCTTCTCACTGTTTGAGACATGCCCATAACCTAAACAAACCTTCCCCGGGACTTTAACCTGACATGGCGATGGCTACGAGTAACATGCCTACTTGAAGGGTAAACAGAGCTCTGCAGCCTATCCTTTCTTCTCCTGTTGACTGACTTCCGCTTTCTACTGACGTTTAAGTTATGATAGTTATCCCACATGTCATTTTCTTTACTCGAACTGAAGCCTTGTTTTATGTCTTGAAATTGGCGGCGGCGGTGGCGGTCTAGTGTTCCTTAGCTTGTACCACAAGAAACTAGTAATATCCTCCAATGCAAACCAATACGTCTCACATGCAGCCCAACACATTTTACATTGGCTTTATCCAATGCGTTGGAAGATCCCCAGCTTGAATAATAGATAGAAGAACAATAAAGCTGAAAGAAAATAAAAGATTTGAGTAAGCAAAAATAAAAGATTAGAGTAAGCAACAAATCAACCATTCTGAAAGTGAAGCTCAAATTTAAATGCTCTTAGGAGATAATCCTCGAATCGAAGAAAATAGTGAATTAAAGATTAAACTAATTAAAGAAGGAAGAATTAGTTATGTAGCAGAGGATCGATATCATTTATAGTCTCAACAGATTGGAGACGAAATGATGCTCAATAAAATATATCAAATCTCAGGGTCTTGAGATTGATATAACTCCTCATTTTGGTATCTGACAATGAAAATCGATAGAAGTGTCCCTGAATTTGTCTACTATAAATTATTTTGGTTATTCCATAAAAAATTTTATCAATATCCTCGTTAAGTGAAGGGGTTAGTTTGACAAAAATACTCTTAAAATGTAGTCACAGATCATTCACCTGCAAATTTAATGAGATTTCACGGAATGACCAAAATAATTTACGGCGAACAAACTTAAGGTTTCATTATCATTATATAATGTCAAAACCCCATTTTGGATAAAAAAATAAAATTAAAAAAAATTAAAAATTATAAAAAATAAAAAATAAAAAAAAAACCTAATAAAAAGGATAATGCTAGGAAGCTAAATTTGTAGATAAAATTTGCAACTTAAATGATGTGTCCCTAATAGGAATAATTAAGCTTATCAATGCTAAAGTAATAAATCAATCATCAACTCTCATATCATTTAATTTACAAAATTTTGTCTACAAATTTAACCTCTGTAACACTACTCAATAAAAAAAAAAGGAGAATAATAGCTAATGGGTGTGGAAAAACAATCATAGAAGCAGAAACAATGGCTGTAAACTTTTACTAAGATTTGACAAATCGGTACTGAACTAATGTTAGGGTTTTGAAGTTAAACAAATTACCAGAGTCAATAGCAGATTTAAAGGGCTATGAAACTGATCCCATTTTCTCTCCCTTGAAAACTCAGCCATTTTCTTCTTCAGCTCCTGCAGGGTAACACCATCTCTTTCTGCAACTGCAACTGCAACTCGAACTCCACTCAAGCCATATCTCCAACCGCTGGATAATCACCAAACCCTCAAACTCTCTTGGTGGTGGCTGGTCTATTTTCTTCTCAAACAGGACGTCATAAGACTGGCTACCGGATTTTGCCGGTTCCTTCCAGCTGGGGGATTTTGATTTTCATTTGACAGGCACGCGCCGGTTTGCTGGTAGGGATTTGGGGGGACCAAATGTTGTTGGTTGGGGAGAATCCCCGATGGACCATTTTGGAAAACCGTAGCGTGCAAAATTACAATGATGGGAGAAGGGCTGTATCGTGCAAAATTGCAATGATGGGAGAAGGGCTGTACCGTGCAAAATTGCAATGATGGGAGAAGGGCTTTGGATGTGGATAGACCCGTGGTCGCTCAAACTCTGAAGTCAAGTTTATTTCATCTTCCTTGTATGGTAGTATTTTTGCTCACCACCATTTAAAGTGGTGTATCTCATCACCTTATTTATCATCGTTATATGAGTTTGAATTTTGAGATTCGTGTACAGGAGTGCAACACGGTTATCAATTTCTCTTATTTTCATGACAAGTAATATTAAGTAGATTAAATTTATAAACTATATGATGTGTCATAATAAAAAATAAGAACGTTAATCAATATTTAAGTAATAATCAAATCATTAACAATCATATCATATGACTTATAAAATTTGAAATTAAACTAGTGATGTCATTCCTTAATAAATAGAAATTAAACTAGTGAATACCTGAGTATTATCTATTAACTTGGCTCCTCAATGAATGAGAAGGATTTCTTCCTTAATTTACTACGTGTTCGATCGACGGAATTTCATGCTTATGATCGGAATCGTTCATATTAGAAAATAATTTGTAAAGATCATATGTGAAAAAAATAAATAAAATATGAGATAGTTTAGTTATCGAACTATTTTAAAACATATTAATTGATTTTGTAAAAGTATCGAGAACCGTCTATTTATTTCTTAAATGACCTTAGTTTTGATTAAGTTTTTGTATTGATAATTTTTATATACAGATTTATAATATGAATCATTAAACCTGAAATTTTATGAACCGGCGTCTTGAGGAGCCCACATAACACAATTTTTATTCAATGATGGCATACGAGATTTTGTCAGCATCTTGAAATTGATTTAACATGACTTTCAGTTAGGCTTTGGAATCAAGCCCACTATTGTTAGATTTGTCTTACATGGGTCAATTCCTTTGGTTGCCCTCTTCGTTAACTGTGAAGAATGGTTTTCTTCTTGGATATGTGGCACTACTGTTTTCATGTCTCAATCTCAAGAATTTGTTGATTCTATTCACCTTAGTTAAAGTTGTCGATTGCACAATTTGGTTGACTTCTCATTCAACTAGATGTGAGAATGCTTTTCTTCATCAGTATGTGAGCACTAATGTTTTCACTCAACCTCTAGGATTTGTTGATGAGAAGTGATTTTCACACACTATTTTTAACTTCTTACGCAAACCCTATTTAATCATGGTCATTAATTTCGTTTCATTTATTCAATCCGATTGCTATAAATAAAGAAGAATATGTGAGAATGTAAAAAATATGTGCAAAAATATCTTCTTTTAATTTCCTTTGCTTCTCTCATTCTACAAGTGGGGTTTAGTCATCATCCAACCATTACCATACTCTCTATGTTTACTTTGACTAACATGCACGCCTGGTTTGCTTGTTTCCCGTTCAACTTATAACCGGATAAACTTGTTGGTTTCTCCACTGACCTCTCCATGCACCGTTTGGAAGTTGGTTGTTTAAAATTCTAGTCCTTTCGGATCGATGGTTCTGGGAGGAGTGTTTGACAACCCACTTAATTTGTGCTTAATTTTTGTTTTAGATATAGCTTACAGTAATCAACTTTCTTAAGTGTACATCTCTATAGATAAGGAATCCCTTGCTTATGTCCTACTAACTCCTAATTGTATTGTACATATATGCACATGAGTGTAACTATATTGGCTAAAGCACATGTGTTCTCATTTGTGTTGTTAAAATATGGAGCCTAAAGCTTATGGAGAATATTCTATTATGCATTCTTCTATCTGGAGGCATATATTTTACAGAGATACAATTCCTTGCTGAGTAAGGAGAAAACATTTTTAATTTATACAATAGAAAATAAATGATATTATCTAACTAAGGAGAAGAGGATGGGCTTAGCCTCACAAGTGGTTCAAATTCGTCTTTGAAGAAAATTAAACCTAAGACCTTTCACTTACCAATAAAGAGGAATGTAACTAGACAGTAGTACAAGTGCACATGTTGGATGTTGACTCACTCCCATGTGCACCCCACCTAAGTTTGAATTTCCATTCGAAACTTTAAATTAGTTTAAAATCAAGAGTTGTTTTATTCACACCACAAATATTGTTAAATACACCTCACATTTACTTTTTCAATTAATATTCATCTAAAACAACTCACATTCTTTCTCATAGCACCCTCACACCCCATCCTTCAAAATTTTCTCTATACACCCCACAACCCACATCAACCTTTTGTGAACCATATTCGTCTCTTGATTTCAAATTAGATGGTGACGATACTTCCTTTTGCGCAATTAACCCCTTCCTAAGCTTCCATAACATATAACCTAAAAGCCTCTTCCCCAACCATTCGGAAAGCAAAAGCAAGTGTATACTTAGTATTGACAAATTAGCAGGACTGGTCTAGAGATTTTTGAGGCCTGGGGCAACGCCAAAAAATATGCCCTCACTTTATGAGAAAGTTATTTGTTTTCACACATAAGACATCGATAAAATTAACTTAGAAAATCACTTCAAACTTAATAATTTAGAAACACGGAAAAACTAATTTATTTTGTATCGTGAGAAGGAAACAAAAAAAAAACTCCAAGTTTACAAGTAGATAGATATGAGTTTTGTTTTCCATCTGAACTTTTATAAGTGTTTTTGTACAAATCGTGAGGTGTTTTTTCTTATTTACTAACCTTGTCAATATGGATTTTGAGTCTTTAATTGATATGTATGAATAATAAATGGGTACTAAATTAAACTTTTTAATGACACGTCATATGATTTGCAAATTTGGTCAACGCATTACTCTTTGTTGAAGATTAGACTTGAATTGAAACAAATGTTTAAAAATAAAAACTCACATAGCTACTAGCTACTAATTAAAAATAAATTAACAACCAAACAAAAATTCGTAAAAATTGAAAAGAATAAACATGCACTTAGCATTTCAAACTTAGGACCCCTCGTTAATTTTAAACAACAAAAACCATCGATGCTAATTAAACTTCTTGATTATTTAGACAAATTTTATATATTTACAATCTTATGAAAAGAAGTTTGTAAAATTTGAAAGGTAAATAAGCACACATGGTGTTTTGAACCCAAGACATCCTCATTAATTTCAAACAACAAAACCATCAGTTCTAATTAAATTTCTTTGTCATTGAACCAAATTTTATAAATTTATACTCTTATGAAAACATATATAAATATACCACCCTAACAATTTTTGTGCCCCCAATTATTTTGGGCCCCGAACGGTCGCCCTACCAACACTAGGCTTGGGCCGGGCCTGCAAATTAGTGCTATTCATACATCATTTTTTACTTTCCACACACTATTGTTAATTTTTGTCTATTAATCTTCTTCAATTCATTCGATCTGACGACCAAAAATTGAAAGGAGTGTAAAAAGTAAAATTGAGTGTGTGGAGAGCATCACCCATATATGAAGTCTTACCTCATGTGAAGGATAGTTATTTCATATGGTATATAGGTCATTTGTGTCACATCCCCGCCTGGGGCGGATCACTTCCCAGGCCCGTTCCACCACCGTAGCACGATATTGTCCGTTTTGGGTTTACCATTCCCTCACGATTATTGTTTTTGGAAACTCACGAGCAACTTCTCAATGGATCACCCATCATGGGAGTGCTCTGGCCACCTACTCGCTTAACTTCGGAGTTCCGACTGAACCCGAAGCCAGTGAGCTCCCAAAAGGCCTCATGCTAGGTAGGGATGGGAATATACATTTAAGGATCACTCCCCTGGGTGAAGTGGGATGTTACAATTTGACAATAAATTTTTATATATGTCCATTTAACAATACGTGAGGTGCTAATAAAAAATTATAAAATAAAATATAACTCGTATTGAAAAAAAAAAAGTTTGCATTTATTTCCTAGCACAACTGTTATTCTAAAAGGGAAAATAATATAAACATGTCATACCTTACAAACCTTACAAATTACTAGGTCATATAATTTTTTGGTAGACTACATATATATGGAAGACTGTGGTGCTTGACCTCGGAGATCGGTCCACTAAATTGTTGGTCAAATAAAATAAACATTACATGTTCAACGTTCAATTATGTGAGCCATTATTTTGGTTCGATACAAGTTTTTTTTTTTTTTTTTTGGTACAATGGTATATTTATTGTAAGGGGAAGACGGGTGTTCGGTTAAGTCACATAATTGGAAGCCTAATTTGGTATCGAATTCGTCATCCACATGATTCCGATACCAATTATTTCAAATCTCGTGCAGAGAAATACCATCAAACTGTAATACTGAGTGATGATACAAGTATTCATCAAAAAAAGAAAAGAATTTTGAAATCGAATGACAACCATTCCTGTAAGGTGGTTGTGCACATCAAATGAAAGGATGTCCTTTACATAGCAATTTTTCATGGGTGTCACACAGCAATTCTGTGAGAAATGCCAGTACATACCCAGCAATGTAATCAATTGAATGGAAGAAATTTATCCAAATTTGCATGATTTAATTCCCCAGTCATAGCTACTAATTCAATGTGAAAATAGAAGATCCATGGTAAAAAACCATGACCACGAATTTTATTGGATGATCCTTGTATGGATGATTTGTAGTGGCAATTATACCATAGTAAAATATCCAAACCCAATATCTTAAATTTTTAGGCAATTAGCTCAAATCAATCTAAGTATAACCTTGTATTAAACATTAAGGAATGGAAAATTTGGCCAAGTTATACAAGGTGTCAATCAAAATACTTCGATGTTAAACTCATCAGATCTACAAAGTCGAATGTAAACCTCTCACTTATAAGTGGAGACAAAATTTTCATATACAATGATATTGGGTTGAAATTTTGGATAAGTCATACAATGAGTCAACCATAGTTTGGTATCGAATTAAAGGGTGTCGAAACCTATGACCTACCATGCACTTACAAGTGAAGATAAATATTACTAAACTATAATACTAAGCTTGTCATTTTGAAGAATTGAACATAAGAGCAAGTCCACTGTGGGCAATAGCCTTGTGGATTGGCAACAATTGCAAGCCAACTGCCCCTAGAGTCATGCCAGCCCAGTTGGGCAATTGGGCTGAGGAGGAACCCATAGTAGAGGTCAGGCAGAAGTCCAAGGCCCGAGCCCATGATGGGGGAGTGATGCAAGGCTGACGTCAACCACATTCTAAAAGAATTTGCGTCAAATGCATGGACAACATGCGCGTGTGGGAGAGCATCTTTGACAACATTTCAGATGCTGCGGCCCGCGTGGCATCCCACTCAGTTACCATTTGACGTGGCACAATCTGGACAGTTTGATTTCTAGATCAACGGCCCAAGTTTTTCGGTTTAAAAAAAAATGTTACCATTGGGCAACATGTCAAAATCTCGACTGTTGGATTTCAATTTTTGTAATCCAACACTCCAAATTAACTAAGTTAATAAAAATTTAAAAATATTAAAAATTAATTACAATTTCAAAACAAAAAAAAAATATCAATTTTCTTTTCTATAAATATGTAATTTGTATTTTTTTTCTATAAATTTAAGTTAATAACACCGTTTGGTATTTAATTTAGTACTTTATGTAATTTGGTGCTTTATGTAATTTTTCATTTATTTAATTTGGTACTTTGTGTAATTTGTATTTATTAAATTTGACACTTTATTTAAAATTAAACATGTCTGAAATTAAAAATAGAAACATTTTTTATTATGTGATAAAATAAAAAAGTACTAATATTTTAATACGAATTGTCTAGGCCATTTAATTTTAGGAGTGAAAATGCAATAGACAATTACTATTCATTAAAGACGGTTACTATTCACTTGATTAGCCACACTGTGCTATGGTCTGGTGGTATTCATCTTCACTTAGTTGGAAGTGAGAGGTCTTAGGTTCGAATCTCATGGATGGCGAATTCGATACCAAATTAGGCTGCTCATTGTATGGATTAGCCAAATTCGTCATTCCCTCAATGTAAAAATATCGATGTGCTATAAAAAAATAACAAAATAACAAAACAAAACAAAAACTCCCTCTTCCCTTAATGTAAAAATACCAACGTACTAAAAACAAAAGAATTTCATGTTGCCAAGAGGGACCTTTACACACTAGAAGTGCTCTAAACCTCATATTTAAAATACTGAAAATATGACTTTAACCCCTAAAGCTTAATTTTTTCTACATAAAGTCTGACATAAGTTTTTTACTCTAATAAAACTCATTGACTAGATTCCACAACAGTAAATTCATTAATTGTATTAGACTTTACACATTTAAATTTTTTTTGATGCCTAAAATACCCATATTTGAATGTTTGAAGATTTAATGATTTTACCAAAAAAAAAAAAAAAAATTATTTCCTAATTTATAATAACAATAAAACATGCCTACTATATGTAATAATACATGCTTAGTTTAGTCAATCAAATTATATTTTACAAATAAATGTAGGTAAATTATTTCACACACACACACACACACACACACACACATATATATATATATATATATATATATATATATATATATAACCCATAAAAAAAAAAAAAAACATGCCTGATATCGTAAAAATTAATTCGAAATAATTTACCTACAAAAAAAAATGTTATTTGATTTAGTGCACCTACTATTCAAAATTTAAAATTTTAGATGCTTAAAAAAACAAAAATAATTTACCCAATAAATGTAAAGTACATGGAAAATAATTTACCTACATAATAAGGCAAACCCAATAGATGCAAAATAATGTGCCTATATAAAAAATAATATTTTTTATTCAATACTAGTTTACTTATTATTTGTACATATAATAATAAAATGTGCTCAATATATGATACATACAAAATAAAATACCCACAAATGAAGAATGTTATTTGATTCAAAATTAATTTACTTACAAAATAAAGTAATTTTATTTGATTTAAAATTAATTTACCTATTATTTGTACATATATATATGTTAGTTTAGTCAATCAAATTGTATTTTAATACGAATTGTCTACGCCATTCAATTTATTAAATTAATTTACCTATTATTTGATTTAAAATAAAGTAATTTTATTTGATTTAAAATTAATTTACCTATTATTTGTACATATATATATGTTATTTGTACATATATACAATAACTATAAAACATGCCTACTATATGTAATAATACATGCTTAGTTTAGTCAATCAAATTGTATTTTACAAATTGTTGATGCACAAAACCAGAGGTCTTGGAATAACGTAAATCCGACCGTGAATCTGCAAGAAAGTAAATAACACAAGATGTATCGTGGTTCACCCCAATGTTTGGGCTACGTCCACACTGATATTGTATTTCTCTGTTTGTGAGCCTTGTGGCTTTGTATGTGAGGAAGAGAGCTTCTGAGGGTGAGAGAGCTCTCTCCCATGGCCTAAGAATTAGCCTCCCTTAATGAAGAGAGTGAGGAGTCCTTTTATAGAATAAGGGCTCATCACTTATTACATATTTGCCCCTTCATTTATTACATAATTACATTTGAGTCCCCCGAGTATTTATACGAGATCTAAATACGAAGGCCCTAAGTATGATACAAACAGTAGTCCCCCAAGTCTTCAGTCAAGAGAGTCTTTTAGCTGGAGACTTGAAATTCAGTCCATGTGTGGGCCGAAGCAACTAGATGTCGTCTTAAACTGATACTCGATATGAGGCGGTGCTCAATCTGAAATGATGCTCAACTAGAAGTAGCACATGTTGCGAGGCTGCTCTGCTTGTGGTTTATGTTGCCTTGGTTGGCTCAGCTTGTGGCATTGAAGGTGAGGGAGTCCCTTTTATAGAATAAGGGCACGCTCCTCAATACATAAATGATGGGCTAGAGTTGATGCTCGCGACGAGACGGTTGCTCAGCAGGCGACGATGCTCTCTAATGATGGTGAGGGAGTCCCTTTTATAGAATAAGGGTTCACTCCTCAGTACATGAATAATGGGTGCTCTCTAATGAAAGTGAAGGAGTCCCTTTATAGAATAAGGGTTCACTCCTCAGTACATGAATAATGGGTGATCTCTAATGAAAGTGAGGGAGTCCCTTTTATAAAATAAGGGATCTATCCTCAGTACATGAATAATGGATGCTCTCTAATGAAAGTGAGGGAGTCCCTTTTATAGAATAAGGGCTCGCTCCTTAATACATAAATAATGGGCTACGTCCCCCAAGTATTTTTCATGAGGCCCAATATATGGTATATAGTGTAGTCCCCAAAGTCTTCAGTCAATAAAGGTTGTTGGCTGGAGACTTCAAATTCAATCCATGTATAGGCCGAAGTGGCGGTTGTTCAGATGTGGTATTTGTATACCCTGCACTAAAGCTTTGTAGGTGAAGCTTTGCACGTGAAGCTTTGAAGCTAGAGCTTTTGTAAATGAAGTTTTTGAAGTTGGAGCTCTGTAAATGAAGCTTTCGAAGCTGATTTGACATGAGTGATGCTCATGAATGTTTATGTTGATTGACATGAGTGATGCTCATGAATGTTTACATAAGTAATGCTCATGAATGTTGACATGAATAATGCTCATGAATGTTTATGTATGATTGACATGAGTGATGCTCATGAATGTTTATGTATGATTGATATGAGTGATGCTCATGTATAATTTTGGAGTACTGGACGTACTTTTGATCACCTAGTGGGTGATAATAGCGGCAGGCTGCCGAATAATTTTCGAGTACTGGGCATACTTTTAATCACCTGGTTGGTGATAATAGCGGCAGGTTGCCGAATAATTTTGGAGTATTGGGCATACTTTTGATCACCTGGTTGGTGATAATAACGGTAGGCTGCTGAATAATTTTTTGTAGTACTGGATGTACTTTTGATCACCTGGTTAGTGATATTAGAGGGCCTGGCTCTTTTAGGCATATGGGCCTTCGCCCATGACATTCCAGCCCATTATTTTGGGCTTGCCGTTTTTTTATTACCCTCTGATGGGGTTTATACAAATGTCTCCGAAAGATAAGAAAAATAAATTACATCATTCAAAACAAAGGTTTCGACAGTTGCAGATCATTGGTGCGTACTGCACCTATTGCGTACTGGGTTGTTGCAGATCTTTTTCCATGTGCGTATTCCAGTGGCTTTTTCAGAAAAGTGGAAACATGCATGATGAAAGTTTTCTTTTTCAAAAGTTGATGGCATCTTCTGCTTTAGTGGTCGATAAAAGCAAAAGTATAATCATTTCCTTTCTCTTTTTATTCCTTGCTTTTGCTTTTGTTTCCTGCAGCTCACTTGATTGCTTTTGCCTTTCCTCATCTTTGTTGCTTTTGTTTTTGTTTCCCATGTGCTCTCGCAGAGCAAAGTCCCGTAAATGCAAAATCTCTCCCTTTACATGGTGCTTTGCCAAGGCTGGAAAGTTTAAACCATGTGTGCATCATTCATGAGGTAGGGCTTTCTGCTTTTTCTTCTTTTTTTCTGCTTTCTACAATTATCTCAGTGGGTAGCCATGCTTTTTGCTTTTCCTTTCCATTATTCTCATACCTAGCACCACCAAAATTATTACCAGAAGGCACCGGCACCGGCTGATGCCCACCTGGATGCATGGTCTTGCTGATGCATGGTCCGATGTTCATAGAAAAAATTCAGTCTCTGATACAAACCTTTATCAGAACATGGTAACTCATCGCCAATTGGCACACATGAAACAGGAACCCAATCATTTTGATTTAGCTAAGCTGCTTGCGCCACAGCAAATTCAACAGCAGCAGCATCAACATTGGAATATTTTGGATGGCGGCCTAAGGTCGCTGGTGGTGGTGCGCTCGGAGTCGAAAGAGGCAGTGCAGTGGAGGATGCCGGCATAGGCGCAGAAGGCGCCGGAGCTATGGACATGGTCAGGGGGTGGAAGACACGAATCCTAGGCTCACTATCCCTTGCTCCTTGTAATATTCATTGACCTTTGAATTCAGAAATCACAAGACGATGAGAATTGGAGATGTGGGTTCTGACCTTTGAATCTGAAATAATCATTTAGTGGTCAATTCAAGGATCTGAAAATAGAGAAGAACCGAATCTCCGAGACATTCTTTGTTCTTCTGTTAAAATGCAAAACTCTCATAGAACCCACCTACATCAAATACCTTTGTACATTTACTCAATCGATATTAAGTTTAAATGGGACAGCCAGAGAGTTGAAGAAACGGATAATCCCATGAGAATCGCTCCGATGAAGAAAATCACTCCGGATATGATTATGGTGTAACAGCGGCCGACCCAGTCGGAAGTTCTTCTGGCCATGGCGGACCTAATGAGGGAGCAAATTTCAATAACACCCATCAGGATCTCGATTTGCATGTCCGTGATCTTGAGGTCCTTTTCGATGTAGATCGAAGCTTTGATCATCACGCCAATATCATAACCTATCAGGATTGAAGTCATGGAGGCCAGAATAGCATAGGCGAACACATACAGGTTTTCTTGGAGACGGCAATGGGTCGATTCAAATGGTGGTTGGGAGAGATCAAATGGTGGTCGATGGAGAACCGGACATACGAAGACGGAGAGGATGAGGTGTAAAGGTTGACAAGCGTTGGAGAAGCAGATCTGTGATGGTGATGGTGGTTGATCTACTGATTGTAGTAGTGGTGGTCCTCTGATCGATGGTGTGGACATCGATATCGGTGGCCTCTTTGGCGTCGAAGAGAATGGAATGGCAGGTGAACGACCTCTTGCTCGACCCCGACAGCTTCGTATCGGCTTGTATCACAGATTTTATGGCTTCTAGCTGAGCAGCAATCGAGGTCGCCATGTCTCTCTCTCCTTTCTTTCTCTCTCTAGAAGCTGATAGATATACTTAAACAAAGCTCTCTCTCCTCTCTTTTGTTGTGCCCTTTTGGTCAGTTCCACCACACTATTCCAGAGGTTGCCTTGTAAGGAGACCTCCATTTATGAGATAGATTTTGATTATGGCTCTGGAATTTAGAATTTGGAGTGGATTGGTAAGCGTGGAGAGAGAAAGAGGGAGCTCTATGTCTGTGTCTTTGTGTGGGTTTTGAAGATCCACGATGGAGGTGAAAAAATGAAAGAGAACTGACACAACTTTTCGTATCGTTTCCCACAGACGGCGCCAAATGTTGATGCACAAAACCGGAGGTCTTGGAACAACGTAAATCCGACCGTGAATCTGCAAGAAAGTAAATAACACAAGATGTATCGTGGTTCACCCCAATGTTTGGGCTACGTCCACACTGATATTGTATTTCTCTATTTGTGAGCCTTGTGGCTTTGTATGTGAGGAAGAGAGCTTCTGAGGGTGAGAGAGCTCTCTCCCATGGCCTAAGAATTGGCCTCCCTTAATGAGGAGAGTGAGGAGTCCTTTTATAGAATAAGGGCTCCTCACTTATTACATATTTGCCCCTTCATTTATTACATAATTACATTTGAGTCCCCTGAGTATTTATACAAGATCTAAATACGAAGGCCCTAAGTATGGTACAAACACAAATAAATGTAGGTAAATTATTACACACACACACACATATATATATAACCCACCAAAAAAAAAAAAAAAACATGCCTGATATCATAAAAATTCATTTGAAATAATTTACCTACAAAAAAAATGTTACTTGATTTAGTGCACCTACTATATGATAACAATAAAACATGCCTACTATATGTAACAAAAAAAAAGTTATTTGATTTTGTACATATATATAATAACAATAAAACATGCCTACTATATGTAATAATACATGCTTAGTTTAGTCAATCAAATTGTATTTTACAAATAAATGTAGGTAAATTATTTCACACACACACACACACACACATATATATATATAACCCACAAAAAAAAAAAATATGCCTGATATCGTAAAAATTAATTCGAAATAATTTACCTACAAAAAAAAATTGTTATTTGATTTAGTGCACCTACTATTCAAAATTTAAAATGTTAGATGCTTAAAAAAAGAAAAATAATTTACCCAATAAATGTAAAATACATGGAAAATAATTTACCTACATAATAAGGCAAACCCAATAGATGCAAAATAATGTGCCTATACAAAAAATAATATTTTTTATTCAATACTAGTTTACCTATTATTTGTACATATAATAATAAAATGTGCTCAATATATGATACATACAAAATAAAATACCTACATAATGAAGAATGTTATTTGATTCAAAATTAATTTACTTACAAAATAAAGTAATTTTATTTGATTTAAAATTAAATAACATTCTTTTATTTAATTAGTTTACCTACTAATTAAATAAAAGAATGTTATTTGATTCAACATTAATTTACCTACAAAATATATGGTAGTTGCTCATCATAAATTTACATATAGGTAGATTAATTAGTATAATATGTTTGAACATATATGTAGTACTGCACACACACACACACACACACACACATATATATATATATATATATATATATATATATATATATGTTAGGGGTAATAATATGTGTAATAACTATTTGTTCATTGTAATTAAGGTGAGTAATTACATTTATTGATTTATTTTGAATATTGTGGCACAAGTTGTAAATATCTTGTAATAGGTCAATTATTTTCTACTTGGCAGTCATTTTCAAAATTAGGTTTTATTTGGAAGTTTATAACTATGTGGGTTTTTGTCTAGAAAATAAAAGTTGCAAGGATCTATATCTAAAGAACCCTATAAAATATAGAGAAATACCATTAAACTATAATGTAATAAACCATTATCTTTTACACTATATTTTTGTCTAGAAAATAAAAGTTGCAAGGATCTATATCTAAAAAACCCTTTAAAATATAGAGAAATACCATTAAACTATAATGTAATAAACCATTATCTTTTACACTATATATGAGGTTGACAAATGACAAATCGTTGTCCTTAATGGATGGTTGGAGTATTTCATTATATTTGTTAGAATTAATCCATGATATGGTGTGCCACGTACGTCTAGGATCACCAAGTTGATTATGAAGAGTTGAGTGGGTTGATGAAGTTTGAAACAACTATTCCTCAGAAAATTTTAGACATGCATTTCCTTCTTGAGCACGTAGGGGAGATTTAATCTGAACCATTCATTTCAACCGTAAGACATCTATAAATTGACTCCTTCATTAAAAGAGAATGTATTCGTACTTGACTTGAGAGTTTGGCTATTGGTTTGTCAGGGTTAATCTGCAGATCATGGCTAATCAAGTTTATTGTGTGGTTTTACTATCTCTTACTTTGTTAAGTTTGGCTATTCATGGAAGCTTGTGCTTCCCTGAAATTAATGAAGATAACAATGGCTCTCCAAGTACCACTGCTGGTAAGGGAAAAAGATGGGCAGTTCTTGTTGCAGGATCAAATGGTTACTACAACTATAGGCACCAGGTTTAAGCTTGTCCAAACTTTTGATTAATTATAGTAAATTATTTATCTTAATTATGTTACAAGTAATAAAATTTAGGGTTACTTTTTAATCTTTTATCGTTCCATGCAGGCTGACATATGCCATGCGTACCAGATACTTAAAAAAGGAGGACTGAAAGACGAGAACATCATCGTTTTCATGTACGATGATATCGCGTACAACTCGGAAAATCCTCGAAAAGGTGTCATCATCAACAAGCCAAACGGACCTGATGTTTATAAAGGAGTTCCCAAGGTTGTAACTAATGTTCTGAGTTTGATTTTTAATTTCTAGCTGGTTAATTTGTTAGTTTAACGTTGTTTAATTACCTGTAAGTATTTTTTTTTCTTTTTCTAATGCAGGATTATACAGGAACTCATGTTAACGCACGCAATCTCTATGCTGTAATTCTTGGAGACAAAAGTTCTCTTACCGGAGGAAGTGGCAAGGTTCTAAGTAGCGGTCCGAATGACCATGTTTTCATATATTATGCAGACCATGGTTCTGTAGGATTACTTGGTAATTAGTAGTTTTTTTTTATTTTTGTTTTATTAACTTTGAAAATATATATTTTGTGATCTTATATAGTCCTATAAATTCAGTAAATTTGGTTCTTCGGGTTGCATATGAACGGTATATTGTGTTCAGGGATGCCTAGTGATCGTGTTTATGCGAAAGATCTCATAAGTGTACTGCAGAAGAAGAATGCTTCTAAAGGTTACAAAAGCATGGTAAGAATTTTCACTTGAGTAACAGTCTTACTGAAGTTTTCAACTCTTTTTTTGATGATTTTCATGTATTTTTCTGAGGTTTTGATGCATTTATGTGGAAAAAAAAAAAAATAGGTATTTTACATTGAAGCTTGCGAGGCAGGGAGCATGTTTGAGGGCCTCCTTTCAAGTAATCTGAATATTTATGCTACCACCGCATCGAATGCAGAAGAGAGTAGTTATGGAACATATTGTCCCGGTGACCTATCAGTTCCTGCCGAGTTTGATACTTGTTTGGGAGACTTGTATAGCATTTCCTGGATGGAGGATTGGTAATGCAGTGCCTTTCTTTATGAAAATGCTGTTCTAATGAAACAGAGTACATTACTTTGCCAGTTTCAAATACATTTTCGATCAAATGCTCATACTAATTACTTTGTTGTTTCGGTGACTTTTGGACCATATCTTCACATTTGAGAGCAGTGACTTAAGTGATTTGCATAAAGAAACTTTGGAGAATCAATATCAAAGGGTAATATTTTGACAATTTCTCGTATGTAAAATATTTATGGATATCATCTCTAATGTTGGTGAAATTAGAATAATATGACCATGTGACCATGTCGATTGAATTACAGGTTCGGAGAAGAACAACTAATTCGCATGTTATGCAGTACGGAGATATGAGTCATAAACAGGAGCTCCTCTTTGCTTACATGGGTGCAGATCTTTCTATTCGTAGCCTTACTTCCACCAGCGATATCTCTTCACCCTCAATCTCAAGGGCTGTTAACCAACGTGACACGAAGCTCCTCTACCTTCAGCAAAAGGTTTCTGCTCTTCTTTTATTCTGAATTCCAAACTTCAATGTGTTTAATTTTCATGTATACACGTATATGTATTGATTAGTACATGCCAAACTCTCCGGCTAGAGAACTTTTCGTATGTTTTTGACATTTTGTATTTTTCGTTTATAACTATAAACTTTATATGTTTCAGCTGCAAAGAGCTCCTACTGGATCTCAAGAGAAACAGGATGCTCAGAAGCAGCTGCTGCTTGAAATTGCTCATAGGAAAAACGTGGACTATAGCATAACGAAACTGGGGGAGGTTTTGTTCGGACACGAGAAGAGCTCAAACGTTTTAATGAATGTTAGGCCACAGGGGCAACCTGTGGTAGATAATTGGGACTGCTTCAAGAACTTTGTAAGTTCATCTCCTCTAATTCTATACATCAAATTGATACAGACAACACTCAAGTGCTTGTGCTTCTTTGTTCAGTTTTTTGAAGTAAATCAACAAGTTTTATATCCGAGATAATTGATTTTGAGTTCTTTCCATGCAGTTGAATATTTATGAGAAGTACTGTGGACATTTATCTGTATACGGAATGAAGTACACGCGAGCTATAGCCAACATATGCAATGCTGGGATTACCACAGAGAAAATGGTTGCAGCATCTGATCAAACTTGTGCCAACAAACCCAATGTCTAGAACTTCCTTTCTGATCAGATAAATGATCAATATGCTAAACCATTTCTGGAGTTGATCTTGAAGAAATTGCAGCAGCTAGACCAAGAAAGCCAACGGCTATTTTCTTTTGAAATGTAACGGCTAGTTTAAGTTAAGTGATAGTTTTTTACTAGTGTAAAGCTTAGATTAAAAGCTCCAATGAAGGGCGAAGATTAGCTTTGTACGAACAGGTTGGTGAGCATTTTGTCAGCTAGCTCCAATGGAGATAAGGGCTGACTGTGCAATCCCAAAACCCTATAAATTACAATATATGTGTGCGCGTGTGCTATGATCAATACATGTATGTGTGATGCGAATAAGAAAAAAGAAATAATACAAAATATTTTGGGAAATTGTCTTGCAAGGCTAATCATATGAAGCAAAATCTCTACTGAGAGAAAAGGATTAAACTAAAGAGCAAAAAAATTAGTTATGTAGACCACCGTAGAACAAGTTTGATCATGTTTAATTGTTGATTTGGACTCTTGACGTGAAGATTCATTCTTCGTTTCTCTTAAATAATTTCAAGTTTGGTATACCAGTATAGCGAAAACCTATGTTGGATTTGGTAAAGAGAATTATATTGCAAGAGAGAAAAAACACGTCTAGTTTCACTCATAAGTTTTGGGAAATGAGGACAGAATAAAAAGTGTTTCTGTTGTGCGAGAAAAAACTTATTTTTGCTGCTTCACGTTTTTAGCTTTTTTTCACCAAAATTGTGAAAATAAGCTGTTTTTAAGTGTTTACCAAACACATTTTTGAGCTCAATTTTTTTTTATACCCACCTTTTATAAAAGCATCTCAGTACCAAACCAGTACTAAGTATTGGGAAGATGTTTGGTTGGGGCATTTTTGTTTAGAGTTCGGTTTCCCTGATTTATTATCTGTCTAGTTTCCAAAAAATTTCCATTTGTAACATTGGGCAGAGGAATGGCAAAATGGAAGTTCAGTTTAGGGCAGACCTGAAAGAACCTGAGGTAATTGAACATCCTCTGTTAAAGGTATATGCCTTCATCCGTCCCATGCCGATTCTCAGAAATGGTCTCTGGACTCCGATGGGAGGTATTCGTGCATTGTCTCCTCATACGCGAGGATTTCCAGTCTCATTTGTTCATCAAATATATCATATCTTAAATTCAACTAATAAAAATACAATACTAGTTCCAAACTAATTTCAGAATCACAGACAATCATCTAATTCTCCTCCTCTTCGAAGTTCTGGCTTGCCTTCTAACATTTCTCACCTTGCTTAATTGAAGACGTCTAGAACTTCTCACCATTCGAGACCTGCCCACAACGCGAACAGACCTTCCCCTAGACTTTAACCTTACATGGCGATGGCTGCGAGTACCATGCCTACTTGAAGGGTAAATCGAGCTCTGCAGCCTGTCCTTTCTTCTCCTGTTGACTGACTTCCGCTTTCTATTGACGTTCAAGTTATGATAGTTATCCCACAAGTCATTTTCTTCACTCGAACTGAAGCCTTGTTCTATGTCTCGAAATTGGCGGTGGCGGCGATGGCGGTGGCGACGTCGGTCTATCCTCCTAGTGTTCCTTAGCTTGTACCACAAGAACCAAGTAATATCTTCCAATGCAAACCAATACGTCAGCCCAACACATTTTACATGGGCTTTTTCCAATGCATTGGAAGATCCCCAGCTTGAATAACAGATAAAAGAACAATAAAGCTGAAAGAAAATAAAAGATATGAGTACTTAAGCAACGAACCAACCCTTCTGAAAGTGAAGCTCAAATTTAAATGCTCTTCGGAGATAATCTTTGAATCGAAGAAAATAGTGAAATTAAGATTAAACTAATTAAAGAAGGAAGAATTACTTATGCAGCAGAGGATCAATATCATTAACAGTCTCAACAGATTGGAGCGGAATCGAAAATATTATAGTATTAGTTGTGAAGTATAATCCAAAGGTAAATGTTGCATACAGTCACATCATCTTTGCTTGAAAATGAACATATGCAAGCAGAGAAGTGTTCATCCTCCCATCTTGCGTAGGGAATACTTCCCCTTTCGATCTGCATCAATGCCCAGGATCCTAACGCATTGTTTGTCCACTCAACAACCTCAGAACATAAAGTGCCTATCAATAAGTAAAAATATGAACGCCATTGGCAAGACAAGGACATATAAACTTAAACTTCATGTATAGTGTATCTGTACTATCATGAAGGGCATTACAATAATTAAGAAGTGCATTACGAAGAAATTCCTTCTGCCAACAAAGTAATTCACCAAAATATTTTACCATCCAAGTAAGTTTATGAGAAAACGGAAAAAACAAAAAATGTTATACAAAAGAGACTTATAGGGGTCTCCGAGTCAGTGTAACAAACAAACTACTGCAGATGAAATGAAGTAAGCATCTACTCCGGCAAAGGTGTAGGACATAAAGCATCATACTAATTTTCTTCTGAAATTAGGGCAGTTGGTTGGTTGAACAGAACATGATCAAGAATAAAGAGAACAATACAACTTTACAACTTACTCGCAAGAGGTATTGATTAAATGGAGCCAAAAATGCTTTCTCAAGTAGATTGCCGACCCCATTTGCAGCTTTACTAACAACATCCCATTACGATACAAGTTCAAATGAATGTGTTTCCTGCTGCCAACTCCTTTCTAATTGCACTGTGACAAGAAGTCCAACGTTCTTAAGTTAAAGACTAGAGCCCTATTTAGTTTTGTATAAAATGGTTGTGGAGATCAAAATCATACTGCACGAATAACAAAAGATCCAGTGACAAAACCAAATTCTATTTTTCTGCTAAATTTTGTGGTTAAGTAATAATGCAATGACGGTTACAAATATGAAATTATCAAATAGGAAATTCTATATATACTAAAACCCAAACCCCGAGTGGTACTGTTCTAGTTCTAGGGCAGTGTGCGGACCAAAATGCCCCTTAAATTGGTCTTCCCGGTGTTTTTTTCCTACTCTTTGCACAGCAAAATGGCCATTTTGCCCAATTTTCTTTAGCCCATTCTCTGTTTTGGTTTTTCTCTCATCTCCGCTTTACGCTCACTCTTCCTCTCGGGTTCTTTGTTGCTCTTCACCATCTTTGGTTTGGAATATATTGGGCCAAGTTTCAGATTTTCCTGCTTTAGGGGATCGTGTTTGTGGTCTGTGATTTGAAGGAGGTTTTCCATTTGTATAAACCTAGGGTTTTGGGTGTTTTGTCCT
The DNA here is from genome assembly GCF_916048215.2 of Malus sylvestris. Classification (NCBI taxonomy): domain Eukaryota; kingdom Viridiplantae; phylum Streptophyta; class Magnoliopsida; order Rosales; family Rosaceae; genus Malus; species Malus sylvestris. Next base: position 2,382,480 of record NC_062263.1, on the reverse strand, counting down.
CCGTGGTAAAATTGCTTCGCACAATTTCTGGGGTTGCGATCGACGGTGAATATTTTGCGGTGTTTGCGTTTGTTTCCCTCTGTTCTTCACCGATATTGGCCGGATCTGTTTCCGGATTTGTTTTTGGTTTGACGGAGGGAAATCTATTTTTGGCGATTTAGGTGTGTGCTGTGTTTGGTTTTTGTTTTGAGTTTTGCTTGATTTGGATGAAATTGTAACCATTTTGTTTTGGGTTGGTTCTGATCCTGTGCTAGGTTTTCCTCGCTGAGAGGATATTTTGCATTTTGGTTCCTTCGTTGATCAGTCGCAAATTTGGCAGTGTCTCTGGCAGTCCTCTTATTTTTTTGGTAAATCTCCTTCCGCCAAAAACAATTTCCTTGCTATTTTTACTACTTCGTTCTCCTTCTTCTTCTTTAATATTATATACCTTCTGTCTATTTAACATGTTTGTAAGATTGGTTTATCATTTATGCATGTTTTTATACAATTGTTGCATATTTCATTCATATTTTACATGTATATGCTTCACTTTTATCAAGTACGTACTTGAGAGATTGGTAGCTTAATTTTTGGGTGAGTTTTTGTCATCATTTTTTTGTACGTCTGGGAACCCGTCGATAAGTGTTAGATTAGAGTGTGTTTGTAATTTTTGGAACAAATTAGAGAAATGATTGGAGTTTGGGTAAATTTGATGTTAGGTTAAAATTTCTTTGTAATTTTAGTCTGCTGTGCATTACCCATTCGGAAATCACGCTTGAGCAGTGATTTTGCACCATTGTGCTATTTTGCAAAGTTCCAAACCAGCGGAAGAAGATCGCTAACACTTTGTTTAGACAGAACCGTTTGTTTTGGCCAAAATCAAAAAGGAAAAAAAATACTTTTAACCAAATGGTGTGTTTTCTTTCTTCTTTGTCCATTTTGCCTTAAAACATTTAACCAGAACATGACAATTTCACTAAAAAAAAATCCCATTTTCCTACTTTTGATTGAATTGAGCAAAGCATTTTAAGGCTTTTTATAAAAGATTATATAAGCCAACTAAGAATCCTATATTTTCCTACTTTTTCAATGAATCAAATATGTTCTTTCAAATTAGTACCTCAATCTTCTTTCTGCTGTTACAATTAGTGGGTTAAGTGATGTTACAGATTTGTTTATGTTTCTGTGGAGATTTTATCTTTTTTTTTCTTTGGAATTCTCTGCAGATCAATATCAGGGTAGAAAAATCTCTACTGCGTGTGAATTCGGATTAGAATTCTTTGGCACTTAGCTGATTTTTGTTTATCAAATTGACTGGCCATTCTATATATTTGTAAGTGGTTTTGCCTTTGTATAAAAGATTATATAAGCCAACTAAGAATCCTTTTTTTTTTTCTACTTTTTCAATGAATCAAACATGTCATTTCAAATTAATACCTCCATTTTTCTTTATGTTGTTAAAATTAGTGGCTTAAGTGATGTTACAGATTTGTTTATGTTTTTGTGTACATAGACAAACCCGTTCCTGCAAAGTTTATGTTACTAATTTGTTTCAACATCTCAACATTCGTTCATTTGATTTAAATATTCTTCTATAACAAGTTAAAACTTTATTTTTTCGGTACCTTATCACAAAATAATTCCACCTTGGACAAATTACAAGGTATGCTACAATTTATGCTTTCATAAATTGCATTCAAATTGATTCACTTAAGAATGCATTGGAACATGTTTAGTTTCATGCCCGCAGCATCGCGCGGGTACCATTTCTAGTTTATACATACTAAAACCCAAACTTAAGTGTTACTGTTCTATAACAGTAAAATGTCGAAATTGCCCTTAAAAGTTTCCTTTTGTTCGTTTTATTTCCTGCTTTCCACCGTTAAAGGACGGTTGTGCCCTTTACTTCCGCGCGTCTGTCAACGCCGCTTGCTCTTCGTTTTTCAGTTCCTTTTCACCGCTTCTAGTCGAATTCTTTCCCGTTGCATTTGGTTCTCTTCTTTTCCAGCCGTCTGCTCTCTCCCCCTCTCTTCTCTCTTCGCCTCGCTTCGTCTCAGAGTAGATAGTTTTGCGGTGAGTTCTTCTAATTTCGCATCTGGGGTTTTTTTTTTTCCGACTGTATAGATTGTGTTCTCTTGATTTTTAAATGGTAGAAGCTTTTTGGGTTCAATTTCTACCTGTTTTCAATTCGATTCGAATTGTTTATGGGCTGATCTGATCGACCATTTTGAGGTAGGTTTTGTGTGTTTCCTCGCATAGTTTTTTGCATGTCTGATGTCGTTTGGTTTTCGATTTCAGAGATTTTTCCCCATTTTTTATTCGGTTGGAAATTGGTTTGGACTGATCTAATCCGGCGTTTCCAGGTAAGCATTGCATGTTTATCAGTCTGTATGGTTTCGATTTTCTGTGTTTGGTATGATAGTTTCTCTAAATGTCTGATGCAAATTGGTTTTCAGTTTCAGGAAACGGTGCCTTTGAAAATTTGGGAGTTTCGATTTCGTTTTCCCAAGTTCTCTGTGTTGAAGGTATTTGAATGTGTTTTAATTTAGTTTGTTTTGCTTGCGCCTGGTTTTTTTTTTATTTTTTTTTATTTTGTTTTGCTTATTTGGAAAGATTTTCTGTCATGTTTTAATTTCACCTGGGGACTGCAATTTCATCTGCTCCAAACAAATAGATTCTTTTTATTCTGAATTTAGAAAATTATATTCGAATTTGTTTTACATCTAATTCAGTTGGATTTAGGGGTTGTGTTTTAGTGTTTCCTGGCCTGAGTTGTATATAAAGAAAAAGAGTGATTTTTTTTTGTATCGTAAATAGTTCATCAGGATCATAGACATGAGTCTGATATTATCATGTAAGATGCCAAGTTCTCTTGCATTCATATAATTACATTTGTGAGCTGCTTTTCTGGGTTTTTGTTGATTTTGTTTGCTTATCTGGAATATACAAGAAGAGTGACACTGCCACCAACATTATCAATTTATACACGAAAAACGTAACACTTGGGCCAATCTAACCATTTATTTTGAGCATGTCGCATTAGCAAAATAATAAAACATATGACAGCGCCTCAAGTCAATTTTTTGTTGGCATGTTGTTGTTCATGTAAGTGTTGATTGATAAATGTGAGTGCTTTTGGCATTTCATGACAAAGAAGAAGAAGAATAGTAACATTATGAGTCAGAGATATTTCTCATTCTCCGGGTGAAATACGGATATCAATTCTCAAGATCAATGGTGTTTTATACAAAACTAACTAGGGCTCTGGTCTTTAACTTAAGAATGTTCAACTTCTTGTCACAGTGCGACTGGAAAGGAGTTGGCAGCAGGAAACACATTCATTTGAACTTGTATCGTAATGGGGGATGTCGTTAGTAAAGCTGCAAATGTGGTCGGCGATCTACTTGAGAAAGCATTTTTGGCTCCATTTAAGACTATGTTCAATACCTCTTGCGAGTAAGTTGTATTGTTCTCTTTATTCTTGACCATGTTCTGTTCAACCAACCAGATGCCCTAATTTCAGAAAAAAAATTAGTATGATGCTTTATGTCCTACACCTTTGTCGGAATAGATGCCAACTTCATTTCATCTGCAGTAGTTTGTTTGTTACACTGACTCGGAGGCTTCCTATAAGTCTCTTGTGTATAACATTTTTTTTTTCCGTTTTCTTATAAACTTACTTAGAGAGGTCGCACTTGGTGCGATGGCAAGTGCCTTCGCCCATGAGCGGTAGGTCTCGGGTTTGAGACTTGGGAGCAGCCTCTCCATAAATGGGGGTAAGGCTAGCCGACATTCACCTCTCCCAGACCCTGCGTAAAGCGGGAGCCTTGTGCACTGGGTACGACCTTTCTTATAAACTTACTTAGATGGTAAAATATTTTGGTGAATTACTTTGTTGGCAGAAGGAATTTCTTCATAATGCACTTCTTAATTATTGTAATGCCCTTCATGCTAGTACAGATACGCTATACATGAAGTTTAAGTTTATATGTCCTCGTCTTGCCAATGGTGTTCATATTTTTACTTATTGATAGGCACTTTATGTTCTGAGGTTGTTGAGTGGACAAACAATGCGTTAGGATCCTAGGCATTGACGCAGATCGAAAGGGGAAGTATTCCCCTATGGGAGGATGAACACTTCTCTGCTTGCATATGTTCATTTTCAAGCAAAGATGATGTGACTGTATGCAACATTTACCTTTGAATTATACTTCACAACTAATACTATAATATTTTCGATTCCACAGGGATGTTTGTTCAGGACCTTGGGATTTGATTTGTTTCATTGAGCACCTTTGTGTCTCCAATCTGTTGAGACTGTTAATGATATCGATCCTCTGCTACATAAGTAATTCTTCCTTCTTTAATTAGTTTAATCTTAATTTCACTATTTTCTTCGATTCGAAGATTATCTCCGAATAGCATTTAAATTTGAGCTTCACTTTTAGAAGGGTTGGTTTGTTGCTTAATTACTCATATCTTTTGTTTTCTTTCAGCTTTGTTGTTCTTTTATCTATTATTCAAGCTGGGAATCTTCCAATGCGTTGGAAAAAGTCTATGTAAATTGTGTTGGGCTGCATGTGAGACGTATTGGTTTGCATTGGAAGATATTACTTGTTTCTTGTGGTACAAGCTAAGGAACACTAGGAGGATAGACCGACGTCGCCACCGCCATCGCCGCCGCTACCAATTTCGAGACATAGAACAAGGCTTCAGTTCGAGTGAAGAAAATAACTTGTGGGATAACTATCATAACTTAAACGTCAGTAGAAAGCGGAAGTCAGTCAGCAGGAGAAGAAAGGACAGGCTGCAGAACTCGATTTACCCTTCAAGTAGGCATGGTACTCGCAGCCATCGCCATGTAAGGTTAAAGTCTAGGGGAAGGTCTATTCGTGTTGTGGGCAGGTCTCAAAGGGTGAGAAGTTCTAGACGTCTTCAATTAAGCAAGGTGAGAAATGTTAGAAGGCAAGCCAGAACTTCGAAGAGGAGGAGAATTAAATGATTGTCTGTGATTCTGAAATTAGTTTGTTACTAGTATTGTATTTTGATTAGTTGAATTTAAGATAAGATATTTGATGAATATATGAGACTGGAAATCCACGCGTATGAGGAGACAATGCGCGAATACCTCCCATTGGAGTCCAGGGACCATTTCTGAGAATCTGCATGGGACAGATGAAGGCATATACCTTCAACAGAGGATGTTCAATTACCTCAGGTTCTTTCAGGTTTGCCCTAAACCGAACTTCCATTTTGCCATTCCTCTGAAAGATTCCCCAATGTTACAAATGGAAGAATTTCGGAAACTAGACAGATAATAAAGCCAGGGAAACTATGCCCCAACCAAACATCTTCCCAATACTTATTCTGTCCTCATTTCCCAAAACTTATGAGAAACTAAGAATGAATCTTCAAGTCCAGATCAACAATTAAAAAGCATCAAACTAGGTCTAAGATGGCGTACGGAACTAATTTTTTTTTTCCTCCCTTTAGTTTAATCCTTTTCTCTCAGTGGAGATTTTGCTTCATATGATTTGCCTTACAAGACAATTTCCCAAAGTTGTATTATTTCTTTTTTCTTATTCGCATCACACATACATGTATTGATCATTTGTTTGATCAGAAGGGAAGCTCTAGACATTGGGTTTGTTGGCACAAGTTTGATCAGATGCTGCAACCATTTTCTCTGTGGTAATCCCAGCATTGCATATGTTGGCTATAGCTCGCGTGTACTTCATTCCGTATGCAGATAAATGTCCACAGTACTTGTCATAAATATTCATCTGCATGGTAAGAACTCAAAATCAATTATCTCAGAGATAAAAGTTGTTGATTTACTTCAAAATCAATTGTCTCAGAGATAAATATTCATCTACACTAAAACCCTAAATACTCTGAAACATTGTTCGTAAGCACAGTGTTCTTCCTGTTTTACCCCTGCTAAGTTTGCATTATTACGTTTTTACACGGACAAAAAAGCCCCGCACTCTTCTCTTTCCTCCCGATTTCTTCCTGCCTAGTCATCGTCCTGTTTTACCCCTGCTAACTTGGTGCGACTTCTCCTCACCAAGCAACCACTCTGCTCCAGATCTTTCAAATTGAAGTTCCTCTCTTTCAACCTTTGCATGTTGGATTCACATCAGCATCTCCCTATAACCTTGGAGCTTTGTTCGGATTCAAGCTTTCCGACGGTAATTGGACGATTCCTCCGACGCATGCCATCAAGGTTAGTTTGAAACGATTCCTACCTTATTGACCTATTGCATGTCAAAATCGGCTTCAAATTTGTGATTTAATATAATTGGGCTTTTGAAAAAAAAATCATGGTTTTGTCTAATCCAATTTAACGGTTAGAAATTTCGCATAGAGACTGCAATTTCATCTGCTCCAAAAAATTGATTCTTTTTATTCTGAATTTAGAAAATTATATTCGAATTTGTTTTACATCTGATTCAATTGGATTGAGGGGTTGTGTTTTAGTGTTTCCTAGCCTGAGTTGTATATAAAGAAAAAGAGTGATTTTTTTTGTATCGTAAAGAGTTCATTAGGATCATAGACATGAGTATGATATTATCAGGTAAGATGCCAAGTTCTCTTGCATTCATATAATTACATTTGTGAGCTGCTTTTCTGGGTTTTTGTTGATTTTGTTTGCTTATCTGGAATATATAAGAAGAGTGACACTGCCACCAACATTATCAATTTATACATGAAAAACGTAACATTGGGCCAATCTAACCATTTATTTTGAGCACGTCACATTAGCAAAATAATAAAACATATGACAGCGGGTTTTTTCAAGTCAATTTTTTGTTGGCATGTTGTTCATGTAAGTATTGATTGATAAATGCGAGTGCTTTTGGCATTTCATGACAAAGAAGAAGAAGAATAGTAACATTATGAGTTTGAGAACTGAGACATGTGAATTGTATGGAGATAAGCAACAATTATGTGATTGTTTTTTTGTTAAAATGATTGTGTGACATTTTGATATATTGTTCATTACGAAACAAGGAAGAATAGGAAGAAAATGATATGATCTCCAACTATTTGACTTTGTTACAAGAAATATTGTTTGGTGAAATAGTTGTGTTAAGATATTGGAGAAAATTAAAAAAAGGAGTAATTAGGTTTTCATCCTTATTTTTACTACTCTATTGATTAAAACCTTATTACTTTTCAATTTTTGATCAAGGTCCTTTGTATTATTAATATCATTAATTATTTCAATAATAAAATATTTTTTATTTCTAAATATATTCATTTAATATTAAAAATGTTACAATTAGTATATTTATATTTATGGCTAAATTTTTTATCATATATTTTGTATTTTTAGTTTGTACCCATTTTTAATTTGCAACCCTTTTTTAATTTGTACCAATTTTCCTTTCAGTTTTAATTTGTACCCATATATTAATTTCTTTTTGTGCCCATATTTTTTTAAAGTTTTATTTGTATTGTACCCATATTTTTTTTTATTTATTTGTACCCATTTTTATTTTTGCTAAATGTACCCATTTTGAAGAATGTACCCATGTTTTGATACAATAATTTTTTGGTTATTTTTTATGAATGTACCCATGTTTACACACACACACAATAGTATATTTATATTTTAATATTTTTAATCCCACAAATTATGGTTTTTTATTTAAAATCTCATTACTATAAACAACTATAAATTTTAATTTTTAATTTAAAAAATATAGTAACGTACATAGAAATAAATCATCAATTAATTTCAGGGACTTGGATCAAAAATTGAAAACCAACAAGGTTTCAGTCAAAGACTGTTCATAACTAAGGACCGCATCCAAAGTCTCCCTTAAAAAAATTTAAATTAATTTTAAGGTGTTTCTCATTCTCCGGGTGAAATCCGGATATCAATTCTCAAAATCAATGGTGTCACAAAGTGGCATATGAAGCAAGACTCTAGTACATACTACTTACGTCTGTCTACTCCGTTCCAACGAAGTCGGAGAAAAAGTACTTGTTAGGATCTGTATTAAAAAAACAAAGCCCACCAAAATCCACGTCAAATACGTACTAATCAATCCGGCATAACCTAAATTTTTGATGGAGTTATTCATCCATGAATGTATAAAACTAACATTTTCGGACATGCCAGATAACTGTAAGTTCATGATCCACGTAACAACTCAGTCCAAGCAATTATATTGATGTAGGAAAAGGAAAAGTACTTAAATTTGAAAAACTAACAAAATCGCCATCTAATTATCTAAACACAACTTTCACTTGCCAAAAACAGAAGAAGATGCACGGGGAAGAAGAAGAAGAGGGGAGCAATATCTCAGTTGTGTGGAGTTCGGTACTGTTCGACTTTCTCTTTCTCTTTCTTTCCTTCCCCTCTCTCTCCCACTCTTACATCTACATGGAACCCAGAGGTTGTCGGCAGCGAATCCAACTCAGATCTGCTGTCGTCAATCTCGATCTATCAGCCGGAGTTCACCGACATCCTTTTTGTTCACCGACATCCTTTCCTTCCCCTCTCTCTCCCACTCTTTTTTTTTCCTATCAAAATAGGCCTTACTCATTGGAGTGTAATTCGAAGTGTTCCTTTCCATATTCTTATCATCCATCTCTTCTTGTATTTGTTTGGCTCGCTCTTCATGTCTACACTTCCTTTCTTTCGCCTCACGGGCATTTTGCTCCGCCAGTAATCGAAATGAGGCTGCCACTTCATGTTGAGCGGCGTAATCAGCATTTGCCTTGCCCTTTTCCCTCAACCTTCGGGCCTTGTTTCGTCCCATAGGCCTAGGTAAAGAAATTTCGGACGGAGTCGGATTTTCTACCCTTGTTTGTTGAATGGTAGGAGATCCATCTTCATTCATATCTACAGATGGGGATGCAGCTTCCAAAGGATCCACTCTATGTTGAGGTGGATCTTCAAATAACACCCACCCTTTACAAATTTCCCAACAACCGTGAAACTGAAAGGGTTTTGAGCTGCCCTCCATATACAATTCCTCCGCTTGGCGTACCTAGAAAATATAATTAAAAAAAATTTAGGAAATTAATTCACGAAATTAATGTAATATAATTAAACATTTAAAATAAACTGTAAAAACACTAACTTCGTCATAGTAATTGGCGCCGCTTTCATGTCTACTTGCTGCTGCTAATAGTGCTTGATGCCATTTATTCAAACTTGGATGAAGATGTTTCTTCCATCTTGAAGAACAACTTTCGTGGTTTCGGGTATTCGGTGGAATGGTGCCTTCGTAGAACTCTAAGTATTTTTTAGACACACGAGTCCAAACACCTTCACTTGTTTGAGAAATCCCCCTCACACTATCTTCTGAGATCCATCTATAAGCCTTGCAAAGAGCTTCATCTTCTTTTCGGGTCCAAGCCCTACCTTTCATTGCAGATGAGGCCATTTTTTTTTGAAAAAAAATGAAGGAAATATTGAAGGAAATATTGCAAATGAAATGAAGAAATATTATAGATGAAGGAAATATTGAAAAATTGAAACAAATATTATAGATGAAGGAAATATTGGAAAATATATTGAAGGAAATATTGAAAAATTGAAACAAATATTATAGATGAAGGAAATATTAGAAAATATATTGAAGGAAATATTGAAGGAAATATTGAGAAATATATTGAAGGAAATATTGAAAAATATTGAAGAAGGAAATATTGCAAATGAAGTGAAGAATTGAAAGAACTTCACCATATTTATAGAAGAAAAAAATGTTTAAAATAAATTTAAAAAAAAAAAAACCAACGGCTAGTTCAACGGCTAGCTGACTCAGCTAGCCGTTACATTCAAAAATATTTCAAACTATTAGTGTCGGTTATAACCGACACTAATAGTAGAACTATTAAAAAAAAAAAAAAAGCTCTTCAATGCTGTCGGTTTTAACCGACAGCAATAGGAAACATTAAAAAAAAAATAGCCAGCCCTCCAGCCCTCTCCGATCCCATGGGGCCCTCCCAAATTCCAGAGCCCTCTGGCCTAGCCCTCGGTTGGAGACGGTTTTAGGGCTATTTTCGGCCCTCTGGCCCTCTGGACCCTTCGGTTGGAGATGGCCTGAGTGGAGCCGTGGAGGGATGGACGATGGAGATTAGGGATTGGAGATTGGGGGTCGACGGCAGATGAAATTTGGCCTTCAATTTTTTTTTAATTATTTAATTATTTTGTGAAATGAATATCAGGGTAAAATGGGTATTTTAGTGTCAGTTAAGAAGTAGGAAAGGTGTCAAATGGGGAACTCTAGGTCAGCATATGTGACGGATACCTGAGAAATTTTATTCGTACCTAACCAATTGTATTATTACAATTGGTGTACCGGCTCTTCCCCACGTTAAAAAATCTCGAATGGAGAAGGGTTTGTTGGGTTTTGTTTTAGTTTTTTTAGTAGTGTTATATTCACCCCATTATCTTATCTTCCTACCCATCTTATATTCTCACCCTCCATAAAAAGGTGAAAAAACACATAAACTCTTTCCTCACCCACTAATATTCCCAAAACAACCCTAAAGAATTTTTTTTGTTAGATTTATAAAAGATATAATTTTAAAAAGCAATTATTATTAGACCTTAGTTTACTTACAGCAATGGAGGATGGGTGCAGCCAAACCGCCATCGTCACCCCCAAATCCTCAGCCCAACCGCACCATCCCCCAAAACCCCATCTCAAACGTACCAACACCCTCAAAACCATGCCACACCGACACCCAGTTCCCCGCCTAGGTCGCCAACCATCGCAATACCACCACACCTCAAAAATGCTCCAGTGCAGAATCTCTATCATTATCCACTTTAATATAAATCATCTATAAAATCTTCCATGAAATCCTCTGCGAAAATCTCGTGACGAGAATTCTAACAATTCACTCAACATTGTGTTCGCCTTCCTCCACTTTGATTCCTTGGCAACCAAAAAATATGAAACCAGTAAATGCATGGATGGGAAAACCAAAACCACCAGATCCTATTGCAATGACCAATACAAATACAACTCCTGACAAGGATTTTTCATTGTATTGGACTCAGTTTATGTTTATTAACACCGTGATTTATTTTAGGAATCTCAATCCGTACACGCGCTATGAATATTTCTGAATCTTGTGCTACAATAAAATGAAAGGAAAAGTTAAAAACACTCATAAACCAGACGAAGAACACTTTCCCGTATAACCCCCTACCAGTAATCTCCACAAGAACACCTGCCTTCTTTAAAGTGATGAAATCTACTAGCATCACGTACTATGATCTCTCAGTTTTTTATTAGAGATATGTAGTTAATAGCAACATGGCAATCGATGCAAACCCGCAAATTCTTCATCACCGTCACTGGTGCACCCTGAGGAATGTTCATTAAGGCGAAAGCAATCGCCTACTTCTCACTATGATGCTTTAGGTTCCAAAACTTTAAAGTAGGGAATTGTTATTGGCACTCCAAAAATCTCATTCTACACTCCAAACTTTTTATTTTTGGAAAGAAAAATGCACTTATGAGGAGTGTAGAATGAGATTTTTGGAGTGCCAATAACACTTTCCTTGAAGTATATAACTAATAATTATGTGGCAAAACTTGATTGGTTGGCCTTTAGGTATTTGGAGGTCATTTTACAAGGATAGATTTGTCAATAAACATATTATTTCCAAATGAGTGAGAAAATAAGACAATGGGATGGGCTTGGTAACATTTTTTTTCTAGACCTTTCATGAAAAGAGTTTGGGCTAATTTTATTTTAAACAAAAATCATGCTATAACTTATTTTTAGTGAAAAATAATTAAATATAATGAAACCGCCTTAAATTTTAATAAAAAGACAAAAGAACTTAAATTTTAATGAAAATGACATAATTTTAATATAAAAAATAAAAAAGAAAACCTGACGCGCGGGACCCGTGTATCCATAACAAACACTGTTTTTGAAACTAAACACTATTTATGAAACTGAATGGTACTACACTATTTATTGGTCATGTGTCATAAATAGTCTCAAGTTCTTGGTCCACTTTCATAAATAGTGTCTAGTTCTTGGTCATGTTTCATCAATAGTGCCTAGTTATTAGGTTCAATTTCATAAATAATGTCTATCCAGTTTCAGAAATAGTGCTTAATTATTGGTCCACTTTCATAAATAGTGCATAGTTCTTGGTCATATTTCATAAATAATGTCTAGTTCTTGATCTAATTTCATAAATAGTGTATAGTCCAATTTCATAAATAGTTTTCAGCTATTGTTTAAATTTAGAAATAGTGTCTAATTCTTGATTTCGTTTCATAAATAATATCTACTTTTGATCTAGTTTAATAAATAATGTCTGCAAAATAAAAAAAAATAATGCAAATTAAATCAATAATGTCAAATACAAAATATCCATCAAATAGTGAGTGCACAAATAAAGCTTTCGATCATTTTAGTCTTGGATACTAATTATTTAATTAATCATGATGGCAAGGGCATGCAAGACCCTAGTGGAATAAGCAGGATATCAGGTTTTGTTGCATTCTCAACTCCTGAATTAAATAAAAAAAATCTTCATCGTTAATGTTTTCCAAGCATTAGTGGAGATCTGGTTTGATGATAAGAACAAGTTGGAGATCAGGTTTGACAAGAAGTTGTACCCAAAACAACACTTTTGCCGTTTTCTTACACGCGCTTTTAATTGGGTTTTTTTTGTTTGTGTTTTTGTCTTTATCGTTAAATACATGTCCACTCACAAAATGTGTGAAATTTTTTACTTTTTTTTATTTTTATTTTTTAAATTAAAAGAGAGAGGAAAAGAGTGAAAGAGAACGTAAAAGTAGGCAGAGGGGAGAGAGGTTTATTTTTATTTTTTGATTTTTAATTGTCGTAAATTATGAATGTTAAAGTCACGTGAGATTCAAACAAAAACCAGCAAAATTCTTGTCAAACCTGATCTCCAACTTGTTCTTATCACCAAACCAGATCTCAACAGATCTCAACAGAATCAATGATTTTTAATTCTATCATTCGCCTTTTCTGTTTACTCACAAAAAATGTGGGTGACTTGAAAACGTGACAAACTTCGGAAAATTTCGATCATGACTCATCCATCATCTAATTTCGGCCTGATTTAGTACTGAGATGATTCTGAAAAAAGCTGGTATCAAAAAAAGCTGGAAGTTTTTTTGTGTTTGGTAAACATTCAGCTTCAGCTTTTTTTCACAGTTTTGGGTGAAAAAAAGCCAAAAACAAGAATCTGCAAAACCCAACTTTGAAAAATCGATTTTTTTTCACATCAGTTTTATATAAAAGTTTACCAGACACTATAATACTATTTTTTTTTTCAAAAGCATTTTTACAAAAAAGTTTACCAAACACTCTACAGCTTTATTTCATAGCCACTTATTCTCACAGCACAGCAAAATCAATTTTTTTTCAAAGCACAGCAATACCAAACCAGCCCTTCAACTTAAACAAGATACGAAGTATTGGTTTGGTACTGAGGTGATTTTAAAAAATGGGTAAAAAAAAAAAAAAACTGAACTAAAAAAGATGTTTGGTAAACATTTAAAAACAACTTATTTTCACAGTTTTGAATGAAAAAAAAAAACTAAAAACGTGAAGCAGCAAAAATAAGCTTATTCTCACATCACAACAGAAGTAGTTTTTTTTCAAAGCACGTCAATACCAAACCAGCCCGAAATCCAATCAAATTCAATCTTAAACACCAAATTAGGTTTACATGTAAAACAACGCACAATGATAATTGATTAAAATTGGACTTCAGCTTTTCATCTGTACTTTTTGAGACAAATGCAAGGAAAACTGAAAAGCCAACTCATTCCTAACAACAACAAAGCGTTCTATTAACTAGGGTCTGCTTTTTGAATTCTAGAACGTCATTCCGCTCAGTTTTACGCCAAGTCTCAATTAATTTCTAACAAAAGGAAATTAATGTTAAACATGTATGATATCGACCAACCTTTGCTCGTAATTCTTTTTATACAGCTGAGAGCGGAATTTGAAAAAATATATATTTTTTTTCTAATTTCTATACAGAAAAAAATCACAACCTGAATATAACTGTGGAATGGAACAGATTCATCTATGGCACACGCTCCAGTACATGCTGCAGGGCCTTTTTGATACCTTCCTGATCAAGTGTTGTCGTCAGTTGTATTTCCTGAACCTGAATCACAGATCATATAAACAACGTTTGTATGTGTGCACTTCCGAAAGCATACATGTTCTTAACAGTGTTTGATTTTTGAGAGAGAGAGAGAGTGAGGTCGAACATAATGAACTCACCTGCCTTCCCGCACGAGCAAGGAGAGTAAATTTCCGATTAATGGCCGGTGACTGTTTAAAAATAAGATAAAAATGAAGGTTTTACGATAAGAAAATAGAGTTGCTTAGATTGAGTCATTTCGCAGAAAGGAACTCACATTCGAAAGCCAAAGCTGCAGGTCCTGTGAAACCACCCTTTTCTCAAACCCCTGGCGACTGATTCGCACATCATCTATACTGGAAAGTATCAAGGCAGCAACAATCAAGACATCAGTTTCTCAAAAACCAAGCAATTCACACGGTACATTTGAACTCCAAGAAGATAATTAACGAGCAAGATGAATATACACACGCAAAATAAGATTACATTGTGACTACAGAAAATCATTCAAAGGAGGCAAATGCTTTTGTAGCTAGCAAACTCCTTCCTCGTTTACACCCATTCTGGAAGGCAACATTCATCACGTCTGGAATACTGTTGTTATAACATTACTACTCGTATAATATAATAACTGTTAATATAATCAATGATCCAAAAATCAAGTTATGAATGGCAAATAAAATATATCAATAGCTCGCTACACTCTCCCTCCTCATGTGTAGCCCCATCCTAGGGATGGAGATCCAAAGAATTGGAGACATCGAAACACATATGGGCGTAGCCCCACCCTGCACCTTGCAAACCAAAGAAGCAGGGAATGGAGATTTGAACCCAGGACCTCATGCAAACCAAGGCTATGATAGAATGTAAGATAATCGCCGACCCTTAAACGCTTAAGTTGTTGGGGAATGAGCCAATAATGTATATCAAGTAAACAACAAAATACTGTTCCCATTAGATTCAACAAATAAATGTTTACAAGACACTCCTAATAGACTAATAATCTGAACTGCAATAGTTTACCACTCAGTCTTTGAAAGCGTGTAATTTAATCACAACCAATGCTTTGGAAACTTCATGCTTATAAGTGCAATTTTGGAATAATATATTTTGAAATATATAATGAATTAACTTTTATCTAATGAGAAGCCAAAGAGGCCTGGACTACTTTGTTGCAAAAAAAAAAAAAAATCATCCTTGTGGCCTCAATTCCATGCATGAGTTGTCACCGAAGGAGTTGAATTTTGACCTCAGAACATGTATGAGTTCATGAATGGAGTTTGGTAGTTAATCATTTATTTCTTTATGCACACTTTTTTGAAGTTCTGACAAAATCTAGTTTTTGGTAACTATCATCAGTTTATGTTGACATAAATATTGTCTTGACTCTTGACAGCAATGTTACAGTCTTGGAACTTTTCCAAATCCTAAATATTCATACAGATTCTAGTTTCTCAATCGAAGCCATTAAATTATTCAGAAATAGCTCTTCATAAACCAAAAAATGCAAACACCTTACCCATCTTCCTGTACTAGCTCTTCAAGTATGGATGCAAGCCCTGGAAGAGGTTCTATATCATTGCTAGTGCTAGTGCTAGTGCTCAAAGAATCAGGATCTACAGAGCCATCCTGTGAATCGTCAAACTCATCAGTTGAGAATTATAAACGAGACTACAATTTATATATCAGATATTAGCATGTTACAAACCTGTGGTATTACTTTGTCCAATGTTTCTAGAAGCGGATCTTCCTCCAATTGTTTAATGGAAAGTGTAATTCTTGACTTTTCTCTGCATAAGATTTTCACATGAAAACTCATCTGAATTTATCTGTATAGGTAAGTCAGGTGGAAACTAAACAATTTTTTTTTTTAATTTTATCATCACATGCACCTTAATTCTCAACTGTGAACTGTCTATCTGATCAAACAGATGAGAAATATGGCTTTATTTAAGGGCATTTTTGCATGTAATTGTGTGTGCGTGTGCATAACACCTAAAATTTTAATCATACAATAGAACTCACCTATCGATATTAATAATCTTGACCCTTACGTCGTCACCCTCAGTTAAAATGTCTCTTATATCCTGAACTAAATCCCATGAAACCTCTGAGACATGTACTAGTCCAGTCAGATGATAAAGACCTGTTTCATTGTTTTAGATGCCAATTAGGAATTCCGTTCTTTTTTTTTTTCATATCGAATCAAAATGTAGAACAGCATATAAGAAAAATACCATCAGGAAATCGCAGGTGAACAAATGCACCATAATCCTCCATAGAACCCACCCTAGCTTCAAAAACATCCCCAACACTAATTTGCTCAGAAAACTTTGACCAGACAGCTTCCTTTTCTGAGAAAATTAGTTTCTTGTTCTCTTCGTCTGCTTGGATCACCTAAAATATCAAGCAACTGAGATAAGTTGTACATTAAAGACAACTCTTTTGTACATTCCAACCAGGAAAAATAGCAAATCTGTATAATAATTGTGACTAGGTAAAGAGAGTGAAACTTAAAAATGAAATCTTTGCATATCATCATCTGGTATCACAAAAAGGAAAAACACAACTGTAAAATCTAAAAAAAGACAAATGCCGAACATTGCACCAACCATGGAAAACGAGTACTGATACAAGTACGAGTCCAAACTACATTCGTTTTACATTCATATAGTACTAATTTCATCTCCATCTTCTAAGACTCTAGATGACTTTTATGGACTTTTTCAAGCTACTTATGTTCTTTAAGTAGTCAGCCTTTCAGCCTTCCATTATTTTTCATTAGTCTGATCGTCGGCCTGACCAATAAGGTCAGAAACAGATTGACCAAACTGACATGATTTTTTTTTTATAAGAACTTTTGATTGACATATCAAAGAAATAATGGTTCAGTCATCATTTTGGTTGGAAAGTACAATGATATGACCCTCAACTAGTCACCACTCTCATGCACCCAGTTCTCTCTCTCTCTCTAACTTCCATGCAGAGCTTCAATCAAGCAATTAAAGGTCAAGACACCAAAATTGCTACATCAAAAGCCTTAGATTTACTGGTTCCACGCCTTTCCTTCTCTCCACTGTTAGCATGGGGGTGACTAAGCTAACCACTTTAAACATATATACCAAGGGTGCTCCTTGGTATCACAAATTCACAATTGAGGAACCATATCACAATTGTTAACCCTCCCATGAGCAATAATCCAATCAAACAACCAAACCTTTGGAGGTACTTTCATCCTTCAAATTGTATTGAGGAGATATAATAGGATATAGAAGGGTCCTCCATCAACTGACTCGAATAAGATTTAAAAGGAAAGACCCCTTATGGCCCCAGCATCCACCTCCACCTATCCATCCTTGATGAACCCACATCTGACTGAGATAATAAGGGCATAAGCTCCCCAACTTCCAAACCATTCAAGTTTCTATGAAAGTTGAAACCCAACATCCCAACTTCTTTGAAACTGAGAGGGATTAACACACCCCCTAGGTATGCAAAAATTGTGACACTGATAGTCTGTATAATCTAGGAAAAGAAAAGGATACGGAATTTTCCCCAACCCACCTCTCTTCCGAAACCTCACCCTTTTCCCACTATTCAACACAAAACAGCAAAAAAAAAAAAAAACAAGTTAATGCCTAGTGAAATGCCCTTTTGATAAGATGGTTTTTTCTAAAAAGATCAACAGTTTGGGGTGAATAGAATATTTAACAAATTAATGAAAAATATATTTATGTAATTAAGATCATCACCTTCATGGATATAAGTGAACCAGGTAAACCTTTTGCAATCTCTTGGAGGCCTTTTCCCCGTTCTGCATGAAATGGAATCATAAACATAATAGAATATAAATTACAAGTACACTTCCTAGAACATAAAGTTGGTAAAAAAACCCATTCCAATTAACATAGATGTATGGATAATCGGATATCAGCATACTAGTACAAATATGCAGGATTGGTTCCCCTAATAGTAGTTATTCAAAGTAAAGAAGGCACTGCCAAGGCATACTGCATGCCTGTAAGTTTTCTTCATAGGAAGACTTTGAATTTGAATAATATACAAAACAGAGGATCTTTAAATGAAACTTTTAAGAAAAAAATCATGTCAAATGTTTAACTTCTATGTCATACAATGTATACAAGTAGATAACAAAAGGCTAACAAATAGAACGGCTACATAGAGAGATATTTCCCACCCTAGCCAAACCTTGCCTCAACATAAGGTCATAATCTCGTAAGGGAAAGTGAAAGGCATCTCAAATCCATCCACATCAAGACCATGCGACTCAATGGAAATTATTATCGACACTATGATATCAAAAATACTTAATTAATTAAAAAAAAAACATTTGAAAACAAGAACAGAACAAGAAGAGCAACAACAGTTATTAAATCGGTACCTTTGCAAAAATGTGATGGGCTCAACTGTGGAAATGGAAGAAACCCCACTAGGGAATGAAACTTAATCAGCAAACCTCCACCATTATATCCTTCAACCATGCCCTCATAGATCAATCCACTGTCACTATAAGCCTTTGCTACCTTCCAATCAGCAGATCTCTACTTCATTGCAGAAATTAAGTATTAGCTCATACAAGAGTATGGAGAATTAAACTTGTCAAATCAGACCAACTTGAAATGCTTCTCCATTTTCAACTAATTATATTCTTCTTGCGGATAACGAATAAACAGAACAAACCACAGCAATGTCTCCATTTATTCCGGTCTATCCACACCGGTAAAGGAAATATAATAATTTGCATTCTCCGAACCATTGCCATTATATTCATTCGACTTAGAACTCAAAAATTAAGGTTCTTAACTCTACCTCTGATCACCCCCATTTAAAAACATTGCCCTTAAAACATGGGGTTAGGTTCTGTCATTCCAAGAGGCAAATGGGGTTCTTCGAATTCACATTCAACACATATACGCATGCCATACAAAACACAAAACCCGAAAACATCGAAAAATGCAAGTACCCAATACAAAGTTACAAATTCAAAAACATCCACTACTAATCAAACGAAACATATAACAAGAAATTGGAAAATTGAACACACCCGAGCGTCTTGGAGGGCCTCTGCAGAGGCAGCCGAGTCCTGAACCAGTCCGGAATGTTGGGTGTCGGAGACTCTGCTCGACGCGTAAACCGAACATCTTCTCTTGCAGTGAGACTTTTGGGAATGCCTTGAGAAGTTGATGTGGTTCAACAGACGAGACTTACTGCCATTGTTGCAGAAGGCAATGGCATCGCCGGTAGTAAAGAGCTTAGAGGAGGCTGAACCCAGAGCCAGTGCACTTGTTTGCAGTGGCATTTCTTCTGCAGAATCTGGATTCTGGGTTTTGGGAATTTGGATAGATTTTCTTAGAAACAAGGGTGGATTGGATAACGTTTCATTTTTGGTGGGGAAATTGCTTTTGGGGAACTCTGCTCGAACGTTCCAAGTGTCATATTCTAGCCCACATACAATCTCTATCCATTTTTGTTGGACGTTACATTGAATAAAAGGCGGGCTCAGAAAGTTTTTTTGGGGTTTAGAAAGTTTTTTTTTTTTTTATGGAAAATTAATGAAAATGTTTTAAAAACTTTGAGTTTTAACGATAAAGATAAAATGAATAATATCAAGATTGACTTTTTAGTGTAAAAATGTGATTTTTCGTTAAAGTGAAACAGTACCAAGAGCTTTTCGTTAAAGTTTATTTTTTTAATATAACTGAAAGCGTTTTTAGTGAAGTTGTTTTTGGATTCCAAAATGCTCTTGAACTTCAAGACTTGAAGTGCATTTTTAAGATTCAATTGCGTTTTTACTATGCTATACATCAACACATTATGGTTTCGAGGGTTATTCAATATGAAAATATCTTCTTTTGAGGGGATATGCGGAACTACACTACGATGATTAAGAGAAATGTGTGGTTTTTGAATTGAGATGATCGAGGAATTTCTCTATTTCAATTTTGCTAGTCGTTAGGAGCAACGTAGCGACGAATAGTTCAAAATCAGAATAGGACGGGACAAATCAATAAGAAATGCTATTTGATTTGTAAGAATAAGAATAAACTTTAAATATCAGTTTCAAAAACATTTTCATCAAAAGTGTTTTTAGTCATTTTAAAGGCATTTATAAACGAGTTCTAAATAAACGAAAAATCAAGAGAAAAAAACAAAGAGAGAAGTGCAGAATGAGAGAACGAAAGTGCATAAATTATAGTTTTTCATTTGGAGGGAAGCAGTGAAGCAATGCTACTTAAAACTCCATCGTTTGACTATCGTCTTTGAAGTTGTCAAAAATTAAGTAAACAGAGTTTGGATGCCAAGATTATAAGGAAAATGGTCAGGTAAAAATGGAGGTCTGAGCAAGAATCAAGGTCCTACTTAAATTACTGTCGGTTTCTGTCGCTCGATACGCTTCTCATCCAAAATGTTTAGTTCTATAGTTGATTCGGGCAGCTCATGAAGAAGAATTCCCTCCTCCCATCCGTCTAATAAATTTGACAACCCAGCCCTATGAATAAATAATTTATTTGCGTTCACAATGACATTATTCACCCTAAAGACAAATTAAAATGGCACAAAATTTGGCCTCCCTCCTTTACTGTGGTGTTTCACCAGCTTGTGGTAATACATGTACCTACATTTGTAAGTACCTACCTAGTAAATACAATCAGAACCCAGATTGCAGCTAAAAATGTGTAATTTCCGGCCAAAAGTACGGTAGCCTTCAATATCGTATCATATGTTCGGCACATACCCACATTTGCAGGAAAACTGCCTCAACGAACATAAATTGAGTGCAATATCTAGCTATTCAAATGAAAATTTAACATAAAGTTCGGCACATAGAACTTTCCGGATATTAGAATTAAGGGTTTGACAAATAGTGTGTGTGTCCAAAACAGGGTAAAGAGATATGTACCCTTGCAATGGTTGTAGAGGTTACAGCCTTCCCGGTCTGCACAGGGTTTGAGTGGCGGGGAAAGTGCTTTATCTTAATCGAGGAGGCTTAAATGAAGAAAGTATCCTCCCTTGGCTAAATCTCAAGTCATAAAAGTTAGCAACAAAATTCCATGGCTTTCCAACATAACTGATGGTGACGATGGGATGGAGAAAAAAATCATGCATGCTTGAACAGTTTCATGCTGAGCCAGTGAAAATATACAGCTACCACGAGGACCGGCAGAGTCAAGGGCACCAAGAAGCAATAATACCTGTCAAAAATGAAAAACTAAGTTGGAGAAAACATGAAAAACAGGAACTTTCAGTATACTACTACTCCCAATGACAAAAATCTAGTCAAATAAGTTTTCTATATTTGGAGGTCGTGCTAATCTTGATTTTTCCAAAACAACTTGATACCTCTAGGCACTAGTTCACTTAATCATACTTAAGAGAGGTTAAAGGTAATCTGTCAATCCAACATTATTTTGGTCCATCAATGGATTTTCGATAAACACTCAGTACCTTTCGCTTTCTTCTCTATAAAGAGTGATGCTATTGGGACACATATGAACACACAATAGCCACATCTCTTGTAATGCACAATTATACAAGCCAATACAAAAGATATATATATATATATATATATATATATGTGTGTGTGTTTAGTGAACACAGAAAAGCATCCCGTTGCATGATTGAGCAACTTCAAAATTTTCCTCTAGTATCACTCTACGCCTGTCTTAAATGAGTCTAAATTTAAGGATAGAACTTGTAGAATATGTAGTGACTGATAATTTGGACTTTTTGCCTACCATTAAAGCCAACAGTTGAGATTTTTTAGGTTTTGCGGATGGAACTTGCAAGCATATTTATCGTCTTGTGTGTCTGGTTTTGTGGATTTTTTAAGGTTCAAGAATTGAATAATTCAGCATCTTTATTTAGGCGCTCTATGACATGTGCTTGCGTTGTGGAGCACAATCAGCTCATAACCTTTTTGTACCTACAAATTTTGTACGGATGGCAACAAATAACGGTAACTTCAGCCCCTCCACCTTGTTAGGGTTGGAACGAACATGCTGATGGTGTGATCTACCATTAGTCTTCACAATTATGAGTGACGCCTAAAAACCCCTACTCTGATGCCTACATTTGTTTGATTAATCTGCCTGACTGCTGTGTTTCATCTTAGGTAATTACACACCTCCTGAATTCAATTAAAACCAAGCTTTTCTCACAGATTGTAGCATCCTAGAAAGCTTCATTTCCGACGAAAAGTAAAACCCTGTTCCTTCATATCATGTTTACTGAGGGCAAACTGCCTCATCAGTATAAATTTGCTGGCAATCTCTAGGAATTCAAATGAAACCCGAAAGCCAAGTCTATAATTCTGTCCCAAATGTAGCTTCGCTCAGGGCATGTTTACTTGGTATGGGAAATTGGGTATGCCATAGCTAATTTCGATGTAGGATCCCCTTACTTTTCCATTACTTGTGCGTTAGTAAAACGCGGCATATGCCGGGAAAGAGAACGATGCAAACACGCCAATTGACATCAATTTAATGAAAGACCGAAATGTCACGGGTTCAAGTCATGAAAACAGCTAACGCTTCTTACAAGAAACGCTCCCCCAACCTCGCAAAGCAAGGAACCTTGGTGTCTTAGGGTTGCCCTTCTTACTCCCCTAAAATTTGACAATAATTCAAAAAAATCCACCAGCTGAAAAGTAACAACTAAATCATACATATTGTTACCGAAAATCTAAAACCATTCATTTAAAATATCTAACAAGATCATAATATGGTGAAAAATTAATGCTTGCCAGAAATATAGACAAATATAAAATCAGGGAAAACAAAGAAAGAATGATGGAATTACCGGTCGCTTTGGATCGCGGAGACGATAGGATTATCTGAAGGCGGAAGAAGCTTGGATATCACGGCGGCGTAGAGAAAACCCAGAAAGAAAAGGGAGCCAGAGGCGATGAAAACCCATCCCCAAATCAATTTCTGTTGCTGCATTTCCTTCCACTTGTATCCTCCAGAGTCGTGACTCCAAACGAAACCAACAAAAACGTCGATTCTTTGGGTTTGATTGTATGAGCAGAACAGAAGTACCAAATTAGAGAAGGAAGAGAAGCTATGTTGGTGGACTGTGGCTGCAGGAGGAGGCGGAGGAGGAGGAGAAAGCTTTGTAACGGCAGTGGAGATTCTGGAGAAGAAGCCGAGTTCACTACACTTTTCGGGGTCCTGTTTCTAATCTCAGCCCTTTGTTGCATCCAACGGTCATCATTTCTTCTGAGTTTTTCTTATATAAAGAATTTTTTTTAACAAACAATAGTATAGCCTAAACCTTACAACATGCTTGCTATAATAATGCGGTTCAACTTTACCTTTGACGAAAATTGAACCTAAAACCTTTTACTTACTAGTGAAAAAATATATATCACTAGACCACAGTACTAAGTAACTATAAAGATTTATATTTTCGGATCCCCTCAAATTGAGCCAGGTTTCAACTTTTTTACATTAACCTTGAAATTTTGAAATTGTATCAATTTTATGTCTTCTATTTGATGTATGAAATTGAAAAAAAATGAAAAACGTCGTATGATATTAAAATGAGACGAAAAGTTGAGGAGGTTAATTGTAGTTTGCCCCAAAAAACATCCGTTAGATGTTTCTCTCCATTGATATGGATCAAACGAAACCCATGCATTACTTCATTTAGGCAAAGAATTTACAAAATCCCCTAAAAAATGTAATAGAAAAAACAGAGGAAAAATTAAGATGCAATGCAATGAATGATCAGATGTGGAATTTGCTAGTTTCTGACCACATCACAACTCTTAGAGCTCTTTGTGTTGCTTTAGCAAGAACAAACTGTAGAGTAAAATTTCGACAACAATTAAACATCGTCTCCACTTAATTTCTTTCCGGAATTGATTTCTTTGTTAACAGATCTCCTTGATGAATCATAGGGATCATATTTTGTACATTTACACGATAATATCACACGGTAAACAAAAGATAACGTCATTTGTGAAGAGATGCAGTACCAAAGGACTGAACAGGCTTATCTTCGTATAATTGCCTTAAGGTGGGGGGCATTCAGATTCTCGTCATCGAGCGGCTGCCTCAGCCAACGTTGTTTTTTTACCCCGGGCAGCAAGCAATTCATAATCCTGCATATTTTAATACATGAATGTTCAACGGTTTAGGGTACACAGAAATTATAAACGATTCACCAAGCATATAAAACTCAATGCTAAAAGGATTGGAAGGAAAAGGAGAAAAAAGTGAGGAGAGAGAACATAAATGTGAAGGGGAGGGGAGAATTTTACTCCAGAAATTAAAAGAAAGAAACCTAAAGAGCTTCTTTTTCTTTTTCTTTTTTTAGGTTTTAGCTTTATGCATTCTCTTTTATTTCTCTATCGCCTCTCTCGTCATCTCTTTACATTCATGAAAACAGCAGTTTAAACTCATTCCTCAGAATTTCGCCCGCTTAAGAGATTTTCTTTGAGCCTCACAAGAATTATGTTATGGTAATTATAAACACAGAAAACTCAAGTCACTACCAAATACTTCCATTACTTAATAATTAAAAATAAAAGTAGGAAGACTTTTGTAAAGTGAAGCTGCCAAAAGAAATCAGTTTAAGTAGATTCCGGAATAGATGAACAAAAGATGTTGATCATACCACATAAATTCCAAAATCGTGATGGAAATTACCTGTACAATCGCCTGAGCACAAAGTTTCCCTGATAGAACCGCTCCTTCCATTGAGGCTAAATACTTTTGTTTTGTGTAATCACCAGCTAAATAGAAACCCTCTAGGGGAGATCTTTGCAAGGGACGGCAAGGTTCACAACCTGGTACAGTCTTGTAAACAGACCTGAGACATCAACGAGTCATAATTCAGTTAAAACACTAATATCCATAACCAAGTCATCCACAGGCACGTCAGGCAGTGGTTGTATGGAACCCCTTACGAAGGGTAGTCCCACTGAATCCAAATTACCGAGACAAAAATTACAAGTAAATCAAAATCCAAGTCTTCCAAGGAATTTGCTGTCACGTGGTTTCCAACTTTCTATTAAAATTTTGCATAGAAAATTAGTTGCTCGAAATTCCCATATTATAGACAATTTAGATAGGTGGATATTAGACGATATGTTAATATTTCAATCAAACAAATTCATGTGTACGGAAAAAAAAACCCTGCCATTTATTTTCCATTGCGTATTGGAACGTGATTTTTCAGATAATATTTGAAACTTTTGGCTTTAGAGAGAGACCTTGGTGTTTTCACAACATGGTACTTCAAAATCTTTGCTTTGCTCTGATCTGCAGCTATTTCGTCAGGAAAGAGTTTTGCAAGTTCTTTGAGTGTAGCATCAATAATTTCAGAATCACTACATGAAATCCATTCTTCTGCCGGTGCAAAAACCAACTCCAGCATAGATTGGTTTGGATTGTAATATTCCTGTCATGATTTACAGTATTCGTTAATATGTTGACATCAAGAATAGTATAGTTTTTTTTCTGAACTTACATTATTAAAAAAAATGGTAATTAGAAGTTAGATAAACCAACAAATATTTACTATTGCTTACTAATAAGTAATAAATAACAGATATTACCTTACATGTTACGGACATGTCAGCATACACACTTAAAAGAGGACTTCTGCATTGGGGAGAAAAAAGACGTGTCGGAAACCCTACTGGGATAGTTAAAAACAATTTTCAGAAGTCATAGCCAAGCAAAAGAAACCGTCACACAAGTTTTGATACCTCATACACCGAACGGACTGTAATTTTTGCAGTTCTTTTTACTGAAAATATTATATTAACAATCCGAAGTTTGTTCTGACTATCTACATCCATTGTGGACTGAATGAATATAAATTCTCTCACCAACTAAGGACAACAAACTTTTCAACTAAGGAGGACAAACTTTTTCTAACTTTAAATGTTTAAGCCTGAATGGCATGTCTTAGCATTTTTGTGCAACCCTTAGATTTGGGGACCAAAGCAACACACATTATCTAAACAATACCAACTTTGTTATTGACAATATACCTCCATCGTCGACTCCAAGATGATAAATTCTATCACCAACTAAAGAGAACAAACTTTTTCTAATGCTTAGGCCTGGGTGGCATGTCTGAGCATCTGTACAACCCATATGCACACACACAATTATATATTATACACTATCAGTGATTGAATATGGCAAGGCTAGTCAGAAGGTACAGCTGAAAGCAACAAACATCAAAGAACCATGAGATACACCCTGAAAGACTGAAAGTAAGATTTATAGAAAAATCTATGCTAAACTACACAACTAAGTATGAGCAGGACCTGCTAAAAAGTAGGTGATCATATGTGTTCTTCAGCTTTCTGTCGAACCTGCAATTAAAGAAAATCCATAGCATCAGATTAGAACATATTACTAAAATTTTACTTCAGTGCAACAAAGAGAAACTTCAGACAGAAATGAAAAAAACATAGAGAAATTGAGTAAAGTAAACCAGTTAATAGTATGTTCAACATTACACCTGGAAATCACATTTTTGGGCCATCTAGGCAATGGAACCTAAAAGGTATGGTTTCCTTATATGATGACTGGTGAAGAGAACTAAAGTGAGAAACCCAAAGAGATTAAACAAATGTACCCATGGCAGTGTTGGGTTTTTGGCTCAAAATTAGGATGATGCAATAAATTAGGTTTGTGTTACCTATTTGGTTTTGGTGTCCTATTTGGGTTTGGATTTTGACTTCTTAGTTAGTTTCCTTGGTGGAGAGATTTTGTTAATTACCTATTTGATTAGGATTTGGATTTATTTCCTATTAGGATTCTTATTGTAACCTAAGTCCTATGCACTATAAATAAGACCTTAGGGTTAGTGTATTTGTGTGTGGCTCTTTTTTATGGTAATTTGGTGAGAGTCAATTTGTGAGTTAGAGAGCAATTTGGGAGAATCTTCTCCGTTAGTTTTGGGTTCTCTACTCGTTTGGTTTAGGGTTTGTAATTTGTGGGATTTGGGTTGTGAGAGTTTAAACACTCTTTTGCAATCTCCGTTTGTTTAGTGAAATTCCTTGCAGTGTTTCACCCGTGGACGTAGGCTTTACGCCGAACCACGTAAATCTCGTGTTAGTTTGAGATTGTTTGTTTTAGCTTTCGCCTACGACGTTGATATTGGTACTTTGTTATAATTTGCTTCCGTTTGTGCATAAAAGTACAACAGGCAGTCCCAATCTCCAGGGATAAGGCTTGTATTTAACTTAGAAATATTGCAATTAACCTATTTGAAAATTCTCTCATTTATTGAAATTTCCCAGCCAAAAACAAAATTTAAAGAAAGAAAACCATAAATTGGGTCAGTTCTCGATAGAGACCATCCAGGTTTATTTTCTGATAATGAAAGAATAAGGAATCAAAAGTGTAAGTGTGTGTGTGTGTGTGTGTGTGAGAGAGAGAGAGAGAGAGAGAGAGAGCGAGCGCGAGAGCTATTTTTGTTCTTGTTTAATTCAGTTTGTCTCCACTTACCATATGTGAACATTGATAACTGGAACTCCAACTAATTTCTCCAATTTCTTGAAATATGGCATCTCTTTCCAGTTTTCAGGCAATAGAAGCTTTAGGATATCAACTGTTTAAAAGAAAATCAAACAATCTCTTGAATATAAATTAAAGACCAAATTATAAAATCTTAAACAAAAAAAACTGTGCCAAACCTGGAGTGGCGAACACATACGCATCTGCTTCAATCACGCTCCCATTATTTAGTACAAAACTCTTCACAGTTCCATCGTTATTTAGATCAATTTTCTGTATTCGGGAATTAGTTCGGACTTCACCGCCCAATGACTGGATATGATCAACAATTGGAGCACAGAGTCTCTCGGGGGGACTACCATCCAAGAAAGCCATCTTGGAACCGTGTTTCTCCTACATGTGCGCAAATCTGCTGATCAGCAAATGCTAGGTTGTAACAAAAATTTGTCCACTAAATAATAGTTTACTGATCATCTATATACGGTAGTGCATACAGAGAAGGAACCCATCCAAAATTGAGACTGATCTTCCACAAGGAATGCTACTCAGGATATGTTGCTTCTGAGATCTGACTTAAGCTCCATGTAATATACAAGGAAACGAAAAAGACGTGGTTCTAAACTTGCATTAATGGTGCACATGAAGCCATAACATTGTATCTTTTATTTTCCTCCATACCAATATTATATGAAGGAAAAGGAACAAGATTTTTTCTAAAAGTCAAGTTGGGGTAATTCAATATACCTGGAGGAATCGGTTCAAAGCAATCAATATGCACTGCATTGAAAGTTCATCAGGGTTAATAAAGTTAAGGGCCTTTGACATGGCTATAAACACCTCTGTAGTTACTCGATCAGGTATGCCCTGCGAGAAAAGGACAAATCATAAATTACTGTTTGTTTTTCCTTGTATAAACCATCTTCATCAAGATAACAGAAAAAGCTTCACTAATGCCCAGCCGGGCGCCATAGACTTTAAGGAAATATTAAACTGGCCTGCGAATCACCAAAATTTTGTTCTAATATACATATTAATTACTATATTTTTGGCTGGTAGTTCTTCCAAACAATTAATTAAAAGTTGTTAAATCACTAAGACAAGCATAGTATTCTGTCGCAATCTCTCAGTTTTTTTTTTATTTCTGTAAGTATCTCTTGTTCTCTCACTGGACATGTAATTTTGTGGATTTCAGTTATAATTAATTATGAGCATGTATAAGCTTATGCCTATTTTTCCTTCAAAGAGAAAAACAGTTCAATTTTCTTAGGTTTTTTTTCCTAAGATTTCGATAATTTTTTCAAAACTCCTACCTCTTCTTCTCAAAATTCACGAGGCTAGCACTGCCTCATTCACATCTTGACCATTATGAAACAAAAGCAGTAAATGGAAAACCAGATACTGGTGCCTACAGAATTTCACAATCCAAACTAGTGCCAAATAGGATTTCTATGTGCCATAATAAGTAGTGTCTTATTATAGACTAATAATTTACAAGTACAGCAAATCTCATTTTAATAATTTCATCGTCTTATCTGCTAGTACCAGGAATGTTGACTAGATTAATATTCTCAGCATACTGTACTGAGATCAACCAACCTTGGCACAGTTCATGTTGTGAAACTGAAGGGTCAGGAAGCAGGTTTGTCTAAGCACAATCCTCTTATGTTAACTCTTTAACTTTCAACTCATTATGAGATGTGTTCATGGCACATAAGCTAGCCTAATAATATGTCACAACACGTGACTCGCTCAATAAAACATGCAAAAAGAACATGATCAAATATTTTAGAGTACCTGTTTCCTCATCCAGTCTTTTACGCTCAAGCCATCTTGGGCTTCAACATAAGCCTGCCCACCAAGGATTGCTGGCAGTAGTCCAATTGCAAACTTGATTTTCTCTGGCCAAGTCAGCATCTCATTGTTCTTCAATATGGCCCATATTCCTGCAAGCCGCAATCACAAGAAGCTCAAAAAAGTAACAATACACAGTGACATGGAACACAGCTGTATATCATCTGATCATGAAGCAACAGGGTTGTCTCCCAGAATTTGAATCGAACTTTTAAAATTGTCTTTTACAATGCGAGTAAAGACATATTTGTATGAATATTTGCAGGGTGCCCTAAAGCTACAATGAGGAATTATTGTTCTTTCATTCATGTTTTGGTCTTTAGGTCACAGTTGATAATAAAGGGTTGGCAGTGCGAGCGTTGGTTATCAAATATAGACAGACAATTGGATAGACTAGGTATTGCAGTACTTCCATCTATGAAGTATTTTGTAATGCGTGTATAAAGCAAGGTACCTTCCCAGGAACAGAAAGAATTTTCTGCATTTGTAAACTAACTACTTTCAATCTTCAAGAGGTGACTGTAATATTTACCATTTATGGGTGCTGGCAGAACTTCCAGGAAATCAAACCGACTGAACTCCCCTGGCTTGTTTGGCATTGCAAATATCATAGAATGTTCCTTCCACTGCAACCGATCGTTAATACCAAGCTCTCCAAACAGATTCTGAATATTTGGATATGCCCCAACTTGCCAACACAAACAAAAAGAATTACATCATAAGAAATTAAATCCACTGTGCAACTGTCTATGTAAAAGCACTAGACGACAGTAGTCTGGTTTTATAGAACATTCCTAAAGCAAAGAAATACAACCAGTTTCATTAAGCAATGTGTAAATAATGTAGATCCACCTTGGACAGAAGATGACAATGAAAACAGATGCTGGAAATCCTGGGGTTCGAACCCCTAAGATGTTAGGTACAGCTACCTTTAAATTTTCTGATTTTGTAAGTACTGTTTCAAAACCCCATCAAATATAGTGTCCCATTCTCTTGGTCACCAGGTGACCAAGAATTCCCTTAAATTTGATATCAAGGGTTGAGATTAAAAGATAAGCACATCCATTTATTTTCCACCCTTCATATCAAATCCAAGGGTGAGTGACCATACATTTCTTAGTCTCCTCATGACCAAGAGAACATTCCTAATCAAATATAATCCTAAACATTTTGTTTCATTAACATATAGCAACGTTCACCCAGAATTAGTTTTATTCCTCCCTCTGTTGCAGCTTGCTTGTTAGCTAAAATATTGTAGTGATATATAATATGATAAATTTATACATCGGCAAATTCTTCTCCTCAGCTTCGTGAACATCTCAATCTGACTTTCATTTTATCTTTTCAGAGAAGATAATCACTTGCCAGCATAATTACCTGACAGTGTAATTTGCTCTCATTCAATACCTCTAAAGAGGAATTTTATTTTATTTTCTATATATAAAACATAAATAGTGGACTCCATGTACCCTGGCACAGTCTGAACTTTGAACCAAACACTGGAAGGAGAATAATGCAAGCTACTAACTACTAGGAATCTCATTCCCAGATTTGTTACACTGTTACACTCCATCATCCTCTCCTATACCAGCCACCCAAATGTAGCATGAAGAATCTATTTGGAAAAAGGACCTCTCTATAAGTTTAAAAAAGCATTTTCGTATAAGTAAAAGAGAAAAATTAAACTCACAGAATATATGCAGGCCTGTTTCGTACCAGTCCCCATCACTATCTTTCCATGCTGCCACCTGTAGAAAAAATGGAGAGTTAAATAAGCAAAAAAAAAAAACAATTTCAGACCTATCGAGTTAGAATGTTGATATAATTGGACAATGACCTCTAAATGGCTGCTACTGTTAACACCTAAATAAATAGCAGGGCACCCTTACACATTTAGGACCTGTCAGACAACACATCCCCCATCCCAACACACACCCCGCCACCAACAGATAAGAGTGTCTGATCAAAAGCACTCAACTCAATAATTCCCAACCCACCATCCGTCATCATAAGAAAATATGTCCTAATCAATAATGGTACTGAAACTCAGCATTCAAACACGCTAAAATGAAAATCCATTCTGTCTTGCTTGACTAAACTATTGGGCAATGGTTTGAGATAAAAACAAGGACAAGACATAAGTCGAAAGACTAGAAAGCACAACTATACGAGGTCCCCAAATTCCACCAGTTTCATTCTATGGAGGAGCAAATTGTATCGTAACCAAAGATAACATATAGCTTCATAATGTAAGACTGAAGCTTCTACTTTTGCACTTTGTCTTTAGATGGCAATAGGTTTCAAGAAATTAGTGTGTTTCATTTTTGCAACTCATAATAAATTTCCTTAAGCATGTAAAACAATCCTTCCCTTGCTCTCCTACTAATGGATTATGTCTCTGTTCCTTATGTTTCCTTTGGTAAATTTTAAAAGAGATTCCGAATTATTAGCTATGAAACATGTAAGTTATAACATTTTCAAGCTAACAGCAATATGGTTTCATAGAAGGATAAAGTTAGAGCGGCCGAAAACCTTTCCGCCTAAAACATCTCTCGCTTCTAGTAGTATAGGTTGATGACCCGCATCCGCCAAATATTTTGCAGTTGCCAGACCAGCCAAACCTGCAAAAACATATAGAAAATAAATATTAATCCCTTAATAAAAGAGAAAATGCTATATTTCGTATACATACAGGATTCCTATGAGACAAATTATAAACAGAAGAATAAAACCCAATTCAGTTCTAAGCAATTTAAGAATTGATTTTCCAAAAAATATAAAATCAGATTGAATTAATCACCTGCACCAGCAATCACAACTTTTAACGGCTTGGTTGGACGAGGAGAGGCTCGGAAAGTGGAAGAGAAGTACGCAGCTTCTAAGAAATTAGCAGTACTGTCAAGGTCTGGTCTTGGATAATCAACGCAAACCACCTATGCCATTACAATCACACACATATAACTTGACCACCCTTTTAACAATTCAACAATTTAGCAACAAAAACACTAAAAAAATTACAGAAAACAAACCTTCAAGGGGCAAACACCATTCCTGGGCCTTCTATAAACAGCTTGTGGGCTTGAAAATCTACAGCTCTGAGCCATAAATTCACTGCCTTTGAAAGAAAAGGCATCGCATCCGGGACTGTTTCGTTGCTTTTGAGTGTTTACGATGGTAGCTTGGCAGCTCAAGTTAGCAGCGGAGACACAAGCCCACTGCGCCATTTTATCAAACAGGTTGCGCGCAGATCAAGAGTCTCAGCCCCCGCCAAGAAATGGAGCTTTTTTTGAGCTCCAAATTTGGGTGAGGGAGAGGAGGAAAGGTGTGCGAGTGCGATGAGTGATGAAATGGTGAGTGGAAGTAAAGCTGAACACATGAGCTTGTTGGGTGAGTTTTCCGTGTCCTCTTTGTCTTGTTGCAAAAGTATGGGCCGGGAATCTGCCAAAATTGGCATTTTGAGTTTGTGGGTTAGGCCAGCCATCAGAATATTCTCCTAACCGCGTTTAACCGTTTGCAAATATTTTTATAATAACTGAAAGCGTTTTAGAGAAAAAAAATTTGGTTTGAAAAGTACTTGAAGTGTTTTTTTATAAGAAACACTGGTTAACACACATTGTTAAACAATTCAGTCTAATAGGTCAACCATGAGAATATTCTACTAACTGCATTTAACAATTGAAAACGCTTTCATAATGACCGAAAGCGTTTTAGAGAAGAAAAAAAATTCATTCGAAAAGTATCTGAAGTACAAGAAGCACCAGTTAACACAAATTGTTGAACAATTCAATCTAATAAGTTAAGGGATAGTTTGGTACTGTTGTGGTTTTGAAAAAATTGAATTTGCTGTCTTGTAAGAATAATTAGCTGTGAAATGAAACAGTTAAGTGTTTGGTAATTGTGTTTCTAAAATTGCTTTGAGTAAAAAAAAGGTGTTAAAGTGTTTGGTAAATTTTTACATAAAAGTGTTTTTGTTTGTGTGCAACAATTAAAACCGCCTTAATTGTAGAAATTATTTATTTAATATTTATGGATATCGCTTGTGTTCCTCTATAAGGGACTTTCTTGTCTTCCCACTTACGATTAACGAACATTTACCGTCCGAACATCATAATCGGAAACCGTTCATTCGTTTATCATCATGTAGATATCATATCTGCAAAAAATTATTCAAGCCTTAAGTTTCCTAAAGCAAGAAGATCTCTACACCTGTTGCCCTTTTCTGCGAGCAGCCCAACAGGTGTGGGGGCATTTGTGGAGCCAAAAATATTCACAAGGCGACACGTGGATTTTGGGAAAAAGAAGACAAAAATACCCTTGAGGTATAACGAGGATCCTACATGCGAGTAGCAAGCAATCATCCTCAACCAAGTCAAAAATGCTCCAGAAAAGGTAACCAATTCCAAATTATCTCATCCATCCACATTTTAGGTAGTTATTTCATAACCTACCAATTATCCTACATAAATTGAGATAATTGACAAATTAATGGGATTATTACTCATTAATTTGTCAATTAAATTAGCCATAACACCAAAAAAACACCCTAAAGGCCGGTTATCTCTCTCCCAAAAGAGGGGCCGGCCATCTCCTTTATTTTCCCACTTTGACTTACCTTTTTCACATCTGATTAGCTAATCTTTTTTATTGATTAGTTGATCATGCCATAAAAATCATATATTCATTCCTTTTTGTAATGTTAATTAGCCAATTAATATATTTACCTAAATAATATATTAATTGTTAATTGAAAGTCATCCATTTAACCCCAAAACTCCCAAATGGCCGGCCATCCTAGTGGATCTCCCCATATTTGCCCATTTCATCCCACTAATTAGCTAATTAATTTGGCAATAATTCTATTTAGCCAAATTAATTAGTCAATTAACTACATAACTCCTAAAATTACCATCAATCATGAACAAAACCCAAAAAACCCTAGCCACCTCCTATCCCTATAAATATACTCCCATTCTCACCAAAAAGCTAATTCCAACGGACTTGGATTCTCTGCCCTCCAATTTCTGTGCCCTTCTCGTGCCCTTCTGTTTTTGTGGTCACGGTTAAACCACGTCAATATTTTATATTATTATTATTT
Source organism: Malus sylvestris (assembly GCF_916048215.2). Classification (NCBI taxonomy): domain Eukaryota; kingdom Viridiplantae; phylum Streptophyta; class Magnoliopsida; order Rosales; family Rosaceae; genus Malus; species Malus sylvestris. The sequence continues at coordinate 2,347,925 of NC_062263.1, read as the reverse complement.
TTTGTTTTATTATTTTTATAAAAAAATAATATAAAATATTAACGTGGCTTAACCGTGACCACACAAAACAGGAGGGCACGGGGAGGGCACCTAAATGGGAGGGGAGAGAATCCAAGTCCAATTCCAACACTTTGGCAAAAATCCCAAAATTCTCTAAACACTATTTCTCTCTAAATTCTAACTTTGGCATCGGAGGTTCTTCGGCCAAAGCCCCCCCATTCATCGTGGGCGCGTGAGGCTCTTGGCCTTAACCTAAGGTGTTAATTGTTTTGTAGGTGCAAAATTGTCCAAGATCAAGGAGGAAGAAATTTGCATCCACACTTTTTGTTACCAATTTGACACATGTCAAGCGTCTATTGAAGATGATGAAATTGAGGTTCCATCATAAAACCAACTGGCAATATAGGGAGTAGCCCAAGACCATATAAGCACATAGCAAACATTGTCCCTCACCGATGTCCCGCACCGCACGTGTGGCGAATTTTCAATTTCAAGCCTACACGTGGACAACAATTGGGTGACGGGCGTACGTGTAATTTCAAGCCTACACGTGGACAACAATTGGGTGACGGGCGTACGTGTGGCATAGCAAACATTGTCCCTCACCGATGTGGGACAACTCTCAACAAGCCCCCGCACCGCACGTGTGGCGGATTTTCAAGCCTACACGTGGACAACAATTGGATGACGTAAAGCACGTGTGGCCGTTTGGCCTCACACGAGGACAACTCATTCTGATACCATAATGAAATTGAGGTTCCACCATAAAACCAATTAACAATATGGGAAGTAGCGCAAGATCATATAAGCACATAGCAAACATTGTCCATCACCGATGTGGGACAACTCTCAACAGCAGATATAATTTATTTTTTGAACATATGGCAGACATCAATTAGACGAATGACCCCACGAAAATATAAGCACTGTGTAAAAGAGCGGGGTAAGTAAAAATGTAAAAGGGTAAAACTGTGCCCCGCGGATCGAACAGCTATATGGGCCTGTAAACTGGTTTTTGTAAATATGATATAAATATTCAGCCATTTTGGATCTGATTCCTCTCTGCACTCTCTACGTTGCTGCATCTTCTCAGCTCAATTTTTGACGCAGGACAAGAAAGAAAGGTCAGTTTCTCTCTCTCTCTCTCTCTCTCTCTCTATCTCTGCTAGTCTCCAGATCTCAAAACTTGATCATTCTTTTCTGTTTGGTTACCGAGAAAATTGAGAGAATATATTCTCTTTGACGTATAACGATGCCGGATTTACATGGAATAGAGCTTCTGGTTTTTGTTTGATTTCAGTTTTGCTCTCGTCAACTGATTAGTGCTGAAACTTGTGATTTGATTGATTAGTGCTTGGTTGATTTCTCCTTCCGAAGCTAAATTCGATAATTTGAGGATTTTTTTTTTCTCCTCTTCAAATTTTGTTGTTGTTGATCTGAAATGGTAGAATTTTGATTTGAAATTGAAGAGAATTCTTGTTGTTGCTTATAGAAGTTGAAACCGAGGCTTGGACGTAAATGTAGACGCAGATCAGTAATGTACATTTGATAAATCCAGCCGATACAATTTCGTTAAGGCTAGAATTTCAGATCTGATTTGTTCTGTTTCGAGCAAATTCGGAAATTGACATTCTCTTTTCACACGTTTCAAGGTATAAATTTGGGTGATCAAATGTATTTGGTTTCTTTACTAGTAGAAGTACCGTTTTCTCGCAAGTTAAAATTGACTGTCTAATAATCCTGTCCATGAATGGCGGCAGCAAGATCCTGAATATACGTGACAGAAGAGGGGTTTTCATGAGTCTCTACACGGCATGATTTTTAATTTTGATTGTACTTAACATGGAAACAGGTGTATATGAAGTAGAAAAGTGAGCTTGTTTGCTATAATAAACTTTTGTATGAGTCCTTCTGGTTCTCTATGAAGAAAATACATATAGTGCCGGAGTTGTTGGGTAGTATGTATATCTAAATGACATATTGATAAACTCGGTGATTACATTTTCTGCACTTAAGGCATGGAGTTCAGTTGTTGAGCTAAATATTTTGTATTATTAGGAAGTAAGTCAAATTCAAACATTTTAGATGTGATTACGCAGTAAACCGTATAAGGCATTGTCCTTATGTACCTTGACAAACAGCCCAGTCATTTTATATATATACATATATATATATATATATATGCATATGTGTATGTATGTATTGGTTATCACATGCTTAAGTCATTCCATTGATGGTTTAAACTAAATAGGAAACCATTGTTTTTCAGGAAGTAAATTAGAAATGGAGAAATCTTGTAGTCTGCTCGTTCACTTTGATAAAGGGACACCTGCAATTGCAAATGAAATCAAGGAATCTCTTGAGGGCAATGATGTGGATGCAAAGATAGATGCAATGAAAAAGGCAATCATGCTTTTGTTGAATGGTGAAACATTACCTCAACTTTTTATTACAATCGTTAGATATGTTTTGCCTTCTGAGGACCACACTGTCCAGAAGTTGTTGCTCCTATATTTGGAGATAATCGATAAAACTGATCAAAAGGGTAGAGTTTTGCCTGAAATGATTTTAATATGCCAAAATTTGAGGAACAACCTACAGCACCCCAATGAGTATATTCGTGGTGTAACTTTGAGGTTTCTTTGCCGGTTGAATGAGCCTGAAATAATTGAGCCATTAATCCCTTCTGTTTTGCAAAATTTGGAGCATCGGCATCCTTATATTAGAAGAAATGCTATATTAGCTGTGATGTCCATATATAAGCTACCAAACGGAGAGCAACTCTTGGTTGATGCACCTGAAATGATTGAGAAGATTCTTTCTACAGAGCAGGATCAATCTGCTAAGCGGAATGCATTTCTCATGCTCTTTACTTGTGCCCAGGAACGTGCAATTAATTACCTTTTGACCAATGTTGATAGGGTGTCTGAATGGGGTGAATTGTTGCAAATGGTTGTGTTAGAGCTGATACGAAAAGTGTGTAGAACAAACCGTGGGGAGAAGGGGAGGTACATTAAGATCATTATATCTTTGCTGAATGCGCCTTCAACTGCAGTTGTATATGAGTGTGCTGGAACACTTGTTTCCTTGTCGTATGCTCCTACTGCTATTAGAGCTGCTGCCAATACCTACTGTCAGCTGCTTCTTTCTCAGAGTGACAACAATGTGAAGCTTATTGTTCTTGATCGACTGACTGAGCTAAAGTCTTCTCATAGGGAAGTTGTGGCTGATATGTTCATGGACGTGCTTAGGGCACTTTCTAGTCCAAATCTTGACATCAGGAGGAAGACCCTAGACATTGTTCTCGACTTGGTTACGCACAAGAACATCAATGAGGTTGTTCTTACTTTGAAAAAGGAAGTTGTTAAGACTCAGAATGGAGAGCTAGAAAAGAATGGTGAATACAGGCAGATGCTTATTCAAGCCATTCATTCTTGTGCAATAAAGTTCCCAGAAGTTGCGAGCACAGTGGTACATCTGTTGATGGATTTCTTGGGAGACAGCAATGTTGCTTCTGCTGTTGATGTGGTGATTTTTGTCCGAGAGATAATAGAAACCAACCCTAAGCTAAGGGTGTCTATAATAACAAGGCTATTGGACACGTTTTACCAAATCCGAGCATCACGGGTTTGTTCTTGTGCCCTTTGGATTATTGGAGAATATTGCATGTCACTTTCTGAAGTTGAGAGCGGAATTGCAACAATTAAACAGTGCCTAGGAGAATTGCCCTTTTTCTCAGTTTCAGAAGAAGAAAGTAATGATTCTTCAAAAAAGGTTCAGCAAGTAAACTCCATGACTGTGTCTTCTAAAAGACCAGCTATTCTTGCTGATGGAACTTATGCCACGCAGAGTGCTGCATCTGAAACTGCTTTCTCTCCTCCTACCCTTGTTCAAGGATCCTTGGCATTTGGGAACTTGAGATCCCTGCTTCTCACTGGTGACTTTTTCCTGGGAGCAGTTGTTGCATGCACTCTGACCAAGCTTGTTCTGAGATTGGAAGAGGTCCAGCCATCAAAAGTTGAAGTGAATAAAGCATCTTCACAAGCACTGTTGATCCTTGTCTCTATGCTGCAATTAGGACACTCTCCAGTTCTTCCACATCCAATTGACAGCGATTCTTATGATAGGATTGTCCTCTGCATAAGATTGCTATGCAATACTGGTGATGAGATTAGAAAAATATGGTTGAAATCTTGCCATCAAAGTTTTGTTGACATGCTTTCAGAAAAACAATTAAGGGAGACAGAGGAGATAAAAGCAAAGGCTCAGATTTCTCATGCACAACCGGACGACCTTATTGACTTTTACCATTTAAAGAGCAGGAAGGTACAACTTATGCATTTGTTATCCGTTATATATGTCTAACCGTATCTGCAAATTCTGTAAAGTCTGACAATAATTTCTGGACCTGACTTTCACTGTTGTCATTTCAATTTTTTATGTTGACCAATTTATATAACTTGTGATGTACTAGTATACTACACTGTATGGTTGCTTATCTGTTAGTTTTGACATTTTTTAAGGGTTAATGTCAGTTTAGTACCCTGATGGTGCATGTTCATACCTGTGGTTTCAATTTGGAGACTTTATCGCCCTTGCCTTGTGAGATTTTGACAATATGGGCCGTCGTTAGGTGACTGTCAGGGGAATTGTAAATTGATGATGTGTCATATTTGGAGACTTTATCACCCTTGCCACATGGATAAATTATATTAATAGAAAATACAATTGTTTAGAATGATTACAAATGTACCATTGTTTACAGTGATTATAGAATACAATTGCTTATGTCAAAATGTATCATATGAGATGTGGTTTCCTCGTTCTTCGTCTGCCGAGCTCATACCTTTTGAGCGACATGCTGATTATCTTGCTATCTTTCACAAGGATATATCATGGTCTTAGTTCTATGTCTCGTATGAAATTTGCTTACACGCTTAAGTTTTCATTGGAGTCTATTCCCTAAGTCAGGTCTAGGTTAGTTTCAAACAAGCCTTTAGTCTTATTTCGAATCTTTTGGTTTTTATTGGTTTGTGATAGCTAAATTTGATATTTTGTTAAACTTAAACATACGTGCGTATTGGATTGGTATTATATTTAAATTAATTCTCCATTCTACATCTGAAATGAAGGGTATGAGCCAACTAGAACTGGAAGATGAGGTTCAAGATGATTTAAAACGTGCTACAGGACAGTTTGTCAAAGATGGGGATGATGCAAACAAGCTTAACCGAATCATCCAACTCACTGGATTTAGCGACCCAGTGTATGCCGAAGCATATGTGACTGTCCATCATTATGATATTGTCCTTGATGTCACAGTTATTAATCGTACCAAAGAGACCTTACAGAACTTGTGCTTAGAGTTGGCAACCATGGGTGATCTTAAGCTTGTTGAGCGGCCACAGAATTATACTCTAGCTCCTGAATCTAGTAAGCAAATAAAGGCTAATATCAAGGTGTCGTCAACTGAGACTGGAGTCATATTTGGAAACATTGTTTATGAGACCTCGAATGTGCATGAGCGTACAGTTGTCGTCCTCAATGACATTCATATCGACATAATGGACTACATCTCTCCTGCTGTTTGTAGTGATGGAGCTTTCAGGACCATGTGGGCAGAGTTTGAGTGGGAGAACAAGGTATGCAGCAGTCCTTTCTGTCACCGTTCTCCTACACCAATAATAAAGTTGCTTGCATAAATTTTGCCATCACCACTAGTTTTGGGGGCATAGCAATGTTTCTGTTACTGTTTTATCAAATCTTAAATTGTATTCACCGTTCTGGTTTGATGAATTTGTCTTGTCATACTTTCCTTTTTCTCCCTTTTGAACTCAGTCAATCTCTTTGTATCTGTTTATCGGTCATGTATAGATTGGTGGATCTTTTATTCCCTCATCTACTATATCTCGTTTTAGTGTCTTAGTCTCTAGTGACACACATATTGTTGGATATGTAACGACTAGGGAATATAAAAATACTGTACTTAGTGGGCCAATAGGTGAATACATAACACATACATGAATCCTGCAGCATACACTGAACAGCGCCTATGATATTATATATGTACATGCTGATAAAAGATAAGGAAGAATCAAGTTTTCTGCAATTAATCTCTTTAAGTTCTGTGACACATGTTATAGCTAAATATGAAGTGATGTGGTGGTTGAAACTTTCTAGTTCATGGAAATTTTCATTACGCAGGGAAAAAGTGTTCTTTCATTCAATGTTAAGCTGACGTTGTTGCCTTTTTTCTCTCATTGTTACTCTTGTTTGTTTTTTATATATTAACCAACCAAAGTAAACTTTACTAATTTAGTGATATCTTGTTTAATGTATTGTGTATGGCTTGTGAGCTGATCTTAAATTTGTATTGGTCATGGACTTATGCAGTGTGTTCATCTTGTCTTGAGATCTTTGATTTGCTTTGTATTTCAGATCACCGTATTCAGTTCGGTTTCTTGCTTCTACCTTTTCATAAAGGCTCCATTTCATTTAATTCAAAATTAGTATCTAGTTGAGCAACTGTGAATGGTCTTAATTTTCCATTTTTGTTTTTGCTTTATGAGAGTAAATGGAGTTAAATCTTGATGACATTGTGTTCTGTTTCAGGTTGCTGTCAACACTGTAATTCAACATGAGAAGGAATTTCTTGACCATATCATGAAATCAACCAACATGAAGTGCCTCACTGCACCGTAAGTTGTCCTTTCCACTGCTAGAATTCCTTTTACTACAATTAGGGTTCAGTGAGAAGAATGTCCACACCCTATCATACCTAGTTTGGTGTTACTGCAAGCTGTTAACCATTAAAAAAATTGTGAATTTGTGATTCCAGGCTAAACCGCTCATGCTAGGCTTATCGCTGAAGTTGATTTCCATGTTATTTAGTTGAAGTTATGTTGTAAATAGGAAAAGGATTTAAGGGCCTGTTTGGTACTCTATTTGAGTCCCAAGTTTTATAACTCAAAAACTGTTTTTCAGTTTTTACCTCAAATACTTGTTTGGTACTTGGTAGTCCCATTTTTAAAAACTGGATTGAAGACCGACTCCAAAAGATAAATCTATTTCATAAAAACACAAATTTTCTGTTTTTTTTTTTTTTTTTTTAATTTTAATTTTGATTTTTAAGATCTCATAATAGTTCTAAATTCCATACCAAACAAGTTTGAGTAATAAAAAAATTTACAAGTTGATTTTGAAAATTACCAAAGTTTTTTAATAGAATACCGAACAGGCCCCAAGTTTCCGAAATTTCCTGTAATGGTTCATGTTCATTGTCGAATGCATTGTGCTGGGGCTGAGTATTCAATGGAGTTAGTTGGGCTTGCTATATCAATCTTGTTAGACTGATGATTTTTCGCATTATTTAGTTTAAGATAGAGATGATGAGGACAGATATAATCGGCTTCTGTTCTTTGTAGCAGATAAATAATTGTTGGATTTCATAAATCTAGATTTTTTTCGTTTCTTTGGGCTATAAGATGTGTGATCAAGCTTGGGTCTGGTTGTGTTGGCTTGCATGAACCAATTCAGATCTCAATGTTGTTGAAGTCCAGCTGATCTATGATTTCATGCTTGTTCATCAGTTCGAATTGGTTCAACTGTCTGACATAATTTCCTGTTTTTCCCCGCATATCAAGAGTCCAGTAAAACAGAATAGTATCTTTCCTTTGTGCTTTGAGTTTTTATCGGGACATTTCTAGTCATTAATACATCGTTTTGTTTTTCTCACGAAACATTTGTATTTGTCTCTGACATCATCCTGTCTGATTTCAGGTCGGCACTGGATGGTGAGTGTGGATTCCTGGCTGCCAACTTGTATGCGAAGAGTGTGTTTGGAGAGGACGCCTTGGTGAATGTTAGCATTGAAAAGCAAACAGATGGAAAGCTTAGCGGCTATATCCGGATAAGGAGCAAGACCCAAGGAATTGCTCTCAGTTTGGGCGACAAGATTACTCTCAAGCAGAAGGGAGCTAGTTAAAAAGACGTTGCAGTTGAACATACATACACCGGTACAGTGGTACTCTTCTATCTGAATCTGTGATTTTGAAGAATAAACAAATCTGACAGAGCTTATTAATCATTTGCGGTTTCAATAATGCATTTGAATCATGCCTCTCCTCCTGAATGCAAGTTTTGTTCCTTTTCACTCCGTTGGTTGGTACGTCATAAGCTGCAACTTGTGCCGGTGATTCTCTTCAAGTTGAAGGGTTACTTGTCGCAAACATCTTAAATTTTCAACTTAGGGATTCATTTTAGGCATGTATTTTATTCGAGAGGCTGCCAGAACCGCAGCAGTACTCCGTTTTGCTTCCGTTGAGGTGAGTCATTTTTCTTTCGGATAATCTTTCATGAAATTCAATTGTATGTATTATTTCAACATTACTGTTTGTTCAGAATGCTTAGAAACCATTACATTATTTGTTCAGCCATTGAGAATCGAATTTTCGTATCGGTAGGTTTCTCGAGGATTTGATTAAATGAGTACAACTCAGTAAGTGACTGCAAAACAGTTAAGAGAAAAATGCCGAATGCATGCCGCTTGCTCAATTAAACTCGTTTTTCATGCTATTTATGAAACGCAACACTCCCTGATATGACTGAGGTGACAGTACTCAAATCCCTCGTCCAATCAATACAAGATAGATATCACCTGGTTATGCATTCCTTTAGGTACCGTTTGGTACGTGGGACAGGACAGAACAGAGTGAGACGTGGCGTTCCGTTCCACATTTGGTGCGCTTAAAATGGGTGGAATGCGATGTTCCAATGGAGGAATTTTGGTTGAATTTTTGTTCCGCCTCATCCCCTGGAATGACTCGTTCCGTGGAACACAAAATTATAACCTCTTTGTCTCCTTCCTCCTTGTTTCCATTCGGAGGCATCTTTGCTCCCTCTCCTCTCCGTTCCGTCTTGTCCTGTCCTGTCCTGTCCCGTTCCGTTCCGTATGCATACCAAACGATACCTTCGTTTGGTGGAACGGACATGATTGGTTATTGTATTTCAGACTGGTTAGGGTAGGATTGGAAGGGATGGGTTGAGATACTTGTCTAGCGTATAGTGTAAACAAAGTCAATTGGATAGGCTGGGATATGAAAAACATTTTAAAGAAAATTTGACAAGTATCTTACACCAAACATTAGACAAGTGTCTCATCTCAACCCATCCTTTTCAATTTTAGCCTAACCATATTGTAATACAATAACCAATCTTGTCCGGTTCACCAAACGAGCCCATAGTTCACCTTCCTTTCCTTGCATATGAGAGAACATTTATGCATTCCTTTTAACTGTCGTATACATTTTTATGCATTCCTGAGAGAACTCTTCCCCTTTTTTCTTCCCAATCAACGATAGATTTTTCAGTGTGCTTGGAACATGGGATGATATACCACGTGTTACTATGTAAATGGTGAGATATGTGTATTAAAAAATTAATAAAACAATAATATTTCCACTAATATAAAAACAAGTAGTGTACTACCTGTGTTCCGTTCACAATAAAAAATTTCTCCCAATCAACGCCTCACCCATTCCCGAGTAATACCAAAACAATTCCTATTAAAAAATCACCCAAAACTATCCCCTCTTTGTTTTTCTTCCTTGTTTTACCCTACAGGCGAAAATTAACCAGAAAATGGCAATAAATTGGGCCTCATTCATCTGATTTTATCCTTCTAATAACTGTTTTATTTTAATTTTATTTTATATAGAAATTGAGATTTTGCATAAAACATACAGAAAGTTTGGGGCCGTAAAATGGGACTGAAAAAAAAAAACCTCTGAGAATAAAGGAAGCCTAACCATCTTGCTCGCCAATTACAATTAATTATCGTTCTCCAGAGCGGTTACTCCACCCAAATAGTAAAACCTCCGTTGCTAAGTCCATATTTCGCTAATTCATAAGCTACAATGTTGCATTCACGTCGCTGTCATCGCAGGGAATTTATCAAATATAACAAAAAATTAACCTTTAATTTCAAAAATATCAGTTTTTATAAAAACTTTCATATATATTCAAAATCTCACTTAAATAGACATAACTACCCTTAATTTATATAAATAACTAATTGTTAGACTTAACACTTCTTATGCTATAATCTCTAACTAAAACTTTCTCCTTTTTTTTCTTTTCTTTTCCAAACGAAGAGCAAAAATTTTCTCTCAATTTTATTTTAATAGATAATCAAGGAAACCTTTCTTTCTCACATGGTTCACAGAAAACACTTTAGTATGTTATAAAAGTGAACTATTAGAGTAAAGAAATAAAAGTAATTATTTTTAATTGTCAGAAATTTAAAGAATTGTACGTACAACCAAAATAAACAATAAAATGATCAAAAGAAAATATTTATTCATAAAACTCCAATTTAAAAGGGTTCTACAAAGTAGGATGAAGTAGAACGGGATTCCTACAAGTTTGTTTATAATGGCCATTTGAACCACATTTTGAACACTTTCGAGTTGATTTGTCTTCTCCACGTGATGGGATCCTCTCTTCTTTGCGCCTACCATATCTTCTTTGTGTAATTGGTGGTAGGACAATTCTTTCACTCACATCATCAGTTACTATCCAATCGGTTTGATCATCAACTAGCCATATAGCTTCTACATAGGCAATGACCAAGGAGTTTGTAGTATAATAATGAGAACACATAGGATAACATGAAAGTTGTCGGTCTCTACATGCAGCACAAGCATGTGAGCAAGGGAGTTAGTCAAGATCAAATTGTCGGCATGTGCAACTCTTTTCCTCTAAATTCACAATAACTTCAATACGAGATCCATCATATACATGAAATGAGTTGGTTGCAATGGGCGATACCTGCATGTTCACATACATATATATTACTCAAACAAAAGAACAACTAAACAACCAAAAAAAATATTCCGCATAAGAACTACAAAAGCAATTCGCAATTAGTGATCTGTAAGAGAAGTGGATGAATACCCTGAACTGCTGCATAAAACTACAAAGGCAATTATATAAAATCATAGCAGCAATTACGTTGGAAATCACAAGATATGGTTTTTAACTTTTTTCTTGTCAAAGCCTAGTTTTTTTTTTTTACTTTAGCCTTTTACATTGCAAACATACATTTATTCTTTACTAAACATGGCAGTGATGGATAAAGCTACAGATGGGATATAAGAATCGGTAAAAATAGTTTAAAAACTTGAGAACAAATGAAAGTGTACCAAAATTAAATAGACAAATTGAACTAAAATCTATTTAAGTGAATTCAAAATACGTGTAATGATAATCCTTGCTTGTTATTTTCTCGCACTAATTTGTCTGCCCAATCTATCAAATGTGTATTTATTTTGGATGCCTCAGTTCGACGCTCTTAAAACCACTTCTAGAGAATGTTCATTCTTAAATACTCAAGAAATCGTGTGATAGGTAGTTTTCGAGCATCTCTGGTGATTGCATTGAGACATTCAACAATATTTGTTGTCATGATGTTGTACCGTTTTCCATCGAAGTACGCAAGAGTCCACTTTTCATATCCAGCCGAATTAAGATAATCACCCACCTCAGAGTCGACTTTATATATTTCTGTCATAAGACGATGAAATTCAGGGATTCGATATGCCTTAGCAGCTGTAAAATACAGTTGTGTGCTCTCTCATGCTTAAAATGGTGCCTAATGTTTTGACTTACATGAAATATGCATGCACAATGATGGGCATTGTGGAAAACATTTGAGAGAGCCTTCCGAATGATTTCATGTCTATCAGAAACAAACACCAAGTCATCAATTTCCCTAATTGCTTCTCGTAATTTTGTCAAACACCAATTCCATGATGCGTCATTCTTTGAATATCCAACTCTGAATGCTAGAGGGTATATTTGTTTGTTGCCGTCCATGCATGTGGCAACAAAGTGCCAAGATATTTACCCTTTAAAAATGTCCCGTCAACCGCTATTACCGGCCTAATAACACTTCTAAATCCTCTTATGCAAGGTCCAAGTGACATGAAACAGTACAAAAAATGATTATTCTCATCTGTTTCAATATGTGTTATCGTACCTGGATTTTTAGCTTCTAACACAGCAAAATAAGCTGGAAGTAACAAGTAAGATTCCTCTGGTGATCCCCTAACCAACTCCAATGCATGTTCCTTAGCTCTCCAAGCCTTCACATAACTTATACTCACACTCATGTCATTCCTCATATCTTCTATGATGTCACGTGGTCTATGTAGTCGTGATACACCCTCGTACTTAGACTTTATGCATTGACCAATAAGAGAACTACTTGCATGTCAATGATGGCAATTAATAACGTCTAATGAGCATGAGTGCATAGTAATGTATTTTTTGACATTGAAATATGATGATTGTTGTAATTTAGAAGCAAATAGTTTCCACTTGCATCCATCGCCGACACAACCAACTTCAAACCTTTCTTTGCTTGATCTCTCCACTCTGAACTCATAATTGTTCTTCATAGCATGAATACCTAACTTTTTTTTTTAAATCCTCCTTAGTCTCGTACAATTGGCCTACAACTATATCTCCATCTGAATTGCACAGGTCTGCCTTGTTTGATTCATGTACAATATTTGTACCCTTGTGAACATTTGATTGGTTAGAGCTGGGTTCATCAAATTGCACATTAACAGGCACATCATCACATACCATCCCTTCAGGAGGCAACTCATTGACAGTTCGTTCTTCAATAAAATTAAACCGAAAGAAGAAACTACATAAGCAAAGAGAACATAGGCTAGGAAGAATGAAAAACTTAACCATCTACACTCACCTTCGTACATTTAGGGTTGCACAAAGTCTCCACAGTAGCCGATGCCTTCACTGTATCTCCACCATTTTTTAGGTTTTGCCGTCCAAAATATCAATCTAATAGGGTTTTGGTTTTTCTAATTTATTTGGTTTTAAAGTTTAAGGGCATTTGTGTCTATTTAAGTGATATTTTGGATATTTTTGAAAGTTTTTATAAAAACTGACATTTTTGAAATTAAGGGCTAATATTTGGCTATATTTGATAAATACTTGTCACCCGCAAGTAAGAAAGATTGAACCTACTCTTCAAATCATTAACGTCCTTTAAAATACTGTCATCTCTATCGAGACGAAGGAACTGGATCCTCTCCGAGACAAACCCTCGGAATCCTGCTGAGCGACAAACACAGGCCGTTGGATTTCTGTGTTTGTCACTCAGCAGGATCCCAAGGGTTTGCCTCGGAGAGGATCCAGTTCCCGAGACGAACACCAGCTGCATTAATGCACAACGCCTTTAACATCAAGTTCCAAAATAATAGCATGAAACCCAACGTCATGTAATATCAATCCCTCTTTAAATCACTAATTGGTACTCTAAAAAAATCACAATAAATCGGACCTCAATCATCTCGTTAACCTTTCTAATTACATTCCTTCAATCTCTAATTAGTTCCCTCTTCGAACCCCAATTTCATTTTTCTCCTTTTACGAGTTTGTGCTAAGAAAAATGAAGGGAAAAAAATATTCAAAACTGCCTTCCAAAGGTTAAATTCCTTCTATTTCCAACTACCTTGCTGATTCATGGAATTCTAACCTTTTTAAGTCAAATACATTTAGAGAGAAATATAATTTAACGTCATGCTGATTCGGGGTGTTACAAAATTCAACGAAATTTAGCTCCTTCAACCGCGATTATCGTGCTTAAATCCACTATTATATAGGCCAACCGTAGATTAAGAAAATTCGTTTATGCAATCGAATTCCATTTCGAGACAGCCATCAAAATCTAAAAGCATTATCCGAACAATGTAAACAACGATGGCAGTTACAAACCACAAAAAAGGAAGACAAGATTGGTACAATTCAGAAATCCCGGAAGCTCATTCTGGGATCCACCTTCTTACCCGTACCTCGCCCTCTTCCCCTATGTCCACCTCTCCTTCCTCTGCCCCTTCCTCTTGATCCGAAAAACGATTTGCCATATTTCATCTCCACTAGTGAATGGAGCAATTCATCACAAAGAATGCAACCAGTGTACAAGGTCTCTCCGTTCTCCAAGGGTGTCGTCTTTTTATTGAAATCCACTTCTAAGATTGTGGAGTCGCACTCTGGACACCGCTCTCGAGTAGTGGAAATTTGGTGAGCACCTTGGGGTAGGAAGACAAGGAAATTGCACATGTTGCAGCAGAGCCGCCGCTTGGGAGCACTCACAGGGTCTAGAACAAGTGTTCCACTACAGTCCGGGCAAGCACAGACTCCTTGGGCTATCAAAGAATGCCGACATGTGGGGTGCGGGCAGAGGAAGCATGGCATGCCGGCTCCCTTTCCCAGCTTGCCAGACGGGCCTGATTTTACAGCACCAAAGAGCGTGTCGATACCTTCAAATGGAGGACTATTGTAGCAGTATGGGCAGAGAGAGAATGACTTGCCATCTGGACCGGGCATGGAGCAGATTAATAGCTCAAAGTTGTCCAGAGGACAAGTAATTTCCTTGTAGAGCTGCAAAAAAGGCATTCTGGATGATGAACGATAAAGTTCATAATTTTGAGCCATATATTCGAACTAATGTTGAAAACTAAAAGATGAAGCGAGGTCATGTTTGTACATTTTTCCAGCTTCAAGATGCGGGAATGTATAGAGTTAGTCTTCCGATCCTGTATTATATATATATATATATATATATATATATATATATATATATATATATATATATATATATTATACTGTAACTGGGGTATCCGGGTCATCAACCCAACAAAATCCCTAAGGGCACATGTCGATTCTCCATCCTGTACAGCCAGGACAAACAATGGAGGTGCCTCACAGGAGTGTATGCATCTGTTTGTCGGACACAAGGCCTAGGCTTCTAGAGGATAAGATGGTATCTGTATCACCTTCGTATATATTTACTTTTGTTAAAGTGAGAGTACTCAGCCCAAAAGTCTATATTTGGTGCAAGAGTTTAAATATTCGAGTAAAATGTATATTATTTTGCTTCGTAATTTACTTCATATAATTTTTTTTTCAATTTTTATCCAAAAATTGTATTTAGAGTCTCACTAGTTTACACTCTTTATAACTTCACTCTAAAACCTTTACATTTATGTAAATCTATTACTTCTATATCGTCAAAAAAGGAATGGCATGCCAGTATAACCTGGAAACTGTATGTTATATCCCATAAAAAAAGATTAGAATACAAAAATGGGTATTTACCGGCCTCGATTTTAATTTGTTATGCATATCATATTAAAATTTTGGTTGACGCTTTTCAATCATAACTAAAGAACATCAATTAACAGAGTATACCTTTATGCTACCCTTTTGAGGAAGATAATAAACCTCCTCGCATGTATTACAATACAACCGCGAAGGTTGGCTGGAAATATGCTTCATGTACCGTAGACATTTTCCACATTTACTGAGAACTCGTCCTGAGTCAGCAAGGGGAGAGAATTGTGCTTCAAATAATGCATCCATGTTTTCAATCTGCACCATGTAGCAGAAAATGGATCATACAAACTTCGAAGCTCGCAATGTAATCCAATAAACCATAGAGCTTAATAAGGAGGCTGAATAGCAACATATTCAAGGTGGCCCAAAGTATTTGAGTACAAGGCTTCATTACCGAACCCAAGTTGGCAAGGTCAACATAAACAAGCCCTTCACAAATAATTGGCCGTACAAACATAGCTAAATCATCAAGCAAGCTGTAAAGTAGGCATATTTCAAATGATACGGTATTCTAACCTGCTTGACAAAATAACTGTATTTTTGCATGAATTGTTGCAGGACATGCTGCACAACACGAAAATGATCTGCTTGACCCTTAGCAACAAGAGTAATCTGTTGCTCAATGAAACTGCGAATATCTGGCAAACAGAGATCTGGATCAATGCATTGATAGCCTCTTATTAGAGTAATACCCAAGGCAGTCGGAACCAACTTCCTGCCAGCTTGTACCTGCCAATTGATTGTATAGCAGAACCACCTCATGGAAATGCAGTTTAAAATATATTTGTATGAACTCCCTTACAACAAACAAAATCCCTATAGAAAAGAAAGAGAATAGAAACCTGCACATAATTGCGCTCGCATATATTGTTAATATGAACAGATATTGAAGCATCCGTGCCAATTCCATTTTTCTCCATAAGGGAAATTAGCTCACTCTCGCTAAGATAATCTGGAGGTGAAGTCAACCCCTGCACCGTAACTTATGGATTCAAAACTCCAAATTACATACCAAATCACACCATGCTACTAAATTATCCTATTTACACCCTTTCTCTTGCTTTCCCCTTATTCCCAAACATCTCAAACAAGAGCATTTCCCTTTCCTTGAAGGAGCAGCAAAAGATTGGAAGACCCGATCAAATGAAGAAACTATTCAAACAAAATCCAATAGAATGCAGATTCTGAGAAGATATTGGATCAATTGAGGAGACTTACAAAAAATAAATAAAAAATAAAAAACGGAATAGAAGTGAGATTTGAAGAATATGCATGTCTACCTCATGAAGGTCCACTGTTGAAACTTCTAATTTCTCCCCTTTTGTAAACTGAGGAAGATTTTTCTCATTTATTGCCAACCATGGCATGATAGAAGTAAATCCTTTCACCAAAACTCGTTGCCCGACACAATGGAAGGATTCTCCACCAATAGAAAAATCTACCTTTGTTCTGGAGTGGACATTTAAAAACCAAAATAATAAACACATTATATTTTCAGGATATAATATCTGTCTCATAAACGATGTTAGAAAAGTAATAAATATCAAACTAATAAGGTCAACTTTAAGCAACTTCAAACAAAGTATCATCTTTACTAGAAAGCTTATAACATTGCTTACGTAAATTTCCTACCACAAACCGAAGTTTGAACCAGATATAGCTATACATGATGTATAACTTCACTAAAAAGGTAACCACAATTTAACTTCAAAATAATTTCTCATCTCTGTTTGACGTCTTCAAATCAATGGTTTCACCCACCAGCTACAAAATCCATTTAAAACCAGGCCAGGTAAGTATCGACCAGAAATAAGCCATCTCACGCTGCATCTGGGGTGAAAAACAGCTTCCCCCAATTCTTATATATCGATCTTATTCATTACTGGAATTCCATCTAGCCAACTAAAAAGGGTTACTCTGGCCATAACATTAGTATGATTTTTTTTTTTTCACTCAATGGTCAATACTACTATCGCACTATAAATAAAATGAAGTAAACACATACTCTAGGCATACAAGGTGGAAATCATTATGCTTCTTAAGTTGATATAGTGAAATTAATGGGCTCAGCCTTTTGAGTTACATACATTAACAAGATGCAACAGCAAACAGACATCCAATCAAGTGTAAATTAACTCCAATTATGTAGTTGGTCAGGTCATCTAACAGAAAACAGTGAACACTGAAACTTTTACCTTACATATTTGCAGTCAGGAGATACAGTCCCAATGAAGTGTTTACAAATGTACTCATATAGTCTCCAAGCATCATTTCCAAGCATGTCCTCAGTTGCAGACCTCAACGGAGTGACAGGAGGATGGTCACCTACATCTGTCCCTGATCGTGGCTTCTGATAACCATCAGCAAGCAGCCTCTGTACATAATCACCCCATGTTGGGTTATTTACTTGTGCACCAAGTGTGCCTCTAAAGTCAAAAGAAGATGGATAAGCTGTGCTCTCGGTACGCGGATAGCTAGAGAATCAACATATGAAAATAGTCAGACAACTATGACAATCCTCGAACCAAAAGAAACTTGGCATTAGAAAAGAAAAAAATATAATTTGTTGAAATAAGAACACTTCAAGACTAATGGTTGAAGCTAAGTGTAAGTGATGTGCATGAAGGGTGTCAGGTTTACAGTTTACCACTTCAACCAGCAACTCCATGAGATGAAATTCTACAAAATAAAAACCTGGACGGCACACTACTTGGAACAATAGCACTTGATACTAAGATCTTAGAACACCAATTCACATAGAAAGTCTAGAACCATAACAATGTTAGAATATCCCCTTAAATTCATTCACCTGAAAATTTGTCTATCAATAAATACTCTTCTATCATTGAAATACTTTGCATAGTAAATAAAGTAGTATCAATTTTAACAAATTATGGGTGTGGTATTGAACATTTATGGGAGGACTTTTGAATAAATTGTTTCCCAGACCTCTTCCCATGTAAAGTTATGAGATGGAAGCAAAGCTCCAAAGCCTCCAATTCTATTTTTCTCAAAAATTCATATGGTGAAACTAGTCCATGTTTCTTCAATAGCTAACTTGTAATATTCACTGTCCTGGATGAAGAATTTTCTTGAAATTTATATATCAGATGGAGAATTCCAACAATTACCTGATGAAACCTTGAGTATACAAGCGTTCAGCAACTTGCATAGCCATTTGTGGTCCAAAGCCTAGTGCACTTGAGGCAACCTGAATTAAAAAGTTAAAAAAGTAAAACTCTTTAACGTACTTAAATAGCCAAATGAAATTATCTCGTTGCATATACAAAGAACTTGAACAAACTGATTAATCCTTTTTATGTTTTATTGTTTATAATAGAAACTAGAGAACTTTAAAGAATGATTTTTTTAACTTAATTTCAAATTTCTAATGGGGTCACTGAAATTGAACTTAGATGATGTTTTAAGAGATTGCTTCATTATAATATTTCAAGCTAATACTGCACTCACAAGTTACAACACTAGCAAACAAGCCAACCCAACGAACTAAGATATCCAGAACAATCGCATTTCTCTTCTAGGTGAAAATGATTACAATATTTTCTTTTATTTTGAAATTTTGAAAGAAGAAATCAACTGACTTAGGAGTTGTAATAAGACTGGTTGTCTTTAAGAGCACTTTTTCTTTTTCAGGTTTACATAAAATTTTAAACAACCAATACTGACATTTACTTACACAATCATTACTACCATTTTACTTAATCCACCTTACATCACTGCCTATCAGCATGAATTTCTTAAAATATTTAGCTTCTAAAATAATTATTCGGGAAATTGGGATCTGGTTCCAATGACTATATTTTGTCCCAAAATTGTGAAGTGGCCAATTACGACCTCGTAGCTCTTTACTTCCAGCACAAAACAGGGCTGGGGAGAATCTAATTTGTACATTCTTTTTTTAGCTGAGGTCAGTATGAAAATTATGCTGAACTTTCCATGCAACTATCTAACACACGACGAAGATAAACTTTGTAATCTGCAGCCATCTACTTCTTCATATTTTCCTTTATTAGGCAGTCTTTTTTAAGTGTGTAAGCGACCAACAAGCAATGTCCAGTATTATATAAATTGATCACTAAACTTATAGTCACATGATATTAGTAAACAAAAGGTATCATCAATCATCAATCTTTAGTCTTTTTTATTTCTTTGCACTTATCTGACCTTCAGAAGATTGACCGTATTAAGCCCAGATGGACGACTTTTGCTTTCCTGCTTTTCTACTATTTCAGTCACTACTAGCATTCCATCTTCCATTACTAATTTTTGAAACATTACAGCAACCTGCAACATTAAGAACCTAAAATATATTATCAATGAAAGGGACGTCAAGACGGGAGAGAGTTTATAGTAAAGAAGGCCTCACGTCGAAGTCAAACAACTTGTTACGTTCCCATTCTAGCTGAAGTTCGTAGCCCTTCTGTATTATGTATGGACGTACGACCCAGAACTTTTCTGGTTTAAATGTATTTATCTGCAAATACCGCTGTACGCAAAATCCAAGGGTCGGAGTTTGGCAAGGGCCATAGCTGAAAAATGAACATTAAGCTTTGATTAGTCTATGGTTCATTGTTGAGATGAAAATGGAACATGGGAAAAACAATCACAAATAAAAGCAAAATGATAGAATAGAATTATAAAGAACCCCCATGCACTATTAGAACATTGAGATAAAAATAAAAAATTCCTAAACTCTGCCCAATTTGGCGTCAATCCTTACATTTCCCCTTTTACCCACATCTACTTTGAACTTTTTTATTTCTTTTAAGGTTCTTTCCTTTTTCAAACAAAAAAAAGCCATGGCTCTGTGCCAAGGATGAAGGAGAGGAATGGGGAAAAAGGATGGCAGAGAGGCAGAGAAAGAGGGGGTTGAAGGCAGCGGTGAGGGAGACGAATAGCAGTTGCTTTTAGGATTAAAGTGGGGAGGCAGAGAACTGGAGGTAGCTGGCTTTTAGGTTTTAACTTTTAAGTGTGTTCATTTTTGGTAAGTATACATGTTTGTTGTAGTTGCTATGATCGAGGGTTACATTGTTGTTTCTCCATTCTAGTAAAGTTTGAGGGAAAACCAGGTGGCCTTCTGGTTTGCTGTGTTTGTATGGCTATTCTTTCTTTTCTGTAAAATTCCTATTATAAAGAAGAATATAAAAATATAAACAGATGTCCTCATTACAAGTTTTCCAGTGCTCAAATATAGTGGCCTTTGTTTACAGCATAAAATTTCTAGGATATAAATGATCCCAATTATAACACAATCACATAGATCTCTACACAGCAAAAAGTTTGATGGCCTTAAGAAGGTAACTAACATAGAAGACCAACATACATATACGGAGCAAACAAGAAGCTGAATTAGAGCAAAATATCTTAAGATCGGTCAAGGAAATGCAATATATTCACAAGATACAAGTTCTATGCTTCAATCAGATAAATGCATAACGGACTGGAAGCCAAACAGTGTATTAATAATAATTCGTTAAAATAAATGAGAGAGAAAACCAACGAGATAACTCTGGCATCAAGATTTCCGTATTTCCCCTGGAAAAAGTGTGTTTGAAATCGTGTAAATGCAACTCCAACTTTCAAATCTATCTCTTGCCGAGCATCTACTGACAATGCCTCGTCTTTATTAGGTTCAACAAGGTTGTCCATGGCCTTCAAAATATCTTTCTCAGTAACAGAGGAAAACCGAGCACGATAGATCTTTCTTCTAGTCTCATTTGAATGGCCAATACACTCGATAACTGCAATAAAAAAATTTAGTGCCCCTTAGACATACCAACATTATATTTATTGTGTAGGTAAGGGGAACATAAGAAATGAGTTTCTAAACTCCACCTTTCTAATTACATGTAGAAGTATCTCAGAGTAGTTGAATATAATTAGTAACAGATTAGCATACAAGACTGCAATTGTACAAATTAACAACCAGATTCCTAGTTTCGAACAAAACACAAGTATAGGCTGAAACAAGGTTTGAGCAGGAAATATATATGTTTTACTTGCTATGTGTTGTCAATCAGTCTAGAATTTTTATGAACTTTTCCATTCTCTTGTTAATCAACGCCAATGGAAATTAGCCATCAATTTTCTAGTCTTCCCTATTTCATATCAATTACAAAATACATTCGAGATTCCCTTTCTCTCATTAAAAAAGGTTTACCCTAACATATTCCTACTGTTTTCTTTTCCCAGATGTCATAACAATAATGATAAATTTGAATTCAATAAATACACACCACATCATGAGAAAACAAACTTATTAACAAGTATTAGATAGAGAAGCAGAGAGAGGAGACTGATAGGGAGAGGGAATGAGAGAGATACCTTCAAAGCAAATGTTTTCCCCTTCACGATCACAGTCCAACCACAAAACCAAGTTACCATAACCGCGAGCTTCTTGGCTTAAATGCCTGCGAATGTGAGCCTTTACACCAAGGTCATCCCAACAAATGACATAAGAATCAGAGGAAAAAGTTTTACGAATCCACAAGAGGACGCAGGGTAAAAAAATTGTACCTTTGGATTTGCTTCTGTCTTGAGAACTGGAGCTTGAAAAAGATCCAGAGGATCAGTCAATGTCCAATTTTGATATTTTTCTGGAAAATCTACACTACAGTTCGAAAGAAGAAAAGGCACCGAGTTAGAGACACAACAAATAAACTACTCAACTTGTGCATAAAGCTAGACAATTATGCCAGATAACATTGAGACGATTGCTAGATTTGCAATGTAATTACATATACTGGTTAAATCAATAAGACAAACAAAAGGAGAAATCCATCCAAAACCAAGTTGAAGCTACTTCTAAAGTACTTAATTGGGGTGCATGTATATCATGACAACCATAGAACCTACTACCTGAACCTACCCATAA
Source organism: Malus sylvestris (assembly GCF_916048215.2). Classification (NCBI taxonomy): domain Eukaryota; kingdom Viridiplantae; phylum Streptophyta; class Magnoliopsida; order Rosales; family Rosaceae; genus Malus; species Malus sylvestris. The sequence continues at coordinate 2,325,826 of NC_062263.1, read as the reverse complement.
CCTGCCAAGGAGTTCCATCCACTTAGGAATGGGCAAAGACCAATACGAAAACATCTAAGGACATGGCACATTTGAGCACATATCAAATAAGAAAAGGTTAATAAGTATATGAATAAGGATTTCTTTACAGAGAACGAGAGCAGAAGGAACAAGGTCGCACTTGGTGCGATGGCAAGTGCCTTCGTCCATGAGCGGTAGGTCTCGGGTTCGAGACTTGGGAGCAGCCTCTCCATAAATGGAGGTAAGGCTAGCCGACATTCACCTCTCCCAGACCCTGCGTAAAGCGGGAGCCTTGTGCACTGGGTACAACATAAGAATGGATTTGAATAAAGAAAAATCTAATCTAAACCCCATACAGTATTTGACATAATGACATTGCTTAAAACAAAGTTTAATAAATCATCGCATCATATAACCAGGGAGTATCCAAAGATGATTTTTCTTGTTAGAGATGAGAGAGAAAAGGACCTGAACACATGACCAATAACTGATGTCACTTTAAAATGCACATGCACTCCAAGAAACTTTCCTTCAAATTCATGGACTTCCGTACTACCCCTTCTTGTAGACATCTGTATTACGAAAATATGAGCTGAATGTCAATATAAATCATTTGCAAAAAACATGGATTTATGATTCTTACAAGCAGAACTTAGAATAAAGCATGAAAATGGAAAGAAAAAAAAATGTGTCAAAGTGATACAGGGTACATTAAGTTCAAGAAATAAGCACATCCATAAACCAAAGAACTAATTTTCCTCCCATAATTTCAATGAGAACCTTATTGGCATACTCCACATTACAGAAATTATTCAGTTGTTTTCTCTTGATGCTAGTAAACTCCTGGTTAGGTTATATGTGTTCTCTCAAGTTTTCGAAGGCCCACTTTCTTTATATTCTGCAGGCATGCTGAAACCGGATGTAGTTTGAGGCTCATGGGTCCTAAACTCAGTTTTTAACTTTCTGTTACGTAATGAGGCCTGACTTTGTTATCTTCTTATAAGTTTCACTTTAACGTGTAAGTTATCCATTTAAGAATAAAAAAGTTAGCCCAACAGTATAAATGCAGGTAAAGGAGTCAATATAAGGAGCAACCATCTCGCCCTCCCCCGACTGTTTATCTCTTAAGCTAAATTGCCATCCAAAACAAATAGAATAGACACTCACTTACCCTCTATTTCTGTAAACGGATCCTATAACCGACATCGAAGCTAAGCATCTAATAACCCTCCTTAGAAGTTAGAAGTAAAAGTTCTCTACTTTATGGAAGAATTAAGCACCTCTATGCCACTAAAACCAAATCATCCTAATAATTCACCCTCCAATTTCATGCCCGAACAAAAGAACGGAAATCAATCACCATGTTCTTTAACTGAAAAATAAAAATTGGGGTAGCCCAGTTCTCATTTCTAGCTGAGTTTACTCCATCTAAATGCTCATCCAACAAAAACAAAAAAAAATTGAAATTCCAGCTTCTTTGCTGCCTCTTATATTTTATTAGCATCCAAAAAGTCCTCAACTTGGAGCTTTAGAGCTTTGGAGCTAGGGTTTCAAAACGTGAGCTTTTGAGTGCAGGAGAGAGAGAGATAGGGCATACCTGGCCATGGGAGAGAACGGAGGCTATGGAAAGAGCTATGCTCGGCTTCTCGGCGACCTGCAAAATTGTAAAAGCACAAACAGAAAGGAGAATCAAAGACAAAATTGCAGGCTCCGCACAGAATCATCATACATCTTGTATGCCTATATATTGAGAGAGATGTATATACATATATATGTATACATGTATGTGTAGTTTTCGTTCGTACCATGAAAACTTTGTTGGAAGCCATAATTTTGATTGAAAATTTTGAATCTTGAGCTTTACAGAGCTTCAGTCTGACCCAATTTAAGGGGCGGTGGGTGGGTGGTTTTGTTTCAACTTTCAGCCTTGAGGGAGGAGCAGCTCACTAGACCCGACCGCCTGTTTTTCAAGCGCCAGTGAGGTCTCCGTCTCACTTATATCTCGGCCGTACGATTGAGTTGTTTTAGATCCAACGACTGAAACGTGTTCCCATGCCTCATATGTGGGTCATGGCTTTTTCGAGTGCGAATTTGCTCACATCCCATTCAATGTGGTGACCGTTATCAGTACAGAGGATCATTTTCCTCGGAATCCTAAGGATTCAGTAATTGTGATCGTTTATCGTATAGTTTTTATTAGGTATTATTTATGTTTAATTTTAAATTTTAAAATAATTTTTAATCGCATGATATACGATGAATGATCATGATCATGAGATACTTAGAATTCACAGAAAAAAGATCTGGCAATCATCATTTTCCATCAATACCACCCTTCTCAAATCGCGATGTGCGCTTGTGATTTATTCATTGTTGATTATATTCTATTACTCGTCTGATATTTTTTGGTCACTTGAACTCACGACATTATTAGTTTCTTTGTTGTCGGGTTATTAGTTACATTGTTTAATAAATAAATATATATATATATATATATAGAAAAAATTTAGGGGAAGGAATTTTTAATTTTTTTATAAAAATTGGAATTAGTTGTAGGGTCCACACTATATTGAAATTTAACGATTTGAATTGTCTATTTTTCAAGTTGCACATCATAGATCATTCTTACAAAATATTAGCCAAATCAGAAATGTTTAAGACATCTAATTGAGTTCAAAGAAATTAACGAATACTTGTTATATAAGAAACAATGAAATTTTATCTTGATAATTAACTAGGCAAATGAGTTTGGAATTAATTAAATTTTTGCAAGGATGATCTATAAATCAAGACTTACAAAATAGACGGTTTGGATAGTTAAAGTTCGATGTAGAGTGAGCCTCACACCTATCTCATTTTTTGAAAAAAATAGGGATCCATTTGCATAAAGGGCTATATATATCACTTGTTGTATTGCTCTCTTCATATACCAATAGTGAGTTGTAGGTATTGGATGGTGATATGCATCTCAGCAATATGAATCGTAGTATTGTGGCTTCTGTAATTACTTTATCTATAATTAATTTTGTTTTTTTGAGGAAAATAAATAAAATTCTCTCTTCTGAATTATGCTGCATGCCACCATATGGAAAATCACGAGAGTGAAATTAATTCATCTTTTGACAAAAAAATAAAAAAATAATTCGTCTTGAAATGTTGTAGCGACACCGAAGAACATAGTAATATTATCCGTTTGGGTTTTTTTTCAATGTATTTTTACGAGCTATATATGGGAGGAAAAAAACCGGAAACCACTTCAACAGATGAAGGCCCTGCGATTGCTGCTGCAATTAGTCAAGTATTAACTGATTCTCACCATCGGCTTTGCTTGTGGAATATATTTCAAAATGCTGCAAACAACTTGAAGCATGTGTTTTCGGAGTTTCAGAAGCTTGTAGATTTAAGGTTGGAACTAGAAAGTGACGATGGAGTAACACGGAGTGTGTATATATATATATATATATATATATATGAGAATTCACGGGATCGGACAGTGAGGTCACTTACATATAACCCTTCTACGCAGTCGGTAACTTGCAGAAAATTAGAATTTCAGGGGGTTAGACTTGTCGTGTTTACCACCTGAATATTATTTGAAGAGAGGGAGCACTGATGGTCGACGACGAGATGTTGATTTTGATGCATATGGGGGAAGCAAATTTGAGTAATCCAACCTCATCCTCCATGGTTCAATACAGCGAGTTATCTCATACAGCACAAAGAATCGTATCAAAGGTGCAAATAACAACTCATCGCGTGCTATAGCCAAGTCTGAACTGTTAAAGCTCGAAAGTCTTATGAGTTTTGAACAAGAAAATGCTCCAGCAAGTGATGCTGCACTGCACGGCAGGATCAAGTGGATGAAGATGTTGTGCATCTTAAATTTGCAAGGCCCAAAAATGCAGAAGTCCAAGCACTCTAAAAAGGTTAGTACGTGGGATTGTTTAAGCTACCGGCTATTTTTCTCACCGCTTGTGTGAGGGTTTATCTCTTTCTGAGAGCTGTTCTCACCGCTTGTGTGAGGGTTTTCAAATTAAGGTTTTCCGTTCAGTCGCCGGCCCTAGCTATGGTTATGGTCGGTGGCAGCCTTCACTTTCTCCTTTTTGGTGTTCTCTTCCTTTCCTCCTGCTACAGTTTTCCCCTTGCTAGCCTTTCCCTCCAGAATAATCTTTCCAACCCACAAACCGTAAATCCTACTCGCCAATGTCCTCAGAACCACTCTTTTCTTTTCTCTATTTCCTGTTATCCCTCCATCTTCACTCCTTCGTTCTTTCTAACTTGGCTTCGTCATTCATCAATATTATTCCAAATCCGGCTTGCAACTACTTTTAACCGCGATTTGTTGCGGTATATCGAGAGGGTGTGTAGAGTTTCGGTGTTCACGCCGGCTCGGGTGTTCTCACCACCTTCCTTTCTTGGTCTGCCTTCATTGGCACTGTCGCTAGTGGACATCCCACTGGCTTCTTTGGCCCGTGTTGCTTTGTATATTTGTTTTGGGCCTCTGTTTTGTAAAGTTTTGTTGGCAATAAAACTTTTGCCTTTCTTCCAAAAAAAAAAAAAGGTTAGTACGTGGTTAATTTGTATGTATTAGGGTTGCATGTGTGTATATGAAGTCTGTTAGAACATAATTCACGTGCAAGTGAGATATGGGGCTCATCAACGGGTTTACATGAGCATATCTAGGTTGTATTTTATGTGGAAATATCTCATATTGATCTTATCTCTGAAAACATAAAAATTTTAATATCTTAACCTTCACTCTAATTGATACCAAGGTTTTTTGTAATAAAACCTCTCACATGTCGAACTATGTAGGTAGTAATTAACAAGTTATGGACAATATCGATGTTGTTGAAAGTGGATCTTTGGCCCATCTCTCTAATAATTTGACATAATATCAAAGTCAGGGAGCGGGCACCTACTCCCACATGATGTGTGGGTTCCCTTGGCCCCGCATGTAAGATGAGTTCCCATGGCTCCACATGATTGCCGATGTATATATGGATCTTCCACGTGTGACCCATTAATTTGGTCCCACGTGAGGGAACGTGTGAAAATATCTCACATAGACCATATCTCTGAGAAAAGAAGAGTTTAAATATCTTAACCTCATCCAATTAATATCGAGGTCTTTTTTATAAAACCCCACACCTGTCAAACTGTGCAGGTGGTAATTAACAATTTAAGGATAATATTTTTGTTGTTAAAAATTGATCTTTAGTCCGTCTCTCTAATAATTTGGCATTTTCATAACTATTTACATTAGCATTCAAGATTTTTATATAGTTTCTTCTCGATCTAGGCTGATCTAATCAGAACTCGATCCATATATACACCTAGAAAATTTGGACTACAATTTAGAGTAATATCTTTACAAGCCTTCAAAACCCAAGAAATTTGTGATTTTGACATGTGTATAACTTAGTGTCCTTTAAGCTCAAAAAGAAACTATCCATTCATATTACATTGTGGATATACAATAATATTTTTACACTTAAAAATAAGTTAATAAATTGGTACCGAATATATATCTATGATATTTGAATCTAAGACTATTCATAGGTACCACCACATCATGTTCATTCATTCAATCAATTTCTTGTTGGTTTAACATTTTTGCAAGTTCTTCGAGCTAGAAGGGATGTTATGTGACAAATAATGCATCCAACATTGCACAATCTCGTCCAATTGCACCCAAGATTACCTTATGATCCTTTGCAGGATTTTAGGGTTGAATTCGTTGTACCGCGAGTTATAGAGTATCTTAATCAAACAACAGAGAACATCACGGCCAACATTGGCGTATATGAATGAAAGACATAATACAAATAATCTAGATGGTGTCCAAAATGAAGAGGATCATCAAACAATGGAGCATGAAAATAACAACGTTGGTGTGGCAATGACTCAAATTGAGGAAGATCATTAAACAACGGTGAATGTTAACAACAACGTTGATGTGACCTTAATTGTTGGCTCGAGTCACTGCCGTACCAATGTTGTTGTTATCATACTCCGTTGTTTGATAATCCTCTTCATCTTAGACACCATCTAGATTATTTTTACTAAGTCTTACATCTATAAAGCCAAGGTTGACTGCGGTGTTTTATGTTGTTTGATTAAGATATTTTATAACCCGCAGTACAACGAACAATTCAACCCCAAAATCCTGCAAAGGATGATAAGGTAAATTTGGGCGCAAACCGACAAGATTATGCATTGTTAGATGTATTATTTGTCACACAACACCCCTTCTAGCTTGACGAACTTGCAAAAATGTTAAACCAACAAGAAATTAATTGAATGAATTATCATGATATGGTGATATATATTGTAAAGATGTGCATGAATCAGTCACGTAGGATTTGACCCGATCACCTTTAAACAACAGAATATTAATCCATGCATCTCCAACATAATTGTAAATCATGCTGCCGTAGTTGGGCCAAAACCTGCGAAAATATTTTATAATGTTAATTAACTAAAAGAAATAAGAAATAATAAATTTTTGAATTCAATATTTAGCACTTTGGTTTGAAAAAAAAAAATAATGACCTATAAATTGAATAAATATAATATTTATGACGACACTAAAACTCCTTAATCAAAGTTTGAAAAAGACATCGATGTCAATTTATTCCTCACACCCTTTTTTATGAATATATCTTATTTCCAAAAAAAAAATTTCCTTTGAGAAAGCCCAAAAATTAATATGTAATATGAAAAAGCTACTAGACAGACACAAGGCAAAGGATAGCTTACCCGACATGGAGACGGAGGAGGATTAGTTGAGACAAGCGGTTTGCGAGAAGTTGGTTCTTGAAGAACAATTGCAACAAAAAAGAATCAGCTTCTCACGAACCATATGCCCGTCATTTATACTACTTTCGGTCGGATTAACTTCAGCAACAACAATTGCGACCATGTTCTTCTTGGAAACATCTTTTCAAATGATAACATGAACCAGTAACGATCCCCAATACAAACTATTTTCCCTATCAAAAGCTCTCACTCTCTGTTTCTCAACGTTGTGTAGTCGTGTGAGGGCAAGACTTGTGTTTTAAAAGAGGAAGGAAGGTCTTATAGCTGGAATTGTCAGTTTTCAGGAATGCAAGAATTAGTGTGCCTTAAAGGGTGTCACTGACTGATACATGACAACTACACCAACTATTTGAGTGACACAATTTACTCAGATAAGTAACGTTAGTTGATGTATATCACTATATCTTGGCTACATTCATTGAACCTAGTTTTTTGAGCTAGCAAAGCAACAGTTACAACGTATATTATGTATTCAATGTTCTCGTTTCTTCTTTTTTTGGTTTTTTTTAGTTATTTTGGGTTTTGTTCATCAATACTAGTATATGCCCCACACACATACAACGTGTGTGAAATTTTTTACTTTTGTATTTAAAATTTGAAGGAGAGCGGAAAAGAGTGACAGAGAACATGAGAGTAGGGAGAGAGGGAGAAAGGTTTTTTTTTCTTAATTAGAGATGATAAAATCATCTTTAGATGAAGCTTAAACAAAAAACAGCAAAACTTTGTTTTCTAAAATTACGTTGATGTCCTTAAATTTTTGGGTAAAGTACAAAAAACTACCTCAACTATTGGTGTTACAACACTTTCATACCTCATCTTTTAAAATTGACAATGTCATTGTAAACACGAAATTTTCCTGAAACGAAAGAGACAAGAACAACGTGCACAAAATAATATTTGTATTTGATAATTTTGGGTTACAATCTCTCTTAAATTTGATCCTCTGATTCAATCTCCGTAAGGTGTTGATTTGTGGATGTGCGATTGATCCAAAGGGCCGTTGGGCTTGATCTAAGGATGAACGTTCTTCAAGGGCCGTGGACTTGATCTTGAAGGTGGATTTGAGCGGATCTTCAAAGGGGCTTTTGGGCTTAATCTTTGAAGAACAGTGATGAACGGATCTCCAGGGGATTTTGGGCTTTGATCTTGAAGAACAGTTGAACGTGTAGATTTGTTGATGTTGTTGATCCAAGGGGCCGTCGGGACTTGATCTTAGAAGAACGATGAACGAAGAACACTTTCTTCAAGGGCCGTCCGGGCTTGATCTTGAATTTGGTGGAAGTTCTTCACGGGGCCGTCGGGGCTTGATCTTGAAGGTGGATGATTGTTGATCCAAGGGGCCATCGGGGCTTGATCTTGGAAGAATGATGAACGAAGAACGAAGAACGAAGAACATTTTCTTCAAGGGCCGTCGGGGCTTGATCTTGAAGGAGGATTTGATGAAGAACGAAAAGGGCTTTCTTGATCTTTCGGGAATTGCTTGAGAGCTTCGGAGTTTCAGAGCTTCAGAGCTTCAAGGTGTAATATGAATTCATCCTCTCAAATGAATGAATTAGTCTTCTATTTATAGAAATTTCCAAGGCCTAATTTTGAATATAATATTCCAGATGAAATAAGTCGTTTCTGCCAGGTGTTGACACATGTCCTGTTTGATGACTTTTCCAACTTATTTCGATTTTTTGTTTAGACACACGCTACGTGTAAAATTTATGTAATACATGAGCGTTGAAACTTTGATTTATTGGTCAACATTTATTTACCGAAATTTCGATGTCTACAAATGCCCCCACTTCAAGGCGCGTCGTATACATGTGCTTGTCACGTGTAGGAGATGCGTTTTGAAGTCCCTTAATGTAGATGTCAATCCAAGGGCCGTCGAGACTTGATCTTGAATTGGGCTAGAGATTTCTTCAAGGGTCGTTGAGGCTTGATCTTGAATTGGGTTGGAGATTTCTTCAAGGGACGTCGAGGCTTGATCTTGAAGGTCGAAATTGGACCACAAGGAGCTTCATGTGGTAGATGATCTTTGGCTTTGGTAGTGGATGAATCGGCACGTATTTTGTTGCGCTTGTTGACTTTCCACAGCTTTGATCTTGAACTGGGTTGGAGGATTTCCTGGATTCCTCCAATTGTTGATTTTCCACAGCTTATTCTTGAACTGAATTTGATTCAAATATGGTGGACGCTTGATCTTGAATCGGACTTGTGATTTCCTCAAGGGCCGTCGAGGCTTGATCTTGAATTTGGCCAGAAACTTCTTCAAGGGCCGTTGAGGCTTGATTCTTGAAGGTTGACTCGAACACATGGCAAGCAGGCACGAGGTGAAGGTGACGGCTTGTTGCTTTGTTCAATCTTTCTAATTCACACCTAAGCAGTTTGGTCAACGGTATGATATTCAAGATTGATGGGTTCTTCTTCCAGTTGGTGACTTGATCTTTAAGGATTTGATTCAAGGGTGGTGAAACGGCACATGCAACCCACAACGCCTAGCAAGTCGACCCAAGAATTTGAGGGTCAAAATGAGTCATCCACCCAGAGTGATTGCAAACCTGATGATATGAGATACTTTTGATTTTGAAGAAGTAGCGAATGAATCGGCACGTGCTTTGTTGTGCTTGTCTCCACATGCTTCAATGTATCATTTTCCCTTGTCTTATCTATTCTTCTGGCAGAATGTAGCATCTTCTCGAGTTCTTCAGCTCAGACTCCTTCTGCTAAGCTGACTGTGCAGGCTGCATTCTTCTCTGCTTGTTTCTTCAGGCAGATGTGGCAGCTTCTTGAGTTCCTCAGCTCGGACTCCTTCTGCTGAGCTGACTGTGAAGACTGCATTCTTCTCTGCTTGTTTCTTCTGCACGTTGTCTCCACATGCTGCAAGGTATCATTTTCACTTGCCTTATCTGTTCTCCAGGCAAATGTGGCATCCGAGTTTGAGTGGAGGTTCCGGCATATTGTTTTCTTTATCCTTGTCTTTGTAGGTAAGAACAAGGACAAAGGAAAAGACAGGGAGAACGCATGATATGAGATACTCTTGCTTTCTACCCTGGTGATATGAGATACTTTTGCTTTGGTGTCATTTGTTTGCAGAGGTACCCCAAGGAATAAGAAACACTGAGTGACTCGAGAGGCTTTGTTGGGAAGGCATTCTCAGATATGAAGAAAGGTTATGTATGTCTGCCTTGCTATGGAGGGTGAAGGTGGACAGTTATAGGAAATTATTTAGTACCTGTAGAGGTACTATTCTTTTACTTATGTCGGCAACCAATGCGTGATTGATCAGTATGGCTTCACGTGCTTTCTTCTTTATCATAAATCTTCGACAAATTGTCCGTAATTTTCGTTAAGCTGAGTGTGCATGTGACAGGTGTTGACGAGGCTAAAAAAGACTGGCGCCTCTTCGATATCTGGGATCGGCGCTTCGACAAATTGCCCGTGATTTCCGCAAAGCTGAGTTTACGCGTGACGGGTGCTGACGAGGCTGAAAAAGACTGGCGCCTCTTCGATATCTGGGATCGGCGCTTAGACAACTTGCCCGTGATTTTCGCAAATCTGAATTTGCGCGTGACGGGTGCTGACGCGTCTGGAAAAGCAAGATGCTTCTCCGATTTCTGAGCTTGCCTCTTCGATTTTTGAATTGGCCTCTTTGAATTCTGAGCTCGCCTCTTCGATCTTTGAAATCCCGTCGAGTGTTGATTTTTTATAGAGGCACGCAGTTCGTTTCAAAGCTCACTTGAATTTTCGCTTGTAGAAACTCCCTTGGTGCACTTCTAAGATCTTGATTTTGTCCGACTTCTTATTTCTTCAACACCTTTGAAAATGTCTGGACCCTCCGACCGTCGTTTTCATTTGAATCTTGGTGAAGAGGCAGTCCCGCCTTCTCCAGACAACATATGGCACCCATCTTTCATATCCCCTACTGGTCATCTTACCGTTGGAGATTCGATGATGAAGAATGATATGACCGCTGCGGTGGTGGCCAGGAACCTTGTCACTCCCAAAGATAACAAACTACTTTCCAAACGGTCTGATGAGTTGGCTGTTAAGGATTCTCTGGCTCTTAGTGTGCAATGTGCAGGTTCTGTGTATAATATGGCCTAACACCTATTTGCTCGAACCCGTCAAGTTGAATCATTGGCGGCTGAGGTGATGAGTCTCAAAGAGGAGATTAGAGGGCTTAAGCATGAGAATAAACAGTTGCATAAGCTCGCACATAACTATGCTACAACCATGAAGAGGAAGATTAGCCAGATGCAGGAATCTGACGGTCATATTTTACTTGATTATCAGAGGTTTGTGGGTTTGTTCCAACAACATTTGCCTTCGTCTTCTGGGGTTGTACCGCGTAATGAAGCTCCAAATGATCAACCTTCGGTGCCTTCTCCTTCTGGGGTTCCGCCGAGTGATGATGCTCTGAATAATCACCCTCTGGTGCCTCTCCGATCTGGGGCTCCGCCGAGTACTGAGGCGCCACCTAATCAATGAAGGCTATTGTTTGTTTGCACTTTTTCTTTTTTTTTGGTATGTAAATGTTCCGTCTGTAATTTTTCTAGAGAAATCGATGAAATGGACTTTATTTCTCTCAATGCATTTGTTTTTTTTTTTCTTCATGTGGTGCAATCCGCAACATCCTTTTTTTTTTAATTTATTTATATATTTATTTTTTTTTTTCTTTTCAGATGGTGCAATCCGCACCATCCCCCCTTTTTTTATTATTTTTTTTTCTTTTCAGATGGTGCAATCCACACCATCCCCCTTTTTTTTATTATTATTATTATTATTATTATTTTCTTTTCAATGGTGCAATCCGCACCATCCCTTTTTATTTATTTATTATTTATTTATTTTATTTTATTATATATATATATTTTTTATATTTTTTTTTCTTTTCAGATGGTGCAATCCGCACCATCCTTTTTTTTTTAATTTATTTATATATATTTTTTTATTTATTTATTTTTTTTTATTATTAATTTTTTTCTTTTCAGATGGTGCAATCCGCACCATCCCCCTTTTTTTATATTATTTTTTTTTATTATAATTTTTTTCTTTTCAATGGTGCAATCCGCACCATCCCCTTTTTAGTTATTTATTATTTTTTTATTTTATTATATTATATATATATATATATATTTTTTATATTATTTTATTTTATTTTTTTTCTTTTTAGATGGTGCAATCTGCACTGTCTTTTTTTTTTTTTTTTTTTTTTTTTTAATCATCACCCTCTCTTCTTTTTTTCCTATAAATACCCCCATAGGTTGCTTGGCAATGGGCAGAGGATGCAGACGGGTGACATCGTGGTGCAGTAACAGCAAGCTTTTAGGTATTTTTTTAGGCTTTTTTTTTTTTTTTTTTTTTTCGGACCTCATATATATATATAATCTGTTTATGATGCTAGAATATATATACATTCCTTCAATCGTCCCATCACCATCATTGTGTACATATTATATATATTTGTATATGGAACTTGGTTGCCGTGTCTTATATATATATATATATATATATATATATATATATATGTGTGTGTGCACACACACCCATATACGCACACACATATAATACCATATAATGTGTCTATTTTTATACACAGTGTGTTTGTGCCCTCACTGATGGATTTCTTTGCTACTGTAACGTGTTTTGAAGGACCGTCTTGTAGCTGCCGACTTTTGCCGTGCCTATTCAAGCTTTGTGGCTGACTTTTCCGTTGCAGTCATGGTGTTTCTTAAGTGCTTTAAAAACAACACCATCACCATTCTTGCGAAGGAAGGCAATCCACAAGATAGTGGAACGACATTGAAGCTTTATGTGCCACTGACTGGCCCTAAGGCACTTGTTCTTCCCATAAAAGACAACTCCATGCATATTAAGTCGTGGTCTTCTGAGGTATCTTGGGAGCGGGTAGACTCCGTTCGACCAACTACAAAGAGGAAAGTGTGCAGATCGAGGATTCTTATCTTGAACTCTTCGCACCATGATCGTGCCAACCCTTTGGTTAAGTCTAAGCTTCTTGGTGATCGTATCCATAGCGGAGCTATAGCTTGGAATAGCACCCTGTCGACTACTGGAGGAGCCGCATTCGTTGAGTTTTATTGGGAATGGCTTGAAGATGTCTTGAGCTGCTCCAAAGATGTACTTACCAACACAGGCTTTTATCATGCTGTATACGCATCTTTGTTTAGTTATGATCGTCATCCTTCCGTCATTCGTGCATTCTTTGAGCATTGGTGTTCAGCGACCAACACACTTCACACGGCTCAAGGGGAGATGTCGATTTCACTTAGGGATCTCCACAAGCTAGGGGGTCTGCCCATCCAGGGAAAATTTTATGACGAGGTTATTCCTAGTGTGGAGGAGTTTTCTTGTCGCAACAGTCGAGGATTTCCTGCGAGCTGCCGCTATTTGTTCTGGGCGTACCATAAGCTTTTCCAAGAGGCCCCCGGTAAGTCAGGCGTGAAGATTTCTTCGTGGATCCGGTTTTGGTATTGGGATGTCGTGAAGTACAAGAGGCCTTCGAAAAAAAATGGTCGTAACAAAACAACCAGGCCTAAAGGAGATTCTGATCCGTCAGGCGTCATTGGTTTAGCTGGGCGCCGTACCCCTAACGAGTTAAGGACATTTGAGGATCTTGGCGTGGCGTTAGAGCACTTGGAAGAATCTTACTTAGCTGCATTCTTAGCTTGTTGGCTTTGTAAGTTTGTCTTCCCTAAAGATGATGTCAACTTGATTCGTCCTGGAGTCTTCAAAGTTGCTAGCAAGATGGCTGCAGGAGAATCTTTTAGCCTTGCTATACCGATTTTAGCCAATATTTACGACGGCTTAAGAGTTGTTTCGGACTTGACAAGCACTGAAGATCGTGATGCGGTACTTCCTTACCCTTATGTGTACGGTTGGTTGGGTGAGTACTTTGGTACTCATTTTTCTTCGTCAACTTTAGACAAGTCTGGGCCTTCCGTAGTCAAGCTAGGACCTTTGATGACGAAGTATTCTGGCGTGTTTTCTGCGAAGAGTCTCGACGATCAGCAGGCACAAGCATTATTTAGAAGTTGTGAAAGATTGAAGATGGATCGCCGGCGAGGTTTGGCACGGTGCGGCGAGACATCATAGATGATTCACATATCCACTTTTCAGACTTGTCTTACCTTATAAGTCTCCGCTCAGGGTATGTTTCTTTACGGCAATAAGACCGATGTATTATTCAGCCGTACAGTCCTCATCGCTTTAGTAGGCAATTTGGTTTTGTCCAAAATGTGCCAGGCACGTTGAGGGAGAAAGCTCGATCAGAATCCTTGCAAACCGTGTATATGCATTAAGAGTCGTGTACCCGTGCATGTACAAATGCTTCTATCACCCTGCCGACCAAGGACGAGTTCAAGAGTAATCCAGTAACCCGTGTTTACGTACGTTGGTGGTCAAAGGTATATTATGAGAATTTAGGGACGGCAAGTGGTACCAATTCTTCCCATTCACATCATGATGCGTTAAAAGAGGGTTGTTCTGTGGTTCCTACACAGTTGGTACCTTTTGATTGTGCTAGTGTCACTCCTTTGTGAGATAGACCTGTAGCTTTAGCTCCTCAACACCCATGCTTGTCTCCTCGACATTCGGATGCTTCTGAAGAGGCAGGAGATGAAGGTGACTCGCACGAAGATGGATTTATTTTGCAGCAGCGTCAACAAGTTTCAAACAAGCGACCACTTGAGGATGCTCAGACTGACAGTGATGTCAATTTTCGTCATAAGAAGAAAGAAGTGTTTAGACCTCCGCAATTCGATGACCGTGCGCCATTTGAGAGAGATGTATGTACTTTATTTTCTCTTATGATTTCTTCTGCTTTTATGATTTTGGCTTTTGTTTCTAACATCTTTCTTTGTTGTCTTTAGGTTGGGCCTTCCCGTCATTTTGATTTGGCAACTGCAGATGTTTATTCCTATACGGAGATGCTATTTATAGGCGGCCTACCTACAGACAGAGAGATCGGGGATCCGCCTGGTGTAGAGCTTGTTCCAAATCCGTCGAACTTCCCGAGTTTGCCATGTGTAGGTGGAGGTATGCAAGAACCTGTCATGCGTCCAACACCTTTGCCAGCTAGCTCTGAGATCTCTTTGAGAGGGCCGAACCTTAGTGGTACTGAGCGACTCATCCATCGTATTAGTCTTGGTGCGGCAATAGAGATCAAGGGCCATATTGAAACGAGGATTTCTAAGTGTCCACTGGAAGACCTTACGTTGCTCAATGAGGATTTGTTGAAGTTTGTTTCTGCGATTGACAACCCTAACGTTGATTCCTCATCCTTGAAGATCAAGATTGCCTAACTTATGGCTGCCTCGACTGAGTATTCTTCCTTGCGTGCTATTTCCTTGGAGAAGTTGAGTCCAGATGTTAGAGCTCATCAGCTAGCAACGATAAACTCGTCACTGGCTCAAGTCCGGTCTTTTCAGCAAGCTGTTTCAGGAAATTATCAAGTCACAGAGACTTCTTTAACTTCTGTCCAGGGGCATCTAGATGCATTGGTGCGAGAGCGGGAGCAGTTGGTAATCGAAGCATCGCAACTTGAAAGTGTTCTTGCGGAGCAGGGAACTGTACTTTGTCAGTACCAAGAGGAGATTTCGTGCCTAGAACGAGAGAAAGGCATGGCTATAAAGTTGCCCATCTTGTCTCCCATCGAGGTAGAGACTTTGAAGACTTTGGAAGGCTCGCTTGAAGAGCGCCTTCGTAGTTTTAAGGACATAGTTTTCAAGTAGTACCTTATGTTTTTTTTTTTTTTTTTTTAATAATAAGGCTTTGGAGCCGACTCCTTCTTCTAGATAAATAAAGCACTTATGTTCTTGAATTTGCTCTTCAATCTTCAAAGTGTTATATATATATTTTTTTTTTTTTTTTTTAGATGGTGTGACTGTACTTGAAGTTTTGATGCTTCAAGTTGCCTACGTACCCTTTGTTGAGGAGGGATCAAGTCATAACGTAGTTCAAATGAGTGATGAATTTAACAGTGATTTTGATGATGATTTTACCGTACACAGTTTATGCTCTTGCGGGCCAGGAGCTTTGGTTCATGCAGTTTAGGCTCGTGCGAACAAAGAGCATGAGTTGTCGCCTTTCAGGGGTAGTAGCGCTTCAAGAATCTGCCATTGATAGGGCCGATCTTCAAGCCGTCTTCCGCCATGATTAAGTAGGCGTCATTGGTGTAGACTTCTTGTATTACGTATGGTCCATCCCATTTTGACGTGAACTTGCTCTTTGTCTTGTGAGTTGTGATGATAGGCCTATGCAATGAAAGGACGAGATCTCCTATTTGAAAAGAACGAGGGAAAACTTTCTTGTTGAAGGCCTTGGAAAGTCGTGCTTGATAACACTCCAAGTGTTGCTGGGTTTCGAGTCCTTTCTCATCCAGGGCTTCCAGCTTTTGAAGGCGCAACTTTGCATTCTCTTCGTCAGTCAAGCCTTCTTGTAGAGCCATCCTTAGCGAGGGGATTTGACTTTCGAGTGGTAGAACAGCTTCCACGCCATATACGAGAGAATAAGGTGTAGTTTGGGTAGGCGTTCTATATGTCGTCCTGTATGCCCAAAGTGCTTCGCCTATTCTTTCATGCCAGTCTTTCTTTGTTCTGCCGATTACCTTCTTCAGGAGGTTGCACAATGTCTTGTTAAATGCTTCTGCAAGACCGTTGGCCGGAGCATGATACATAGAGGATTTGTGTTGCTTGAACTTGTATTTCTCGCAGAGCTCGTCCACGAGTCGGTTGGAGAACTGTTTTTCGTTGTCAGTGATAATGTAGCGAGGCACGCCATATCGGTGGATGATATGTTCCTTGATGAAACGGACGACAGTTTCCTTCTTGACTTCCTTCAGGGGTATGGCTTCAACCCACTTGGACAAGTAATCTGTTGCAGCCAGGATGTAAGCTTCTCCTGTAGATGACTTTGGCGCAATTGGTCCTACTACGTATAATCCCCATGCATCGAATGGCCATGAAGTAGTTGTAGGGTGTAATGGTTCATGCGGTTGATGTATAAAGTTGGCGTGAAATTGGCAGGCTTGGCACCTTTTGGCGTGTTCTAGACAGTCCTTTACCATGCTTGGCCAGTAGTAACCCATTCTTTTGAGCTGGAAATGAAGCTTCGGTCCGGACTGATGCGCTCCACATATTCCTGAGTGTGCTTCTTCCATGGCTTGATTGGCTTCTTCCTCGCCTAAGCATCTCAGAAGTACTCATTCAAAAGATCGCCGGTAGAGTGTCCCTTTGTAATAGATGAAGCGATGCGCTCGTCGACATACTTCAGAACGGTGTTTTGGATCATCTGGGAGTATTCCATGCTCCAAGTAGTTGATCAGCGGCTGTCTCCATTCTTCAACGTTGACCGGAAGTATGGAAATAACATTTGTATCACTTAGTACCATTTCAGTGACAGGCGGGATTACCCATCTTTGGCAGACTGGCACGTTTGTGGCTTCGTCTTCTCCTAATGTTATGATCGAGGCTAGGTTGGCGAGAGCGTCTGCCATTTGATTCTCTTTTCTTGGCACGTGTTATAGTGTTACGGCCTTAAATCTTTGTAGCAATTACGTTGCCAGCCGGAAGTATGGGACGAGATCATCTTTCCTAACCTCATATTCAGTCAAGAGTTGATTGATTATGAGCTTGGAGTCGCCATATATCTCAAGGGCTATGATTTCCATGTTGATTGCCATTTGGAGCCCGATGATCAGTGCTTGGTACTCAGCGACGTTGTTGGAGCATAATTCGCTTAGTTGGAATGAATAAGGTAGTATTTACCTTTGTGGCGACATGAATATTACTCCTGCCCCCGCTCCGTCTGCTCGTGCAGATCCGTCGAAGAACATCGTCCATGTCGGAAATATGTCGATGTAGAACACCTCTTCGTCAGGCAAGTCGTCTGAGATTTTCCAATCGGCTGAGATTGGATGGTCGGCAAGGAAGTCTGCTAGCGCTTGTCCCTTGATGGCTTTAGCTGGGACGTAGATGATCTCGTATTGATTGAGAAGCAATGCCCATTTAGCTAGTCGTCCTGTCAAAACTGGCTTGGACATGACATATTTGACCAGGTCAGCTTTAGCAACCAAGTGGATGGTGTAAGCATGCATGTAATGTCTGAGCTTTTGGATGGCAAACATCAAGGCAATGCACATTTTTTCTATTGGGGAGTAGTTCAACTCAGCGCCGGTGAGCGTTCGACTGAGGTAGTAGAGCGCTTATTCTTTCTGGGATTCGTTTTCCTGTGCCAAGAGTGCTCCAACTGAACTTTCCTGAGCAGCGATGTACAATATGAGCGGTTTCCCTGGTACAGGTGCCCCCAGGACAGGTGGACTTGATAAATACTTCTTTATGCTTTCAAAAGCATTGTTGCATGTTTTGTCCTATACGAATGGAACATCTTTCTTCATGAGTCGACTGAACGGTTGACAACGCCCTGCAAGGTTGGAGATGAAGCGTCTGATGAAGGCTAGCCGTCCTTGTAGACTTTTCAACTAGTGCAGGTTTCTTGGCTCGGGCATGCTTTGAATGGCCTTGATCTTTGATTGGTCCACTTCAATGCCACGATGCTTGACAATGAAGCCGAGGAACTTTCCAGATATGACGCCAAATGCACATTTTAACGGGTTCATCTTGAGGTTGTATTTTCGCAACCTTTCGAACACTACTCGCAAATCCTTCAAGTGATCTGGTCTTTTCTTTGTCTTGACCACCACATCGTCTACATAGCATTCTACATTCTTGTGTAGCATGTCATTGAAGATCTTCTGCATTGCGCGTTGATATGTAACTCCAGCATTCTTCAGGCCAAAGGGCATCACCTTGTAGCAGTAGATACCTTTTGGAGTGCAGAAGGCTGTTAGTTCCTCATCTTCAAGAGCCATACGAATTTGATTGTATCCAGAAGAGCCGTCCATGAATGATAGTGCCTCATGGCCAGTGGTCGCGTCCACCATGATTTCAATGATTGGCAATGGGAAGTCATCATTTGGGCAAGCATCATTGAGGTCTCGGAAGTCTACGCAAACACGTATTTGTCCAGATTTCTTAATAACTATGACGATGTTAGAGATCCACTTAGGGTATTGCACCTTTCAAATGAAGCCTGCTTCGATCAACTTGTCAATCTCAGCCTCGATGTGTGGGATGAGCTCGGATCGATAGCGTCTTTGAGTTTGCTTTATTGGTCGCGTTCCAGGCTTGACTGCAAGATGATGCACATCAATGATAGGGTCGAGGCCGGGCATTTCCTTGTAGGTCCAAGCAAAGACGTCCTTGTACTCTAATAGCAGCTGGTAATACTTCTCTATCTCGTCTGCACTTAGTAATGCACTTACGAAGATAGGTTTTGGTTCCTCACTTGTGCCTAAGTTGAGTTCTTTGAGATCGTCAACTGTGGCTTGCCCCCCATCTTCGAGTTGTGACGGTGCTGCAATGACATCTTCCTCGAGGATTTCATCTTCTTCACCTTCTTGGATTGTGATGTGGAAGACGTCTTGGGCCTCTTCTTCGGTGTTGACCTCTTGAGCTTGTTGGCATGAAGATTGTCCAGTGTGGATGATGGTGTGCCTTTTCACTTTCAGTGATCCAACTGTGTTAACCTCTAAAATTGATTGGCACTTCATTCTTGAAGGAATGGAACTTCGAACGTCATCCTTTTCTGCCAAACGATTGATCTTTTCTACTTTTGGTGTTGTCTTTCTTCTTTTGGAAGGCTATTTGGCTTTTCCAAGTCTTTCCATAACTGACTGTCGTGGAGGAAAGCTAGTCGTATCGCTTTACTTCTTAGGTTTCGATAACCTTTTGAAAACAGAGCTTCGAGATACTAACGTGTTAAGCCTTTTGAAGACGGAAGTTTTGTTTTGACCGCCAATGAGTTTAGGTGCCGAAACTCTGGTCCTTGAACGATTCATTCTATCGAATACTGACGTCTGAGGGGCAGTTCGAGGCTCCTCTTTATCTTGTATGATGCTCAAGCTGATGTGTTGAGCGCTAGCATTTTTTGCCTTGCTGGAGATCTTCACCGGTGCATTTGGTGTGAAGCCAAGTCCAGCTTTGTTGTTGTTGACCCCGTAACCATGCTCCTCCAACTTCTTCTGAGTTTTAGTAAGATCACGTTCGTTGTCTTTGATGGTGTTCAAATCCTTCTTTCCCAAATTTGCAGAGGAGGTGAAGTTGTACCCAGCTTTCGACATGAGTTTGTAGGCGTTTGGATCAAAACCTTCTTCGGTCCTCTTGGTTGGGAGAAAGCTTGGTTCTACCCCCTTTGGCAGGCCTTTTATGAAGCCTTGTGATGGCCTTGCAACCTTAATGTCGCTTAGCTGTGTCAGAGGCAAAACTGCATTTGTTTTGAGCAACTTTACATTATCCATGTGCCGCTGTGTATCGGCTTTCCTTGCTGCAGTTTCAAACGGGGATTGACCATTCTTTTTTCTCGACGTTGGGATGTATCAGAAAACGGGTATGTTTGGTCCATTTGAAGGCGTCCTATTCCCTCTGGTTGTTGCAGGTTTAGCAAGCTCATCGTCGTTTTTGCTTGAAGATGGCATAGCTTCTTCTTCTTGCTTCTTGGGCACGGCTTGCCACTCCTGTTTTTTAGGTGTTGCTTTGCCCATGGATTTGATCTCTTTTGGAAGAGTTTCGGGCACCATGTCTTCATCCATGTAGAACTTGGTGTCTGCGAAATGTGATTCGGCTTCGGTGAATGGCTTGGTGTCGCCATAGATCACCTTTACTAAAATTTTAAGCATTGGTGAAGGGTGGACGGTACTACTCCATTCGCATGGATCCAAGGCCTTCCTAAGAGCAAACTGTAGGAAGTTCTTGCATCAATCACGTGGAATATTGTGCTTGACTTGAGTTCACCAATGGTCATCTCTACTCGGATCATGCCCATCGCTCTTTGTCCTCCTTGGTTAAAACCTTGGATTAGTAGACGGCTTAGGAATAGTTCATCCACCTTGATGCCGATTGTGGTCATTGTTGACTTTTGCATGATATTTATGGCTGATCCGCCATCCACAAGCATGCGGCTGACTTTGTGCTCCCTTACGTAACCAGAGATGAAGAGAGGTCGGTTGTGAGGCTTGGATCCTAGCAGCAAGTCTTCGTCGGTGAAGTGGATTGCGTCCTCGGCGGCACAGCATGTGGCACATTCATGTGGTTGAAGCTTCAAGCTTTTGTTCTTACTTTCTTGCACTTCATGGTCGTCGGAACTTGCCAAGACCGCTGCCAGTGCTTTTCGCATCTTTTTTGGCAACCGGAGCGCTCCCTCGATGCTAAAGTATGTTGGCAGACCTTCTTCAGTTGTATGAGTCTTTTCCCCCTCAGTGGTGACAGCTTTGCCTTTTGAGGGTTCTTCCATTTCTACTTCGACCATGTGACATGCAGTGATAGTGCACTGTTGGAAGAAGTCCTCCGGGAAGTATTCGTGCAAGGAGACAGGAATACGTGGCTCTTGCTCCATAGGTTCCCCAGCATATGTTGACTTAGCAGCTCTTATACTTCTTTTAGGCTTCCTATTGTTGCGGCGACGATGCTTTCTCGCTTGCTCCCCCTTTGGCTTTATAGCTTGTGGTCTTGGCTTCCTCGTCTTCTTATAGGTCACCAATGTCCACCCTTCTTCATCATCGATAGGTGCATCCTGGTCGTTTGCCCCCAATGATGGTTGTGCAGAAGGTGCCGTGTAGCTTGTGCATTGATAGGAATGGTCGGGTATTTCTTGAAGAGGCACGGGATCAAAGGACCCGAACACGATCGTAGTGGTATGCGTTGCGGCTGTGTCTTCTAGGTCGAGCTCAATCCGCCCTTACTGTGCCAACTTCATGATGAGTTCTTTTAGGATGAAACATTTGCCCACATGATGACCCACGATACGATGGTACTTGCAGTACTTGGGATCGTTGGTACGATTTATCTCTTCAGGGCGTTTGCATTTAGGCAACTCAATCACCTTCTTCTCCAGCAAGTCGTCCAGCATTGCATCCATGTCGGAGTCCGGAAAAGGGTATACTTTATACTCCAGTTCCCTCAAAGTGTTTTTGTACCTATCTTGGGTGTGGGAAGACTCACTTCTTTTTATCTCCTTTGCTTTGTTATTGAAGAAGATTTTGACGGGTGCGGACGAGGTCTTGATAGGGATGGTTTTGGTGGTAAAAGCTTCCTTAGCGGGCTTTTTCCCATGATTGTCTGCTCTTGAAGTAAACACCTTATCCCTTTTGAAATCGGTGATTGGCTCATTTTCCATGGTGAGCGATGCTCAGTTCCATGTCATGGGCACGGGTGGCTAATTCTTCAAAAGTCCGTGGCTTGATACCTTGAAGGATGTATTGTAAACCCCATTGCATGCCCTGGATGCACATCTCGATTGAAGAAATCTCGGAGAGCCTGTCCTTACAGTCGAGGCTTAGATTACGCCATCGGTTGATGTAGTCCATGACTGGTTCTTCCCTCCATTGTTTCGTGCTCGTCAGCTCCAGCATGCTCACAGTGCGGCGGGTACTGTAGAAGCGGTTGAGGAATTCTCTTTCCAATTATTCCCAGCTGTTGATGGACTCGGGCTCCAGGTCTGTGTACCACTCAAAGGCGTTTCCTTTTAACGAGCATACAAACTGCTTGGCGAGGTAATCTCCCTCCGTTCCTGCATTGTTGCAGGTTTCGACGAAATGTGCGACATATTGCTTTGGGTTTCCCTTTCCGTCAAATTGCATAAACTTCGGCGGTTGATAGCCCTTCGGCATCTTTAAGGCGTCGATCTTCCTGGAGTAAGGCTTCGAGTACAACGTGGAGGCATGAGAGCTTCCTTCATACTGTGCCTTGATGGTGTTGGTGATCATCTCTTGCAGCTGCTGGATAGAAAGAGATCTCATGAGTGCCGCTGCTTGGTCTGGCTCCGGCTTCACATCGATTTTCTTCACCGGGGGCTCGTCTTCTTCGTCGTCTTCCTTCTTCAGATGATCAATCTTCGGGTTGGGTTTCTCGCCATCCTGCGCCTCCAGTCGGTTGACAAATGCTGCAATTTGTAAGTCTTTTTCTTCCACAGTTCGGGTTAACCTTGCAATTGCTTCATTCATCTGAGCCAGCTGCTCATCGATTGAAGTTGCTCCGGTAGCCATAACTTGCATGGATGTGCTGTCGCTTGAGTCAGCATCGGAAAACAAAGACTCGGAGTACTTCTTCGGGCTTTCCTCCCTTGGTGCCTTTAGCTAGGCCAGGGTGATCACAGGTTCGTACCTCGGGTACTCTTGTTCCTTTGGCAGGGTTGATGTAGGGGTGGAAGAGGAGGCAACAAGAGCTCTTGCCTTGCTTCGAGTTACGATGCCTGAAATGGCGCCGTCTGCAGCAAGGATGCTCTTGTCCTTCGTGTTGGTTGTGGGAACAGCTTGAGCCTTCCTTGATGCCATTGATTTTGGAAGTGTGCTCGAATTTCTTGAACGGAGAAAGAGATGAGAGGTAGAGATGGTCCCACTAGGCGTGCCAAATTTGTAAACACGAAATTTTCCTGAAACGAAAGAGACAAGAACAACGTGCACAAAATAATATTTGTATTTGATGATTTTGGGTTACAATCTCTCTTAAATTTGATCCTCTGATTCAATCTCTGTAAGGTGTTGATTTGTGGATGTGCGATTGATCCAAATGGCCGTTGGGCTTGATTTAAGGATGAACGTTCTTCAAGGGCCGTGGACTTGATCTTGAAGGTGGATTTGAGCGGATCTTCAAAGGGGCTTTTGGGCTTGATCTTTGAAGAACAGTGATGAACGAATTTCCAGGGGCTTTTGGGCTTTGATCTTGAAGAACGGTTGGACGTGTGGATTTGTTGATGTTGTTGATCCAAGGGGCCGTCGGGGCTTGATCTTAGAAGAACGATGAACGAAGAACGAAGAACACTTTCTTCAAGGGTCGTCCGGGCTTGATCTTGAATTTGGTGGAAGTTCTTCACGGGGCCGTCAGGGCTTGATCTTGAAGGTGGATGATTGTTGATCCAAGGGGCCGTCGGGGCTTGATCTTGGAAGAATGATGAACGAAGAACGAAGAACACTTTCTTCAAGGGCCGTCGGGGCTTGATCTTGAAGGAGGATTTGATGAAGAACGAAAAGGGCTTTCTTGATCTTTCGGGAATTGCTTGAGAGCTTCGGAGTTTCAGAGCTTCAGAGCTTCAAGGTGTAATATGAATTCCTCCTCTCAAATGAATGAATTAGCCTTCTATTTATAGAAATTTCCAAGGCCTAATTTTGAATATAATATTCCAGATGAAATAAGTCGTTTCTGCCAGGTGTTGACACGTGTCCTGTTTGATGACTTTTCCAACTTATTTCGATTTTTTGTTTAGACACACGCTACGTGTAAAATTTATGTAATACATGAGCGTTGAAACTTTGATTTATCGGTCAATATTTATTTACCGAAATTTCGATGTCTACAGTCATACCTCATCTTACGAATTTGTGCTAATGTTATACCTTCCGTTAACTTGACGTGAATTTCTCAATTAAATGCTGATGTGGCTTGATCCAGGACCCATTTTCTATTAAAAAATTAATAAAATATTATTAAAAACTAAAAAAAAATCATTTAATAATTTTTAAATATTAAAATAATAAAGAAAAGTAAAAATAAATAAATAAATAAATAAAATAAATAAAAAAACCCTCCCGTCCCCTTTCCCCACCCCCCTTATCTCTCTTCACCCCCATCTTCATCTTTTTTCCCCTTCCAGCGCCCTTCCTGCAACCCAGAAAAAGAAGAAGAAGAAAAGAAAAAAAAGCCAATTTATCTTCCCCCAACTCCCGAATTTCCCCGACCCCCTTCCTTTCTTCCCCCCTCCCATCTTCCCTAAACCCGCACCCACTACTTGCAACCCAAAAAAAAAAAAAAAAAAAAACCCAGGAAAAACCTAGATCCCTTTGAGGTGGAATCGGGAAACCTTCGTGATGGGGTGGTAATGGTGGATTTGGGGTTGGGTTTTGGGGGGGAGGAACTGGGTTTGGTTTGGGTTTTATTTATTTATTTATTTCTTTATTTCTTCCTTCGTCCTCCTTCTTTCTGGCTTGCAGAGGGTTGGGTTTGTTGGGGGGGTCTTCTTCTTCTTCTTCTTCGGGTGGGGAGGGGCTGATGGGTTTTCAAATCTTTTTTTGTTTTTTGTTTTTGTTTTTGTTGAAGATTAAGCAGGAAGATAAAGATGGGGGTCTTCTTCTTCTTCTTCGGGTGGGGGGGGTTGATGGGTTTTCAAATTTTTTTTTTTGTTTGAATATTAAGCAGGAATATGAAGATGGAGGATAAGAGAGAGAGAGAGGGGGGGAAGGTACTTCGGGGGGGGGGGGGGTTGATGGGTTTTCAAATTTTTTTTTTTTTTGGTTGAAGATTAAGTAGGAAGATGAGGATGGGGGAGAAGAGAGAGAGAGGGGGGAAGGGACTTCAGGTGGGGGGTTGATGGGTTTTCAAATATTTATTTTTTATTTTTTATTTTTTATTTTTTTTGGTTGAAGATTAAGCAAGAAGATGAAGATGGGGAAGGAGAGAGAGAGGGGGGAAGAGACTTCGGGTGGGGGGGGTTGATGTGTTGTTTTTTTTTTTTTTTTGGTTGAAGATCAAGCAGGAAGATGAAGATGGGGAGAAGAGAGAGAGAGTTGGGGAAGGGACGAAGTGAGGTTTTTTTTTTAACTTTTTTTTAATATTTAAAAATTATAAAATGATTTTGTTTAGTTTTTAATAATATTTTATTAATTTTTTAATAGAAAATGGGTCCCGGATCAAGCAACGTCAGCATTTAACTGAGAAATTCATGCCAAGTTAACGGAAGATATAACATTGGCACAAATTCGTAAGATGAGGTATGACATTGTCAATTTTAAAAGATGAGGTATGAAAGTGTCGTGACACCAGTAGTTGAGGTAGTTTTTTGTATTTTACCCTAAATTTTTTGTTGTGATAGAAGAGATAAAAAAAAAAGTATTTGAATTCATTATTTTGAAATAGTCTTACCAAACAAGTTTTTAAAGTCTTAAACTTAAAAAGTGTTTGAGTTAAAAAAGTTGGATTCAAGTAGAGTACCAAATAGACTCTAAAATTTTAACACTCTTCTAAATTTAAACTCTCTACTCCTCATTCCCTTAGAGTAGATAATATCATTTGTAAAAAAAATAAAAAATAAAACAATTATATTATTCTACTACGTTATATTAATTTTCGACCAAAAAGGAAATAGAATTCCTATCAAAGTAAAAAATAAAATTTGGGCCTTCAGAAACTGAATTGCCACTCTTTTGATCAACTGGGCAAGGCCCAATTCTGACTGTAGCTATGCTGTGGGCTAGGCTCTTTGTTAAACCCGTAACGTAGGCTTCCATTCCTTAACCCAAAAATTGTCCCACTCAACAAGGGAGAACTTGAAATTTCAATAACCTACTTGACTCTCAAAATAATTTGGCAATGCTTGGCAATATAAGGAGTAGCCAACTTAATTTATAGCCAATGTAAAGTCCATCCTCTTATTAATGTGAGAATCATCTTCAACAAACTCTTTCACATGTGACGAATTTTCAAGCCTAACACGTGGATAACACAACGGGATGACGTGAAGCGAGTGTGGCCATTTGGCTTCACACGTTGGACAACCTGCTCTTGTACCATGAAGAAAGTTGGGGTTCCACCATAAAAGCAATTGACAATATAGGAGTAGCCCAACTTACTTATAAGCCCAGGTAAGATCGCTTTTTTCATCAACGTAGGATTCATTCTCAACACTGAGTACTCATTTTTCTTTTTTCTGCCGACAATAGATCATCAACTAGCTAGCTTCCTTGAAAACGAATATTGACCCCTCTTCCAAGAAAAGCAAACCTACCAACGAATTGAAAAAACAAACTAAATTGTCATAAAAATAATGTAAAAACACAAACTGCTTCAAAGTTAATAAATAAATAAAAAGTTTACGAGGCAACCGATATTATAATGGTAATGCTAGGAATACTAAATTTGCAAACTAAATGATGTATCACTAATAAGAATAAGTACATACGTTTATCAACATATAAGTAATAAATAAATCATAAACTTTCATGTCCTTTAATTTTCAAAATTTTGTCTACAAATTTAATTTCCCTATCATTACTCATATTATAATCAAAGTGCTAAGCTTAATTATCGATCAAACCCTAACCCTAACTTTAACCTAACCACCCCTCCTCCCTTGCAGTATAAGTTTGTGTGTGTGTGTGTGTGTGTGTGTGTGTGTGTTGATTCCTTCAAAGCTTGATTGGATTGGAAGACTCAGTTACTTGTATCTTTGTAAAACGACGTAAATAAAGCACAAAAGCTACAACAACTGCTAGCTAACTGTTAACTTATATATTACTTGTTATTTAATTAAGGGATAAAATAATTTAACAAATTATATAGTCTAATGAACTTGCACCATCGTGCCCCAGGAGCCAACCAGAAACCGACACACGTTTCTCTGAGAATATAAAACTGTATATTATGGAGGAGGGAGGTGCATATGAATGTGTGCATCAATGATTGAAGGTCACGTTATATCAAAGAGAAGGCTCTGCATTGCATGAATTTATATTCGCCGACACACTGCAGAGGCATCTTTCTTATTTTTTCATATCAAGTTTTGAAAATTTGGACACAACACACGGTTTGGTGTTTACACCCACAGAGAGACTTAAGAGAGAGAGAGAGAGAGAGAGAGAGAGAGAGAGAGAGAGAGAGGATAGTCGACTGATGGAATGGTGGGCGGCCGGGATGTAGCTTCGAGGTCCGATACAGCAGGTATATATCCTATAGGGTGGGCGGCATATATACAAAGGCGGAGCCAGCATAATGTCATTGATTGTCCTTAATTAATTCTAACAACTTTAAAAACTTCATATATATTTGTTTGCGTAGTGTATTTGACTTCTATAAACAACTAAGGCAAACTAAATTACAACATCTTCCTCCTAGTTCTTCTATTTCTTCTATCATATTTGTCTTTCGATTTTGCTTCTTGGGTGCGACTATATTGTGCGCATCATGTGCTTGATGAAATACTTTAGTTGAAAAGTCTTGGCCACCTTCAACATTACTCTACAGTATCCTACATCCACTCTCGATAAGCCTCTACAAATAATAGTAGTTGCCGACTTATGCAGGCATAAACTTTTGATATGTTCACAAGAATTGGTAGATGCCTATCAAGTCCCTCTGTATATTTATGTATATATATACATATGTGTGTGTGTGTGTGTGTGTGAGATATAACAGTTGTAATATTAATTTCTATAGTAAGTTGATTAAACCTTGACTTTCTTTTATTGGTAAATAAAATTTTAGGGGAAGGGAGACTATCCATTCGAGAGCAATGACATACTATAAGTTTATTTGAGAACTTATAGAGAGATTTTAGTCTCTCTTTTAGTTTTTACAAATTACTAACTAAAAAGATTTGCTGGTAACGAAATTCGAACCTAAGCCTTAATTTAAGAAAGGAAACGACATTATCAATTCAATCAACCGTGGTTGGCTATTAAATCCTGACTTTATTAATTCATTTACGTATGTATACTTGCATGCATGCTTTTTTACCACGACAAGTTGAGCAAAGAGTAGGTTTTTTTTTTTTTTTTTTTTTTTTTTGACAAAAGAATAATAAGAGTATCGTTTTGGGATTGGGTGCAAAGATCCGTCGGTTGACTAATTTTAGCATCTTTAATTATACATATGGTTATGTGTGGTTTAATCAAACTTTATTTTTTTTAATGATTTGTGAACTGAGTGAAACTTTAAATATAAAGCAACTTGTTGATAAAATAAAAAATAAAAAATGAAGCAACCTGAGTTTTAAAAAAATGAAGCAACCTGAGTTTTTAAAACACCCTTATCAATGATTAACTATTATTCAATATTAAAAATTTGCGCGGATTACACAGATTTTCTTTTCATAGTTTTTACTTTTGAAACATTAGTTGAGATCCATATATAAATTCATAAAATGAGGATCTAAACGGTTTAATTATGTTGCATCATGTATGGTACGATATGTCTTAGTTTGATTGATTGTTTTTTTTAGTCAACTCCCTTAGATATGATAGTGTAATGTTTAATCTTGATGTTTCACAACAAAGCTACATCGCAATAATTGGTAAGTCATAATTAGGTAACGAACTCATTACAAATTATATCGTCCTCTCGCATTGATATGAGTTAAATTTGACATCTCCTCGGGCACAATAGAGACAACTACATTTGAGCGAAGACAGCTAAAAAATTGAAAGTAAATACTAAATGAGTTTTCAATTTTCAATAAAATAAAAACTAAAAAATGAAAACGAAAGGGTTACCCATAAGTTACTTTGTAGGGAAGACTTCAAATTTAAATCTTGTGAACACTAGGCAACTATAACATAAAACTTATAATGTTTTTTTCAAACTAAAGTTTATTATATTTTAATAAAATTTGAACTATATAATACCTTAATTTTTCGAGTAGTGTTTTGTAAATTCCCTTACAATCTTGCAAAAAATGGCAAAAATGCTTTGTTTGTCATTCAGTTATTTAAAAAAAAAATTATATCGCAAATATTTCACTTTCAAAATCGCACAATATTGTCACTAACATTCACATCCGCATATCAATTTGATTCTTCTGTTTATGTTTCGTCAATTATTTTATTAGATGTGGTACATATGTGGGGCTCACAAATCCAATATAGTGGTGCCGCATAAATTATACACATCGGATAAATAACAAAATAATATACAACTTATATATGGGAATCCCATCTTTACTGTCACTAAAGCCTCTTGTGATAAAAGGAACATCTAGCAATAAGTGGTAAGTTGGGGCAATATCTGTAATGCTAGAGGTGGGCTATGCAGACCTAAAAAGTTTATTAGTGAAGAGATACAACGATGATGGATATGGAGCGTTTCTCTAAGTTATACGGTGGGCTAATAATAATTTAATATTAAGCTCGCTTTTCATGCCGATCGAACTTAAGATTTCTCACATCGTCGTAATGCAAGCGGTCATCATCCTCTTAATATAAAAAAATGGAAAAAAATCTGATCTTTTGTACAGTACTGATCTGTTAGTTTGTTGGGCCGTATAAGGAGTTGGTGGGCTGTATCTTGTCTGGCCCACTCCATCCAGCACCCTTGATTTTAACTCAAGTTGGATAGAAATAATTCTGAACAGAATGAAAAGGGGGTGGGGGAGAATAAATTCCTTAAATGTGGACCACACACAAGTCGTTAAAACTGGATTTGAAAAAATATTCCACCCAGAAAAAAATTAAGTTAAAAAGTTTATTAATATTTGTCTTGATCTCCACATATCACCCGAATTTAGATCATTTCTGGACCTTAATGTTAGAAGCTTAAGAATTAGGAAATTTGAGTTCTTGATTTGTGAGAGATCGGAACCCATGATTTATATGAGATAGGCCAGCAAAATAAATCAATAGAAATCGTCAAAATCAATTTAAGTAGTTCATTGTTTGTTCAATAACTTCTGGACAAGTAGATCTGTGCAAAGGTTTTGTCCACATCACCCACTACGAATCCACATGCACAACACAAACCCAGAGAGGTCCCACCACTTTGGCAAATGAAGGTTAAAAAGTGAAAGATCAGTTAAATTATAATGAATTAATATTCCACTAATTACATAGCTTAGTCTTTAACTATGAATCCATGAGAAAGATTAAACAAATCCTAGGTGCATTAATCATTGATGATTAACACCAACAAACAGTGACAGAGTGACAGTGATTTGTTTAGTAAGTATGTGTTTATATTATAAAATATTGTGTAAAACGTTGGCGTATTCGAATTACAACTTCTGTTAAGATTAGAGACATAAATTTCTTGTATAGGGGATCTCTCTCTCTCACACACACACACACACACATATATATATAGGTAATTTGAACTCCAAATATGAGAGATTGGAGTGATTTACATAAAAATTGAAATACCTAAACTCAATAGATGGAACTGAAAACATTGTATAAACCCATAAACTCAAACATGAGGTAAAAAAAGCAAGAATTTTTTTTTAAAAATATAACTTAAAGCCAAAGAAAAGTTGAAATAATAAGGAGGGGAAGTGAAGACTGCATCTCAATAAGAGGGATGGAGAGAAAAGAGGTTTGGCCTGGAACGGAACAAATTTTGGATTGAGAACACACTTGAATTTTAAGGTATTAGACTGATATGTAACATCATCATCTATTATACTAGCAAAAAAAGGCAGAATGGGCCAAGAACCATTTTGTTTCCTTAGTTGCTCCGCCACTAATTAAGACTACATTTTTGGAAAATAAATATTACTATTATGATCAATAGTTAGATTAACAGTCTAACAACATTGTCTATCAAAATACACTTCTACAATGTTATTCTACCATATACTTTTAGTTTTGCACTTGATAAATGAGGTTTCCTTAAATTCTTAATGATGTATGTCGGTTGCAAAGCTTTATTGACATTTTAACAAGTAAAGTGTAAAATATGATTTCGAAAGGTCTTGACTTATAGATCACAACTTTGAAAATAAATTATCAAACTGTTTAGATTAAAAAAAATAAAAAATTATCAAACTGTTTAGATTAAAAAAAATTAAAAACTATCAAACTGTTTAGATCCAAAAAAAAAAAAAAAAGATTGAGACCTTTCTCTTTCGTTGAGACTTGAGTGAGGTCTTGATGGCATTGCATTCCCCCCCCATTCAACGGTCCACCGACTGATACGCGGTTGTAACTATAAATACATCGTATAAATATTATAAATACATCGTAATTGGCCGATTCCTCATGCTCACTCCCTCTTCCGCAAACTTGTAAAAAGCTGTCAATTCCCGTCTCAACATTAGCATAATTTCATCACATACGTATGGACTAGAAAAATGATAAATAAAATGATTATAAATATCTCATTGTTTTACTAAATGTTTGAAAGGTCAAACAGAAATTTCCTTTCTTTTATGTGCCTTGCTTCATCTCCACTTTCCTCATCTCCCCCCCCCCCTCTCTCTCTCTCTCTCTCTCTCTCTTCCTCTGTTGGCTCTCTTTTTTTTTTTGGCTCTCTTTTCACTCACTCCCCACCTTCTTTTAAGCTCTCCTTTTCCTTTTTCCTCCACATTTTGAGTGACAAACAAGGACACCACATCACCTTCATCATTCCCTGTCCTTCTGATAGCAGCAACCACAGTTCCAACCTCTCTCCTTCCTTATTTGTACTCAAACAAAGCCACCCACTTGAATATTTTCCCAAGAAATTTCTGGGTTTTCTTTCCCACTCCCTACTTTCTCACCTGGATCTTCACTTTTTTTCTTGGATTCAGCTCCATAACCCTCTTTGATTCCATGGAAAAGGACAGCCTAGCCAAACCCACTTGGAACCCTTCAGGTTTTTCCATGGAAATGCAGTCCAATGAGCTCAATTGTGCTCCCCAGCAACTTCCCAATTCCTTTTTTAATGCCAATTGGGACAATTCCTTGGATCAGACCGATCCTTTTGAGTCTGCCTTGAGCTCCATTGTCTCTTCCCCCATCGCCGCAGCGGGGAACGGCGGCGAGGGAGGAGATATGATTAGAGAACTAATTGGAAGATTAGGAAGCATTTCCAATTCAGGAGAAATATCTCCACACTCATACATTTCTAGTAACTACAACAACAGTAGTACTAACACTTCATGTTATAGCACCCCATTGAACTCTTCACAGAGAGGCAGTCTGCCAATTGAAAATTTGGCTCAATTTCAGGCAGACCCTGGATTTGTTGAGAGGGCTGCAAGGTTTTCCTGCTTCGGTGGTGGTGGTGGTGGCAATTTTGGTGGCCAATTCAACTTGAATGAAGCTGAATTGGCCTACAGATCAATGGCAAGGATTGACTCTGGCAAGCTTTCGAGAGTTTCCAGCAACCAATCACTGAAAGTTGCTGCTGGATCTCAACTTGCTGTTCAAGAAACTAACAAAAGCTCTCCCCTTGATGGGAATTCAGCTCCTGATAAGAAGTTCATCAGCCGGTTTTCGAGGGCCTCCACGCCGGAAAATGGTGAGTTGGGTGATTCCAGGGAGGGATCATCAGTTTCTCAACAGATCCCAGGTGGGGATTTGAGTGTGAAAGCTGAAATTGTTACCAATTCAAGGAAAAGAAAATCTGCTGCAAGAGGAAAAGCCAAAGATTCCTCTTCATCTCCCCCTGTCAAAGATGCCAAGGTAATTACTTTAAATTCTGTCACCAATTGTCCAATTTTTTGCCCTTTTTTTTTTTTTTTTTTTTTTTTTTTCCAATTTCTGTAGAGAATTGTTTGTTTGTAAAACTGTAAAAATAATGAGTGAACCTACTTTTCTGCAGGTTGTGGCAGAAAAAGAAGAACCAAATGCCAAGAAAAGCAAAAATGATGAAGCTTCTGGGAAAGAAAAGGAAACTTCAAAGGCAAAGACAAAGGCCAATTCAGAGACACCTGAGGCTCCAAAGGACTACATCCATGTCAGAGCCAGAAGGGGTCAAGCCACTGATAGCCATAGTCTTGCAGAAAGGGTATGTTTAAATTCAATGCTCTGTTCTGTGGATTTGTGTTTTTTTTTTTTTTTTCTTTGGAATTTGGTTTTGGATTATAGTTTTTGTTGCTAAATCCTGTTTATCATCGTTACCTGGTCAGGTTCGAAGAGAGAAAATTAGCGAAAGGATGAAGTTTCTTCAAGATCTTGTTCCTGGTTGCAACAAGGTACCTAAATTATTCATATTTGAGTTTAATTAAGTGATTTAATTACTCGTTCTGAAACTGATGTCAAAAACAATGAGAATTAGTACTAAATTGAACAATGAATGAAAAAAAATGTCAGGTGACCGGGAAAGCAGTGATGCTAGATGAAATTATAAACTACGTGCAGTCGTTGCAGTGCCAGGTTGAGGTAAATTCAGATCGTCTCAGTGTTCAACCTTTCCTACTTTGCGATCGCAACACATAGTTTTGTTGCTAAATTGTGTTGGTTGAATTTTTGTTGGTTCAGTTTCTTTCTATGAAGTTGTCAACTGTGAATCCGAGGATGGATTTGAACATGGAGGCTCTTCTGTCAAAGGATGTAAGTTACCGATTTTTCAACTACTTTGCTACATGGAATTGATCCCGAATCCTGATGCATTTGCCAGTAGTTACCAACTTTAACTTTATATATTCCAACGCAAATTTCAGATCATTCAGTCTCGTGGATCTTTACAAAATGCGCTTTACCAGTTAGATTCTTCTGTGCCTTCATTCCCTTTCGGATACCAGCCCCAGCAACTGCCGCCTTTACATGGCAGCGGCATCTCTAGTGCGACAGACACACAATTTCCAGCAAACCCTCTAAACTCCGCACTGCGTCAAAGTCACGGCATGCAATTGCCTGCTTTTGACAGATTTGGTGAAGCAGCATCTCAAGTAATTAACCGAAAAAACTTGGCTCAGTAAACCTTTATGAAATAGTTTTACTTCGCTTTCGTTTTCTCAAGGCTTACTCAAAAAAATTCATATTCCAGATGCCAACATTGTTCGAGGATGACCTCCAAAGCGTGGTGCAGATGGGTTTTGGCCAGATTCAGCAGGAGAGTTTTCATGGTAATTAAGTAAACTTTTATAAGATAATCTGCAATCGTCCAATCGTCAAATCGTCGGGATCGAATGTTTCAACGTTTAATCCATCATTTTGTGTTATCTGCAGGCTCAGGGGCTTCAGCTCAGATGAAAGTAGAGCTTTAATCAACAGAATTAACTGTATATACAGAGCAGTTCCAGTTTGAGTGGATCTTTAGCCCCTGGAAGAAAATAACAGTTTCTTCTTTTCAACATGATTGGCAGATTGATTCAGCAACTCATTCTTTTGGAGAATTCCACTTTGATGTAAATTCTAGTACTAATTGCAACAATTCTATAAGACCAATTTTTCAGATTATGTAGCATGGTAGCATGAGTGTTGGAGGGGTAAAAACTTACCATTTGATTAATATTATTACTGGTATTCGTTATAATGTTCGGGAAGTGATTTCCAAGACGCATTTTCTCTCTCTGCACATTTCTGTTTATTTTCAGCTGTTAAATTGAATACTCAAAGAAGAATTAACAAACAGAAACGAGCGCAAGAAGTGCGCACAAGAAAAAACATAGTGTGCGGAAATCATTTATCATTGTGTTTCGTAGTTCATGTTATTTTGTGTGTAAATTCTTTGTAATTTTCCTTGTGTTGGGGGAATCTTATGCCCTGTTTGGTTGATGGGAAAATGGATTGAAAAATGAAAAAGTGAAAAAGCAAGGGCTAGGAACCACCATTTCAACAACCAATAGGATTGGAGAATGCCTGATCTCTCTGTCTTGCATTTGCCCCTACCCATCTTCTCTCTCAGGGTTGCTTTCATTTGTGTGCTGGAAACTGGAAAGGAGATAATTTGATGACGGGGCCCACAATTTTAACGGAATTGTTATATAATAATCTTATTATGATTGTTAAAATTACTTATATTGCGTAACTTGTGGCCTAACAGCTGTTAAGTAGGGACAGATGGTGTCTTAAGTCCAACTCATGATTAAGAATTATTTTTTGTCTTAAGGGATGTTGTCTTATTAATCGTTAAGTCCTAACGTGACAATAAGTTACACGAGACTCATTCTGTTGTAAGTGACTTTGCAGGTTATTCTTTTGCTATCACATTATACCTTAAGAAACTCCCATTTTCTACCTTTTTTCTCTCTTTTAAAAAATGATCAGTTGGTGACTTCGCCACAGCAGTCCATCTTTTCAAGGCCTTAAAAACTCACAAAGGCATTTCAATCTTCCCTGGCCACCATCATGCGATTCACTAGCGTTAAGAATCGAACTCAAGACGTCCCACGTAGTATACGGGTCTGAAATTTGTTCTCAACCACTGGATTATCCCGTGATGGTTCTCCTCCCTGCTTCTTTAAATTATTATAATAGTTTCGAACTACTTCATTTCTCTTAATAATAACGGTTAACTAGACGATTAACCTAAGATAAGGTATAAAGTAAAATTGGTTAAATATTAAAATATTAGTGTAAAGTGAGAAAATTAAAACCAGACCCTAAAAGTTTGATGGCAGAAAATGTACTTAATCCAACATAAGATAAATAAATTAATGTATTTCTTAGCTGCAGCATAAAGTCCTTTGAGAGCTTTGGAATTCACTGGCCAGAAAATCAAACCAAACAAGTAGATTGTTATTTTCTTAATTCCTACATGTTTATTTATTTTATTTTTATTCAAAGTTTGATTACTTTTAATTAGCAATGAAATTAAGGAACACCGGTGGCCCAGGTTGGCAGCAGTGAAGTTCTGACTTGGCTGAGGAATCACAGAGAACTTTACAGTACCAACAACTTTAGAAAATTATGGAAAGAAAATCTAAATGGATAAACAAGTGGAAAGAAAAAAAGGAATAAAGAAGAGGAACTTGAGACGTCGATTGATACCCTCCCAAAGATAAAAGCAACTTTCCATCAAAGGCTGTCTCTCGAAACTGAAATACTTTCCTAAGTTTTTTCGATTTCTAAAATGATAAATTATCGTGATTTTGAGTTTTCGCCACAAACTGGTCACCCTTTTAAAGGAAAAAAATAAAAGAAATCAAAGCCTGTCTGGAAAATCCAGTTTCCAAACATTTGCAAAAGATATCTGCAATATGCTAGCTCTTTGTCTAGTAAAATCCAGCCATTATTTACCTACTAAGTAACCTTAACAATAGTAGTAATGAGACGAATTTCGGGTTCGTATTTTACACGACACGTATTGAATTTGATTCATGACGTGATGAATCACACGATGGTGGCCACAAAGTGGTTAAAATACATCTGTGAATTTTTTAGCTTCCTAAAAGGTGAATGACGAAACCACCAACTAATCTTTTTTTTTTTTTAAGAAAAACAATAGTAGTAGTGACATGCTCGATTACATACATTCCCCTTTTAAAGTTACAAATTATTACATCATTTACTCTCTTTCAATTTTTTTATATGACACTAAAAGGACTCGATTTTATTTGTATAGACGCCAAATTGTTATCATGTAGAGTAAAATATCATATTTTCTTTTAAATTAAAAGTAAAATATCATATTTTCTTTTAAATTAAAAATTCTTACTTGTCTTCTTATGGAATCGGTGAATCCATGCAGCATTCATTGATTTACCGTTGCATCGGAATTCGATTTTTAGTATTGATGAATTATAAGATGGTGATTAAAAAGATATTGAAATGTTTTTGTGAATCTTTCCAGTTCGGCGTTTCACAAAAAATGAACTGTCGTATGAAAATAATGGAATTCAAGATCATGGATTAACGAATTCGGTCTTATCATGACCTCGCTCAATCTTATCATAAGTGACGGTGGAGGTGGAGGATTTTGTACCTAAAAGTTTGGTATGGATCTATCGATGCACCTCGTTAATTAAGGGTATATTACTTTTGGTAAACTGTTTTCAAAGTAATATACAAAGCCTGGATTTTTATTCACATTGATCGACCTCTCACATTGACTGACACGAACAATCGACAGTGACATCCGAACAAATGATTCAATTAACCAGTCCTGGTCATTGCTGTCCAGGTAAGGGTTGGAGTAACCTTCACATTTTTTCAACAAAAATGGACAATGTTTGACTACTCAAAACTATATTCAAATTACATAGTTTTGTATTTATAATCAGAACCTTTCATATTATGGATTACACATAAAGATTATCTCTGTAGAAAATGAATTACATTAAGATCGTTTAGTCAATTTATTGTAGCAAATGCATAGAAGGTTAGCAATGCTTTTATCAATTTTGTTCGTATGTTTTTATACAGTTCGATGACTAAACGAACTTAGTTTAATTGATTGTTCGTTGAGACGATCTTCATAGAGTAATTTATAGTATGAACGGTTCTGATTATAAGCACAAAGTTCTATAAATCAGCAACTAACAGTTTTGAATAGGAATTTATACTACTTTGTGAAAGAAACAAAAAAATGCTTAAAATGATTTAACCTACTAGATTATAAGGGGTGGGTGATTTGCATGTTGGATTAATCTCTCAAACTAATTTTTCTTTCAACCAACTAGTGTTTGGTTTAGCGGTAGTTGTCTATATTTAGTTGTAGAAAATCTCAAGTTCGATTCAAAAGAATGTGAATACGACACTTATTTGTGATGGTGACGATTCACAAAAAAGTAAATTTCACACATCCGTTTTCTCTTCTGCACAATCTTATTCATATATAATCTTAAAATAAATCAATAAAATGAGAATCAATAAAAATAAATAAATAAATAAGAGTATGCAAAAAGATAAAAAGAATGTGCGAATATTATTTACCGTCAAAGAAGTAAGGCAAAGACTTCTTTATGGTACAAACGATAGCGAAGTCCTTGCAATAATTTAGACAGGTGGCGAGCGAGTTGGATATTGTGCTGCTTGAAGTCTTTGAATCCTATTAATTAAGTTGGTGTTGAATACTAGTCAATTATTTCTCAAACTATTTAGCAAAAGTTGCAAAAAATGATTAAGTACTGGTTTGGTATCGAGATGTCTTTATAAAAAGTGGATATAAAAAAAGTTGAGTTTAAAAGATGTTTGGTAAACATTTAAAAATAGCTTATTTTCACAGTTTTTGGTGAAAAAAAAGCTGAAAACGTGAAGCAGCAAAAATGAGTTTATTCTCACAGCACAGCAGAAACAGTTTTTTTATCAAAGCACAGCAATACCAAACCAGCCTTAACTAATGTTATCAAATGACTTGGAAACTAATTTATTATTTAATTATTGTTTTATGGTAACTAAATATATGCTGGTCGTAGAAGGGATGACATTAACTGTGTACCAAAGCAGACTTTGTTGATTAGGAGTTGCTCTTAGGGTTTGGTTAGCACCTAATTCTCGTATGGGTTAACATTATATACAAGAGGGGATGTTTCCTCGTAAATCATGCATAGTATGGTAGATACTTCTGGCAGGCTAGGGTACTCTCGACGCCTCTCGTGATGGACACACATAAATCAAGGCACCCAAGAAAGACTCTGCGAGCCTGGAAGGGCTTACCGACGAAATCAACCTAGAAGAACCTGATAAGACAAGACTTCCAAGAGATAATGATCCTTATAATCATATGGCTCAAACATAGGCTATGATCGTTGATGCTTAAAAGTTATCCTTAAACGTGATTCTTGATTAGTTTTCCTTATCACGTCTCACATAGTCAAACATTGTTTGTTAAATAGGAAAGATAACGTAGGGTTCAAACCCATCACTTATGTAGCGCTCATTCATGCCCTAATGAACCGTCTTCAAGTTCATACCAGACTATACGAAGGCATGTTCGACAGAATTTTCTAAGATTATAACCCAAAAAAAAAAACCCTAAAAAAAGAAAAAGAAAAAGGAATATTGAGACCTGCCTCCTTGATTGGGCCCCAGCCCAGCCAACCCATCTGAGATAATTGCAATTCCTATCAAACACTCCATGTTTTGCTTTGTGTTCAAATCACTTGTATTGATTTAGATTTTACACACATGATCCCGTTCATTTTAGTTATGATTTTAACACGTGGTAAGATGTAAGTGAAGATCAGTCATGGAGAACAAATTTTACTGCTCAGTGGTCCAAATTATCAACTAAATTAGGAAGAACTCCCAACTAACTGACCCTAGTGATAGTGAGAGTAATGGGTCCTCACTACTTTTGTAGGGAATTTTGATTTGGAAAGATAGATGTTATGTGTTTGTTTTGTGGGGTTATAACTTAATACACTCAATTTTATCTTATACATGATTAAAAGGGGGACAATTGGTGCCGAATCACACTTATTCACTCTTTTTGTGCCTGTAAAAGGCTAGTTGGGAATTTCACCTTACTTATGGTCACGATCAAGCAAATAATAACTTATCGAACCTAGGACCTCCCTGTTTTTTTTTTTCTTTAAGGAGTTGTTGTTTGCACTTTTTTATTGGGCCACTTGTTGTGGTTCATCATCTTAGACTTTCAATTCACTCGAATCATACCAAGAATTTAATTGATAAGTACATTATTAATCTCTATACTATAAGAGCGTATTACTTTTCAGTAAATAGTAGATATAAGTATTATGGTCACACACGAAAATTATAAGTCCTACTCTTTAGATCTCTATCCTTTGTTTTTCTTTTGTTTAGACCGTGAGTACCCTTTATGTCTCTTTCTTTCTCCTCAAGAGAATTTAATTGATAAGTACACTGTCGATCTCTATATATTGTTGATCTTTATATAGTAATAGCACGTTACTTTTTAGTAAAATAGCAGATATAATGTTACCGTTGCACCCGAAAATTAATAGTCTTCCTACTCTTTAGGTCTCTACTCTCTATCCATCCCTCGTTTTTCTTTTGTTTAGAGCATGAGTACCCTTTATGTCTCTTTCCTTCACCTCAAGAAGCATTAAGCTTTAACCTTGGATGGTATATGACCTTTGATGTGGGGTTAGGGTTGGGGATCAACAGTGGCGGTGGCCAGTTGGAAACTATCATTTTACACCACCAACCATGGCCATTAAGCCTTTCTTTAAGCACTAGTTTACACCTTTACATCGAGAGATTTTTAGTGTGCCAGTAATACGATCCAATACACTAAGTATCATAATATAAGTAATTGGATATTTGAAAAAAAATTCAACCACTTGTATTATGACATTTAATGTACTGAGCCGTGTTTCCGAAAATATTTTTCCTTAGGAAAACTAACGAAAAGTCCAAAAAAACTTTAGTTTTAATGAAAATGGAGGTGTAGTGAACAGTATCAGGAAAAGGTAAAAATATGATTTTTTTTGTTAAAAATGAACAGTACCGGAAGTATTTCGTTAAAACTCTCTTTCTCCTTTCCATGCTTGCCAATGCCAATTATATTTGTACCAAAACCTTATCAGGGTTGGTTGAGTGACTCAACAATGAAGGTGATGATTCTGATGACTGCTTGTTGGTCTTATAATTGGAAAGAGATAGATATGACAGATTATTGCTTAGAAGGAAAGGAATTGATTGATGTTTTTTAAACGATGATATTATTATACTTGGTATTCATTAAATTCAAACTTAAGATCTTTTACAGGTAAAGACAAATTAATCGAGATTGGTTTGTTCATTTTACAAGATTGAGAGTAGCTGAAGGGTTGGGAGGAACTTAGTTATTCAGTTGATTGAAAACGTTGAAACTGAGTTTCAAGGATTCCTTTTTTGTCAATATCATCTGTATTTTTTCATTAAAAAGAAGTGATTGAAGAGACTGTAAAACTAAAATTTCACAAGAAAAATATTGTGGATTAGACTTTGATTTTAGACAAAACCCACACCTTGTCTACCCACCTGTAGGGCAGTGCAAAACTTTTATTTCCAGACAGTCCTCTTCTCTCCTTCTAATTGATTGTTTCCATTTTATGAAAAATGGTTGGGAATGATTCATGTGTTTGTGTTTTTATTTATTTTATTTTATTTTATTTTATATTTGTTTTATGGTCATCTCAATTTAATGAAAGAATAGCATTACTCTACCCCAACATCCCATGGCCTCAAGAGAATGACATGCTACTGATTACTTTTTGAGAAATGTTAAGGTGGGGAGTCTTTCGAAAGTGTGACTTTTTACGGACTTTTTGTCGTCTGATGTTTTTGGCACATATTTTATAATGTTAATACGAGAATTCACGTTTGACTGTGAGTTGACAGAGAATCCATAGAGAGTTTCAGTTTAAGTCTCCTTAGCATATTTCCTTCTTTTTTTTTTAAACCAAGTTTTTTTAACATTAAACCAAACTTTTGAGGTGATTTTAGGCTCCAAAATATTGCGAAGAAATTTCTACACAAAAACTGTTCATGGTTGATTTAAGAAATTTTCTGTTACAAATCACTATGTAAAGAACTTC
This sequence comes from Malus sylvestris, assembly GCF_916048215.2. Taxonomy (NCBI): domain Eukaryota; kingdom Viridiplantae; phylum Streptophyta; class Magnoliopsida; order Rosales; family Rosaceae; genus Malus; species Malus sylvestris. The sequence goes on along the minus strand of NC_062263.1, from coordinate 2,284,093 downwards.
TCTATAAAAGATAATTTAATATATTACAAACCCTCAATTTGTTTGCTACAGTTAATTGATTAATTGACTTTAATTTCAATTAATTTTTTTAAGAGATAATTTTTTACATAATGTTTTTAATCCAAACGATTTCAATCATAAGTATGAAGTTTAGTGGCTCCACCACAAACTATTTTGAGGAGTTCCTCCACAATTTCGATGAGCCAAGTTTTCTGGTAATTATGATATTCATCTTAGAGTGTCAAACAAACGCAAAATCTGTAGATTCATCTTTAGAGTGTCAAACAAATGCAAAATCTGCATACTTTTAGTTGCAACACAAAGCCAACAATTTACAAATAAATTGGCGAACACATTTGTCTTGTTAACTTTCAATGGCTTCAACTTTCTCAAAACTAATACTTTTAAACCCCTAAAAATAGCAAGTGGTGGATTATCCTGGTGGTTAGAGTCTTTATCTTTATCTAAAACTATTACCAAATTCCCAATTACCATTGGGGCTTTTGTCGTTGGCGCCATTGGGTAATATAAATTCGAGTGCGTCGTTGCGAGTAAAAGAGACCTGGTAGCGATTTTGATTTCAATTGTGAAATTGGGAAGAAGTTGTGAAATTTGGGATTTGTGAGAAAGTTGTGAAATTTGCGATTTGTGAGAAAGTTGTGAAATTTGTGATTTGTGATTTGTGAGAAGAGGAAGAGGGAGTTGGACGGGAAAAGAGGGAGAGGGTAGAGAGAGAGGTTTTGCGAGAGGGAGAGAGAGTTCTAGAATAAGAAAAGAAAAAAAAAGGAAAAAAAAAGAAATAAATTTTATTATCTTGCTTCTTGTTTGATACTGCCTTAAACGCTTTACTAAGTTAATCCAGGTTAGTATATTCTAAGTCAGTCCAACTTAGTTCTTGAAGTTAGTCGAGGTTAGTCTATTATAAGACAGTCGAACTTAGTTCTTGAAATTAATCCAGTCTGAAGTAGTCCAATGTAACAAACGCACACTTAATAAACAAGGGTACATGCCAAAACAATTAATTATTGAAAGAAAAAAAAAAGAGATGAAAGAAGAATATGTAACCAATGGCTAGGGTTTGAGGCCTACCTGTTTGCCTTATATCCCCAGGCTCAAGGTCTGAAATGTGCAATGGTCCGGTGGTAGGGATAGACAGATGTCAGAGAGAGACAAGGCAACAACAAACCTCTAAAAAACCCTCTTGTTTTATGGTCTCCACAACAAGCTAAGACTAGTAAATGCTTGTGCCCTCCCATTTCCCACAGGCATGGACATGCTTCTTTCACCCACTTGAACATTGCCCCCTTGTCCTTTTGACAGACCAAACCCACACCAATCACCAAACAAATTGAATGAGCAGCCCAAAATCTTCCACCAAAAGCCACCAATTTTATATGCATACACACAATCCACATATACACATGTACATGTAGCTTTCCATGTATGTAATACGTATGTTGCCTCCTCAATTGGGACCCACCATATCCAAACTTTCAAAGCCTAGCATTTCTTGGTTGAGCTTCGTTTTGTTAGGGCTAGTTTGAAATTGTTGTACTTTTTTTAAGACTGTTTCTACTCTGCTGTGAGAATAAACAGCTATGAGCTTTCCATGTATGTAATAAGTATGTTGCCTCCTCAATTGGGACCCACCATATCCAAACTTTCAAAGCCTAGCATTTCTTGGTTGAGTTTTGTTCTGTTAGGGCTAGTTGGGAATTGTTGTGCTTTTTTTAAAACTATTTCTGCTATGCTATGAAAAAAAAATAGCTGTGAAAAAAAACAAGTGTTTGGTAAACTATAATGCTAAAAAAGCTTTTAGCAAAAAAAAAGAGATGGAGTAAGATTGTCAATATGAAAGTTTTATTAATTGGTATTGTTCACCCGCTTCCTATTAGAAGCGTGGATAGAGCTGCTTCTACTTTCTGCTGTTTTATGCTCATGATTTTGAAAAGAAAAACATAATTTTAGCCTCAACTTTTGCAAAAAAAATAATTATATGCATACACACAATATACATATACGTGTAGCTATCAATAGGATGAGGATTATGGATCCTCACATCCTAACTGTTAATCGTATATCATGCGGTCAGTTTTCGTTAATTACTATTTGTGTTTAATTTTAAATAATACAATTCAAATTATTTATAACCGCATGATGTACGATGAATGATTAAAATGTGAGGATATCTAGGATCCCCACAATTTGGATCCGGATGGGATCCAAATCCCTATCAATCTATGTAACAAGTAGATGGAAAGGGATCCTTTCCGAATCCCTTCCTCCTAATCCACCAAATCAGGGAATCCGTGCCGTTGAAATTTGATTAAGCGGCTGAAGTTATTATAACTTTTACAGTGGGCCCCTGTTTGTAGTCGTTGGATCAAATTTCAACGGCACGGATTCCTTGATGTGGTGGATTAGAAGGAAGGAATCCGGAGAGGATCCCTTTCCCAAGTAGATTGCCTCCTCAATTGGTACTCACCATATCCAAACTTCCAAAGCCTTCCATTTCTTCGTTGAGTTTAGTTCTCTTAGTTATCTAGTTAACAGGAATTCATGGTTCATCCATTTTTAGATTTAATATCAAATGTTTCAATTTTTCTTCAATGGTATGTAATGCTAAGTGATGCGGAAAATGAGTGAATGAGATTAAAATAGATCTACCAGTTTGTCAAAATCAAATCTAACAACTCATACTTGTAGCATCGAATGCTATGTAACGTTATAATCGACCCCAGAGATTGAGATTAAAACACTAAAAGTACACCCGTTTACTCCGCTTCCTCGATATCAAATCCAGGGGTGAGCGACCGTGCATTTCTTGGTCACATTGCCCATTTCTTTGCAGCATTGGCAGTTATTATGCATATCCACATTCTAGTATATACTCTGAACCAAAAGGAGCGAACAGATTTTGTGTTACTAGGAAGATTGGGCATGAAGAGATCATACATAACTGGATAAAAAAGAATACAACCATTCATTCATTCATCTCTTATGAAAGAATTTGATACAGAACACAAAGTGCAGTGAAAAAAAATTCATGGAAATGGTCGAACTGGTACACAACCAGATGACTGCATGCAATGGAGCTATTTGACACAAAATGTTACTGGTTTTAAGTTTATACACTATATATCACCACTAAATTCGATTTCTATATGTTGCATCGGTCGTAACCAGAGAACCATGATGAGGGTTGGGCGAGTTTCCGCAACTCGCCCTCTTCCCCATTGTAGAATGGTTCAAATTCCTCCCTCCATCTTTGATCACTTAAGCTATGGGGCTCACCTGCATCGTATTTTGCCATATTGGAACCGTCATAAGCAGGTTGGGTTGCTTCTTTGGGTAAACGAGACTCGGCAATGAGCTCATTAAGACTGCTGATCTCCTTCTCATGTTTTTTCTTCAGTTTTTCAATATTCATGTAAGCCTTGTCTGCTTCTTGCTTGGCCTCCATTGCTTGCTTCTGCAGGTTATTGGAAGTTTCATAAGATATCAAATACAAGAAAAAGGCCGTATAAATGGAGGAAGGAGAGAGAGCAAGCTAATAGTGTCAAGAGTTTACTAGATAACATGAATGAATTCTATGAAAACGAAAAAGATAGAGAGCGTATCTGAAATGATTCAAAACATAAAACTCTCCATCAAAATGCAGTATCTCAGCTCAACATGGTTGCATGTATTGATCTCAGAGAAAAAATTCAATACAATTTCAATTAGTCTCTCATTGTCAGTAAATTTAAGTGTCATATTTAGGGTTCTGGCTAATTGGACTGGAAGTTACTACGATTAACCTACAGGTCTTTGCAACTCGTTCTGAAGGAGGGAGGGGAAGTTGTTAGGCAGGTAGTTACAAAGGAGACCAAAAAAGAACAGCATTAGTGTTCCTTTGCATCATCTTGTGTAACGAAACTTACAAGGAAAATGGTTTGAGATCAAATTCAGAACTTAATTGCAAAGAAAAAATAAGGACGAAAATAGAAACAATTTATCCAATTAGGAGGGAAAAGGAAAGTCATTTGAATCCTGAAAGCAAGGATCTCAACTGAGGAAAACGGAAAAGCATCAAAACACAAACAACTTTCAACACACCTGAGCAGTTGCAACAGCCTCATCTGCTTCTTTGAGTCGCACGAGTAATTCGCCTGCAGCCTGCACAGCTTCAGCAGTATCCCGCAATTGTGCCTGAAGCCCCTTATTTTCGTCCCTCAGATATCGCCTCTCTCTTTCTCTTTCTACTCTCAATGCTGAAATTTCTGCAGCGATAGCATTTATGAATTTGGACTCGGCACCCCTGACTCCTGCCTTAGCAGCTGCTTTCTTCACATCCTCCACTCCATCCCGTATCATTCTATGCCTCGCAAGCAGTTGCATATGTTTCTCTTCCAAATCCGCATACTGTTCCAACATCCGTGATTGCCCCTCCATAGCCAGTTGTATTGCTTCCTTGAGCTCGTCTGCACATTTCTTTTCAGTTTCTAATTCTTGCATTGTCTTTTCGGCCAGTGATCTGCTAGCCTCAAGTTCCATTCTTAATTCCTCAGCAAGAGATATCCACTTACTTTCTACCTCATTCCACTCTTGTCTCTCTTGTTCAAGTTTATGTTCAGAGCTTTCCTCATTTGACTCCGAAATTGTACTGAGAGGGACCACATTTGGGTCACGTGAATGGGTCAACTTCATCATAGAGTTTCGTGTCCGGGCTGATGTGGATGGACAGTCTACATAATACTGTAGCTGGCTTCTTAAATCTTGAATCTCTTCCAACAACACTTCCCTTTCACCCATATCACAAAAGTTTCGTAAATTTTCCAGCTCATCTTGAACTCTTTTCAATTCAATATTTGTCCTTAAAAGTTCTGGGTGATTCTCGTATTTCTCCTTCAAAAGCTGTATGTGATGGATAATCTATAAGCATAAAGACAACAAGACGATCTGGAAAAAAAAAGAGAGAGAAAAACACATAAATGGAGCCTTCATAGACAGTTTATACCTTATACTCGTGTGTGAGAGACACTAGCTCTTCCTCCATGAACTCCTCAGTCGGTAAAACACCATCCATGAGGCTCTCAAGCCGTAGAATCTTATCCTCCCTTGTCTGGGCTATAATGCCATTGCATTCTCTCTCATACTTGTACTGCTGAACCTGTAAAGTACAGCTAAAAAACGTCAAGCAAACAATAGAGGAAAATAATTGTTGTGGATGGCTGTCAGAGAATTTGGAGAAACCTACCAATCGGTTTAGCTGCATAATTTCAGAAGTTTTCTTGGCACATATGTCTTCTAATGCCATTTCTCTCCTAATAGCTCCAGCTAAAACCTTCTCCACAGCCTGTTCAGTAATGCGGAAAATGTCAAGTAACTGTTGCTAATGAATAAAAAAAATTCGGAAAAAAATAACTGAAAATCCAGCTTTTCTCTCTTGAGCTTACTTTGGGAACTTGTATCTTGGATTTGTCAGCAGACTCTGATCCATCAACAGGTACCAATTGCATAATTTCATTGGCCTCAACTTCTAGCTGCATCCTGTTCTTGCAATTACTACACATAAACTCCACTGAACCTTCTTTTACTATTTCTTGACTAGTTTGTACTCCCACATCAGCTTTAGAAACTGGCACAATCACCCTAGACTCTGAAGGTTTCAATGAAAACCTAAATGACGACTTCCTTAAAGCTGAACTTTGGCGGTGACTACCAATAATTTCAAGGCCATGCCGAATGCTTGCTGCCAACTGTTCAGTGGGTGCCGAAAAGTTATTACATGTTTGAGCAGATAGGTCATTTGGTGAGCTCTTTATTGCAGGTTTTGCCAAAGATATGTGCATGCTGTCTGGGCTTAACGTACTCCCACCAGTAAGATCCTTCTGAGAAGCAGTCAACATTGAGGAGGTCCTCAAACTTTTCCTGCTGGCGTTGACCCTGGGTGAAACACTGGGGGTAGGAGACTTTAGAACTTGGGGTGCGTCGCATGGAACTATGCTCAGGCATGGAGAAACACAGTTAACTGAGCCATTTGAAGAACCAATGCATTCATCTGCAACTGAAAGGCAGCCAGGCATGCTTCCAGGAGGATCAGAGGCTGCACATGAGGAACCTTTCTCCGCACTTTTGCAGGCTGATTCTTCAATTAGAAAATCACTAATGGAGGACCTTAGAATATTTTCCTCCTGAACAGGCTGCATGGAGGTATCTTCTATAAGATTGTGAATATCTGATGCACTAGCACTGGGAATAACTGGGGTGCTGGTACCACATTCAACAATCATGTCCCCTTCTTGTTCAGAGATTCCTTCTTCCATATTAACATCTGTATCAACACCTTGTTCTTTGATACAACCACTTCCAGATGCATGGTTTTGAGGACCTTCGGAGCTTCCAATTTCAACAGCCACAAGTTGTGAATGTGATTTCATTGTTTCTACACTGTTCACATCAGCTCTGTTAGCTTCACTGACAACTGTCTGGTTACTTACTTCAGCACAAAGCCTCTCAACAGCTTCCTCATCAATTTCCATGTCCTCATCACTGTCATCATCGACATGGGGTAATGTCATCGTAGGTTTAAGGCTAGCCTTTAGCATATTCAAACTTTGACGAAACCATGCTGCACTGTGACCCCCATTTGAAGCAGCTGGGTTGTTTCCGTGTGCCTTAATCCGCCGTAGTTCATCCTGTCAAATTAACAAGCACATAGGGATGATTCACATGTTTAATTTGTAAATGGATGAATCACAATATTCCAAACTATAGTGAGAGAGAACATACCCTAAGCTGTCGTATCACCTCGCGCAACTGATTCACGTCTTCCTGCATTACTTCATTAACAACTGCCTTGTTCTTGATAGCCTTAGCCCGCTGTGCAAATCTCAATGTACTGAAAGTCTCACTCTTACAGCTGCAAGATTAGATCAGTGACTTTCAATTCACAAAGACAGATTAAAAAGAATGCTAAATGCTACTTTCAAGGAAGAAAGGGGTTGCAGCACTACCTTTGTGTTGGAGAAATAGCACAGACCATTGCTAATTTTGCATTTCCACCGAGAGATTCCTGTAATAAGAATGTAAGTCTGGAATCTCTATAGGGAATATGCCTTTGCTTTCCCGTTTGAGAAATTTCAGCAAGAATGTTTATCAGGTTCCTGCATCAAATAATAAGCTGCAATAAGCACAAAAGTATAAAAGAAAAGAACAACATCTCGAAAATAACAAAAATCTGAATCTGAGGAGATAAAATTTCAATGACATGCTCAGTTCAGTATAAAGCTTTGGATAAAGAATTAAAACATGATATTATTCTTAGCCATTTAGTTAAACTGATACCACTGTATTACAAATCACTCTATCAACCTTGTGTAACTGTATGATGCAGCACTCTAGCCAGGTAAAGCTAGGCTCAGCACAGCTTTGTGTCAAGCGTGTAAGCTCAAAATTTGGATTAAGTGTTGGATACAGAATTCAAACTTGCTAGTATTCTTGACCTATTTAGGTATAGTAAACTGATACCACGGTATTACAAATCACTGTAATCTGTAATTAACCTCTGTGCTTCAACCAAACAAATAAATAACAGCTATACTAAATAGGACTTTTAGAAAGCTTGAAATGCACCTATAATGGAACTATGAAAGAAGATAGATAGACCATACCCAAGCTGTGAGAGTGATCGATTGATATTCCCTGCTTCCTTCAAGCGCTCTCCTGCTGCCCCTGTTAACTTCTGACGTTCTGATCCAGCTAGATCAACAAGATTTATTCTACTGGTTTTAAAGCTTATACCATTTGTCACATTCTACAAAAGTGAAAGTTCATTTTATTCACTCGATGATATAAGTGAGAAACAAAATGAGAATAGATATAAATCTCAGTCTTGCACATAAGTAAAATTACGATGAACAAGTTCATTGGGAAAGTATTATGTTCATAGGTCCTGCACATAGGTCCTAAAATCAGTTATTACCTTGCATTGAGATTCAACAACACATGTAAATACGGTATGTGAGCGGGAACTCTCAGCATTGATACTAGTTGAACCTGTTCTCCTGTTTGACAAACCCTGTATAAAGCACATGTTAGAATTCCTGAAAGAAAAAAAAATTTATCCAAGCTCCAATCATTCATCAACAATGCCGTTTTCTATAAAGATTATCTGATGTATAAAGCATTGCCACTGGGAATAAATATCTGAAGTGTCGGAAACGAAATCAATAATCATGAGACTCTTCTAATTTATATATTTCTTCTCCCTTGTTGTAATCTGCATCCTGAGAACTTTCTTTCATAACGCAACCACTTCCAAGTTCCCTTATTTTAATCCACCCTAAATGCGAGCTACTAGATTGCAAAAATAATCAGGATGTATTATTGAAAATACAAACAAACCTAAATTTCCACATCTTGAAAGACAAAGGTTCCTGAGGGAGAACTATATGTATTCCAGAAACGGTTAAGATTTGCTCAAAAGTAATCTGACAATGTTTCTCCTTAGTATTATTATATGCACTTAGACTATGAATACTGTACAGGTGAAATAATAAAGCAAACCTTTATCAAAAGCTGAGTCACATCTTTGATTGTACGTACACACTCCTCGGTGAGATTTTCGACATAAACACCTGATTTAACATCTTCTCTTATCTGGAAAAATAATGTAGAAGACCTATGAACACCAGCCCACATACTGTACAAAAGGTTGATGATTAAAAAAGACAAATATTCCATTTACCTGAAGGCTTTTTTGATTTGGATCCAAAAGATCTGTGATTTGTTCATTGTAAATCTGCAAGCGAGCCGATAAATTAAGTGAAATAAGTTATGAGGCAATCGGCCAATAATCAGTCAACCAAAATGAATAATTACATAATGATTCTACCTCAAGAAAAGAACAGTGGCACTGATACTTGAGTTCTTTGTCAGCATGCTTGATTTGCTCCTGTAAAGATGAATTCCCAAAAATTGTGGGAAAACTATAATACAATATAACTTTAAAGGGTGTTATCTTAATTTACTAATGAACAAAATTAAAGCTCACCTCATTTAAGCGAGCAAAAAGATGCTCAAGAACACGGGGGGTTAACCCTTGTTGATCACTTGATAGATTCTCATCCATCAATGCATTGGCTGGACCCCACATGGTATATGTCTTTCCACTTCCTGTCTGATAAATTCAATAACCAAACATATATAACAGAAATAGCATCAGCATCCTAACATAGCGCAGACACAGAATGAAGCAAAAGACCGAATGGAAACAGACCTGTCCGTATGCAAATACAGAACTGTTAAAACCTGCCATACAATTTTCAACAAGAGGTGCTCCTACAAGCTGGAAAATATCTAGCTGCAATGACAAGCACAACAAAAGGTAAGAATTTACTCTAAATCAGCTATTGAAGAGTACCATTTTGTAAGAGTTCATGCCTGTGATGCGTCTGCGTCGCAAACCGAGTCAAACGTGAAGGTCTGGCCATTTATCGACAAAGAGTCACTAGATAATTTCTGCACCATCATATCTCCTTCATCCTTGTCCTTTCGTGGTGGTCGCATTCTCACCACTACCTATACATATTAAGAAAAGAAGAGTAATAAAGAAGATTATTTCGAATCCTCTAGCAGATTCCTTTTTCGTTTTGTTTTCTTTCAGTAAGCCCCTTTTAAAATAGAATAAGCAAAATAACAGCCATGTGGTGAACCAAAGAATAATTAGAGACTAAGGTTAGCATATAAGAAGCACTCCTTAGTGGAAAACCGACATTTTCTTTAATTCATTCTCATTCTCATTCTTAACTCATTATATTTTGATTTTTCTCGGCAACCAAAGAAAACAAAAGTGGGTCAATAATCATGAACTGCAGTCAGCAATCAAACTGTAACGATACTGAAATTAGAGAAAGAATGATATCCACTCATAATAAAAATTCAACAAAACAGATTTCGCCAAATCTTATGAATTTAAATATAGAGAAAAAAGAACAAAAAATGTTGAAAAGTGGTGAAGCTTAACAATAAGAATTCAATGTCAGCATATAAGAATCGCTCCCTGGTTGAGGTAAAAACGCAATTATCTTTAATTCTTCTGAGTCTTAATGCCAGATTGTTTACTTAACCTTTTACATTTCACAGCAGCCAAACAATAATTTCAAAACCTACAGACAAAGGTAGTAGTTGGGGTGTAAACATTTTAAAATAGGAGGGAACGATGATATCAAGCCAAATTAAGATAGATTTCAACAAAAATTACAAGATTTTACAGAGCCCAAGCAGAAGTGATTCAAGAACAACGTGCCACAGACAGCAATCGAGGTGTAGGCGATACAAAAATGGAGAAATCCAAACGATATCAACTCAAAGGGTAAAAGATAATTCAACAAATCCCACAAGATTTCTAGGCAACCAAACAGATTTTAGCAATTTATCAATTTAAAATTTAAAGAAAGAAAGAAGAAAGTACCTGGACACCAGAATCGGAGGTTCCAGCGGCGGAGTTTTCAGTCTGAGAGTCAACGCTGAGCTTCCGCTTGAGAGGGTTCGACGACGGTGGCCGAGGCGGCAATGGGCTCTTCAACTTCGCGGCAGGCGAAGGTTTTGAATCGGAGATCATGGAGCTCAGATCGGACGGCGGAGTGTTCTCCTTGGAGGCCTTGGGCTTCCGAGGTGGCTTGGCCTTTACGGAGCTAGGGTTTGGCGACGAGGGAGGCTCCGTCGTCTCCCTCAGTATCGTGTTTCTCGGCTGCATGAAGTGCTTCATCGAGAAATGTAGAGAGAGAAAGCGAGGGTTTCAGGAGAGAGGGTGGGACTGAGAGAGTAGGGTTTGGATGGACAGAAGAGCGAGAGAGAAGGGGGGAAGAGAGACAGGGAAGAGAGAGAAATGATGGGTAGCCGTTGGAGAGGAGAGAGAAAGGGAAATTTGAATTTTGGGGAGATTTGGGGAGATTGAAAAAGCACGTGAGGGTGGGGTCTTTTTTTATTGAAGTAAAAAAAAAAGCAATTTGAATTTGTGTTGGATCTGGAGCGTTGTGATGGAGTTTTTGGGTAACCCGATGAGCATATGGACCCTTGATTTACTTTCTACATGGACGTCCAGGATCCATTTGCAATTATCCAACGAACAAAAAAAAGATTCCTTTGCAACTTGCAACTATGTTTTTATACATGGTAGATAGAAATGCTAAATTGCTAACTGATTTTCCAATGCAGTGGATCGAAAAAGAAGATCCTGACCACAAGAAAGATTTATTAATTACACTTGAGCTAACTTTAAAAAGAGGATACTGCAACTGATGGATTGATTTGGTGAATGAACCTTCAACTCAGTGCGTCACACATTCAAACGCTCTTTTTGTAGTTCGGTTGAATTTAATGTTAACTATTCTATCATTTTACTAAATGATTTCTGATTTGGTTGGTTTAGTCACTGTGCAATACTATCAGACGAGAAAGGGAACCAAAAATGTAGAACGAAAATGTTCAAATGAGAAGATTACTAACATTTCTCAGTATTAAAATTTGTCAATTTTTTCATTTTTGGCAAGAAATTTTGAACTGCGTTCCAAAGAAGATTAATTATTAAAGCTACCTTCCTTCACCAGTGTTTGCAGCTAATGGAATATTGATGTGAAATTGAATCAATTATAAGCAATCATGACAGAGAGAGATGACAGAAGGGAGATAGGGGAGGATTAAGGGATGAATTGGGTTGTGAGTTGAACTGAATTGAAGTTTTGCCGATATATGTTGATTTGTACATAATAAATTTAGTAATTTAATAAACTTATTTTTTTTATTTTTTTACGCGCTTGCATTATATTCTTATTTAAAAATGAGTTTTTATCATAAATGGTTTTGGAGATTGACCAAACTCATCATTTTAGTCTCTCACTTTCAAAATTAATCAATGTCGTCCCTGACATTCACTATCTCACATCAATTTGGCATTCCATTAAGATTTCGTCAACTATTATGTTAGTTTGTATGTGGCACCCACAAATCTAATCAAATGGTGACATGTGGATTACACAAAATAAGGATTTTTATCGCAAATGGTCTCTGACATTGATCCAACTTTTCATTTTGGTCCATAAGTTTCAAAAATCAATAAATTTGGTCCATGACTTTCACTACTACACATCAATTTATTCCCTCCGTTAATATGGTCCCACTAATCTAATTATTGGCTCAACGTTGATTAACTATAAGAAACTATTTTTTTTAAGTGTGAACCAAAAAAAGAGTATTTCGCGTTGACATTTTTCTCACATCCCACAACCCCAATCGGAAAAAAAAAATATATATATATATATATTCGATAAAATCAAATCCAAATTCAATTCAAATTTGATAGGATTTAGGATTATAACCAACTAGAGAGAATGAGAAGTGAGTTAAGGAGGCCAAGTACTTTAGTGGTGTGCCTTCATTTTCCTTTTGAGCATACCGTGATGAAGACAACGATGATCTTTTTTTTTTCTTTTAGTTTTGGTTTTTAGTTTCTTATTTTACTTTTAGTTTTAAATCTTTAAAAAAAAATTCTTATAGTTAATCTATGTGGTGCCATATGATTAGATTAGTGGGACAACAAATATTGACGAAACTTTGACAAAATGATTAAATTGATGTGCGGTATTGAAAGTCAGGGACCAAATTTATCGATTTTTGAACCTCAGTGACCAAAATGAGGAGTTGGATATGTTAGGGATCATTTGTGATAAAAACTCTTATTTTGTGTAATCCACATGTCACCATTTCATTGGATTTGTAGGTTCCACATACAAACTAATAAAATAGTTGACGGAATCTTAACATAAAGACCAAATTGATGTGCGGTAGTGAATATCAAAGACAACATTGATTGATTTTGAAAATTAAGGATCAAAATGATGAATTTGATCAATTTCAAAGATCATTTGTGATAAAAACCTTTTAAAAATTTGTGTTTAGCGCTAGAACTTTCCAAAGTTCAAATCCCGAATCCCAAACTACTCCAAACTTCTTGAGAACATATCTCCCACGTGAATGTTGTCAATTGTGTTTTTGGCGTTTACTTGATAAAAAACTCCTTCCACCTCTCCAGTCCACATCAGCTTAGCAAGTTGCATACATGCAATCTCCAACGTGGCTGCACTCTCCCAACTAGATCCACACGTGTCGCTCTCTCATACTCTCTGTGTCTTACAGATAACACCAAAACCAGCCTCTGCCACCGTACTCTTCCCCCCATTCTCTATGCTCCGTCAACTGCAGAGACCCGAGGCGATAACTAAGCATCACAACAGCAGGACATTGAACTGAATTATATGAAACGAGTTTATGCAAGTGGTGCTTTATGACATAAAGGTGTTGAGTTTTTGTACGGCAATGAGTGTTTAAATCTGATCGGCGGTGAGTATAACATCTAATCTAATAAAATCTATCATTGATGAAAAGAAAAGAAAAAAACGAGTTTATCTTCATGTGATTCGATTTTACAATATATGTTTATGCTTGTATGTGTAAATTTATGCATCCAATATTATTATATCACAACGTCACAATTATCCTGAATTCATCTTGAGTAAGTTCTTTGCTAATAATAATAGGCAGATGTGATGACTTCCAAATGTAATAACCAAATGTTTGAAGTTATTATCTTCATATAGAAATTTCCACTTCAATTTATATAGAATTAATGACTCATATAATAGTTTGTTTGCTTACTATACACTCAAGTTCGAGTTTCTCTTCACAATTATAACAACTATGTAAAATAATTTATAAATAAAAGAGTGTGTTTATCATCTACGAAGGACATGCGATATAATTAGATGATATAGAAAAGATTCGTATGACCGCTTAATAAGGATGACACGCATAAAAGAAAAATTGTCCAAATTTGTTTGTGAATAGGAATTTTTTCACTGTATGAGATTTTTGCTCATTGGATTTGTGCGACCGATACTTTTAAGATTAAAATCGCTCATACATAGTGACTGACTTTAGCATAATTCTATATTTTCTAATGCAATTCTTAACAAAATTTCAGAAAATTCAATTAGGCAAAGATGATCATCCGGTGAAGCAGCTACGAAACAGAAAACTATACGACATGAATTTTGGCTTCTCCAAAAAGCAGAAATTGAAGGGAGAAAAATGAACCCCCATCAAGACCACTATCCCTCGTCTGATCAGTGCCAGTCGGTGTGCATACACGTAGGTGGTTTGCGACGTGTCGATTTCCCAGCAAACTAAGACGCGGCACGCCGTTTGTGTTTCAATCCCCCACCTTCTTAATTTGCGTGTCCAAACGCCCCATATTTTCTGCTAAAAGTGTGATGAGAATACGAAGTGTACATCTATTACACAAATAGTAGGATATGTATATTAAAAAGTTAATAATTTAGAAAAAAATTAAAAACATATGTACAAAAAAAATTAAAAACACATGTACCATTCGTGTTCCAATCATAATGAAAATTTTGAGTAACACTATTCATACTATGTTTTTATACTACATTTCTATACCACATTAGTGGCATCTGATTATTTAATTAAGGAGAAAGACTTCTCGTATACCACAATCATTATTTAATTAATTAGTTTTTCTTAATTATTAGTTTATTAAATAATAAACTAAATTTTAAAATCTGATTAATTCAAGAAATGCGGTTGTCCACATCAAATGTCACCTAAGATGGTATGAAAATATGATACAAAAATATGGTATAAATAACATTTCTCCTATTTCCTCCACGATCTACCCCACAAGGGTAAGGGAAATTTGGAAAAGTAATCATATTTTAGACCCCATATAGAATTACAGTCATCATTTTAGTTTTATGATAATTCTAACAAAAACTTGATATAAAAGTACTAATATACCCTTAATGACAAAAAAAATTCCTCATTGCTCTTAACCATAAAAAAACGACAATTAGTTGAGATCTTGAAACATAAAAGAGGAAGCCTCCTCAATACTACCCCTATTCTCAAACCCCTCCATTTCCTACACTCTTTTTATTTTTTTTATCAATATATACATATACATATACATACATATATATATATATATATATATATATATATATATATATATATAGAGAGAGAAAGAGAGAGAGAGGGGGAGGGGAGCAAAAACCC